>NC_048543.1:3700105-4367105 GCF_902806685.2 Maniola hyperantus
ATACCATCAGCTCGAAACTTCAGTCTAGTGCTGACGTCACTAAAATGGCGGCCACGCGCTTTAGCCATTTGCGAATATATATATATATATATATATATATATATATATATATATATACCGTAACCTATTGTGCGTCCCCTTGTGCCATTTTTGCATATAATGTGGCGTCCGCCTGCTTACGACGTCCAATATACGGGCGTCGAATAGGAGACCAATTGCAATGTTCGCAGATTGTCATGCTGATCTTAAAAAAAAAAAAAAATGAACAAAAAAATGGACGTCAATTTACTTTCAATCTAGCTGTACTGAGTATATATATAGTTCCACTAGTTTTCGTTGCAAAATTAATAGCGCTATCGTCGATTTGTGAATACTTTCATTGGTGGCCGTATTTGACTTCCGAATGAAATTTTGAGATGCGACGTTGCCGTTACGTGCAAATAAGTAGTAAACAAATAATAAGCAAATAGTAGATCATAGGAGTTCGTTTTGTTGTATTCGCGCGTGCGTGTTGTAGGAGCTCGGATAGATTTACTTGTTTATTTGAAATGAGAAGTGACGTCCGCCTCTTTATGCAAAATGACCAGTGTAAACCGTCGAAGTGCTAGGATAATGAAATTGGTGCGAGGACTCAAAGGTAAGATACAGTATTTGAATTCATAATATTACGTAGTAGGTACCTAGACCTACTTTAGTCCGAAATCCGAACCTATCACTCATATCCACGAAACACAATATGTAGGTAGAAATTGGTACCTAGGTAGTAGGTACTATACTTAACTTAGCATCAAATCATAAGGCATTGGTCAGGCAGCCGGGGAACAAACTTTTTAGTGATTAATAAATAACAAGCTGAATTTTGGTGAGTAGGTTCGTTTCAACGAGACGAACAAGTTTTTCCTCTATGAAAACTCTCGATTCAGGTAGCTAATCGAGTGGGCAGGTGTTAAAAATTTCGATTCGCTCGGGTGGAAAATCGTTTCACTAAATTTGTAGGACTATGTAACAATTGTATAATGAAATGCATTATACAAGTATTACTAAGCTGCATACAAGTGCGAGTCAGACTCGCGCACCGAGGGTTCCGTACTCTAGAAGTATAAGTACCTACAATCTGTTTTTTTATTAGTTTGTCTTAATTACTAGCTTAATTAGCCTCTAAATTGTATGAGCGCTCATACAACTCAGAGGTCTATCTTAATTGGCTTTAAATATGTATGTATGGGGACACCCTTTTTCCAACTTTTTTTATTTTGTGAAAATTATCCTTTATTTGTGCTGTAAGACCTAGCTTTTCGCCAAATTTCGTAATTCTAGGTCAACTGGAACTACCATTTAGGTTTTCGACCCAAAACCTATAGGGTAGTTCCGGTTGACCTAGATTTGTCAATTTTGGTTAAAAGCAAGGTCTTACAGATCAAGTAAAGGGAAAATTCCGAAAAATAAATAAAGTTGAAATTCAAGGTAAATTTTGGTACTTACAAGTTTTCGTGAAAATCTAAATTTGCACATATCTTTTTATTGTGTGGACTCAGAACCTTAATTTTAATAAACCTAATAGGGACTATAGACCTTAGTATCTGGTATAAATTTCAACTTGCTAGCTCTACCCGTTCCTGAGAAAATCGGTGGTGACACACGGACAGACGAATAAAAAAGTGATCTTATAGGGGTTCCTTTTTTACTTTTTGAGGTACGGAACCCTAAAAATCAGCTGGTTATTAATAATATTCTAGTGTTCCCCACTCCGAATATTTCCAAATAATGAGGTCATAAAAATGATTTGATTATTTATAGTAGGAGGCCGGGCTAACTGATTTAAAAAATACTGAAACTTTACTTTATCATACTAAAGAATTATCATACTAAATTTTAACTAGCTTATGCCCGCGACTTCGTCCGCGTGGACTACTCAAATTTCATAAATAATGGAGACATAAATTGATATCTGGCTTAATTTTAGATCTATTGCGAGGATCTATATCTGAATTAAAACATAGATAGGAAAGCAAGTTGCGTGCTTTCTGCAGCTACGGATTGTACCTTAGACTATAAAACCCGGACACTGGTAATTTAAGTCCTGGGTCCGGGTTCGCAACCACTACGTTGCGACTGTCTGTGTTATGTACATAGGTACCTAATGTAACAGATTATTTCAGATATTGAGAATCCAACTGAGTCTAGAAAAAAAAGCGATGCTTCGTATTACGAGAAACCAAGAATAATATCATTAGTAAGTCCCTAATTATTTATTTCACTAGTCCTATTTTTAATTCGCTTAACTGGGAAACAAAGTTACTTGCTGCCGCTAAATAAGTTATACACTAATTGTTCAACAAAGTAAATCTCATAGGTACTTAATTTATTTTACAGAGACCCAGACACAACCTCCCGTCCTACGTACCGCCAAATACTAGCATTGATGATTCATTTGATATTAATGTAATGAGAAATATAAGGATGAAACATATGTACCGTCCTGCGGACGACGATACTACCGCAAACAGTTCGAATTTAAATAACGACTTGACGGATGCTTTGATAGATGATATAACAAATTGTACTGATGACTCGCCTCATGTAGGGATTCATTCGAATCTGAACGAAACATGTTTGCCAGACCAAAGACCAATAATTGAGACCGAGACACCGCAGAACACTTTGTTGTCAGATTCAGTTGCAACTTCTAGTCCTCCTATGCTTGATGTAGCCAGCTACGTAATCATTGGAGTAAACTCTAATATTCTTGCTGATGACAGTTATAATTCAATTATCGAAAATTCTGATTATTCAAATGTATTGGAACAATCTCAGTACCAAATGCATATACCACCGAGTGAAAGTGATGAATCGGACCTAACAAAAAATCACACAATTACTAGCCAGTCTTTATCACATGTATTGGAGCAATCTCAAAACCAAATGCAACTGCCAAGTGAAACTAATGAATCGGATATCACAAAAAACCACACAATAACTAGCCAGTCTTTATCACATGTATTAGAGCAATCTCAGAACCAAATGCAACTGCCAAGTGAAACTAATGAATCGGATATCACAAAAAATCACACAATTACTAGCCAATCATTATCACAAGACCATACCACTAGTCCTCTGATGCAAGACACAGTACCTACTACGTCAAGTCACATGCCTAATTTTCCTGATGACAATAGCTCAGAGTTTGACGACAGCGACAGAGACGTAACGTTCAATCCTGCGTCTGAAGATTCTTCCAGTGACACAAGTTACACTGAAGAAACGGAAGAAGTATTGAATGACACATATCATCAAAACCAACAATTGAGTCTCGGACGTACTCGCTTAGAGAAACAACAGGTGAGTGAGATCTTTACTTTTTACTTTACCTCTGAGACTATGAAGCTGCATTAGTCAACATTGCCTGCCCGTAAATATTATTTTTTCAACTTGAAAATAAATCAGGAATTTATCCTGAAGCTTGAGTTTTGGTACGACACAGAAATCGCATTTTTTAGGATTCCTTACCTGAAAAGGAAAAAAGGAGCCCTTATAAGATCACTTTGTTGTCTGTCTGTCTGTCTATCTGTTGTGTCTGTCAAGAAAACCTATAGGGCACTTCCGTTACCGTTACTTGGGTTACCGTTGACCTAGAATCATGAAATTTGGCAGGTAGGTAGGTCTTATAGGAAAAGTACAGGAATAAATCCGAAAACAGTGAATTTGTGGTACCATCATCAACAACCGATGGACGTCCACTGCTGGACATAGGTCTCTTGAAGGGACATCCACACGTCACGGATTTGCACCGCCTGGATCCAGCGGCTCCCTGCGACTCGTCTGATGTCGTCCGTCCACCTAGTGGGGCTCTTCCAACGCTGCGCTTCCCGGTGCGAGGTTGCCATTCCAGCACCTTGGGACCCCAACGTCCATCAGTTTCCCGAACTATGTGCCCTGCCCATTGCCACTTCAGCTTCGCAACCCGCTGAGCTATGTCGGTTACTCTGGTTCTCCAACGGATCTCCTCATTTTTGATTTGAGAAACTCAAAGCATAGCTCAAAGCATCTCTCCATCGCCCGCAGAGTGACTCTGAGCTTTCTTATGAGGCCATAGTTAGCGACCATGTCTCAGATCCATATGTCATAACTGGCAACACGCACTGTTCGAAGACTTTGGTCTTCAAGCACTGAGGAATTTTGGACAAGAAGACATTTTGAAGCTTTTTGAACGCTGTCTAACCGATTTGGATTCGGCGGCTACCTCTTTCAGAAATTTCTGGTACCGTCTCCAAAAAAAAATTAAAATGTGTTCAAAATTTTCAAAGTAAGAACTATATCAAATAGAGTATTATATGAAAGGCTTTACCTGTACATTCTAAAACAGATTTTTATTATTTTTATGCATAACAGTTTTTAATTTATTGAAAAAATTCCCGAGTACGGAACCCTCGGTGCGCGAGTCTAGGCCGGTTTTTTATTGTTCCACACTAAAGCTTGAAGAAAAGTTTAAATTTAATTTCAATTTATTTAATTTCATCTCAATCACGAAAGCCTGAGAAGTTAATATTTTATTAGGCAAGTTTATTCTGTAATGTTAATTGAAATGTTTCTTTCAGGATTTGACATCGAGAAATAGTAAAGACATATATACCAATAATACTACTAATGACCAAGGAAGACAGTTGAAAGAATCAGAACCAGGGATTATTGTTTTTTTTTGTTGAGCTTGATGTGCTAAACTTGGCGAGACATATATTCGAAATCACACTATGGAACCCGAAGTACAAAAAATCATCTCTTATCCTAAGAAAAGTTGCACACGCAAAAAATCTAATAACCAACTTACGTAAAAAGGGAAACTATATTAGAATGTTGTCACATGCGTTAAACCTATGAAAAAAAGTAATATTTACCCATCTATCGATTACTTGCCATGTGAAAAAATGTTAGGGTTCTACTCCAGAAAGCAATTGGTGGAAACATAAAAAGTCATGTCAACCGTTGTCCGAAACCTCCAATACTCAAGTTCAGGCTCAAATTTTATGTTGCGTAACCTAAATATAGACAAAAAACTTAAAGATGAGGTATTTCCTAAAATGAGACCAGATAAAATTTCACTAGAAGCTAAAAAAGACCCGTTGATCTGTGCGTTTGGAGCCCAATATTTAAGGATTCATCGAGAAAAACATTTTATAAATGTCACATCGCGAAAAATGAGAGAATTGGCTAAATTGCTACTAGAATTGAAGAAAATGAATTCAACCCTTAAAAATTTATTAGATTGCCTTAAGCCTCAAAACTATGAATTAATTGTTACTGGTACCAAAAAAAGTATCAAGTTACGATGACAAAACAGATCGCTATGGTGCTTCCAACATATGCCATGAACATCAGCACAAGCCTAAAACAGTGTTGCAACATTGCAATAATGACAACATTAAAATCTGGCAGCAGCGTGCAAACTGCTACAATAGAAGCTGATCTTAAGACGCTTATTCATCTCATCGAGGCTAATTGGAAGTTTGATGTTTCGAGTCAGGCCTGCAATGACTTAAACTTGAAGAAATGGAATAAAGTAACCATTGTTCCTCTTGCAAACGACTTAAAACTCCTCAAAAATTATCTTTGCGAAAAATCTATGTCAGCGGCATCTAAGCTAAAAGAATCTGAAAACAGTAACATTGAAGCGTACAACACTCTGACAGAGACAGTTTACTGCCGCATTCTTCTTCTCAACCGACGTCGGCCTGGTGAACTACAACGACTACCACTCAGCACCTACCAAGAGTGCAACAATGACAATAGTGCATATGAGGAATTTGACCGAGCAATTTCAAGTGCGGAAAAAATGTTGGTAAAAAGTTTTAAACGTATAGTCATAAGGGGTAAAAGAGGTCGAGGTGTGCCTGTTCTGTTGACTGACGAAGTCCAAAGTGACATAGATTTGTTAGTCTCTGTGAGACGTTATTATATAAGTGATAAAAACGACTTTTTATTTGCAAAACCCGGAACGGAAAGTACATTATGTGGCTATAAAGTATTGAAAAAGTACGCAAGTGCAAGTGGAGCTAAAAATCCCACAGCTATTACTACAACAAAGCTACGCAAACATTTGGCTACATTAACCCAGATGTTTAACCTGAAAGAGTCTGACATTGAGCAACTCGCAAATTTTATGGGACACACACAGGCTGTACACAGACAAAACTATAGATTACCCGATGACGTGTATCAGACGGCCAAACTATCCAAACTACTGTTGCTCATGGAGAGTGGCAATGCAGATTCTTATAAAGGCAAATGTTTGGATGACATAAATTTAGATTTGGAACAAGATTTGTTAGAGAATGCAGAGCACCACGATAATAATGATGGTGATGAGATAATGGAATACGATACTGCAATACCGACTGAAAAACCGAATGAAACGGACTTTACAAACGATAACCCTGTCATTACTCCAAAGTTAACTCCACTTAATGATGTTACCAATGCTACAGAGACTAAAACAAAGAAAAAACGAAACCTTGTTCCTTGGACCACACAGCAGAAAAATATAGTTACTAAGTTTTTTTAGCAAACATATAAAAAATAAACAACCACCAAAACGCCATGAGTGTGAGGATCTTCGTAGTCAGCATCCTGATATTCTGCACAACAAAGATTAATTAAAAATAAAAGTTTTCATACAAAATGCCTATACAAAAAATAAATAGGCATGTTTATGATTCCTCCGACGGATTACTCCAGTGCTATTATTTCTTTTGAATGACACTGCCGGTAGTTGAAACTACATCTCGTTCTCGCAGTCCAATATACGGACGTAAAAACCATCCTTGTACTGTACAAGGATGGTTTTTACGTCCGTATATTTATTGTTTTAACATGTTCTTCCATTTAGTTATGCGATATAGTCACCTTTTGGTGATTTTTTGTCTGTTTACACTATAGTAACTACTGGTAGTTTAAGTTTTAGATTTGATTTAGTTTCCTTACATTTACACAGGTATATATATGGACGCCTGATACTGAATGACATCTGACGTCGAAAATTTTAAATTTAGGTACAGTACCCGGCATACTTTACGTATAACATTTGGTGCTCGACCGCCTAAAAGAGCATAATCTTGCTAGTATTTTTTTCAAGGATCCCTTAAGTTTGAGAATAAATTATCCACTTATTGAGATTTGTTTCGGAAAATGGAGTCTATTGCAGATATTGACAGGTTTTTAAATAAAGATTTGTTTTATCATATTCTGACTAACAACCTAATATGGCCTTGGGAGGAAACTCATTTTAATATAAGATTTTACTGCTTTAATTGCCAAAGGGTTGTCGATTTGTTCAATAAACCGTGGCATATTGTTGCTGACATGAATTTTCCTGAAAATATAATTTATTTTCTTGATCGTGTGGAGTTTTGGTGCTCTCATTGCGAGTTTTCTATATATGATCATTATCCTAAAGATGAGTGCAATTATTGTTCCTAATCTTCGCAACATTATTGTCATAAGTTATTGCCTACTTAACTTATCCTTTTTGTGTGAGACTATATTTGTTAAATTATGTAAAGATTTATTTGTTTTGTAGTCAGTTGACATATATAAATTATTATTTGTCTTAGATATGGACGCTAAATTACTTAAAATATGCGTATCGTGATTTATTTGGCATCCGTATTACACTAGTTTTAATTGTATCTAACTTTTTGTAAGCTATGTTTTATAACTTAGGTAAATAATACTGTTAAAGTTGATTATTGTAGGTTTATAACCCATTAGCAGTAACTTTTCTGTCTTAGATATGGACGCTAAATTACTTAAAATATGCGTATCGTGCGTTATTTGAAATCCGTATTACACTAGTTTTAATTGTATCTAACTTTTTGTAAGCTATGTTTTATAACTTAGGTAAATAATACTGTTAAAGTTGATTATTGTAGGTTTATAACCCATTAGCAGTACCTTTTCTGTCTTAGATATGTACGCTAAATTACTTAAAATATGCGTATCGTGCGTTATTTGGCATCCGTATTACACTAGTTTTAATTGTATCTAACTTTTTGTAAGCTATGTTTTATAACTTAGGTAAATAATACTGTTAAAGTTGATTATTGTACGTTTGTAGGTTTATAACCCATTAGCAGCACCTCGCGGTTTCACCCGCGTAAGTCCCGATCCTGTGGGAATATCGGAATAAAAAATAGTCTATACCTAATATTCCTCAAGAATTAGGCTATGAAATTAAAAAAGAATTTTTGAAATGTATCTAATATTTCCTGATATTATCACGTTAACCAAATCAACTCTTCAGCTTTATAATATTAGTATAGATATACGGACGTAAGAATACCCTAAAATATTCACACTCAGTATTATTAGACGTCCAAATATTAGAAAATTTCGATATCTGACGTCCAATGTTGTTGTTGATTTTTGCATTTGTATATGTACAAGAATGGTGAGCCACACATGTTGACTTCCAAAGCGCTCTTGTGCCGTAGTTGCGCTCGATGTTTGTCTGTGTTTTCATAATACGAACGCCAGATTATAGTTATATCGTCATATAACTCTTGATTGACGTCCGTATATTTATTATTTTATCATGCTCTTTCATTTAGTGTTTTGATAAAGGCATATTTGGTGATTTTTTTGTCTGTTTACACTATTATAGTGCTTGTTTTACTATTAAACTTGATTTAATTTTTAACATTTACACATAAGGGTGCGTTTCCACTGAGCAGCGCGGAGCTGGGTGGAGCGGAGAGGAGCGGACCGTGAATTGGCCAATCACCGTGCTCGAAATCTCCATTCCGCATCATTCGAGCACTGTGATTGGCTAATTCACGGTCCGCTCCTCTCCGCTCCACCCAGCTCCGCGTCAGTGAAAACGCACCCTTATATGGACGCCAGATTATCCTATAACATTCATGCTGAATGATGTCTGACGTCCGTATTATTAGTGTCCTAGCTGATACCCACAGCTTCGCCCGCGTGGGCTTGGGTTTTTAAGAAACTTTTGATTTTCCAAGACATATAGTAGCTATCAGTTTAGCTTTAAATGATTAAGTAGGTAAGTATTAGGTAGGTGTCATTTTAGTACCAATAAGCGTTGATTATAATTAAGCGTTTGTTTCATTGAAAGAATTATGGAAAGAAGATACTTGTTTAATAAATGTTTAGTTTGATCTTAATATTTGTTTTATTTAAGTACCTACATAGGTTTTCACTATTATTATCAGTCTATGAAGCAATGGCTGGATCATGCGTCATGCTCGTGAACGGGTGCCACCGTCGGAAATGGGGCTACTTTTGTCTGCCCTTCTTAACGTGTGTAGAATTGTAAGCACCATTCCGAACCAGTGGTAGATTCATTTGTCGATTCGAAAGCTCTTGTAAAAGTTTATCTGAATAAAAAATATGTCTATTCTATTCGGCTTTGCTTCAGCTGTCCACAAGATAGTTAAGCTACTTCTTGTAACTTTTTTGTTTTGAAAAGAGCAACTGCTGAGTTTCTTGCCGGCTCTTCTCAGCAGAATCAGCATTCCGAACCGGTGGTAGATTCTTGACATGTCATAAGAGCCACACGTTGGCCTACGTGAAATAAATGGTTTTTTATTTTGATTTTGATTTTTTTGATATGGTGCTCTCTGCCCTGCCTCTAGACTCCAAGAATTGACGATCTGTAGATTTTAATTTGCTCTACTAAGTACCAATATTTGATTTTTTTTTGTAAACTAAGTAGTAGGTACCTAGTAATTTATGATAGGTATGAGATATCTACCTATCTATGAAATACCTGCAAACGAAAGTTCCTATAAGAGCGGCAACGTCGCATAATACAAAGGAATTGCTATAAGAAGGAAAATGAAATAACAGTACATGTATTTCATGGGAATCCTGATAACTGGTAATATGGATAGGAGTCCTTATTGGTTTCTCTCTGTCTGGCAATATATGAATATTTGTATATCAACATATAGTGATTATTTAAAAACATAAGTTGAACACTATTTTCGACTTATTAGACTAGTATTCGCTGACATAGTTTGTGAAAATTAACTGCAAGTGGTGGACGTTACAATAATGCGAAATGAAAGGACGTAAGATCTGTATTGTGATGTAAATATATATATATATATATATATATATATATATATATATATATATATATAATATAATGAATATATATATATATATATATATATATATATATATATATAAAATAAATATATATATTTTATGTATTTTATATGTACCTGTGTATATCTTTATGTATATATATATATTATTATTTAGGCATTTCTGTGTCTATTAATATATATATTACTTATATTATAATTATTATCTTTATGTTCCCTAACAACTTACGTACACCTTAAACCCAGTTTCACTAGCCTTTAAATCCTCTTCAACCTAGTTGCCTGGTAGAGATGGCTTCACAGCGATAAGGCCGCTAATTGTATGTTCTTCTTTTACATGTTTCTTTTTTTGTCTTTTATTTTTGGTGTACAATAAAGAATATTAAAAAATAAAATAAAATTTCATGTTGACTAGCTGGTCGTCAATGCGACCGACGCGGACGCGACGACGCGACATTACACAACACACTGTAATGTTTAAAGCCCGGCCGCATTACAGCGGCGCCGCACAGCGCGGCACAAAGCGTCAAAATATTATTTCATTCATTTCGTATGATGCATATGCCTTACTAGAGCCTCGCTTCACAGCGCGGCGCGGCATACAGACCGTTCGCTATAACTTGACCTCTGCCGTCATGTTGGCACCATTGCTTTTGTTTGCTTTATTCCTTAGTAATTAGGGATTTTTCGTAGACTGAGTAAAGAAGCTAGACTAAAGTACTGTGTAACCGCATCTGAGATAGCGAAAGCACGACGTAACGATGAATAACACGACAATTACCATTGTTTAGTAGTCAATATTTGTTTTATCCGATCAACAATATTTATATTAAACGTTTTTTATGTGAAAACAAGTAAATAACTAATGAGAAATACAATGACGCCACGAGTTCTCAAAGTTTGTTTTGCAACTAAAGTTGTAGTCCTTGGAAAAAACCAGTTACACGATAAGGGACAAAAATAGGTTGGCTGCGTCTCGGTTTATAACATTAGTAACTTTATCTGTGCTCTCTTTTTAGTGTGAATGAGAAAGCAAACGTTCCTTTGTCTAGATTTTTTACTCAGTCTACGGTTGCATGACGTACTAGAGCAGCGCTGCACAGCGCGTCGCGACGTAGAGACCGTTCACTATAACTTGACCCCGGCGGCTATGTTGGCACCATTGCTTTGTTTGCTATATTCCTTGGTTGTTAGGGTTTATTATTGTGTGATTTGTGTGTGCCAACATAACGTTAAGGGGTCAAATTATAGTGAACGGTTTGTAAATAATATATTGACGCGAAACAACGCGCCGTGCAACACCGCTGTAATGCGGGCCGGCCTTTTACACTTACGTATAGAACTGCTTGGAGCCGACTAGATAGAGGCGCGCAGTCGGCGCGCGTATGTTGCTACAAAACCCGCCTCCCTGCTTTGGACACGACAACACGCCTACGCGCATTGATTCTAGCGGCCGGAGCTGCAAATTAAGTAAAGGTATGATTCCGAACCACGCTGCACGCAGCAGCGCTGCCGCAACAGTGCTGTCACCAGCTGTCACAGTCCTGTCGCGGCACTACTGGTCCCCATACAATCTCTATACGCTTATATGACATTACATTCCGAGCTAGGCAGCAATGTTCCGTTACATTGCTGCCTAGCTCGGAATGTAATCTTATCTAATGTAAATCATACCTTGATATGTTACCTTGAACAACCCAAACTATACTCTATCCATGGAAAGAATTTAGTATAGCACTCTCTCTGTTACGTAATCGCATACAAATGACAGAAAAAAAAATCACAATTCCTATAAGATTTTTAACACCCGTGCAAATTTCGCTGCTATGATCATTATATGTAGTTTCAAATATGGCGCGGTACTAGTCTTACTTCAAACGCATAGTATAGAACGCGTCAAACAAATATTCGGCCCTGAACTTAACCGCAAGACGAGCCGCAATAGGGCCGCATTTTTAGGCGTCATTGGGCCGTAACGAACGGGAGAGCGGAGCACACCGCGCTCGCCATGTGGCGCTGGATTTGCATTAGTGTGAGTGCTACATCCGTACACAATAAACGTACGTGACTCGATTGTACCGGCGCGAACTACTACCCGGTTTAAGCTCAGGTACGATTATTTGTTTGGCACATACTATCAAAAACCATAGTTACCCTCTTAGCAATAAGCCTGAACTCATGTCTTAGTTCGTCACAGACGCGGCCGCATCTCCCCGGCAAGTACGCTACGAGCCACACGTGCTCGCGGTGCGTCACGTCCATGATTTCTAACGCTTGCTCTTCCGTTATTTCAAGCTCTGCAAGCGAGATTTAAATTGGACTATAGTCGATTTTTTAATCAAACAACATTTTTTGACGTTGCCGATGCTACCAGATTTTTATAAAAAATAAATAGTGCGAGGGGCAAAACGAATCACCAACTGAGTTGGTACACTTGCTACGGGTAACTTTGGAAATGTGTAACATTGTGAGTCGATGGTTCAATGGCATTACCAGAACTCACCCATATGAGTTGTATAAAGTATATAAATTTACCAGAACTCTCCCATGTGAGGTATGCAAAGTATAAACTTACCAGAACTGTCCCATATGAGTTGTATAAAGTATATAAACTTACCAGAACTCTCCCATGTGAGGTGTGTAAAGTATATAAACCTACCAGAACTCTCCTATATGAGTTGTATAAAGTATAAACTTACCAGAACTCTCCTATATAAGTTGTATAAAGTATAAACTTACCAGAACTCTCCCATATGATTTGTATAAAGTATATAAACTTACCAGAACTCTCCCATGTGAGGTGTGTAAAGTATATAAACCTACCAGAACTCTCTTATATGAGTTGTATAAAGTATAAACTTACCAGAACTCTCCCGTATGAGTTGTACAAACTCCAGCATCTCGTCTTTGCTGGCGTGTCCGTTGTATGTGTGTCTGTTGGTTCCGTCCTGCAGCAGAACCACGGGCTGGTTGCGCGCCACCAGGCGACAGTACTCATCAGTTGTGAGGCTACACGACATTATGCCGAACTGAAATAGGAACAAGTACTTAATCATCATAAATAATATCTGTCCCGGCTGTACTCACGTGCTTAGTCGACGTTAGCCCGACTAGTTTCGAACCCATCTGGGGTCCTTTTTCAAGGGAGTCAGTTCGCGCACGCGCCGTGGTTGTGACTGCGGGCTTTAATATATGCGTCTATTTTTTGTCTATTTGCTATAATATATGCGTCTCCACAAAAGACCCCTAATGTGGTAACTCGAAGCCAACTTACACTAATGTCAGTATCGGCCAGTTCTAAGCACAGCTCTGTAAACGGGTCAAGCAGATGATCCCACGACACTTGATACGGCGCCACTAACAATACCCACGATGACATCTCTGAAACAAAAGTCACATACACCAAAAATAAGATCGTTGTATTTTGGAACTTGTGTACATGGTAGGTACTCTGCAGAGAAAACTTTGATAGCGTCATTGAGAAACGCGTAGCGACATCTATTTTGTGTTCGTTTCAAGTTGTTCCATCACTGCGTGCAGTATTTCTAGATCTTTTGACGACCTCCCTGACGCAATGGTGAGCGCTGTGGTCTTTTAAGTGGGAGGTCCCGGGTTCGATATCCGACAGGACAAGTTTCGAAATTTTACATTTTCTAAACGGTCTCTGGTCTGGTCTGGAGAGAGGCTACGGCCATGGCTAGTTACCACCCTACAGGCAAAGTCGTGCCGCCAAGCGATTTAGCGTTCCGATGCGACGCCGCGTAGAAATCGACCTGGGCTTTTAATGAAAATGCCATACCCCTTCCAGGTTAGCCCTCTACCATCTTAGACTGCATTTTCTCTTACTACCAGATGAGACCGCAGTCAACTTGTATAACAATAAAATAAAATTAATAATCTTACGTATGCGGTTCGTACAACGTCATCTAGCGCTTGTATGTGAAAACCGCCACACTTGTTTTAGTGCATACTGAAAAATACATTGCGTTCGACGCTTGTGACTCTTGTGTAGCCTGATTCAATCCAACTCAGGATTGGTATACTTATCAGTTGGCACAATACGTAACGATGCTATGACCCTTACCTCCGTCCAATATCTTCTGTAGTTCAGACTCGGACAATGTATGCAAGGCTCGCGCCTGGGCGGCTTGTCTTAGCAAGTGTTTCGTGGGCGCGGCAAACAAGCGCTGGTAAGCCCCGCCCACCTTGAGCACCGCCCACGTGGGCGCTTCTTCCACCTGCAGAGACGCGCATAGCTCTTCGTCTTCCTCGCAGTCGATTTCACCTGCAATCAGAAGGAATAAGTTGTTTCCAGAATAAGTTCCGTCCGGCACGAGAAAAAACACGTCACGTACAACCTGTCGGAAATATCTGAGCACCTCGCTGAAATGCGCTTTCCCGCAGCTCACCTATTTTCGACTATCCAGTACCCAAAGAGTATATAAACACTATGTTCTATCAGTACCGCAGCCAGTACCTTTGCCAACGCAAGCACGTTGCATAACGTCTTACGTCATTAAGCAGGTTTTCAGATATTTCCGACGAGTTGTATGCTTATGACCATTAAACTGTAAGTAATTTTTTGCTTACCAAAATTCATTTCTGGTATTGCCATAACCATCTGATAAAACAGAAGATTGTCTACGTCTTTCTTAGAGAAGAATAGGACCCATGGAGTTTCCTCCCCAGTCCTTAGGTTGTTTCTGATTTTCTATAATCAAGGGAACAATCATTTAATTAGAGCCTCAATAGCTCAACGGGTAAAGGAGTGGACTGAAAACCGAAAGATTGACGGTTCAAACCCCGCCCGTTGCACTATTGTCGTACCTACTCCTAGCACAAGCTTGACGCTTAGTGGGAGAGGAATGGGGAATATTAGTCATTTAACATGGTTAATATACTTTAAAAAAAAAAAAAAAGTTTCTATACTCTATCCACGGAAAGAAGTTAGTATAGCGCTCTCTCTGTTACGTAATCCCATACAAATTACAGAGCCAAAAATCTCAGTGGACGTTAACCATTTTGAGGCACCAACCAATCACGAACGAAACTATGTTTTCGAAATTGAATTTCGTATATAATTTGAAAACATTTTTGAATTGAATTTCGAATGTTTTTGAAAACATGTTTGCGAAAACTAACCTTTAACTTTTCAAAACTGATTTTCTCTACTTTGGGTAGCAAGTCCACGATTTCCTTTAGAATGGTTTTCTCATCGACGCTTCGCAGTTCCCGCTGAGTGGTTCTGTGTTTGAACACTATTGTGGTTTCTGGATCATTCGTAAGTCCGTCCCGTACGTTGCTTGCTTTTACTACGGTCGCTAGATGTTTCTGAAATGAAATGAATTTATATAAGCAAACTAGCTGCCCCGGCAAACTTCGTACCGCCTAACAGTCGATTCTTTTTCAGGCAATTTTTTAAATTTTTCTCTCCGTAAGAACCATTTTCGTACTTCAAGGAATATTATAAAAAAAGAATTAAGGAAATCGGTTCAGCGGTTCTCGAGATTTGCGATGACTAACACATTTGGTGATTCATTTTCATATTATAGAAGATATGTCATTTCTCTTTCAAAGAGCTGCATTGTAATATGGCCCTTTGAAAATAGTTTCGATAACTGCAAAGTGTCGCTACTAGATGGCATTAACAGACTACACAAATTTCAAACCCCTATGTCACCCCCTTAGGGGTCGAATTTTCAAAAATCCTTTCTTAGCGGATGCCTACGTCATAATAGCTACCTGCATGCCAAATTTCAGCCCGATCCATCCAGTAGTTTGTCCTGTGCGTTGATCGATCAGTCGGTCAGTCAGTCACCTTTTCCTTTTATGTATTTAGATTTTGAATAAAATATTTGATTTTGATTTTAGAGCGGCAAAACATGTTGGTCTAGTGATTCTCAGACCTCCCACTAGGTGGACAGCTGACATCAAACGAGTCTCTGTGAGCCACTGGATGTCACATGCCACGGTGCAAGACCGTGGCCTGTGGATTGTGGAACACACGTATAAGAGACAGACCTATGTATAACAGTGGACGTCTATCAGTTTGTGGCGATTGCCACAAACGCCATCTAGTTGCAGCTGCAACTAGATGGCGCTATTCAATCGATAACATTTCATGACGTAGTCCCGAACAAATTTACCGCCGACAGTACTCGCACTAACGGAGTTTTCTGCAATCTGCACTATATCAAGAAGTTTCAAGATACAACCGGCCCAGCTGGCGCTCCGAACACACCAACCGCTCGGTGTGAGATCTCCCTTTGGTACGGTCGAGCCCGCACACCGCTCCCGTATAAGTTGGTAATCATGATGATGATTGATGACACTCACAAGATGGTAAGCCAGTCGTGTCAGGGAGATGTCGTTGAAACTGTCCTCATCCACTATATACAAAACAGGTTTGTCCGTGTTCTTCAGCACTTGAGTGACTGTCGGTACGTGAACTCTGCTTCTGACAAACTTCATTACGAAGTCTTCTAAGGCCTCCATGGTGTGTGCACCGTTGTAATAAATGTAGTTGCCTTTCTTGCCCTGAAATAATAAAAGCAATAATGAATCAATAATGAACTGTTTTGATTTATTAGTTCTTTTTTTTCCATTTATTAGGATCACCAACAGCTAATCATGTATATCAAGAACAAAATTAAAAATACAAAAGTTCTTAGATAACATGACGAGCTAATTAAAGGTAATCACCGCATACGAATAAAATGTCAGGTAATTTTACTACTAAAAATAAGTTAATTAAAAAATTATAATAATTATTACATAAATAAACTCTAAACTAACTAATTTCTTTTAGAGCGGTTACGCACTCATCTGTTCTGAATCCGTGAAAATACGGATATAAAAACTCGGGCCGGATTCGGTTATTGCTTACGCATGTTTTATCACTAGCCGTCGCCGATCGCAACGAGGTTTTTTCAAAATAGCGGACTTGTAGGTATACTTACTAAGTTCAATGCCTTATGTGTAGTCCACGCGGACGAAGTCGCGGGCATAAACTAGTTATATAACTAGCTTATGCCCGCGACTCCGTCAAGATACAAATAAGATACAATTTTTTTTTAAACTAGTGTAGGTAAAATTATTAAACAAACTTACGTTCGGATAGAATAATAACGTTGGATAGCTACCAATCCTCATGTTATTATAGCAAAACGAGTTATAATATTTGCAATTGACAGCACCAACTTTAATCTGAAAGAAATTAAAGTATTAAGTACATATAGTATAGGATCCTGCTTCCTTCTACCTTATCCTGCTACCTTCACCGAGCTGGTTAATGGATGAAACGTATTTTATATTCAATTTAATGTCAATAAATATATTGCATATGGGTTGCCTAAAAAACTTCAGTGCAGGATGATTAATTAATATTTTTTTTTTTAAATTTAATTATTTACGAGGGTATTATATAAGAGGGTTCCGTACTACAGTCGTATTTTTTCGACATTTTGCACGATAATTCAAAAACTATGATGCATAATGTAAAATATGTAGGAATCATTTATTTGTTATTTTATGACAATGACAATGGTTCTCTTTTTTATAAAACTAAGAAAAGAGGTTTACATATGTCACACCTCCCTTCTTAAACAATAACTTCCCTTACTATCTTAACTATATAAATCATCGATGCCAAAACGTCTTGGCGGCCCTCGTTTACGAACAGACTCGCGAGGCGCCCTGTCCACTACAGCTACCTCGGGCTGCTGGCTAGTGCTGGGCTCAGGCGCCGCGCGACCGGGCGACCCGGAGCTCGTCTCCCCGCCGCTCTCCTGCGGCCCTTCCTCGGGTGCTGAGCTCAACGCCACTGCCACCATCGCGCCCCTGGACCGTCCCGCTGCTGATGGTCTATCACCAGTTCCAATGTTAATTGAATTACCGATATTTGAATTAATTTCCGAACATTTTTTAATCTGATCGACGTGTCTAAATATCTCAGTTCCCTCTCCAGTACGCAGCTTATAATTTGTACTCCCGCTTCTTCCTATGACATCCCCTTTTAACCATTTATTGCCTGTTCCGTAGTTTCGGTACCACACCCTACTTCCGACCTCGAACGATCTCTCAACTCCTCCCGCCGCAAACTCTTGACGTGCCTGGGCAGACCGAACTATATCCTCCCGTTCCGGCTTTAACTTATCCAAACGCGTGCGTAATGACCTGCCTTGTAACAGTTTGGCTGGGCTTTCTCCTGTCGTGCTATGCTCGGTATTCCGATATAATAATAGAAAACGACATAACGCTGTGTCTACGTCTACACCCTGTATAAGAGCTTTCTTTATTACTCTTTTACAAATCTTAACCGCATTTTCCGCAGCACCATTAGACGAAGGATGATACGGCGCTGAAAAAATTTGTTCAATCCCGTTCTGACTTAGAAAAGTTCCAAACTCCACGCTTTGAAACGAAGCAAAATTATCACTAACTAACTGCTTTGGAAGACCAAACCTAGCAAAAATATCTCTTAATTTATTAATTACAGTCTTCGCTGTGATCGAACCCATCTTTACTACCTCAATCCATTTGGAACTAGAATCGACTACCACCATATAAGTAACCCCCGCTATAGGTCCCAAGCAATCGATATGCAGTCTTGTCCACGGGCGACTCGGCCACGGCCACATGTGCGGTGCGTGCGCCGGCGGCGCGTCGGCCACTGCGGCGCAAACCTCGCACGCGCGGCACATCGCCTCCAACGCTTCATCAATTCCCGGAAACCATACGTAACTCCTCGCTAATGCCTTAGTTTTAACTATCCCCATGTGCGAGTCATGAAGTTCCTTCAACACTTTATCTCGGCACTCAACGGGTATTATGACCCTATGACCCCACATGAGACATCCTAGTTCGCTATATAACTCCTTCTTACGATTGAAAAATGGCCGTAATTCTTTTATTTCTACCTCCGTAGGCCAACCGTCCCTAATGTAACTTAATACTCGTCCCATGATGGGATCTCGGCAAGTAAATTTTTTTAATTCTTTATAATCAAGTAATAAAGCTTCTGAAGCAAAATGTAAATACGTTTGCTCGGGACATTCGCTCATTTGAGATTCACTATTTTCTCTATGAGCTTGTATCATCCTTGACAAACAATCAGCTGTATTTTTATCAGTACTTACATATTCAATTGAAAAATCGTATGCCGACAAAATTAACGCCCATCTCTGAAGCCTGCTAGCTGTCATGTTTGGAATACCTGACTCAGCCCCAAAAATGCTCACTAAAGGCTTGTGATCCGTTCGTAATATAAATCGGCGCCCATACAAGTATTGGTGAAACTTTTTAACGGCAAAAATAATTGCAAGAGCCTCCTTTTGTATCTGACTATAATTTATTTCCGCCGCCGACAGCGATCGGGATGCATAAGCGACCGGTCGCTCGCCCCCGCCGATGTCTGCGCCTCGCTGCGCTAACACCGCGCCTATCCCAAGCGCACTCGCATCACATGTCAATATAACCGGCTTATTTACATCGTAATGCGCTAAAACCGCAGAGCTCGCCAGTAATCTTTTAACCTTATTGAATGAATTCCTTTCTTCTATCCCCCAAAACCAACTATGATTTTTCTTTAGTAAATTATATAATGGTGATAAATTACTTAAATTCCTGACAAAACGACCGTAAAAATTGACCATCCCTAAAAATGATCTTAATTCGGAAACATCTTTTGGCTCCGTTAAATTTAAAATAGGCTTGACTTTATCTGGGTCAACCCGAATACCTCTATCCTCTATTACATACCCTAAATAGGTTATTTGACTCTCGAAAAATGCACATTTTTCTTTTTTAATCTTAAAACCGCATTCCTTCAGCCTAGTAAGTACTTTCTTTAATGTATCCTTATGCTCATCAAGTGAAGAGTTTGCGATTAATATGTCATCTAAGAAAGTTACCACATTCGGAATATCTTTAAACAAATTTATCATTATCCTTTGAAATATGCCCGGACTTGAAGCTAACCCAAACACTAATCTATTGTAACGGAACAGACCCCGGTGAGTATTTATCACCGTAAATTCTTTTGACTTATTATCTAACTCGATCTGGTTATACGCTTGTGAAAGATCGATTTTACTGAAATACTGACAACCGTTCAAATTGGCCAGTAGATCTTCTATTTTAGGAACTGGATATTTATCAACCGATAAAAAACGATTCAACGTAGCCTTATAATCGGCACAAACCCTAATGGCACCGTTAGGTTTGTTCACAATTACAAGCGGGGTGGCCCAGTCCGACGTGTCAACCGGCTCGATGACACCGGCACGCAGCATCGCGTCCAGCTCGGCGTCCACGCGCTCCCGAAGCGCATACGCGAGGGGGCGCGCACGACAGAACACGGGCACGGCGCCCTCCCGCACGTGCAGCGTGGCGCGCCCGCCCGTATAGCGCCCGAGCCCGCCGTCGATTAATTCACTAAACCTGGAAAATATTTCCTCCACGTATCTATTCTTAACAGACTCCTGTACTCGCAAATTATTAATTTTGCACTTAGGCACGTCAATGTTTAACTCCGCTAACCATTGACGCCCTAATAATGACGTCGTCCCATTATCAATGACATATAAATCTAATACCTTCATGCGATCTTTATACCTCACTTTAATTGAAATATACCCTAGAGGTTTAATTTTTGTGCCATCATAAAAAGTTAACGTTAACCGACAGGATCTTAACGGTAGGTATTTGTACCTTTCAATATACGTCTGCTTGCTTATACATGACAACGCAGAACCAGTATCAATTTCCATAACCAAAGGCTTCTCGTCTAATAACACTATTATGCTAACCGGCTTATAGTCCCTTAGCGATATCTGATAAACAGGTTCTTCTTCGTTGACGTCGTCCGAACCGACCGACTCCATCCAAGCCGGGTCTTCGTCCCGCCAGTGGTTCGTGCCCGCCGTGTTCGGGCCCCTCGATGCAATGCCCGCACCCTGATTTCTACGCTGTGCTCCTGCTCCCCAACGCATTCCGTAGCTGCGACCGCCGCGCCGCGATCGGTTATAGCCACTGGCAGCATTTTGCCCTGCAGATCCTGCTCCTGGGTCATCAGGACATCGTCGTCGCAAATGCCCGATCCGTCGGCATCGGCTGCACTCAAAAAACTTATAAGGACAGTCATCTTTACCATGCCGCTGATCCCCGCATCGATCGCATGCACTAATTCGAAAACGATGTAATGATTTTGATGAAGTTTCGCTGACACTCGCAGCTGCTCCTCGTAGCGTCTCTCCCGTCTTCCCTGGTTCCGATTTTGGTCTGCTGATACCTATTCCGACTTCCACTGCAAGTGCGTTTTTCTCCGCGGCTTCGAATGTCGTAGCCAACCTGACTGCGCGATTAAAATCTAAAGTCTCTTCGGCAAAGAGTCTTTGACGAATGACTTCACTCTGTAAGCCGCACACTAACTGATCTCGCAAATTTTCGCTAAGATTATTTCCAAACTCACAAAAACGTGATAGTTCCTTCAGTTCTGCGACGTATTGTGAGACCGAAGTTGATTCTTGCTGACGATACTGCCTAAATCGAAAACGCTCAGCCAATATTGATGGTTTTGGTTGTAAATGTTCTCCCACTATCTTCACTAACTCGGCAAAAGTTTTATCACCTGGTCTATCCGGGCTACAGAGATTTACCATCAGCTCGTACGCCCTGTCCCCGACCATCGATATCATAGTAGGTACCCTTAAGGTCTCTTTCACCTCGCCCACTATGAAATACATTTCCATCCGCTCGCAGTATGATGCCCAGTTCCCACTCACGACATCGAATTCCCCTAATTTCCTGGGTGAAACCATCTTCCCTTTATTTTCCATCCAGTCGCCACTGTAAAATATGTAGGAATCATTTATTTGTTATTTTATGACAATGACAATGGTTCTCTTTTTTATAAAACTAAGAAAAGAGGTTTACATATGTCACACATAAAAATCTGTTTTAGAATGTACAGGTGAAGACCTTTCATATGATACCCCACTTGATATAGTCACTCACTTCGAAAGTTGAAAATACTAATTATTAGTTCATGACCACAATTTAATTTTTTTTGTGTGATCTAACCCTAAATTCACGGTATTCAGATTTTTCCCCAAATTTCATGATTCTAGGTCAACGGGAAGTACCCTGTAGGTTTCTTGACAGACAGACGGACAGACAGACAGACAGACAGACAACAAAGTGATCCTATAAGGGTTCCGTTTTTCCGTTGGTGCGGGATAGTGCCGGTGACGTGCGGGTGTGCGGGGCGTCCCCCCGCCTCATACCCCGATTGCCAGCTCGACCTGCCGCGCACTATACCTATGTGTGCTGGTAATTATTAGATACTTTTAATGGGGGGCGGGGCGCAGACTAACTTTCGCACCCCGGCGCCGAATATGCTTAAGCCGGCCCTGCGGATACGGATATCTGGCACATCACTACTTCAGATGTATGGAGGAACTTGCCATTGAAGTTCGTTTTCGAGAACTATAATATATTAGGGGTACAGTACTTACAATTCCTTGATAAGTTTCAGCTAATTTCTTCCAGGCATCGGCCAAGTTCTGGCAAGGCGGGCAAAATGGTGAATAGAAGTTTACAAAATGCAAGCCTTCACTCAAAAATGCATCTGAAAATAACGGTTTTTTAGGGTTCCGTACTTCAAAAGCATTGACTCCCGAGTGGCCTACTTCCGTAACGTACGTTGACCTCTAGTGTCAGTCAGATGTTTTATTTGCAACTAGATTCTTTAACTCTAGAACTCTTTGATTTTCCGGGATAAAAAGCCTATGTAATTCCCAGAGATGCAAGCTATATCTGTACCAAATTCCGTCAAAATCGGTTGAACGGATGTGCCGTGAAAGGGGATATATCATGAACTTTTGCAAAATACAGGATTTTGTTTTATCCGGTTTTATCCTTCCATAGTAGAAAAAAAAATAGCATACATCATAGTATTTTAAGGTCAATGATCGAATTTTTTTGTCTAACACTTTGAGCTATACTCACAAAAACTCCCCCCAGACAAGGTTTCAACGAACGGATCATCGTGATACAGCCCATTATAGTACAAGTTGTTGTACTCTGTCTGCGAATGGTAGTCGTATTTCCTGGTATACGACTGTTGTGAGCCATACAGGTCATACTTGTGCCTCTTCTCTGGGTCCTTGAGAGTTTCGTACGCTTCTGTGATTTCTAGAAACCTCTTTTGTTCGGCTCCATTCTAGAACAAAAAGTTTTTTTAAAGAATATTAGCAATGTCTATTATCTTCTATCGTATTATCTTAATATGATAGACTAGCTTATGCTCGCGACTTTGTCCACGTGGACTACACAAATTTCAAAGCCCTATTTCACCCCCTGAGGGGTTGAATTTTCAAAAATCATTTCTTAGCGGATGCCTACGTCATAATAGCTATCTGCATGCCAAATTACAGCCCGGATCCATCCAGTAGTTTGATCTGTATGTTGATAGATCAGTCAGTCAGTCACCTTTTCGTTTTATATGTTTAAAATAATTATTTTTAGATGAAGATCTTCTCGGTAGGAAAGGCATTCAGAACCAGTGGTAGATAAGTTAAAAAAAAAAAAAAACCAGTGGTAAGTAGATGCATTTTTGACGATTCAAAAGTACCTACCTACTTGTAAAATTTTAATTGAATAAAAATATTTTTATCACTAGCTTATGCTCGCGATTTCGTCCGCGTGGACTACACAAATTTCAAACACCTATTTCACCCCCTTAGGAGTTGAATTTTCAAAAATATTTTCTTAGCGGGTGACTATTATTTTAAAAGAAAAACAATAATTTTTTTTTTAAAAGAACATAGTTAGGTACAAGAATAATTTAATTCTTATCGCTTAAGTAACCGTACAAAGTGTGCTTTATATACGTTTTTAATAAGAAAAGCGTGAAATTACATACTTGCATAAATAATTTCTGATATCTATGTGTACCTAACCTACCTAGATGTTGCATGTAGATGTTTTTCAAAAACCATGGCAAGTAGGTATACAAAAAATCCACATTGATTAACCTAATGTGGTCCATGAGATAAAGTAATTTAATTTGCATTAGATTCATAGCTTGTAAACCACACAGTCGGTCAAGTCCAAGCCACCCACACAAGTACCACCCACTTGATTTCAACCACTGGTCTGTGATTTCAACACATTAAATTGTTGACACTTCTAGTATTTTCTAACATTTACTTATGCACTAGCTGATGCCCACGACTTCGTCCGCGTGTTCCCGCGCCTCATACCCTGATTGCCATCTTGACCTGTCGCGTCTATTCTGTCTGTCTGTCTGTCGCTATTATGTCTATATTTATAAATGCATACTTACAGGATTTTTATCAGGGTGTAGTTTCACAGCCAGTTTCTTGTACGCTTGGCGTATTTCTTGGGTAGAGGAAGATTTGGACACACCTAATATCTGATAATAAGTTGCACTGCTCAGGTTCACCGTTGAAATTAATATGACATAGAGCAGAGCAATTAAGAGAAGTTTTATCCTGAAAAGTAGATAGAATATGATATTTTCGTGATCAAATTGCCACATCAGTGGGGCTGATTCTCTTGTACACAATTTCTAAACTAAACTAAATTAACAGGTCTAAATCTAGTGCTATCCTTTTCCGCAAGCAATATTATGACAGAGATAGCAATAGATAGTGTGTCATTTTAGTTTAGTTTAGAGATTTTGTACAAGAGAATCGGCGCCAATGTCAAACTCAGTAGGAATGGCATTCCAAACCAGTGGCAGAGTCTTTTGAGGGATCAAAAGTAGTTGTAAAAGTTTATTTGAATTAAAAAACCTTCGATTTCTTAATGGAGACTAACTAGCAAACCAGAATATAAGTACTGGTAAAACCGTGCTGCCAAATAATTTAACTTTCTGGTACAAAGCTGCTTAGAAACAAATAAAGGGTATGGGTTTAATAAAATCGCCCTACCCTGCCACGCTGGCTCCCTTCTAGTTTTGACCACCAGTAGCATCATTACAGATACTCCACTTGGAATAGTAATTTTACTTTAAATGTTGAAAATACTAATTATTTGTTCATGACCACGTTTTAATTTTTTTTGTGATGTAACCACAAATTCATGGTTTTCAGATTTTTCCCTGAATGTCTGCTATAAGACCTACCTAACTGCCAAATTTCATGATTCTAGGTCAACGGGAAGTACCCTGTAGGTTCCTTGACAGACACAACAGACAGATAGACAGACAGACAGGCAGACAACGAAGTGTTCCTTTTTTCCTATAAGGGTTCCTTTTTTCCTTTTGAGGTATAGAACCCTAAAAACAGCTTACTTACTTCCTTATCTATTACTCATTTTGTGAGATAAATTCTTCTCTCATTACAGTTATATTCACTATTTTGATTAATGGTAAGAGATATTATTAGTGGTAGAGGATAATGGTAAGAGCTCTCTGGGGATAATATAATAATGTAGTGGGTTCTCAGATCCTATCATTACATGATTAACGGAAAGGGATCAACCCTTAGCACTGACGAATGCGAAGCAGAAAGTAAGATACATTCAGTAAAATTATAAATTTTAAGCTTTTCTAACCAAAAAATTCAAATAGTTGTTGGTGTTCAATAATTGTATGCTATTCATAAAGTCCTATTTTTCTATACATTATAACATGATTAGTACTTACATTTCGCCAATAACAGCTTTTGCACCACAACTTTAAAACACTTCTTCCAAGTACATAAACAAAATAAGTTATATTATTTTTATAGGAAATAGAATATTAAATAATACATGTCTTACTAATTGTAAGCGTATTTTTTTTTCAGAGAACTGATTTTAAAACTATTTTGAGATTACTTTTGTATTAATAAAATAACTTTTTATTAAAGCAAACTTCCAGCATGCTTCCAGCTACAAGGTGTAGGTTGTAGAAGTGCAGCAGGCCGCAGGGTCTTAACTCGCAAGACAGGCGCGGGTCGGGGACTGCGGGTCAGCCCTTGGATGAAAATATATACATTCGTGTGGGAGGTGTGTGTGGTTGGTGTGGTGGCACCTATATTTACCAAGTACTCTGTGGGAGCACCGACCAGAAAAAAAGGGGCTGCTGGGACTGGGAGTGGGAAGCAGGGGGGTGCAGCTCACAGAGTACATTGAATATGCAGCTTCCCTACACAGACATGACACAGACTAATAACATACTTCCCTACATTGGCACATGAAAAAAAATTGCATAGAAAGTGCTGCCATCTATTTTTTCAGGTACACCACAGAGTAGTTTGTAAATATATGAAAGGTACACCATGGGTAGGTACACCCATAGGGGTGCAACTCCAGAACATTAAAAAATCTCAAATTGAAATTCGCTTGTGGTGCCATCTAAGCGCGAGCACGGCTAAACAAATAGATAGCAGTTTACAAAAGACGTCAACAGATGGCGGGCACATTGCTGTAATTTTAATGACATTAATAAATTATAACCTCTGTGATTATAACCAACTTTTCATGTTTTCGTGTACTGTAGTAAATATTTATATTTCTGTTAAATTTATCTGACCCTGCTTTAATAACAGGACTCTGTAGTCTGTATTTCCTTTCACCACCTCGATAACTATATTCTAAGGATTGATTTACGGACTCGATTCATGCCTGAACGACTGACCACGGCTACGGATTACGGACTTGTTTTTGCTTTGTGAAATGATTTTTCTGTGAATATATTTGTGCAGAAAAATGCCACGGAGATCTCGATGTGTGTCTGGATGTGACTAATTCGGTAAGTATAAAATCAGCTCACTCGTAATCTAACTCAAAATTACTTCAATGAGTCAAACTCTGTGCACCATTAAGGCACCATTAGGACATTAGGTATTTTATCATGATACTAGGTATATAATTCCTGCGATTTCGTCCGCTCGAAAAAACTATTTTAGAAATCCCGTGAGAAGTCCAATTTTCCGGGATAAAAGTGGCCTACAAGTTACAACCGTCTGATGCAAGCTATCTCTGTACCAAACAGATCATCTGTTTGGTACAGAGATAGCCTGACCACCACTTTGTCTACGTGGATTTAGGGTTTTTGAGAATCCCATGGGAACTGTTTGATTTTTCCAAGACAAAAGAAGCCCATGTCCTTACCTGGATGCAAGCTATCTCTGTACTAACTTTCATCATATACGGTTACACAAATTTACTGTAAAAAGCTGGCATACAGACAGGTTGACACACTTATGCATTTATAATATTGCTGTGGATTATTAACTACCTACTAATTCTGTAAATTTTTTGTTTTGTAATTAAGTGTACTTACAACATTTCTTTTGAACTTTATTGACTAAGTTATTTTTATATTATAGGTATCAACTATCAACTAATTAAGTACAATAAGTAAGTATAGACTAATGCATATTTTATGTTACTATTTTTTCAGATGTTTGCATGGCTTTCCAAAACCTGGCTACTCCTCTCTATGAAACCATTTAAACAATGAAAAGAGATAGTAGGACAACATTTAGAAAGCAAGACTGATGATGAAATACATATATACCTAGTTACGAATTGTCAAATTTGCAATCACCAGTTTGAAGATCGTTGAAATACACCAGTTGTGGTAGTAATATGAAAGTTACGAAAAGTAAATAACCAAAAATTTTGGATTTGAGCGATACCAATCTCGTGGGTCTTGAATTTGGGTATGTATTTTATGTACCTAGTTACGAATTTATGAAAATAAAATACTTTATAAAACCTTAAAACCTTTTTATTTCTAGGTATAGTGTTTTATAATTTAGTATCTTAAAGAGTCAGTCTTGTATTATATATTTTTAAACATGTTTTAAACAAACGTTAATGGAATTATTGATATTTTTTTAAAACATGTTCAAAAATATAAAATGTGCTAGTAAAGTACTTTTATAAATAGCATTTAAATTTTCGCGCTCTCGCACGCCTAGCGCGCTATTAGTGCCCTCTAGATGTGAGCACACGCGTAACTTTGAAAAATAAATCTTAAGTCGCACATCTATCTCTAGTAATATAGTAGATAATCTATGGGTACACCGTAACTCAAACTCGATACCTAACGATCACTTTACATATTATAGTGTGTTATCTATGATGGGAAGTGGCCGAGCATTTCTCTTCTTCTGACATGTGTCATGTGTCATCTATGATCCATGTCAAGATGAGTGACGTTTCCTGGGTTGCCGTTTAGTTCTATCCGCACCATATCCGCACCTGAGATCCGCACATATTTATTTGTCAGTGCCGGCGGCGCCCGGCCGTGCATTTCCGTGCCCTTAAGCATGCAGTATCAATGCCGTATCACTGGTCGTATATCAATGAAAATTAATATTGTTTCATACTTATCTGTTTGTTTCTTGTGGTCTGTGCGGTGTGCCATAAACACATCTGTGTCAGTGACGTTCAGTGATGTTCCGACGCGTTCCGTGATCAGACGTAAGTTTTTTGCGAAAAATATTTTGCCGGTCACGATTGCAAGATGGACGACGAAATTCTAATAGAGTTAGTGCGAAAACATCCAGCATTATATGACCCTTCACATAGAAAATACATGGATACCAATCTTAAATCAACCATTTGGAATGATACTATAGGCCGAAAACTGGGCTTCAGCGGTATGTATGAAGCGTAAAACATGACTTTTCACCATTTTAACTTTTTCTGTCAAAATATTTCATGTCAAAAGTACGATTTTAGTCCTTAATAATTTAAAAGTGAACTCACTGCCATAAAAACTACTTTTATTGCCTTTGTGCACTCATCCGTATTCGCTGATTCTTCGAAGTGGCCATACAAATGCGTAGTTAGGTAGTTAACTACTCATTCGATTTGTATTTTTACGGAATCCGTGATTTCACGAATGAGTGCACAAACGCCCATAGAGTGAACCGTTTTTTGACTTGACAATTGACAGTTGAGTTGACATAATATAGAGTTAAAATGGCGCATGAAAAGTCATTTTGTACGGACTTTACAGCAAAGAATTTGGATGTACCTATTACTACGTAGTACGTAGCTTTACAGCTATTTACCTAGATAACGCATAAAATTCAACTCCTCACGCGCCATTTTAACTTTTGTGTCAAATTTCATGTCAAAAGTACGATGTAGGCTGTGGCCTGCTGGTAGGGAGGCAGGTGGTGGACTATCGCCAAACCTCATCAAGAATGAGAAGATATTTGTCGATAGTCCACCACGCCTGGCCAAGTGCGGCTTGACAGACATCACAGTCCTTTAGGAACATTATTGACGGGCAACTCTCAGGCATACAGGTTTCTTCACGATGTTTTCCTTCGCCGAAAGCAAATGGTATTCAGTTGCTAAAAACGTACATAACTCCAAAATATTAGACGTGCGTTCCCAGGATCAAACCCAGACCTCTCGAATAGGAGGCCAATGTCTTAACCACTACGCTATAACTGCTTTTTTCTGTATTAAGTTACTAAGTTAATACATTAAATTTTTCTCTCCGTAAGAACCATCCTCGTAGGTACTTTAAGGAATATTATAAAAACAGAATTAGCGAAATCAGTTCAGCTGTTCTTGAGATATGCGATCAGCAACACATTCAGCGATTCATTTTTATATATAGAGAAGATATTTGTACTTATAGAATATTTTTTTCAGGCGATTCGTGTAAAACAAGGTGGTTTAATATAAGGGACAATTTCAGAAAGAGTATTCTGAAAAGTGCCACTAGAAGTGATCAAGGCGGAAAACAGATCAGGCCCTACAAGTACCACAAGAAGTTACAATTTATAAGAAAATATATGGGCGATATAAATAACATCGAAAATGTCGAAAATATGATAGTGGAATGCGATATTCCGGAATCTCCACCATCAGTTCAAGCGACGCTGTCGCTAGTTTCGGATTTAGAACAGACTGGTTCGAAATATCGCGATGAATGCTCGCTAACATTTCCCCCAACTCCAACACCAGCTTCTCCTCAAAGTGACTCTTCAATATCTTCAAGCACTCGTAGGTCGCGAGGAGGACGCAAGGATATAGTTTCTTTTAGAACAGCTTCATCAGAAGTTATGGATTATTTGATTCGCCAAAATGAGCACCCGGTCGACATATTTCTGGCATCTCTTGCACCGATATTAAAAGAACTTCACCCCTGTGATTTATTCGCAGCTAAATCAGAAATGTATGCTCTAGTACAAAAGTATGAACTAAAACTGTTAAAGCAAAAATATCCTGCGGGAGATAATCAAACAAGCACTCGCCAAACATCTAGTATTTCCAGCACTGAAATGACAAACGAAAGTACAATAAAGGCTGAACAGTATTGTTGTGATAATATAGTGGACAAGTAAAAAGAAACTAATTTTTTCACATGTTTAATGTTGACAACCTAGAGCACACGGTAGTGCCCTACCAAGTTCACAATATAGTCTAAATCATAACAATAAAATTAAGATAGGTACCATTGCTTAGACATACATAAATTATTATAGGAGAATAATAATATTTAGGTACCTGTACCTATAATAAACGTTTTGAATGAAGAAATATAAAAGTTTAAAGATTTGGTAATGGTGATATTAGATAGGTAAGTATAGTTCATTCGGAGTGAATGTTCACATGTTTGACACGTTTAGTTAAATTTGTTTCATTGCGCGTGAAAGATGCCGAATGCAAGACAAAAATGAACAAAAAATGAAACATCTAATATCACCAAAAGCGTATACTTAGTCCGTACAAATTGAGAACTCACTTGCCATTTTAACTCTATGTGTTAACTGTAGTCTGTGATGTCAAAACCAAAAGTACGGCTCACCTTTGAAATAAGGACTAAAATCGCAAAATCGTACTTTTGATATGACAGTTGACACAAAGTTAAAATTCGAGTTTTTCTACGTGACCAGTGACATTGGCGAAGTGCATTGTGCTCGGTGTGGCACTACTGAAAGCCATAAAGCAAAATAAGAAGAAGACGAAGAGATCTCATTTTTTATGCATTATAGGTACTTATTTAATTCCAATGGCGTTTTCACCCAATTTAATTGAACAATACAAGTGCCCAGGTACAATCAATCCAAACTTCAATCCAGATCCACAAAATCTTCCCTTAAACAAGGTAAAAGGTGATTCTTATTTAAGTAATTAATTCTATTTAAAAACGTGATCATTGACGTATTTTTACTTAAATTAAAATAAAACTAAAGTAGGTATAGTAAGGTAGGTACCTACTTAAAAAAATCAAGTCTTAAAACACCTTCATGCAACTTATCCATTATTTAAGTAATTAATTCTATTTTAAAACGTGATCATTGACGTATTTTTCCTTAAATTAAAATAAAACTAAAGTAGGTATAGTTAGGTAGGTACCTACTTAAAAAATTCAAGTCTTAAAACACCTTCATGCAACTTATCCATTAAAAATTAAAAATTCATACCTACTAGGTATATAGTATAAAAATATAAAGTTACATATTATATCACAGTAAAAAATATCGGTTAAGATGGAGTCACACTCGCATGTTAATAAATATCAGTAGGTAGGTATTGGTAAAGATTTGTTTTTATATATTTTTTTAAACTAACGGTACATACCTACTTCATAATATGTACTTACCAATCAATCCCACTTTAAAAAAAATCACCAATTCAAGTGACCTAAATATTCAAGTTTTACAATAAGTAAAAGTATAAGTTGGTATTTATCTAAAATAAAATATACATATATGTTAATGACAGGACTTCATCTTTCACAGCTGAAATATCACTGAAATTTTAAATATTATTATTAAAATACACCATTTTTATTTATTTATATCTATACAAGAAATATGTACATATTATATAAATAAGTACCTATTGATTGTAACATAATTATTGTTACAACTAGCTTATGCACGCGACTTCGTCCGCGTCGACTACACAAATTTCAAACCCTACCTTATTTAACCATTTTAGGGGTTGCATTTTCAAAAATACTTTCTTAGCGGATGCCTACGTCATAAGCTATCTGCATGCCAAATTTCCGTCTAGTAGTTTGAGCTGTGCGTTGATAGATCAGTCAGTCAGTCAGTCAGTCACCTTTTCCTTTTATATGTAGCTAATAGTTAATAAATTATGTTACAATCAGTGCCACAAATACCACAGTTTATGAGTGCACTGTGTATTTTAAAAGTAATAATTTAACTATAAAATACAAAATATATAACATTATCATTATTTTGATTTATATATTTTTCGCCTTAATGTATAATAGGCTATTATCCTAAGGCTGACCAGCATAAACACTAATACACTTATATTTATCCAAAAATGTTCTTGTTTAAAACTAAACTCAGAGATAATTTCCTTAGGATATCTGTAAACAAAAAAAAAAGTTATTTACATAAAATGAAAAAACACAATACCTATGTTCTTAATTTGAAGACTTAATTTTTTATTTTATGATTAGCACTATAGCTAACTCGTTGAACATCCCGTCTTTAGAATGTTTATAGGTTTCCATTGTTAATAGCCGTCTTAAATAACATAGCCCTTTTGTCTTAGTGTCCTGTGACAGCCTCTAAGTTTACAGTACGCCTTAGTTGATGTTTGCTTGTTTGTTTAGGAAACTTGTCTCTGTCGACCTAAGTTGTTGTCCCAAGTTCGAAACATTAAAGCTGCTGTCAACTAAAAAAACCTTTACATTAGAAAACTACTCACCTTAGGTGGCAATACAAGATTTCATCGGGACACGCCAGTGGAGGGCGATTGTAAGCATAGACGGAGAGTGTGAGGGCCTCGAACGCGTACTTGAGGAAAGAAATGTAGGAAATGACTTGCATCACAGGGTGCATATGTGTTGGAAGCACAAGGAAACCGGCAAACACCAGCATAGCACACGTTGTTATTGCCCCAAAAAATGTGCCATTCTAAAAGAAACAAATGTAAACATTACATTTTAACAATATCAAAAAGTTCATAACTAAAACTGAAAAACTGTCGCTTTTCAACATTCAAAAATTTAATTAGTGTCAATTGTACTTCCTGAGTAAAGAATTAATAAACTTAACCCAATTAATAGTTTGGGAGCTTTGAGGAAACCCATACAAATACTAAAAACATAACTCTTCGGTAATTGATATTTTAGTAGGTAATATTAAAATATACTCACTACTGCGCTGACGCAGGAACCGATGAGATTTCCAAGAGCGTCTGCGAGGAGTGTAACGTTGGCCAAAACCAGTACAAACATGGCGAAACGGGACACTTCTATCGGCTGCCCCGTTAGCACGTACGAAGGAGTGGAATATATTATACTATATGAGATCTGGAAAATAACAGAATATAAAATCATCATTTTTGTAGATCTTCTAAATAAGAACTTAGCTCACTACACTGGCGTGCATCTAAAATATTTGTATTTTTTTAAATTGCAAATTATGTGGATCTTCTCTTTTATTATAAAATTGTTGTCTGTGTCTGTTGTCTATGAATTAGCTTGTGCATTTGTGCATGCTTTTTGCCGGTTTATAAGTTTACCAAAGTTTACGCTTGACTACAATCAATTTATAAGTATTATATTTCTTGCTAAGTAGGGGATAAGTAAATGCAGTCTTAGGTGGGTAAAAATATTAGTGAATGCACTGTTTTCCTTTTTATTGGCTAACTAAGGCCGTGCATCTTTTACTGCTACTACTTTTATTACTCAGTATAATATAGCTACCTAAGTACCTAATCGTATTCATTCTGCCTAATTCTACGTAACTTTTGTAAAAGAAATCAAGTTTTACCTGCAAGGGTATACTGGTCAAGAGTATCGCAGCATAGTAAGTCTTGAGATTGTACCAGTTGTTAAAATTTTCTTTTTTTAGTACTGGCAACTCGTCTGGAACTAAAAAAAATCCTATACAGTGGCTTTCAGGCGTAGTTACCAGGGTAAAACGAACGCTATAGCACAGTTAAAGGGATGACGGGTCAACGCATAGGTTTAACTCTCCTACTGTACAGGAACAAAGGACGACTAAAGAACCAATCCTAACACCCTCTACGCTTTACTTACAAATAATTAAATCGATATAAATAATTCGACTACTTGGTAATACAAAGTCAGCGGTCTTACGTGAGGCGAACTGTAAGTCATCAATCAGTTAGGGAACATAATTTATCTGATCAACTGATGTGCGTTGGTTTCGAATTCGATCCTGAGTTTATAATTTAACTAACTCTAAAACTACCTAACATCAACTAACTCACTTCATTTCGTACCATGGACCTCCACTGAATCACCCACCGCGCAGGTTATAGTTTACAGTTATTTTTTCCTCACTTCAACTGCGTAGTGGTGTTTCTGGTTCTTCAAATGTTCATGGGCGGCGGTAATCACTTAACATCAGGTTTGAGGTGACCTGCCTGCTCGTTTTCTCGCTATTCATATTTAAAATAAAAATTACTATAGATCTCCCTAATCCCTTTCCTAAAGTATTGTTATTTCATAGTGTATAAGAGCCCTCGCCCACGGCGACTTTTTGTAGCGATGCTGTCGCGCGTTTACTAAACGCACGCCAGCATCACTACTAACGCGTGTTAGTCGCATTTGCAACGCGCTACTGCATCACGACTGTATCAATGCAAACGCGCGACTTTGTCGCATGAAATCGGGGGAAGTACGGAGGGAGGGTGGCGCGTGAATAGAGAACCGAGCATCAGTGCAACATTTTTTCTCGTTTGCATCGACACAGAAGCGCGACAATATCGCATTTGCATCGCGACTGAATCTGAAACCGTGGGCGAGGGCACACAGCTAGCGACCGCTTCGCGACTGTATCGATGCGGACGCGCGACAGCATCGCTACTGTATCGCTACAAAAAGTCACCGTGGGCAAGGGCTCTTAGAGATACTCCGAGCACGACTTCACTTATTAGAACTTGGCTGGGCACATTAGCGTGTGTTGAACTGGTTTAACGCTCTGAGTCCAGTTAGGGTAGGTAAGATTTTTTTTTTAAAGAACATAACTACTGTTTAATACAAAAACAGCTTTAATACATGTTTTAAACATAAACTATTTTAGTGTTTTTTTATTTATTAAACATTTTGGTAAATTCCGTTGTACACAAACTCTAAACTAAACTAAAATGACACATCTAAATCTATTGCTACCCCTTTCATAATGTTGCTTGCGGAAAAGGATAGCACTAGATTTAGACCCGTTAGTTTAGTTTAGTTTAGAGATTGTGTACAAGAAAATCGGTTCCAGTGTTTAAATAAATTATAACCCTTGTTCTATGTAGTCATTTTGATTTCAGAAATCGCTCGCTTTGTGATTTCTTTACTTACATTTAAGTACACCGGGCATGAGCGAGGTGTAGGTTAGGTAGGCAGTGGAGACTATGAGGTAGCCAAGGTTGCTGAACGTCTTCGAGGCGTCGCTGCCGGCCCGCTCGAACAGCAGCCCCAGGAGAACGCCGATTACTAGGTGCAGTAATACTTTTAGATGTGTCACCGTCTGAAAGTAAAGGAAGAAAGAAAATCGTTTATTTTATAAATAACTAGATGATGCCCGCGACTTCGTCCGCGTGGATTTATGTTTTTTAAAATCCAGTGGGAACTCTTTGATTTTCCGAGCTGAGGCGCGGGGGGGGGGGGGGTCACACACACCGCAGGTCACCCGCGCTCGCCCGCACCGGGTTAACACGGGGGCTGCGCGGGTGGGCGGGGGCTCCTCGGTTGCCATCTCGACCTGTCGCGTACTATGGGTAGGTACTTACCCAATCTCTATACTGCTGAATGGCACACCGTCGCAACAGTACACTGAACTTGTACAACTCGTGTGGCTTGTTGATGACTATCACCATTTTGCCGCAGGAAAACTTGGGTTCCTCCGCTATCAAAGCTATTGTCTTTTCGGTAGCGTAGTCCCGACTGCACTTAGCTGCCAGTAACTCGTTGAAATTACCGTACTCGCCGTTCGCTATTTCTAATACTGGAATTAAAAGAAATAAAGGGAATCGATTATTTTTTGTGGAGCGTAGTCTCTGTTGTTGAGACCGACAAAACGTCACATAGCTATGAGTAACAGAGACAGGCTTCCTACGGGCATTTGAAAACCCTGCATATAGACATCTAGACAGAGTTGCGAGTGGGCTTTGTTATGCATCAATTAATACAGAAGAATAATACAAAAGCGGGAGCGAAGCGAGCGCGTAATTTTTAATATATTCAAAACAAAAAAATGGTAAATTCAAGAACTAGTTTTCAAAAATAATTTTATTTTTTCTGGGATTCGAACCAACGCGCCCCTTCGTAACTTAGCGCCCCTTGGCATATGCCTAGTTTGCCTTAGGGATAATCCGCCTCTGGTTTAACCCATTTTGACGAAATTTGGCAGAGATAGCTAATAATAGACCCGTGACGGACATACGTAGGCTACTTTTTATCCCGGAAAATTAAAGAGTTCCCACGGGATTTTTAATGGCCCATATCTTTAACTGATTATGATCAAATTTGGTACTGAAATAGCTTGCATCCCTAACACGAAGAGCCAGCGAATCACCCCGCTAAGCAGTCCGGTATTTATTAGTACGTACCATAATCCGCAGGGTTGTGGTACATGGGACAGTGCAGACCAACGGATGCGAGGTACGGGACCGTGTCTGCGCTCGACCCATTGTAAATGTTTAGTCCGTTGGCCAGGATGTAAACCTGAATAATAAACGAAGTTATAAGAAGGCTATTACCTAAACATTGCATTATGATGATAAATCATGACCAGCAATAAAAGACTTGCACGACAGCTTTTAGCTCACCTACCTAATACCTAACTGTATAGGTACCTACCTAAAAAAATGTCAAGGTTATATATCCACGTGCAGGTCTAATACGCGACAGGTCGAGATTGCAATCGGCGTATGAGGTGGAGGGACGTCCTGCACACCCGCACGGCACCCGTGCTATCCCGCTTCAGGTTAGCGCGGGGGCTGTGCGGGTGTGCGGGGCGTCCCCACCCTGATTGCCATCTCGACCTGTCGCGTACTATACCTAATGCCTGCCGTTATACTGTTTTAGTCTTGGGCGCCCCTAAATCCCGCACTTCATTCAGTATTCTAGATGCAACACCCTCGCTACGCTCGGGAGTTACACTGACATCCCTCGTTACGCTTGGGATTTATCCAGGCGCCCGTGATGTGACTACATCACCCCCATGTTAAATAATCTATTATTATTCGGTTAAACTTTTACAAGTAGGTACTTTTGAATCCTCAAATTCATCTATCACTGGTTCGGAATGCCTTTCCAACCAAGAAGAACCAGCAAGAAACTTGACGATTGCTTACACCGGAGGTTTAGTAATAAGGTCCCATTGGCACCCTTCGGGTACGGAACCCTGAAAATACAGTTGCACATACTTGATCGAACAAATTGTAAACAGAGGCTGTGGGCTGGTGTATGGTGCAGATCACAGTTCTGCCGGCTCGCGCCAAGTTCTTCAGCATTTCCATACACTGTGCTGACGTCATGCTGTCCAGTCCCCTGCAATTAATATTAAAATTATCTATGAACTAAGGCAATAGAAACAGGGCACATAGTTTGGAAAATCTATAGACGTTGGGACTTGGGATCCCAATATGCTTAGAACAGCGACCTCGCACAAGAAGCGCACGTTGGAAGACCCACACTAGGTGGACAGATGACATCAAACGAGTCGCGGGGAGCAGCTGGATTCAGGCGGCGCAAGATCGTGGTGTGTGGAAGTCCCTACAAGAGACCTATGTCCATCAATGGAACGTCAGATGATGAATGATAATGGGTCAGGTGATGTGCGCTTAGCCATAAAAAGAGGAAGATTTTTCTCCGGTTTACACCGTGGGACTCAGCTGGTCTGGACGTTGTATCTTGGAACTTGTATAAATAGCACTCCGTTTAGAGAACTTCGATAGCTCGATTGAGGATCTATGGCGAGTCATTTAAGATATCCTATGATATGACGTCGTCTAAATAGACACGCTGCATGCACTAGGCAGGAACTTGGCCTAGCACACTGCCGTGCGCCTTGATCGCATACAAAGAGAATGATCCACATTCTACAAGAACCATAGGCGCTAATGCCGCTAAAGCTATAAAAGGTACACATTTTCAATTTTGGAAAGGCAAATGATTGATTCATCCGCATCAATCTCATCGAAGGTATTCTGATGTTAGAGATCACACCGGGCAGACGTTTTCAGTACCTATCGAAAAAAAGGTTTTTGTGTCTTTTCTAACACTTCCCTTATCTGAATACGCTACTTACGTTGTCGGTTCATCCAGGAACAGCACCGGCGGGTTGTCTAGGAGCTCCACAGCTATTGAGACTCTCTTCCTCTGTCCGCCTGACAGGTTACAGCACCGCGTGCTTTCAGTACCTGTCAGCCCCAAGTTTTCCAACACTTCCCTTATCTGAAAACAATAGCTCAAATTAACCAGCAGGTTGATTGCGGAAAAACCGCAATCATAATTACAATCTCAATTGTTGTGATTGGCCGAATTTATGGCATTCTTGTTGCAACAATGCATTGTAGCCAATAGTGAGCGAGTGTCAACCAATCAGAGGTGATTGAGAGAACCAGGGTGCACAGCACAGACGTCAGACACCGAAGAAAAGTGGTATAGGTATGCTAGTGATGCAGTGGTATCCCGTATCCACGGGGCGGAGGAAGAAACAAGCGCCGGCAGCAAATATATTGGGAGGATGAGCTATAACAGCTGATACCTAGCTGGTCCATTCTAAAGAACGATGGCACAAGACCGCAAGCAACAGTCGATTCAAATTTTTTTAATTTTTCTCTCCGTAAGAACCATCCTCGTATCGGTTCAGCTGTTCTCGAGATTTGCGATCAGCAACACATTTAGCGATTCATTTTATATATAGAGATTATACTTATTTAACCAAATACCTAGGTGTTATAAATTTAAGTTATTCATCCTATATTTTATAACAGATTTTGCATGTTTTTTAGTCATGTTAAACAAAAGACGATCTTATTGCTTTAAATATCACGTTTTTTTTACCAATGGGGAAAAACTACCTAGTCTTTTTTTTTTTTTTGTAAGACAAAATATTCTTAGTTACAAGAAAATTGGTGATCTACACAATAGGCTAACTAGAAACAGAGACAAACTTGCAGCTCCTACCTTCCGCCTCAGGAAAGTCCAAAAGTCATTTGTGGGTATGGGTATTACCTTTTATAATAAAATCCCGCAAACTATTTTGGACTTACCTTTGCACAAGTTTAAAAAATCTATTAAAAATATGCTCCTGAAAAAAGCATATTACACAATTGAAGATTATCTAAATGATAAAAGAGCGTGGATTTGACCTGCAGCTCGTTCCGGCGACGCACAAGACTGCAAATACTATTTTATACATGGCATAATCTTGTACCTATATCAAATATTTGAAAAGAGCAACCGCCGAGTTTCTTGCTGGTTCTTCTCGGTAGGAAAGGCATTCCGAACCAGTGGTATATGCATCCGACTATTCGAAAGTACTTTTAAAAGTTTATTCGAATAAAAAAGATTTTTTTTATTTATTTATTTATTTATATAAGTTTACAGAACAATGGACCATAAAATCAAATTAAGGTAAGGTAAGTATAAAGCTGTAATAGCCTAGTGGTTAAGACGCCCGCCTCCTAATCGGAGGTCGAGGGTTCAATACCGGGCACGCACCTCTAACTTTTCAGGGTTATAAGTAATTAAATATCACTTGCTTTAACGGTGAAGGAAAACATCGTGCATGCCTGAGAGTTCTCCATAATGTTCTCAAAGGTGTGTCAATTCTACCAATCCGCACTTGGCCAGCGTGGTAGACTATGGCCAAAACTCTTTTCATTCTGAGAGGAGACCCGTGCTCTGTAGTGAGCCGGTCATGGGTTGATCATGATGAGGTATACTTACTACTTAAATAAAAGGAAAAGGCGACGGACTGACTGATCTATCAACGCACAGCTCAAACTACTGGGACGGATCGGGGCTTAAAATTTGGCATGCAGGTACCTTTTATTACGTAGGCATCCGCTAAGAAAGGATTTTTAAAAATTCAACACCTAAGGGGGTGAAATAGGGGTTTGAAATTTGTGTAGTCCACGCGGACGAAGTCGCGACCATAAGCTAGTTATGTATATTAATGTATTGTTACACCCTTAGTTAGCACCCAAAAGAGCTGACCACAGAAGATGAGTCTGCTCTTTTGGGTTGCTTTGAGCTTTCTCGGACAGTTCGTGCTGGACCTCTGAACAGGTAAACGTCTCTTGACCCTTTCAATATCCGTGTTCAATTCCATATTATTTTATTTTTCAAGTTAAATTAATCAATTAAAGAGTATTTCTTTTAGTTATAAAAATAAATATTTTTTTAAAAAAAACCTTTTTGAGGAAACCCTTGTAACAGTAGGTAGGTATGTACTCACAACAGTATTCTTCAATTTGGGCGTCAATGTATTCCCGAGTTTCAAGTCTGCCGCAAACTGCATCAGCTCAGCGACCGTGAACAGTGGGTTGAGTCTATCGTCCTGGAGGATGTAGCTGGTCTTCTTGCGGTAATCTCTCTGGGAGTCTCTGTTGTTGCCCAGTTCGCACACCATGTCTCCTGCGTGGATGACCCCTTTGACGCCCTCTGTCCTGGAACAAACATGACTATTTCTCTCTGCGTCGTCCCATTGCTGAAGGTCGTGACTCCTCTCTCACTCACATAGTAAGCCAAGATACTAGCTCCAGATTCGGATAGAATAAGGAATACAAGAAACAACAAGCTTAATCAGTCATCATCATCATCATCATGATCAACCCATCACCGGCTTACTACAGAGCACGGGTCTACCATGCTGGCCATGTGCGGATAGGTAGACTTCACACACCTTTGAGAACATTATGGAGAACTCTCAGGCATGCAGGTTTCCTCACGATGTTTTCCTTCACCGTTAAAGCAAGTGATATTTAATTACTTAAAACGCACATAACTTCGTAAAGTTAGAGGTGCGTGCCCGGGATCGAACCCCCGTCCTCCGATTATAAGGCGGACGTCCTAACCACTATGCTATCACAGCTTCTATGTACATACTAGCTAGCTCCAGATTCGGATGGAATAAGGAATACAAGGAACGGTTATTGGTATTGGATTGTGTTTAGGTAGTACACACATATAACAATAATGCTAAGATTTTGCTAGCGTTCTGGTTACACCCAATAGATAGGTGCCTATTAGGTTCCTACCAGCCACTAACGTAGTTATATCTGAGGCCATTAAACTCGACATGTCATAAAACTTATATTACCTACCTACATAATATTATTATTTAATAAAAAAAAATCGCGAATGATTAGGCACTTCTATGACTAGGCCTTTGGTAACAAAAAGTTTCTGACATTATAATAAAGTTCGACTTTTTAGGGTTCCGTACCTCAAAAGGAAAAACGGAACCCTTATAGGATCACTTTGTTGTCTGTCTGTCAAGAAACCTACAGGGTACTTCTCGTTGACCTAGAATCATGAAATTTGGCAGGTAGGTGGGTCTTATAGCTGGCATTAGGGGAAAAATCTGAAAACCGTGAATTTATGGTTATCACACAAAAAAAATTAATTTGTGGTCATAAACTAATAATTAGTATTTTAAGTAAGATAACTATATCATGTGTGGTATCATATGAAAGGTCTTCACCTGTGCATTCTAAAGCTGATTTTTATTTATTTTTATGCATCATAGTTTTTGAGTTATCATGCAAAATGTCGAAAAAATACAACTGAATTACGGAACCCTCGTTGCGGGAGCCTGACTCGCACTTGGCCGGTTTTTATATTTTAGGTAATAGGTAAGACCCACCTCATATTTTATGGTTAATGTACCTACCAGCATAAGCACATCAAGCGAGGTTGATTTTAAGAAATAATTAGGTAGGCAAATATTTTCCTTAAAACTCAAACTCGTAATTAAAGAAAAAACCAACTTAATAGGTGAGTAATGGTTATTCCAAGGTTATTCGAAGTTACTTTTGCTCATCAGCTTTTGCCGTCGGCTTTGGCCGCGTGAAGGGACAAGTTGTATTAGTTATGTAATATTATGTAGTTATGTACATACAGGGCGGGCGGCAGCAGCTTCACATCGAGCTTTGAGAAAGAGATACCTACCTACCTAATTCGAATCCACTCTCAGTAGGTACATTATTTTCTATTGATCTAGATAGGATAAAACCGGCCAAGTGCGAATCAGGCTCGCGCAACGAGGGTTCCGTACTACAGTCGTATTTTTTCGATATATTGCACGATAATTCAAAAACTATGATGCATAAAAATCGGTTTTAGAATGCACACTAGCCGGGCTGGTGAAGACCTTTCATGTGATACCCCACTTGATATACTTAGTTATCTTACTTCGAACATTGAAAATCCTATTAGTTCATGACCACAATTTAATTTTTTTTGTGTGATGTAACCACAAATTCAAGGTTTGTAGATTTTTCCCGAAATTTCCCCTGCTGTAAGACCTACCTACCTGCCTCATGATTCTAGGTCAACGGGAAGTACCCTGTAGGTTTCTTGACAGACCGACAGACAGACAACAAAGTGATCCTATAAGGGTTCCGTTTTTCCTTTTGAGGTACGGAACCCTAAAAATTTGGTAGGTAATCCCGCTGCGATCCGCTGTAGTGAACAGGCATCCTTATAGCTCATTTATAATGCTAGAGAAAAATGAACTCACGAGAACCCAGTGAGCGCGTTCAGGAGCGAGGTTTTTCCCGCGCCCGACGGACCCATGATGGCGGTGAGCTGGCCGGTCTTGAACAGTCCTGACACGTTCCGGAGGATTGTTTTTTTACCTACAACAAAAACAGAGTTTAATAATCGGAGTAAAAAACAAATAAAGAACCCACTGGTGACTAGTCCCACTACATAAAGAACGTTAGTTATAGTATAAGCAAAAAAACCGGCCAAGTGCGAGTCAGGCTCGCGCAATGAGGGTTCCGTACTGCAGTCGTATTTTTTCGACATTTTGCACGATAATTCAAAAACTATGATGCATAAAAATAAATAAAATTCTGTTTTAGAATGTACAGGTGAAGACCTTTCATATGATACCCCACTTGATATAGTCACTCACTTCGAAAGTTGAAAATACTAATTACTAGTTCATGACAACAATTTAATTTTTTTTGTGTGATCTAACCCGAAATTCACGGTTTTCAGATTTTTCCCCAAATGTCAGCTATAAGATCTACCTACCTGCCAAATTTCATGATTCTAGGTCAACGGGACGTACCCTGTAGGTTTCTTGACAGACAGACGGACAGACAGACAGACAGACAAACAGACAACAAAGTGATCCTATAAGGGTTCCGTTTTTCCTTTTGAGGTACGGAACCCTAAAAAACTGAAACACGTGTCGATAAAATGTTCATACCATACATCCATACTATCATACAATCCATATCCATACTAATATTATAAATGCGAAAGTGTCCGTCTGTCTGTCTGTGTGCCTGTCTGTCTGTCTGTCTGTCTGTCTGTCTGTCTATCTGTCTGCTAGCCTTTCACGGTCTATCCATTGAACCGATTCTGACAAAATTTGGTACACAGATAGCTTGCATCCCGGGGAAGGTCAAAGAGTCCCCACGGAATTTTTAAAAACCTTAATCCACGCGGATGAAGTCGCGGGCATCATGTAGTACATATTGTGTTGGAAAGATTTCGGTGCCAATATGGAGTCGTAAAACACTATGAAGAGTAGATAGACGGTTCGTGCGGCTAATTGGCACCGGCTCCAAAAAATATTACTATAGAACTACAATAACTCTTGTATACATAATATATTGGGTAATAAATTAAATAATTTTTTACTTTTTAGTGTTGGTGGTTATTGAAGTCGGTTTTTATTTTATTTTTGAAAGTTTTTCGTATTCTGACTTCTGAGGTACTTATAGGTAATATTATAATAGAAGTTGTTTGAGGTCAAACGTAAACACTATTAAGGTCACTATTAACATATCTCTCATAAATTAACTTTGATAAGACCTTTTAGCTATAGGTACATAAAAATACCTTCCTCATCATTAATTCTTGTAATAAGATATGGATAAAACTACATATGGTTAGGCATAATATGTTCCTAAGTTACGTACCAACCGTATAGAGAGAGAGAGCCCGCGAGTGCCAGAACTTCGTTATTTTATAAAACCCAGCCAAGTGCGAGTCAGGGTCGCGCAATGAGGGTTACGTACTACAGTTGTATTTTTTCGACATTTTGCACGATAATTCAAAAACTATGATGCATAAAAATAAATAAATATCTGTTTTAGAATTTACAGGTGAAGATCTTTTATATGATACCCCACTTGATATAGTCACTCATTTCGAAAGTCGAAAATACTAATTATTAGTTCATGACCACAATTTAATTTTTTTTGTGTGATCTAACCCTAAATTCACGGTTTTCATATTTTTCCCCAAATGTCAGCTATAAGATCTACTTACCTGACAAATTTCATGATTCTAGGTCAACGGGAAGTACCTACCCTGTAGGTTTCTTGACAGACAGACAACAAAGTGATCCTATAAGGGTTCCGTTTTTCCTTTTGAGGTACGGAACCCTAAGAAGTTGACAGTTTCTCTGCGTGTTGTCCCCAACACAGGGAGGAATGATCAGCAACTATGAAGCTTGGATTATGGCAGCTTTGGGAGATAACAGGTAATAAAGGTGTAAAAAATCTTACGTCAAAGCATAAAGTCTATTTTTTATATTTTCTTCGCAATAGTATTAGAAATCACGTCATACATTGCCAGTCAGTAGTGTCGTGGCAAGTGGCAACCGTCTGCCAGGCGCTTTTAAAGTTTAAAAAATTATTCAGAAGAAAATGTGTAAGATTTTTTACACCTTTATTACCAGCTGTTATCTCCCAAAGCCACCATGTTCCAAAATTCATAGTTGTGGATCGGATCTTCCCTGTATTGGGGACAATAAGCAGATAAACTTTCAGCTTTTACAAAATAACGAAGGTCTGGTCCTCACGGGCTCTTAGTCCAGTACTGAAAAATTGAGCTTTATTTCAGCGTTTATCATGAGAAGTAAGTAGTCGGTTTTAGTTTTAAACTTTATCTTGTTAAACTTTATGTTGTTATCTTGACTTGTTAACCTACATTTTCAGTAAATAAAATGATTGGAGTGATTGATACATAGTTTTAAGTTCGGTATTATAACAAATCTGAAAATAAGTAATATGTAGTTAGGGATGATTTATGCTAGACTGTGCCCGGTGCCACGTCCGAGGCATCAGATTGGGAATTCGTATAAGATCACATCAGACTGTGCTGAGTCATCCGAGCCTCGTCCGTGTTACGTTTCTTCATACAAAATTGCAATCCGTGGATCGTCTGCGCGTCGGATGTGCCTCGGACGTGGCACGGCTCGGGCCCGGCGCGGTTTAGCATAAATCATCCTTTATCTGGCCTAGGTAAGTGTCTACTATCTAGGTACATACATATTCCGATTAATACGTTATATTTGAAAGGGTGGACAATCTCATCCCACTTAAAGTAGAAAAACAAAACTCCTCGTTTTTTGAAAGTCGGTTAAGGAAGTATCCTATGTTACTCCTTGGTTAATCCTCTACTTATCTGTGAAACTCCCGTTGAAATAGGTTCAGCCGTTCAGAAGATTAGCCCGTTCAAACTTATAGATATTTACAAAAATACCTAAATAAACTTTAACCTACCTACTTTAAAATAGGTAAACAAGTTGAATTTTTTGTTAAAAATCCGATTATTAAATTGTTTTTGTTTGGGCCCATCCTTTGTTTTCCGTCTATGACGACATTTCCTTGTACGGCATAAAAGGTGAAATGTTAACTTATTCTGGTACGAAACAGAATTTTAGACAATCGATAATGAATGATCAAAATACAAAACTAGGTACCACAAAAGCAAAGGAGCATAGATCCGTATCATGTATCGGACCTATTAATCCAGCATTAACAAATAATTTAATATACCAGAACTCTAGAAATTATTAACATTCTCAGTTAACCAAAACACAAAACCTGTAAAGTGCGGGAGCCGGATTCGCCCACAAATTGTTCCTTATCATCGTACAAGACGTAGGTAACATTTTTTATATTTTAATTTTCATGGCGGCTATTTTAATTTTTTATTAAGAAGAAAAGATATTTATTGTTATAACGTCACCTACATACACTGAAAATTTCAACTCTACTCTCTATTGTTATGTACGGTTCATGAGATACATCCCGCTGAGAGACAGACAGGTAAATGGGCTTAGTACTTATTAGGATCCGGTTGGCACCCTTCGTATCCGGAACTCAACTACTTTTTAAAGAGGGAGTTAAAGTTCGTAAGTTTAGCGAGCTCAACGGAGTCCGTACGGATTCCGCTCCGCTCGCAGTGGAAGGCGGCTATGAAATTTGGATGTAAGAGGTAACCCGAGGTCCCCGAAACTTTACTCATCCGATTCCCAAATTTCTTCACTGGTAGATAGGCTACATTATATTCGAATACTTAAATAAACTATTATAATATGTACAGTGCGCGACAGGTCTAGATGGCAATCGGGTTGGGGACGCCCCGCACACTCACACAGCCTCCGCGCTAACCCGGTGCGGACGATGACGCGCGGTTGTGCGGGGCATCCCCCCGCCTCATACCCCGACTGCCATTTGAACCTGTTGCAAACTATAGGTACATACGAGCTACGTGTCGCGGATGAAGTCGCGGGTAATTGCCAGTATTTAATAAACTGGCATGGAAACTCGCCCTAATAGCCCAGTGGTTAGATAAAGTTCAATATTAGAGTACATCAACCTTACGTCGGATCATAATTCATATCCTCATTAAATTAGAATATTGTTTGGCTAAAATGTTAATTACTTTGTATATTTTTTGCCAGTTAGAACTTAGAAGCCTGTTGTTAATAATTAATAAATAAAATTGAGGGAAAATAATAATTAGTTATCATAATGTTGTTTTTGTTTTTGATACGAAACCGTACTAAGATGAGAAAATAAATTATACGGAACAATAACAAAAATTAATACGGCTTCGCTTTTTAATGGGTGAGCTTTCACGATATATTGCGATTATGTCTAGCTCGGAAATGAAAATTTCATACACCCAAAATATTTTGTTTATTATTATGTACGGAACCCTAAAAAGCTTGGTCGGTTTTTATTTTAATATTTTTTAATATCCATCGTTAAAACTACAGTTCTAAAGCCAAACTACTACATACTACATACGGTATAAACGTGATAGCATCATTAAAATCAATAAAGTAGCCATGACACAGATGAGAAAACGTAGTTTATATCTATTTACTTTGTATGAAGGCCGTAATAAAGTAGATTACTATCTCGTCACTGAACAATAAATAATAGGAATGATGACTACTAATCAAATCAGCAACTTTTTATCAAACGTCAAAACGCTCGCTTAGCAAGGGAGCTTGTATGAAATGAAATACCATATTAGTTACCGCAATATCTTGTACGATGGCACGGGACCCTTTGTGTATGAGTGCGAATCGCACTTGACCGGTTAAAAAAAAGGTTTCCGCTACGTGTCTATCTATAGTTATATCTACCGGGAAAGCTTGAATAAAATTCATTTAAATTTAGTACCTAATAAAATTCAAATAAAATGCATATTTTAATAATTATTATACAACACTTCACATAAACATACGATAGATACTAGGTAGATATCTACGCAAATGCGCATTTTAATTATTAATAATAGCCTCGTGTATACGTACCTACATGGAGCAATAAGTTACGAATTTTATAGAGATTACTAGCAGTTACCCGCGACTTCGTCCGCGTATGATTTTTTCCCATGAGATTAAAAAACTTTCCCACTAACTTAATCTCGCCATAAGAGTTCCTTTATTACCAAATTATTTTATGTTATTCTGAAGCACCACTAAAAATTGTGAAATAAAAATAAAATAAAGCCGACTTCAATAACTTTTTTTTTTTTTTTTGCAACACTTACATCTAGCTTTACAGGCTTATTCCTAATACGCTAGTGTAACATAATATGCACTTCTTAAAAAAATTTATATCTAATGTAACATTTTGAAAAATACCTATATACTTATTATTAATTACTACCACAGCCTGAAGACTGACCTGAAATTTAAAATAAATACATATAAACCTAAACTAACATTCAAAAGAATTACTTACGAACCTAATATAATTATTTATTACTATCATAACATATAGACCACATCGCAGTCCTTGTGAGTTCACTCAGAGTGCAACAAAACAGGTTTGTAAACAGGCTTTTGACAAATATATTCTTTCATCTGTAGTTAATATAAGTTGGTAGGTACCTACTTACACTATTCCTAAAAAATTAATTAAATGCCAATTAAAAATGAAATCAGATAAGAAAAGAAATAATTTTATGTACCTAGTACCTACCTACTTATCAATATTTATATTATGTTATGTTATGTACCTCGAATCTCGATTATCTTGATATAATAAAAACTTGATTTAATTTTTAGGTAAGAATCTAATCAAAAATAATTCAATTAGGTAGTCAGTAAAGCACCTAATTAAAATTAAAAAAAAAAGAATATAATAATTATACGTGTAACTGTACATAAATTATACATACTTAAGGGGAATTATAATAATAATGACAAAAAGAAAAACTATAAAAGCTTAACAATTTCCTCAATTAACTAAATAGACCGCTGGTTTTCCCAAAGTAAACCTAAACCCATATAATATTTTCCATTGCACATTCCACATTCCATATTTTATGATAGATCAACTCGTACGTACAGTAGCTACGCGACAGGTCGAGATCGCAATCGGGGTGGGTACACTCCGCACACCCGCGCAGCCCTTGCGCTAACCCAGTGCGGGCGAGCGTGGGCATGGTGCGGGTGTGCGTGGCGTCCCCCTGCCACATACCCCGATTGCCACCTCGATCTGTCGCGTACTTATAGGTAACGAATGTATTCCACTTCTAATCTTGCCTCAACAGTAATAATTGCTCCGCAAATTGCTAATGCGCGTGGCCGCCATTTTAGTGACGTCAGCACTAGACACATCTAAATAAATACCTACTTATAAGCAGTAGTGCGATATATTGAAAAGATACGAAGCGGCACGGTTTTGTAGGCCAATAACTGTGCGGTAGATTTTTTAGTGATTTTACGAGCAAGTGCACTGAAAAAATGATTATGTGCCTGCCTTGCGCAAGTTATGTATTTAATCTTGTTAATTAAACATAATTACTTGTACTTCTCCAGCATTTAATTTAATTCAAACAACTTTATTGTTAATAAAATTACAGAGGGTAAGAATATAGGTAAAAAGCAAAGGGCTTAATCCTAGGCCTCATCACTAAAGTGATCACTTCCAGGCAAAACATACCTCTCATACTCATAAGAACTTATAGAATTGGGTATTTGACTACATCAAAAATAAATTATTTCTCAGTGATTATTAAATAGAGGGTTTTCCAAAATACGTAAAATCCAAGTCCTTAAAACTATTAAGTGTAATAACCATTTTAAATTATCGATTTAAACTAAAAAAACCGGCCAAGTGCGAGTCAGGCTCGCGCATTGAGGGTTCCGTACTACAGTCGTATTTTTTCGACATTTTGCACGATAATTCAAAAACGATGATGCATAAAAATAAATAAAAATCTGTTTTAGAATGCACAAGTGAAGACCTTTCATTTATGATACCCCACTTGACATAGTTACTTACTTCGAAAGTTGAATATACTAATTATTAGTTCATGACCACAATTTTTTTTGTGTGATCTAACCCTAAATTCACGGTTTTCAGATTTTTACCCAAATGTCAGCTATAAGATCTACCTACCTGCCAAATTTCATGATTCTAGGTCAACGGGAAGTACCCTGTAGGTTTCTTGACAGACAGACAGACAGACAGACAACAAAGTGATCCTATAAGGGTTCCGTTTTTCCTTTTGAGGTACGGAACCCTAAAAATACGTCATTATGATGTGACGTCACATTCCAGTATTTCATAGAATATCAGTGCGCGTTTTGACGTTTGATAAAAAGTTACTCATTTAACTAGTTGTCAAATACCGTATTGTAAGACGGGGAATCGCAATGCATGATGTAAGGATTCTAACGATACCACATACATACATCTAAATCAGGTATTTAGAAGTTATGGTGGAATAAAGAAACTCACATACCTTCATACATACATACGTTTTTGGGCAGTCGTGTAGGAGGGAAGGGAGGCATAGGTACTTTGACCTTTCAGGCCGCGTTGGGCTTTGTCCAGCACTGGGATACTTCAGGCTACTAATAATTAAATTAATCAATACATGATACTATTGATAACGGTCTTACGCCATTTGACATTTCTGTGCATACATACTAGACATTTCAAGGATTTGACTTGTTTTTAGTAGATAATTATGTATGATTAAAATTATCTAATATCTACCTATTCAAATCAGTATAATAACTAGGTAAATGCCAGGTATGAGCAAATCATTTTTAGAACAGCATAATAATTATTTTTCCGAATAATATAATCAGCGGCAAAAAATTGTTACTTTTTACATAAGGCAAACATAAGGCCAGGCCAAGTTTCTGCGACTTTGGTACAAGAGTGGCAGTTGCGTTAAGTACTAAGTACCTACCTAATCATCATCATTATCTCGATGTATATCATCATCACCAACCCATCGCCGATCCACTACTGAGCAAGGGTCTCAGAATGAGAATGGTTTTACCTCTACCACCTACCACGCTCACCAAGTACGGATTCACACAATAATTGATGTCCTCTCAGGCATGCCGATTTCCTTCCAGTGGTAGAATCATGTAAACCAAGACAGTATTGTACGACATCGTAGATAGAATAATAGGTAGATTTAAGTACTGTGTAACCGCGTATGAGATAGCGATAGCACGACGACGTAACGATGAATAACACGACAATTATTACCATTGTTTAGTAGTCAATATTTGTATTAACCGATCAACAATATTTGTATTAAACGTTTTTTATGTGAAAACAAGTAAATAACTCATGAGAAATACAATTAGGTACGCCACGAATTCTCAAAGTTTTTTTTGCAACTTCTTGTATGTATTCTTGAAAAAAACCAGTTACACGATAAGGGACCAAAAATAGGTTAGCTGCGTCTCTGTTTATCACATTAGTAACTTTATCTGTGCTCTCTTTTTAGTGCGAATGAGAAAGCAAACGTTCCTGCATCTACCTTTATTACTCTATCTACGTACGACATCGAAAGTTAATAGTGACGTTGTGAGATTATTTTTGCCGGACAGCTCGTAAAGTTCCACCGAAAAGAACAAGAAAGAGGGCAGTTCGCTACTGCCCATGAAAGCTCGAACTTCATCTCTAGCAGCACCGCAGTCCCGTCATGACCACGACCCGTAATACCGACAAATAAAAACATCAAATTAATTGTGGTTGGTATGTATCCGTTATCTATATTAAAATATTATGTCGTTAAACACAGACATAGTTAGGTACAATATAAATTATGTCTGTGTTGTTAAACAATAAAATAAGCTTGAAATCATTAGTTCGTTACAATTTTTTGCTTCACCGAAGCATGTGATATTTGATTGCTTAAAACGCATAGTATATCCGAAAAGTTACAGGTAAGTTAGAGGCTCGAGGTCAAACCTCGGACCCTTCGAATAAGAGGCCAAAGTTTCTAAAATTGGCGGCTCTTCAACCATACAGTTGTGCGGACATGCGCGGAAAGTGCGTGTGGACCGACGCGCGACGGTGGCGTACCGTATCCATTGATAAGGCGCTGTCCCACGGAAATTAGAATAAAGTATAAGTAGAAGGGTATCTTTTGTAGATTAATAATTATTAACTACCTAGTACCTACCATAACATACATACAACACGTAAACCAAAAGACACTTTATTTGTAAAAATAAAATGTCTATGTAGAATAATGACATAAAAATCATGTTTTATTTATTTATTTTTAACAAACTTAAAACGTAATTTTTTAACATAAAAATTGAGTCATTTCTGCGGATAAATATTTTTATGCAAAAAATTTTTTTTTTGTTTATCGCCTTGTAACGTCAATGACCGCCTTCCGCGCAGTGCGGATAATTATGCTAAAAATAATCAAAAATCATGATTTTTATGTAATTACTAGCTGATGCCAGCGACTTCGTCCGCGTGGATTTAGGTTCCCGTGGGAACTCTTCAATTTTCTGGGATTAATAGTAGCCTTTGTCACTCTCCAGGTCTTTGACTATACCCAAGCAAAAAAGCGCGCCGATACGTTGGTCCGTTGCGACGTGATTGAAGGACAAACCAACAAACAAACACTTTCGAATTTATAATAGGGTTAGTGAAGTAATGAATTCTACCCCCTTCTTTCTTTCTTTCTTCATTCTGGGCTGGTTTCCGCACTTAAACGTTTCCGTCTGTTGTGCTACCCCCATAAACTACCACTATACAAAACATCACATCATTTGATTAGGTACTACAGTCTACAGTCCAAGACCCTATTTATGACGCTTTCTGCTAACGATTTCCGCTGCATTTGTTCCTGGCCCAAGAGATACAAACACGTCTGGCACGTGTCGAGTTTTGATTGCACTTCATGTTTAACTGTAATGGTAAATTAATGGATGTATCCATTTGGATTTTCCTTATCACTCTCAATTAATTACTTCGTATCATTTAATTTCCATTTTATAGCTGAATTTCCCCATCCTGATTTCACTTGGGTGGAATTTCTTGGAAAAAGGTGACTGACTAATCTATCAATGTACTGCTCGTACAGGCAACAGCTAGTATTAAATACATAATATTATGTAAGTATGTACCCACCTACCACTTATGCAACGTTAGTATTAGTACACGCAAAACCTGAAAGTAGCTTGTTCAGAATCAGTAACAGAATCGATTGCAATCATTTTTAGGGTTCCGTACCTCAAAAGGAAAAACGGAACCCTTATAGGATCACTTTGTTGTCTGTCTGTCTGTCAAGAAACCTACAGGGTACTTCCCGTTGACCTAGAATCATGAAATTTGGCAGGTAGGTAGATCTTATAGAAAAATCTGAAAACCGTGAATTTAGGGTTAGATCACACAAAAAAAATTAAATTGTGGTCATGAACTAATAATTAGTATTTTCAACTTTCGAAGTGAGTGACTATATCAAGTGGGGTATCATATGAAAGGTCTTCACCTGTACATTCGAAAACAGATTTTTATTTATTTTTATGCATCATAGTTTTTGAATTATCGTGCAAAATGTCGAAAAAATACGACTGTAGTACGGAACCCTCTTCTTCGCTCTGGGCTGGTTTCCGCACTTAAACGTTTCCGTCTGTTGTGCGTGGTACGGAACCCTCATTGCGCGAGCCTGACTCGCACTTGGCCGGTTTTTTTTACTACGGATTATAATATTAGGTTAAGTCACATAACGCATGTAGCGGAGTGTAACGTACGCTTATATTCTGTTAACTGAAGCGAGATGTCTATGTTTAGTCGATTAATTCGATTTTTCAATCATTTAATCATCATGATCAACCCATCGCCGGCTCACTACAGAGCACGGGTCTCCTCCCATGAGTGAGAACGGTTTTGGCCATAGTCTACCACGCTGGCCATGTGCGGATTGGTAGGCTCATTGGATTCAATCATACCTATTAATGATCTCATTGGTCTGCTTAATACATCTCCGCTCCGCTCACTTCAGTGGACCGGTACCTTACAAACTATTTAAGTACCTACAGGTAGCGATCGTGTTTCAATGTCACCGGAACCGGAACCACGGCTATACGAGCGCGAAAATTGATATTTAAGAATGATTTACATAACTACGAATACATTAACTACTTACATTTTGATTCCCTAATGACAATCTGACAAATGACTTCTCATGATTAAGAACCCATGCCCATAATAAATTCACAACTGAGTTTATAAGCCTACGTGCCACGTGGTAAAGGGGGGTGACTACTGACCTCTAATAATTCCAGTACGCTGGACCTGTGATAGACGACCGATTTGAAGCAACTTCATTTTCGCCATTTTGTACCTCCTTACCCGGAACGAAATGTCAGTGATGAGATATCTGTCAATATAGCGTCAACACGAAGACTACACTTTCAATTTTACAGTGCGACAAGGCTCTCTTGGCACTTGAATGACATTGACAGGGGGGCGCTGTTGGAGAACAAAGGCTTAGAATATTCAAACAAGAACAAAGGGGACACTTGACGGCAACATTAGTTCCGATTTTCGCCACGCGTCAGGATAGCCTTGTCGCACTGTAATTCCCGGTTATATTATACGCTCGGTAGGACCGGGCGCTTCGAATCGGCACAAAAAAAACTGTCATTTTACATGGCACATCTCTTCCAGCGTACTTGTACTGTACCTATCTGTGCCTATATGTCCAACAGTGGACGTCTATCGATCGATTATCTAAATGTATAAAAGGAAAAGTTGACTGACTGACTGATCTATCAACGCACAGCTCAAACTACTGGACGGATCGGGCTGAAATTTGGCATGCAGATAGCTATTATGACGTAGGCATCCATTAAGAAAGAATTTTTGGGGTTTGATATTTGTGTAGTCCACGCGGACGAAGTCGTGAACATAAGCTAGTATAATATAACAGAAAAAGGTGACTGACTGACTAATCCATCAACGCACAGGCCAAACTGCTGGACGGATCGGGCTGAAAGGCATGCAGATAGCTATTATGACGTAGGCATCCGCTAAGAAAGGATTTTTGAAAAATCAACCCTTAAGGGGGTGAAATGGGGGTTTGAAAATTGTGTAGTCCACGCGGACGAAGACGCGAGCATAAACTAGTACCTTCATAATAGTTCAATATGATGCGTTAGTTGTACTTTAAAAATACAATATTATTGAAATGTTTACTACATTTTACTATAACCTACATAATATACCTACTTACTAGTAGGATCTAAGTACCTATGTAAGTTGTTTGCGAGATTAGCAGTAAAATGACCGGTTTGATCGCAACAAACATGCGCCGATAACCTTTTCCAGCTGTTAGGCTAACATGCGCACCACGAGAAAATTTTGTCTACGCATTTACTCGTCTTATTTGTATGAAGAAACACGAGATAATGCGTAGACAAAATTTTCTCGCGGGGCGCATGTAAGGCTGGACGCGGAAATTATACTTACTCATGTTTTGTTATGGAAATAGGTACTTAATTAATGAATAGTACCTAATAGAGAATATTTACTTACTAAGATTAAAAAAAAAATATTAAAAAACCGACATCCAAACTGTATTTTGAAGTCGGGCGAGCTTCACGCTTTGATTTCTAGTTTCTTTTATAATGCTCGCCCGACTTCATATACCTAGGTACATAGGTGTAGGTACCAACACGTGTAGAAGGAAAAAATATTTTTTACTTTGTTGTGGTTTTGGAAGTTGGTTTTAATAATATTATGTTTTTTTTATTTTAATATTTTAGTGTAAGTAGTCATTGCTTGATACCTAAAATATCAATTCTCCAGCAAAAGTCTCCAAATCCACACAGCAGCATCAGGATTGAAGAGTTGGGACTTGGAATTCAAAAACAAACGTATTTGTTTGGCATTTGCAATATTATTTCACCAGGAACAGTTCCTAAATCTCTATGGTTTAGGAGTGATCTACCCTACATCATCAGCTTTGAGGAATTCGGACTTGGAGTGTAATCATTAAGCCTTTCATTAAGCCTTTACTTTAAATACCAATTCACCATCAGAAGTTCCTGAATCCCCACGGCTTAGGAGTTTAGGACCTTGCAGCATCAGGATTAACGAGTTGGGATCCGCAGTTTCATGATAGTGACACCCCTGACTACATTGTAGTATATGCTTGGTACCTAAAATAATATAAGACTACCTCTACCTTAAAGATTAGGTACTTGTGAAGGTGAACCCCTACTATCGCGCAATCACCTCTCCACTATATTATTATACTCGTATATCACACACTACACCACACTATATTCTATCAGTCTGAAATTGTGATAAATTGACAAGGGCTGCTTTCGATATTTTGCCTACTTTTAACCCTTTTGGCGAATGAGTTTTGACTTTTGAATAATTAAAACTTTTGAAGAATATTTTAATGTAAGTAGGCTTAATGTTTGGTTCTTCTATAAAATAAAATGTAACTACCTACTTATCGAACTTTACAAAATATACCTAAATACTAGATAATGCCCGCGACTTCATCCGCGTGGATTTAGGTTTTATAAATCCCGCGGGAACCCTTTGATTTTTTTGGGATAACAAGTAGCCTATGTCCTTCCCCGGGATGCAAGCTATCTCTGTACTTTTCATTAAATTCGGTTGAACGGATGGGCCGTTAAAAGCTAGCAGACAGACAGACAGACGGACAGAGAGACAGACACACTTTCGCATTTATAATATTACGTATGGATTAGTATTTAGTATGGATAAGAGACAATTTGAGGAGCTGGCGAACAAAACAATGTACAAAAGCACGAAATTAATACCTAGAGGAGCAAAAACCGTTAAAACTTTACTAAGTAGGTATAATGATTTGTACCGTTTTCATTGAAATCTAACTTTGGATTCTAGTTTAGCACAAGTTCAGGCCATTTCAAAATCAGTTTCGAATTGTGTACAGTGGACCAAAAAAGCCAGCTCCCCAGTTTCCCCCCCCAAATGAAAAGTATTTTTTTCTGTAATTTGGGCAATAGGTATTTTTTGTAAGCTAAAAAATCTAGAAATGAATAAGTTAGATCGAAACTTTTTTATTGCACACAATATAGAAAACAAGCCACGACTGCCTCCGAAAAAACCATACGATCTAAGAAAAAGTAAAAATTTCATATTTAAAAAACCGGCCAAGTGCGAGTCAGGCTCGCGCGAGGGTTCCGTTCTGCAATCATATTTATTCGACATTTTGCACGATAATTCAAAAACTATGATGCATAAAAATAAAAAAATCTGTTTTAGAATGTACAGGGAAAACCCTTTCATATGATATCCCACTTGGTATAGTTATCTTACTTTGAAAATTGAAAATACTAATTATTTGTTCTTAAACACATTTTAATTTTTTTAATGATGTAACCACAAATTCACGGTTTTCGGATTTTTTCCTTTACTTGTACAAAAGACCCCATATGATACCCCACTCGATATAAGTAGTTATCTTACGTCAAAATTTGAAAATACTAATTTTTAGTTCATGACCACAATTTTTTTTTTGTGTGATGTGACCAGAAATTCACGGTTTTCAGATTTTTCCCGTAATGTCTGCTATAAGACCTACCTAACTGCCTTTCATGATTCTAGGTCAACGGGAACCATTTATATTATCATAGATCTATCGCCTTATTCGTAACCCGTAGGATAACACACTTGACTACCAGATTTATATACTGACTAGCTTATGCTCGCGACTTCATCCGCGTGGACTACACAAATTTCAAGTCCCTATTTCACCCCATAGGCGTTGAATTTTCAAAAATCCTTTCTTAGCAGATGCCTACGACATAATAGCTAACTGTGTGCCAAATTTCAGCCCAATCCGTCCAGTAGTTTGAGCTGTGCGTTGATAGATCAGTCAGCCACTCAGTCAGTCATTCAGTCACCTTTTCCTTTTATATTGATATAGCGTGCAAACGAGCAGGCGGGTCACCTGATGTTAAGTGATTACCGCCGCCCATGAACATTTGCAGCACCAGAGGAACCGCCGATGCGTTGCCGGCCTTTTAGGAATTTGCATATATTTAGATTTACCTGCATACAGGTTTCTTTTTTTAGATTTTTTTTTCTTTTTTGGTTGTACTCACTTTTTTTTAGAAATCCCGTAGACACTTCCATAGTGATGTCCTTAAATTCTATATTCACGTTGACAGGTTGCGGCATATTCATCTGAAGAGTTCGGCAATCACTGACTCTTTGTTCTCTCCCGCGTACCTTTTGGCCCAAGCCTTGCAATAAGGCTAATGCACTAGACATTTTTTGTATTCAACCCACACTTTATTTAAAAAAAACTTTATTTTTTAAATGGACCAGCAGAACTGATCACTTCAATTATTTTAAAATGTAAAAAAGCATTTTTTCAAAATTACTTAGTAAAGTATAAAATATTTTTTTATTTAAATTCAATTAGCGTTAATAGGTAATATCAAAACGCATAGAGGCGTTTTGTTTCAAATTAAACTTTTAATTGTAATTTTAAAATTCAACACATTCGTTCGATATGGCATTGAATCGCGTACTAAGGCGCCCTGCCATGTAAACCTACGCAGCTTACGACTAGCCAGTCCTGACGGCGTTGAGCTTCTTGATCTTAATTTTAGGGTTCCATTTGACAATTTTTATTTCAACCAGTTTGCCCGCAACTTCGTGTGCGTGATATAATAATTTATAGGCTTATAGTACCTACTCTACTCTCAATTTCAAGCGTGATGTTGCTCTATCTATCTATCTATCAATATATCAGTGAAAGAATTTTGAGATTTGATTCATTGGTTCCGAAGAGAACCGACTACGTCATAGAATCTAACTTTTACCTCAGGAAAAAAGGGCGGGAAACTTCGTAGGTACCTACTTGACGGGTTTTCGTGCTTTGATTTTGAAGATTACAAATCGTTAAATATGTAACTTGTTCTTGAGTCGCTCAAGAATTTCAAGATCACTGACCTCTGGCTAAGAACACGCAGCATGCATAATGCATTCACGGCTAAATTGATAAATTAATGATTACAGACAGCTGACCTGCCCCGGCTTCGCTCGAGTGGAATTTCCTGAAAATCCTGAAATCCTGAAACAGATATAGTACGCGACCTTTCGAGATGGCAATCGGGATCGCCCGCGATATCAAATAATTATGTATTAGTGTCTAATAATTATGTAATTAATATTTCTGTTTCTGAGTGATGCTTACAATACTCAATAACTAGTTATACCTACTTAATAAATGAGACAAGAAATCGGGTTTTTATTCTAAGACGAGCAATTAGTTAGAGCATAAATCTAGATCATCAACAAAAGTATCTTGGAAAAAAGTTGTAATACCTAGTCACGCTATCAGCTTAATGAAGTAATTTTCCATCCAAATTGAATTGATCAATATCAACTACTAGATGATGCCCGCGACTGCGTCCTCGTGGATTTTGATTTCTTAAAATCCTGTGGGACAAACTCTGTGTTTGGGACACATATTTTTTTATTCACATACAAGTTAGCCCTTAACTGCAATCTCACCTGGGTACAAACTACCTATCTCTATGCCTTTCCTTAAGATCAGCCTCCCGATTGTGTAAGAAAAATATACCTATTCATCGTTATCGTAATCGTTGTGGAAACGTAACAAACGGACAGACACACAAACTTGCGCATTAATTATTTTATGAGGGTATAATATTAGTATGGATTGCTAATCACGTAAAAATGATATGTTAACGTAAGTAGTTCTATTGTTTTATTCTAAGCTTCAATATATTTTCCGTAATTATTTTAATGTTCTCTTGTTCAACTTTTTTAACATTCTCTTTATTTAAAGACGATCACAACAATGATTACTGTACTTATACTGTAGACACGTTCTAGAAATGAGTATCTACATAGGTATCTATGGTTTTCCAGATTTTTAACTAAATATGTTTACAAAAATCTCTTAGGTCATCGCTGATTTTAAGAAATTAAAATACATAGAAAGTTAGGTTAGGTTAGGTTAACCACGAATTGACGGTTTTCGGATTTTTTTCCTTTACTTGTGCTATGAGACCTACCTCTGCCAAATTTCATGATTCTAGGTCAAGGGGAAGTAAAGTACCCTATTGGTTTTCTTGACAGACACGACCGACAGACGGACTGACGGACAGACAGACGGAGTACTTTTATGATAACCTAATTAAGTAGGTACTTAGTTGTTGTATCCTACTCTATTTTATTATCATAACACATAATTATGTTCCGGTCTGTGCTATTGTTTAACTTAGAATTAGATCGAATATTAGCAGTGATATCATTCACGCATATTTTTTTATTGATTGGCGATGGGATATGTTAACAGTTCACAGTCGATATGTTTCTTCGCTTAGAGCACTGCCATCCATGGCAAACTCGAACTTTATAGCATGGCAGTCCATTTCACTTTCAAGTTTCACGTTATTGATTTCTATATGTCACAGCGAAATGGGAGTTGGTCATATCCCTCAGGGGTCAAACCCCGGGAGATTTTTTTTTAAATATATTTTTGTTGACCTAACGCAAAGCGAAAATTTTACACCATACTTTTAGACCAAAGCACTAGATAAAAACTGAGACTGGTGTTTGCAATTTGCAGCCCAAATAGACCGTAGTCTGTGATAGAGCTGACTAAGATCATCAGCTTTACACGATTTATAAATTTTAGAGTAAAAAAAAAACAATTAGTTATTTGGTGTACTTACTTCTTTAAATAAAATATTTGGTTTATTTAAAGACAAACATTAAATAATAATAAAATAGTTAATATTAAACTGACAACTCAATTTGAGCATTTCAATAAACAAATCTAGTGATATAACAAAATTCAGTATTTTGTTATTAAATGTAACGACGGATCAAACTGACTGACATTCTTCTTCACAAAAACACTCTAGGGGTAGGATAGATAAGACTGCGTGGGGTCGGGATGAGGGATATGACCAAATCCCGGTTTATACCATTTCCCTGCAACATAATTTGTATACGTTGCTTAGCGAGATGTAAAATAAAAATCTCATACTAACCCTACAGTTGTCTAATAGACCGTAGACTGTAGAGTTCACTCTGGTAGAGCGCTATAATAAGACGTATAGTACCTACGCGACAGGTTGAGATTGCAATCGGGAAGGGAATACCCCGCACACCCGCACAGCCCCCGTGCTAACCCGGTGCGGACGAGCGCGTGTGACGTGCGAGTGTGCGGGGCGTCCCTCCACCTCATACCCCGATTGCTATCTCAAGCTGTCGCGAACTATTGTCTTAATGACAAAATTATGCTTATTAATTAGTCTAACATTTGGAAACAGAAAAAGTATTTTTCCATTCCATGAACACATAAGTTACAAAAAATAAGTTATCAACAAACTTGTTTTTTTTAATATCATTTAAATTATTTTTAGTGATTGCGAAAACTTGAACAGCAGAATTAATTAAAATTAGTAAGTAGGTATATATCTGTTAGAAAGAGATGTCACTTTTGTAATAGCCTCCTTTTCCTCCAACTTCAGCTACTTTTTTTTTTCATACCTAATTTGTAAATCAAAACCATTAATAGTTTCGTTTTACTATAATTATTATATATTAGCACTCTGAGCCGAGTATTATTTGCATGTCGGTGACGCGATCTTGAGGTTTTTACTCATTTCAAAATAGCCCAACGCGCCTAATGAAGTTTTACTTCTACTATATTAAAAATAGCTTATGGCAGGTATTAGGGCTTTCGAATACCAGATTTTTTCAATGCCGGTATAAGTCATTGGTATTAATACCGATTTTTTTTTCAATACCGAGATCCCGGGATCCTGGTATTAGTTTGTAAAAAAAATAAAAATTGGAAAAAAAGAAGATGAAGAAGAATTTTTTGAAGAAGTGTTTCCGAGTAAAGTAAGTTTTCCGTATTAACCATTATATTATTTTTAACTTTCCATTCCATTACATCAGCCTAGGTATGCGTCCACTGCTGCACATAGGCAAGAGCGCGCTACCAAACACGGTCCTCCCCCTTTCTCATCCAACTGCTTCCCTCTTTTTCAGGTCTTCGAACCAGCGGGTTGGAGTTCGTCCTACACTGCGCTTCCACTCCAGAACACGTCAGCCCCAATGGCCGTCGGTTCTGTGACAGACAAGATCTGTCCATTGCCACTTCAGTGCTAATCATTTGAGCTATGTCGGTCACTTATATGTTCTTCTGCGAGTTTCCTTGTTCCGGATTTTATCCCTGAGAAAGAAAGATTGCCACTTACAAAAAAATATATGCAATAGAATGAGGATCTGTCACTGTGTAGTTTATACTATCGCCAATACCGGTATCCCGATATTAGATCAATACCGGATTGAAAAAGACGAAAAAAGTCCGGGTTCCCGGTATCAACCAATACCGCCCGGTATCCCGGTATTAAAAGCCCTAGTAGGTATATTATGATGATTATATTCTGAAGGAATTTTTGAAAACTCTTTCTTAGTAATTCAATAACCGAACAAAACGATCAAAAACTGGCCAAGTGCGAATGAGTCTCGCGCACTGAGGGCTCCGTACGACAATCGTATTTTATTAACATTTTGCGCGATAAATCAAAAACTACTTACTAGATCTTGTTCAAACCAATTTTCGGTAGAAGTTTGCATGGTAATGTACATCATATATTTTTTTAGTTTTATCATTCTCTTATTTTGGAAGTTACAGACACACACACACACACACACACACACACATATTTTACTACTTTGGAAGTGTCTCTCGCGCAAACTATTCAGTTTTGAAAAAAATGATGTTAGAAACCTCAATATCATTTTTGAAGACCTATCCATAGATACCCCACATGTATGGGTTTGATGAAAAAAAAATTTGAGTTTCAGTTCTAAGTATGGGGAACCCCCAAAATTTATTGTTTGGTTTCTATTTTTATGTGAAAATCTTAATGCGGTTCACAGAATACATCTATTTACCAACTTTTAATATAGCTCTTATAGTTTCGGAAAAAAGTGGCTGTGACATACGGACGGACAGACAGACAGACAGACATGACGAATCTATAAGGGTTCCGTTTTTTGCCATTTGGCTACGGAACCCTAAAAACGAACCGTTAACGAATACCTAGGTAGATTTAAATGCAAAATCTCAAGTTTCTAAAGCCAGTGTCAATTAGTTTGAGGAGCTGTGCCGTGTATCAATCAGTCTGTTGGTTTCTCGGTTTTATATAATTTAGTAAGCACGCGTAATAGATCGAAATTAATAAGTAGGTAATAATGTAATTATTTATATGCGATTAAACCGGTCTTTCAATTATTAAGGTGACCTACAACTTAATGTCCTGATATCAGGCAGGTAATAAGTACGAGTACATCTCGATAGCGTTGATAGATTTCGATTTTCGAAATCAATAAATTTTGAGAATGCACTTGCCATATTTGCTCTATGTGTCAACTGTGATCTCAAAAGTCAAAAGTACCGGTTACCCTTCGATTAAGGACTAAAGTGGTACAGTTGACACATATAGCAAAAATGGCAAGTTAATTCTCAAAATATTGTAGGTATGCAGTAGGTTTACCTTTTTTGATATATCCGACTTCAAAAAATAAGTTTTAATTTTTTTAATAATTCGCTTTGTATTTGATTTAAAATTTGGTAAAATTGTTACCGAAGTACATAATTTAAAAATTAGTTAAGTAATGTTTTTCAGTGCTTTTGAAGTCGGTTCAATTTTTATTTCATTTTAATTTTAGGCTTTTTAGGTTTTCATTTTTCACGGCTTACAAGTGCAGTTACCTACCTGCAGCATCACGTTTGAGGAGTTGGGGCTTGAAGTTCAGCCATGATGTCGTTGCTTGGTCAACTCAATTTGAGCATTGGAGCTTGGTCAACAGTGTCAATTTACATCAACAGTTTTTGAATCGTCATGAATTTGGCGGGCAGTAACTCTGGAGCATCAGGTTTAAAAAGTTTGAACCAAAATTTTTTATGGGACCATCTGGAAAACTTCCTAAATAATGTAAAAAAAATATCAAATCGGTTAAGAAATCTCGAGTAAATCAGTATACCTACTTATAACATGCAACACTTAAAAAATGCTGGTGAATAATGTACATTTATGCAGTATTAAGTACTTCGTTCATAAGTATGATACCCGGGCTAATCATATTGAACCCTTCCTGTTGTTCGATACTCAAAATCTATTAACTATGTCGAAAAGCGCAGACTCGCACTAAGGTTACAGGGTATCAAAACAGTGTTTATTTTGTGTTGATTCTGGTTTTGTTTTATTTTTTGCGATGTAGGAATATAAATCAATTTTAATCATTTGGTTGGACTATAATATTTGAACTTGACTAAGATTATGTAGAATATTGATATACTTAATCAACATTCACAACAACAACATACATACAATGTAAGTTGTAACTGATGCGCGGAACCTTTCGCATGCGAGTTCGACTCGCACTTGACCTTTAGTTATCTAATGATAATATCTAGATAATAATTTAATATCGTACTTCAATTATTATTGAATTTGATGTCATGGCTACTTTCATGGTCAGCTACTAAGGTAGGTACAGTACCTACACGGCAGAAAGTAATGTACATCGGCATCGAATGACATTTGTAGAGCGTTGTCTCTGTCACTCTTACCTATATAACTTTTTATCGGTCTCGACGACAGAGACAATGCTCTACAAATTTGCTATCTCCTTCTTTAATGTCGATGTACTTCACTTTCTGCCGTGTACTGTACCTACTAGGTATTATATTTTAGTCATCAATCATCTCAGTTAGCTATATTTTTTTAAGATTTTTTATAGGACCCAATTAACAATTTGCCTGCTATTAAATCGAGTGATATGATCAAAAACGTGACCGATGTAATGACTAGGTAGTAATAGCACATAATATGATATTGTAATAGTAGGTAGGTATTACTTATTATAATGACCGCATACCTAAAGGCGACTCCCGAGGGGCGCCAGGGTGGCATCTAGACTCTAGAGGCGCACGCAATGCAATTTGCTGAAGAGGAATTAAAGCACTACTTAGTAGGTTGCCCTAGCAGAAATAGGTAGGTACCTAAAGGAAATAATAGGTACCGACGAAGTTAAAATGTGGGTTGGGGGGGTCCAAACCCCCCCCAAATCCCAGACAAAAGGTTTTTTTTTTGAAATGGTTAAGGTATGTACTAGTTCTAGTATATCAAATATTTTGCGCTCGCTCCGCTCGCTCTTTTGTTCTGTATTAGTTGATGCGTCCCGCAACTTTGTCTGCATAGATTTAGGTTTTCAAAAGTCCCGTAGGAACTCTTTGATCTCTCATTTACTCTTTTTCCGGAATAAAAGCCTATATACCTACTAAATATTAGTACTATTTTAATTTTTCGTAAATATGTATATCAAAAATGTCGTGCTCGCTTCGCTTGCGCTTTTATTTACTACTGGAGGATACCCGCGACTTCGTCCGTATGGATTTAGTTTTTAAAAATCCTGCGCGGATTGGCAAGACTTCACACACCTTTAAGAAGGTTTCCTCACGATATTTTCAATCACCGTTAAAGCAAGACGTGATATCAGTATATCACGGTTTTATTAAAACTGTGGTAATATTATAATTGCACGCTAAACGCACACGCACATAGCTCCGAAAAATCAAGCTAGTATTAAAATAACTATAGTGCCATCTTGCGTAATAATTGAACATTACTACGCAAGATTTTATTAATAAATTTAATCTATCGTGTAGGACAACACAACTTCCATTGCAACTTCCCTTAATTCGAGATAGTATTAAAGATTGACAATAGGTGGCGTTGCTTATTAGTTAAAAATAAAACATTCATTAAAAATTTAATATTCATTATCAAAGTTATATACTTATGGTAAAAAAATATTTATTTTTGTGTTCTCACTTCTCACTCAGTCTAACTTAGTTAAGTATTAGTTAATACAGTTTGTTTCGTGACGGTCAATTTGACAGGCGGCTAAGTGATAGGGTCCCGTCGTTGGCACTCCTCAAGTAGGTACGAAACTCTAAAAAGGGGGTTTTCAAGTCGACCTTTATTGCTATGGTCCGTGGCGATTTTCTCGTTTCTGGCTTGCGTGCGTGAATGAATTGAAATGAATGCGTTTCTTACAACGCTACAGGTCGTGATGGCAATCGGGGTATGAGGCGGGGGGACGCCCTACACACCCACACGTGATTTGGAATAAGTAGGGGTTTTAAGATTATTCGGATCGAATCATTAAATGTAGTAAATATTAGGCCCAATAAAACATTTGACATTTTGATAAGAATTATTCTTATCAAAACGTCAAATGCGAATGCGAGTTCGACTCGCACACGGATGGTTCCGTACCATCGTAGAAGAAATAACCCTTTTTTATTTTCATGGCAGTGAATGAAATTCTTATCATTTTTAGGGTTCCGTACCTCAAAAGGGAAAACGGAACCCTTGTAGGATCACTTTGTTGTCTGTCTGTCTGTCTGTCGGTCTGTCAAGAAACCTACGGGGTACTTCCCGTTGACCTAGAATCATTAAATTTAGCAGGTAAGTAGGTCTTATAGCGGACATTCGGGGAAAAATCTGAAAACCGTGAATTTGTGGTTACATCACACAAAAAAAAATTAAATTGTGGTCACGAACTAATAATAATTAGTATTTTCAATTTTCGAAGTAAGATAACTACGTATATCAAGTAGGGTATCATATAAAAGGTCTTCACCTGTGCATTAGAATGTTTTAGAAAACAGATTTTTATTTATTTTTATACACCATAATCGTGCAAAATGTTGAAAAAATTAATGACTGTAGTACGGAACCCTTGTCGCGCGAGCCTGACTCGTATTTGGCTGGTTTTTTGTTATAGCGGCAACAGAAATACACATTTCGTGAAAATTTCAACTCTCTAGCTCTATTACGGTTCACGAGACACATTGACAGACAGACGAATGGACGGACTGCGGGAAGTTTGTAGTAGGGTCCCGTTGGCACCGTTCGGGAACGGAATTACGGATCCCTAAAAAGGGGGTAAAATGCGATTTAGTGATGACAAAGGAAGCTCTGTATACTACGCCTTGAATATTCGCCTTCTTTGTCTCAACGTGCATAGAATTATTGTAATTAACAGCCCATGCGTTGTTTAGAGTTCATTTCACGTGCCACGCTTGACACAATATAATAGTCTTTATGCTCAACATACATAACCATTATTTACAAATTAGAGCGATAGTGTTATTAACTTATTACGACTGCTCTTTAGATCAAAACATTGTAAATGACAACTTTTAATAAATGTTTTTGTTACGTTTTTTTTTGTTTTGAAAGCATTCATCAAGCTTTAATTACTGTACCCACTTTCATCATCATCATCATGATCAACCGATAGACGTCCACTGCTGGACATAGGTCGCTTGTAGGGACTTCCACATGCCACGGTCTTGCGCCGCCTGAATCCAGCGGCTCCCTGTAACTTGTCAGATGTCATCCGTCCACCCAGTGGGGGGGGGGGGGGGGGGGGGGTGTCTTCCAACACTGTGGTTTTACGAACTATGTGCCCTGCCCATTGCCACTTCAGCTTCGCAACCCGTTGGTCTATGTCGGTTACTCTAGTTCTCCTACGGATCTCCTCATTTTTGATTTGATCACGATACCCACTTTATTGTAGCTCAATTAAAATGTATATCTGTCTGTTACATTTTCACGGTCTATCCGTTTAACTGATTTTGACGAAAGTTACAAAGATAGCTTGCATACCGAAAGACGGACAGTTGGCCACTTTTTATCCTGGCCAACCAAAAAGTTCCCACAGGATTTTTATAATCGAATGAAGTCGCACGCATCATTTAGTACTTACCTGTTAAAGTAAGTACATAATATTATTGTTTATTAGTTTATTAGGTAGGTACCTAATTAACTAAGGAATTTGGGTAATTCTATCGAGACCTGTTTCCAATTGTGGACATATCCATGTCGGTCAGTCTTAACTCTAGCTCAGGATTTGACTAGGTAGGTAGGTATGAATGTCGTCAAGAGCCTATCTAGCAACAAAAAAAATATAGGTACCTACCTACCTAGTATTTTTAGCTCTACATTAAAAAAATACTCCTTTGCACTTGCCTGGTTATTATCTGACACAGCTGATTATTTACTGTTTACAAGACAAAAGGCGTCCGATAGCCGACCGGGCGGCGCACGCGCACTCGATCGCGCGCCGCGTACAACGTAACACGCGCGCGAATTTAAACGAGAAACGCGAAAATTTCGCGCGCATTTTAAAATTGGAAAGGGAACGCCGGAAAAATGATGCTCGCGGGAGCTCAAATTGTGGAAAGCAGTGTTTCTTTTAAGACTGATGAAGCCGGGAGATCTCAGGCCGTGATAGCCCCAGGCCCGTCTCAGGCCCTCACTCCGGTCCAGGCACCAGGCTCTGGTCTCTCCCGGATACCTTCGAGGGAACCGGTTGACATCCAGTTTTCAAACGTCACATACACTGTGTCACTCGGGATAAACAAAGGTATTGTTTACACCGTTTTTCTTTTGTGACGTAGGCTTGTTCGATACATTTCTTCTTATCTCTTGTTTTAGACATCCATTATTACTCATATACTTACTATGTATGATAAACCCGAAAGTGAATCTCTTTGTTGCCCGACAGCGGCGAAGCCCAAAAGGAGGTTTATGTTTTGACCTGTATATAGGACGTAGGTGTATGTCCGTCCTATGTCCACTCGTAACTACTCAACGGCTCAACTAATTTTAATAAATGATACGTTATTAGATTCGTCTTCATGGCGCGAGTGTAACTGGGTACATAAAGTTCTTAAAAAATAAGAATGGCGGGTTTAATGCGCTTTAATGTGCGGACAGAAAAAGATGCAGCGCAAACCGCAGTCGGAGGTTTTTAAAACTTTTAAATTACTTGTATTGGTACTTCATTTCGTCATATTCATTACAGTATATACTTATAAACGGAGTTTAATATTACCTGGAAAAACACATGGACTAGAAATTCCTATCCCGGTAGAACAAAGGGTTCCCGCGGGATTTTTAAAAAGCTCGCACGCAAAAGCTTTTTTTTTCTGTTTGTTCATATTTATAGCTTGCTTAGCCTGACTAGTCATAACTTTTTTCCTATTCATAGCTTAAGTCAGTTATAATTAGTTTACATATCACATAAATAGCTCAATAGGAGAGCCTCAATAGCTCAAGCGGTAAAGGAGTGGACTGAAAACCGAAAGGTCGACGGTTCAAACCCCGCCCGTATTGCACTATTGTCGTACCTACTCCTAGCACAAGCCTGACGCTAATAGTTGGAGAGGAAAGGGGAATATAAGTCATTTACATGGCTTATATTCTTTTAAAAAAAATTATATTATGTAGATTGTAGGTAGGTACTTATATCCCCAAGTAATTTTTTTAAATATTTAATATTAAAAAAAAAAAAAATAAGGTAACATTGACAAATCATACGGCATAGGAGCTATTATCGGAAACTTAGAAAAAGAAAGTTTGTAAACAAGTACCTAAGTTAACTTCAAGTTAACAAGACCAATGTCAAGCACTTTTTGTATAAAATAAATTTAAATGAATTATCACCCATATTGAATTACACAATATTAAAAAAATACTCCTAAGAATTAAAATGAGGTTCACAACAATTATTCAAGTTTGATAATAATTCGTAATTACCAGATAATACAAAAGATACGTTATCGAATGAAACTAGAACCCACGTTGGCACCTTTTACCTATTTATTTATCTACAAGTAGATAAATAAAAAACCACTGACAGCTAATACCTACAACTACACTGGACCTACGATTGACGACCTATTTTAGAAGTGACTTGATTTTCGTCATTTTGCTCGTCACGTTCTAGAAACTAATATCGGTGTCTGTGGTTTGTGAGATATAATCGATACTAATAATAAGAAATTTCAATTTAAGCTGTGGTAGCCTAGTGGTTAGGACGTCCGCCTTCCAATCGGGGGTCGGGGGTTCGATCCCGGGCACGCACCTCTAACTTTTCGGAGTTATGTGCGTTTTTATGTAATTAAAATATCACTTGCTTTAACGGTGAAGGAAAACATCGTGAGGAAACCTGCATGCCTGAGAGTTCTCCATAATGTTCTCAAAGGTGTGTGAAGTCTGCCAATCCGCACTTGGCCAGCGTGGTAGACTATGGCCAAAACCCTTCTCACTCTGAGAGGAGACCTGTGCTCTGTAGTGAGCCGGTGATGGGTTGATCATGATGATGATGATAAATAAGAAATTTCAAAGCCACACGGTTTCAAAGACTTACATACAAACCGTCCTAAATCAGTTTCAATTAAAAAAACAAGCAAACAAAATTAAAATAACAACAAAGAATAAAGGACGCGACCGGGTTAATGAAGCGAGGTACTACTAAATAGGATTAGAATTTATTAGCTAATTAGGTACCTACTAATTCACATAATGTTGTAAACAACATGCTAATTAGTAATTATTATCATACTGTTCACATAGATTTAATGTAATACATACTAAATTACTGTTAATTATTTGTTTAATCTACCGTCTTAAGAACAAACCCCTTTTATTGGGGACCGTGAATACTTACGTAAGTATTTTTGTAGAGGTTTGATTTGCGAAAAGTAATTTAAGCGTTTAAACTAAGTATCGTGACTGATTTCCATTATACATATATCTTACACCGGCTTTATTCACGTCTTTCGTCGACGTTAGCCCAACTAGTTTCAGTCTCAACCGCGAGGCGTGCTCGAAATGAGTCCCGGTGAAAAAGGACCCCGGATGAATTTGAAACTAGTCGGGCTAACGTCGACGAAATACGTGAGTAAAGTCGGTGTAAGATATATATGTTTAAAGTAAGTAACGAGACAGAGCTGACTGAGATTTATAGAACGCACTTTGACTTTGCTCAGACTTAAAATTGAGTTAAAACGAGACAGAATTGTGTGAGAGATATAAATCTGTCTTGTTTTAACTGTCTTTAGTCTAAGCAAAGTCAGAGTGTGCTCTATAGATCTCACCCTAAAACATTCGCTGAATCAAGAATGTGGTGACTACACTGGCAACTGGCTAAAAGATTTGCCGTTTTCCGAACTTTCGCCAAACTCGCCCTAACTCGAAACATTCGCACAGTGGGGCCACTGTGGTCCACTCCATTAGAGACTTAGTTTTTTCTTGTAAAGTGTTAAAATCGGGCTCCCTTTGCAACTATGATAATAACGTTTAAACTACCGTGAGTGATTTCCATTCTAAATAATATCTGTCCCGGCTGTACTGACGTGTTAAGTCGACGTTAGCCCGACTAGTTTCAAACCCATCCGGGGTCCTTTTTCAAGTTTAGTGAGCACGTTCGCGCACGCGCCGCGGTTTTGACTCCCTTGAAAAAGGACCCCGGATGGGTTCGAAACTAGTCGGGCTAACGTCGACTTAACACGTGAGTACAGCCGGGACAGATATTATTTAGTATGATAATAACATTTTTATTGAATACTTAATAACTCTTTCTTTTAGAATGATGTTCAATGATGTGAAAACTATTCATAATTTCAAGTCAATAACATTACCAAGTACCTACCTAGGTGTGACGGAGCTCCAAAACGCAACCAAATCGTGATCAGTCCTTACACAGTTTGCATGAGCACAACTAGTAGTTACATTCTAAATAATCACCAACTATATCCATTATCATGTAATTTTTGGTAACGATTACTCGTGTTTTAGGTGCCATAAATATTTATAGCAACCACTCTATATTTGGCTTCAGAGAGTTACCCGCTATCCTTTGAATCCAACAAAATCCATATCCGTGATGGTTACCGAATTTGTTGTGACCCGCCGGTCTTTTTCAAAGCACCCGAGTTTCTAATATTAAAAAAATATTACATATTATAGATTGCGATTTTGAATTTAGTTCGCCGCTGTACATAATAAAATAGGATAGGCCCGCGCCACATGAGAAGATATCGCGCTTCTCCCGAGAAAGCACGTAGCCTGTGACGTAGCTCGCCTATTTCACGTGTCTACTACGGCGTAGACATTCTACGAGTATCTAGCATCACAATGATCACAACTCTCGCTCAATTAAATATTTTGTATTTGAAAAATTCTTAGAACAACTAAAATTAAAGATACAACTAAACATACACAAGACTAAACTTAAACTATATCACTATTACTAAGCATAAAGTATACATATATTATATCTACAATATTCAATACAATTAAAGAGTCAGATACTATCAATTAAATCCTTTACATATTATATTATTATGAGCTCTATTTGTTGAAATTATGTTAAGAATGATACATGCTTACTATATGATAAGATAAAAAAATATTTACAAAGTAGATATCTAATATGAACTGTATAATGTTAGCACAATTCTGTAATTATGTATTCTGTAATTATGTATTTGTGTCGTAACTAGGAATCATTTTTTACGGATCAAGGTATCTGACTCATAATTTCAGTAGGTGACTCCCTGTTCCGTGGGGAAGTCCGGGGTAAGGTATTTTTATATTTTTTCAAAATCGCGTGGGAATTTTTTGTACTTATCTAAGTATGATTAAAAAATATAAGTATTAGTAGAATATTATCATTTGATCCAAACATAGACGTGAACTTTTGTTGACCAAATATAACATCGTTTTTAATTTGGACACTCGGGAATTGGACTCGGTTCTTCAGTTCAGAACCAGAGTTCTTGCAAGGCGCATCATTTTTTGGGTTCCGTACGTCAAAAGGAAAAACGGAACCCTTATAGGATCACTTTGTTGCCTGTCTGTCTGACTGTCTGTCTGTCGGTCTGTCAAGAAACCTACAGGGTTGACCTAGAATCATGAAATTAGGCAAGTAGGTAGGTCTTATAGCAGACATTCTGGGAAAAATCTGAAAACCGTGAATTTGTGGTTACATCACACAAAAAAATGAAATTGTGGTCATGAACTAATAATTAGTGTTTTCAATGTAAGATAACTATATCAAGTGGGATATCATATGAAAAGTCTTCACCTGTGCATTCTAAAACAGATTTTTACTTATTTTTATGCATTATAGTTTTTGAATTATCTTGCAAAATTTCGGAAAAATACGACTGTAGTACGGAACCCTCAATGCGCGAGCCTGACTCGCACTTGGCCGGTTTTTCCACTAGGCTGCGCTGCACTGGGAGAGCATCATAATATTGAATCGAATAAATAGTTTAGAGTAGAATCTATCATATTGTGCGACCTAGATGGCTTTATTTGCACTCAGGCCAAGGGCATTAAAACTTCTAGTTGAGCGAGCAAAGTTCTTATTCAACTAATAATGTACTTATATTTTTACTAGCTTATTCCTGCGTCTTCGTCCGCGTGGACTACACAAATTTTGAAACTCATATTTTACCTGTTTAGGGGTTGAACTTTCAAAAATCCTTTCTTAGCGGATGTTTGCGTCATAATAGCTATCTGCATTGCATGCATTCAGTCCGATCAGTATATGCGTTGATAGATCAATCAGTCAGTCAGTTAGTGTGGATTAGCAGACTTCACACATCTCGAGAACATCGGGGAGCACTCTCAGATATGCAGATCTGTAAATCAAGATCTTGTCCTTAATCTTTTAAGAAAATTCCAACCCGATCCGTCCGATAGTTAGTTTGAGCTGTGCGTTGATAGATCTGCCAGTCAGTCAGTCAGCTTTTCCTTTTAATTATATAGATAATTTTCACCCAAATCGTAAAGTTAAATTAACATATTTTAGAGAGTAACAATCTAATTTGTTTCAATGGGTTCATTAAAAAAACGTAAATCCACGCAGAATCGCAGATATGAGTTTTTTTCTGATGAATAGTATACCTAATAAGTAGGTATCTTAACTTTTACTCTAAGCTGCGGCTATCTTATTATGAGGTGAAATTGCATGCAAATTGCATACATAATTGCATACCTAGGTTTATCTATCTATCATGGTTGCTTTCATTTGAGCATCTGGTAAAATTATACTCTTCGTTGTTCGTAACCTAGTTCTAATGTAAAGTGTGTTCAACTTGGAGCGAGTTAAACGTTACCAAGTCAAGTACACTCATTAATTAAATATATTTTATCTATATGTTTATATAAAAGGAAAAGGTGACTGACTGACTAACTGACTGAATGATCTATCAACGCACAGCTCAAACCACTGGACGGATAGGGCTGAAATTTGGCATGCTATTATGACGTAGGCATCCGTTTAGAAAGGATTTTTGAAAATTCAACCCCTAAAGCCGGGTACAGACTGCTGTAACGTAACATGCAATGTAACATGAAAGGAGCATTTCATAAGTGTGGACGCAGCGTGCGCACGATCTGAGCACGTACGTACTCGCATCTTTGTGCGCGCTGCGCGCCCCTTTGTGTTCGGCGAAAAACCGACAAATGGTGGATCGCGGCGCGCACGAGTTGAAATGCTCTGTTCGTGCGCGTACTGTGCACGGTTCGTGCGCGCAAGGCGTCCACACTATGGGAATTTTGTTACATTGCATGTTACATTGCGACAATGTGGACGGTAAATTCTTTCATTGCGTGTTACATTGCATGTTACGTTACAGCAATCTGTACCCGCCTTTAGTGTATAAAATAGTGGTTTGAAATTTGTGTAGTCCACGCGGACGAAGTCGCGGGCATAAGGTAGTTAAATACAAAATTTATATTAAGCAAGTATTTACTTTTTCAAAATTGTAGGTACACTTCTTGAATGTATATCATTAACTTAAAACTTAAGCTACTAGGAATACATTTTATTAATCCTAATATTATAGGTATATACATTCGGAAATGTGTTTGTTTGTTGCTTTGTTCTTCAATCACGCCGTAACAGAGCTACGGATTTTTTGTTAGGGTATTAAATTTTTAAAGATCTCATTGGATTTTTTTAAATCCTTATAGTGGGAGTCTGTGTTATAGAGAGAATAATCATATTTATATAGAATATTTTTAGTTTGTAAGTTTGTTTGTAGGAAATTTCTTCCTACAAACATACTTACAAACTTTACCTCTTTGTAATGCCTACTTAAATATATGCGTGTCCTACATAAGTAAATTGAATTTGCAAAGACTTGGTAACCCTAATCATGCGTGGACTATAATAATTTCAACACTAATTTAGCATCATATTTCATCACTACTGAAACAGAAGCTGATTTCACAATTTCGGTACTACAAATACCTACATAGGTACATTTTTGTTAAATAAAAATATTATGGCCTACATTTTACGGTTTATCTTTTAGATAAGTAATTAATTTTTTCGGCAGGAATATGTTTTTATTGTTTTGTATTTAAAATGACCCGCAAAATATTTTTATGATAACGGTCTAAGTATGATAGAATTATTATGGTTCTGTACCGAAGGGTGCCAACGGGACCCTATTACCATATTACTAAGCCTTCGCATTTCGACCGTCTGTCTGTCAGCGTGCTGTATCTCATGAATCGCTATAGATAGAGAGTTGAAATTATCAGTCATTGTGTATTTCCCGCGCTTTTACAATAAAAATTTCAAAATGGCCACCATCCAAATATGACCACTGACCAGTCTGCCTTACGCCAATAATAATATGAATGTATGACGCTAATCATCATCATGATCAACCCATCGCTGGCTCACTACAGAGCCCGGGTCTCCTCTCACATTGAGAAGGGTTTGGCCATAGTCTACCACGCTGGCCAAGTGCGGATTGGCAGACTTCACACACCATTGAGAACGTTATGGAGAACTCTCAGGCATGCAGGTTTCCTCACGATGTTTTCCTTCACCGTTAAAGCAAGTGATATTTAATTAATTAAAACGCACATAACGCCGAAAGTTAGAGGTGTGTGCCCGGGATCGAACTCCCGACCTCCGATTGGAAGGCGGACGTCCTAACCACTAGGCTACCACAGCTTATAACGCTTATTGACGCTAATAGTCAATACATAAAGATATAATTAATATTTTCGCTACCGCATGCGATCGCGTTGTTGGTTGTTGTGCTAAAGACATGTAATAGGTATAGGTACCTAGGCATCGCAATAGTTATGCGTCGAGCATGCTATTAAATCCATTAAAGATAATCTACAGTTTAAAGTCCACATGAATACCGGATAGGATCGCGAGCGAATTTGATATGACAATTAAATTTGATATTCTATTGCACTTCAATACACTAATGTATCATACTGTATAGGCATTTAATGTGATCGCACATGACTGCAAGAGGCGTAGTACCAACGGGGCCGCAAGTGATCAATGAATGACAAAACATAGACGACGCGTTTCTGACAATTTGTCATTCGAAAATAGAGGTCGCAAATTACCATGATGTAAAAATCGCAACAGAATCATGATTGGTTTGTAAGTCGTATTGTGTGTCACGCAATATATTGGCCACTGCCGTGATTGGCTGACTCAAAGTGACAATATTACACCTTGAAAATGCGTGTGATAGAGTATATTAAGTATATAAAGGCCGGCCAACGCATCGGCGGCTCCTCTGGTGCTGCAAATGTTCATGGGCGGCGGTAATCACTTAACATCAGGTGACCCGCATATATATATATATATATATATATATATATATATATATTGTACCGCCAACCACGGTGCAATGGTAAATATTTTGTTATGCTATAGCCTATAAAGCGGTGATAGCCTAGTGATTAAGACGACATCGGCCTCCTAATCGAGGGGTACGGGTTTGATTCCGGGCACGCACCTCTAACTTTTCGGAGCTATGTACGTTTTAAGCTATTAAAATATATTACTTGGTTTAATGCTTTAATGACGAAAGAAAATATCGCGAGGAAACTTGCTTGCCTGAGAGTTCTCCACAATGCACTCAAAGGTGTGTGATGTCTGTCAAAAATGCATTCGTCTTTTTATTTGCGCCTCTTGCGCGTAGCCTCGTGGTATGCGACCACCTTAACCTTTGCACTACAAACTACAATACAATTCAATACAATGATAATAATTTATGGGCATTTACACGGCAAGTACTTTATTAGTGCGAACAAGACGTGCTAGTGTCGTGCCAACCTTGTGGTAAAGTTCCTACAAACAGCTCATTATTAGTTATATTAAGTATTCATATATCAAACTTTTATAGTTTATTCCGGAGGGACATTTCCTGGAAAGAAGAGAATACTTTTCTGAAAAAAAGAAAACATAATTATAACTTCACTTAGAGCAGTCACACAAATAAAAGCTACTTATATTTTTTAGTGTGGAGTTTGCACTTTGAAATACAGCTATCAACGTTAAAAATATGTTCAAAAATCATTGAAATGACATTACCTAATTGATAAAATCATTGATAATCAGTTATGATTAGGTAGGTACGTCACAAAGTACCTACCATGATAACAAAATTTATACTAATTCAACACCTACCGATATTAATCCTAATTTTGGCCTCAGTAAATTAAATTTTACTACAACAAAAGAAATCATTGAAATAATAAATAAATTAGATGTTAATACCAGTTCCGGAATCGATTGCATAAATACTAAAGTTATAAAATCCATTAAAAACTCTATAGCTGACGAACTGACAAGGTGCGTAAATACCTGTTTAGAAAATGGTAGTTTTCCTGCGTCTCTCAAATAGGTATATAGGTAAGTATAAGTACCTACCTAAATATACTGTCAGAAGTCAAGTCTGTCAAAAGTTACGCAATTACTAACAGTGATTTTTTATACAGATATGTATATTTTTATATCAGTATATTTTAAGGTAAACTGTATATTATTATGCGTAGACGTATCAAAATAATTTATACTTACCTATCTAGGTATAGGTACTATACCGGAAATTTGCTAGGTCGAAGAAGTCGAAAGTGTCCTTGTAAGTAACCTTAGGGAGTCTCAGCCTTACCTTTGTCTTATCAGAGTAGGTATACGATTATGAGTGACGTCACGAATACGCAAATTCATGACAATGAAAGATTTTGCTTATTTTTCATTTTTTAGGGCAAAAGGAAATCAATAAGAGGAAAAGGTGACCGAGTGACTGACTGACTGATTGACTGACTGACTGACGGAGTGATCTATCAACGCACAGCTCAAACTACTGGACGGATCGGGCTGAAATTTGGCATGCAGATAGCTATTATAACGTACGCATCCGCTAAGAAAAGATTTTTGAAAATCCAACCCTTAAGGGGGTGAAATAGGGGTTTGAAATTTGTGCAGTCCACGCGGACGAAGTCGCGAGCATAAGCTAGTTATACATAATATAATACACAAGGGCAAAATGGTCAACTGCGAACCAGATATCAGCTGCAAATATAGCACGACATCGACAGTGCAAACAACTAACGTCGAGTGCAATTGCCACAGATCCCGGACATGACCTTATCGACGATTACAGCTATCTCTCCACGATTCATTTGATTACGCAAAACTGACAGCTCTTCTCTACTAAATAAATAAATAAATAAAATAAAAATCTTTTTTATTCGTATAAACTTTTACAAGTACTTACGAATAGTCGGATGCATCTACCACTGGTTCGGAATGGCTTTCCTACCGAGAAGAACCAGCAAGAAACTCGGCGGTTGCTCTTTTAAAATATTTGACAAATACTGTGAATGATATTTTATCCTCAATAGCTCAACGGTTAAGGAGCGGACTGAATTCCGAAAGGTTGGTGGTTCAAACCCTACCCGTTGCACTATATTGTCGTAGGTACCTACTTCAAACACAAGATTTTCGCTTAGTTGGAGGGAAAAGGGGAATATTAGTCTAATATTCTATCAAGGCTAATATTCTTTTATAAAAATTAGGTATGTATTATAACTAGCTGATGCCTGCGACTCCGTCTACGTGGATTTTTTTAGAAATCCCATAGGAACTCTTTGATATTCCGGGATAAAAAGTAGCCTATGTAATTTTCCAGGTATTTAACTATACCCATGCAAAAAATCACGTCAAACCATTGCTCTGTTGCGGTGTGATTGATGGACAAATCGACAAACAAAAAATAATCGCTTCTGTATCGATTGTTAAACAAAGTGACAAAGGTCCTTTCCACTGAACAAATATAAACATTAGTTTTACACTCAACGACTACGACACGATAACGATTTCAACACCATCGCATATCTTCAGCATGCTCGATGTAGCTAGAAGTGCGTTCGATATAATCACGACACCTCAAGGGTGATTCGGTAACTCAGTGATCAACACTGAATATAATAATATAATAATTATAATATAATAATTATTTATTAATCAAAAATTAAATTAATCATCATTGTTCGAGTTTGGTTCGGTTTCATCATTTAAGGCACGCACAAGGCCATCCGTTGCAGTTAAAGCTAATCATTTCTTACAGTAATTTAATATTATCATTATATGTATTTGTAAAATGAATGTTTCAACTATGGGTACGTTAGTCTCTACTTCGAGACTCTGATGCACATCATCTGCTACTGCCTTGCTCTAATGTATCACGTTAGAACAGGGCAGGGTTTGACGACCTCCCTGGCGCAGTGGTCTTAGTGGGAGGTGCCGGGTTCGATTCCCGGCAGCGGATTGGAATTTTATCATTTCTAAACCTACTGAATGGTAGCCACCGAGCTCATTTGACATTTATTTTTAATGCATTGAAGCTTTTCTACGTGAAATTATTCTAATGCCACTTATTGAAGCAGCAATCTAGAACCAGGCAATGTCAAATGAGTTTAATGGCTAGTTAGTGGAGCCCACTGCACTGATTCGGACAAGAAGTCTGTTCAGTTTAACTTAATTTTGTCCATAGACAAGTTGATTACGATTTTGTGATTCATCCCATGGCATGGCAAGTGATGAACGATGATGATAATAATTGGCAAGTGATGAACGATGATGATAATAGGTATTATTATAATAATTGATAACTACTGATCTACTAATCTTTAAAATTTGAGGTAAAGAATTACAGCTGACGATATTTTAAAACTAGCCGACGCCCGCGTGTATTAAGGTTTTTAACAATCCCTCGGGAACTATGTATTTGGTTTTCCGGGATAAAAAATAGCCTATGTCACTCTCCAGGTCTTTGACTATACCAATGCAAAAAATCACGTCAATCCGTTGCTCCGTTGCGACGTGATTGAAGGACAAACCAACAAACCAACAAACAAAATACTGATATCGTATGCGTATCGTTGCAATTTTTATGTGTGTATCTATTGTGAGAATGGACATTGCAAAAACGAGTGCGCGGGCGCACGTGTTGCCACTCATCGGTTTATTCATTACACAAATAACAGTTATCGCAGAGTCAGTGAACGCGTGACGTCACCGATACACGCGCCGGAATATAGGCCGCGCCGAAATTTGCGCGCTCAGGGAAACGTTAGCGAAAGTGACGGACGTACGAAACATTGGGTAATTTTTAGGATTCCGTACCTTAAAAGGAAAAAGGAATCCTTATAGGATCACTTTGTTGTCTGTCTGTGTGTCTATCTGTCCGTCTATCCGTCGTGTCTGTCAAGAAAACCTATAGGGTACTACTGTAGGTCTTAATAGCACAAGTAAAGGAATAAATCCGAAAACTGTGAATTTGTGGTTACCTACTTCACAAAAAAAACCGGCCAAGTGCGAGTCAGGCTCGCGCAACGAGGGTTCCGTACCTACTAGTCGTTTTTTTCGACATTTTGCACGATAATTCAAAAACTATGATGCATAAAAATAAATAAAAATCTGTTTTAGATTGCACAGGTGAAGACCTTTCATATGATACCCCACTTGATATAGTTATCTTACTTCGAAAATTGAAAATACTAATTATTAGTTCATGACCACAATTTAATTTTTTTGTGTGATGTAACCACAAATTCACGGTTTTCAGATTTTTCCCCGAATGTCTGCTATAAGACCTACCTACTTGCCAAATTTCATGATTCTAGGTCAACGGCAAGTACCCTGCAGGTTTCTTGACAGACCGACAGACAGACAACAAAGTTTTCCTATAAGGGTTCCGTTTTTCCTTTTGAGGTACGGAACCCTAAAAATCTCATTATTTTATTACTACAGTCCAAGACCCTATTGCTTCGGTGAAGGATAACATCGTGAGGAAATCTGCATGCCTGAGATGAGAGTTGTGTGTGTGTTCTTCAGAAACAATAAGAAACGTTTAGTTATAAAGTATTACAGCAACATAAATAAATCCCACGACAAGGAAGCAAATGACGAAACGAATTCAGACATCATTCCGTCTCTCAAGAATAACAATTGTTAGGTACTTCTTTGTTTTATTGTGTGCGGAGATCCTTTATCTTAAGATAAATGCAGCTGGGAGATTAAATTAAGCAGTAAAATGTTTTAAAATAGCTGAATTAGGTACCTACTTTATTATTTTAATATGCTTTACTAGACTTCATTCGTGTGGATTTAGGTTTTTGAAAATCCCGTGACATCCCTTTGATTTTCCGGGACAAAAAGTAGCCTTCGATGCCACTTTAACTAAGTGGAAAAAATCACGTCAATCCGTTGCTCCGTTGCAACGTGATATAATAATATTATGAGATACCTTCTCGACAAAATTGACAACTTCTAGGCAAATTTGTAGGTACGATAGCAATTATCATTGCTTCACGTCAACAATAAGTATTGAGTGGTATACAATGAACTAAAAGCTTCATTTGCTGTAACAGGTCGAATCTGTATGATGCAACATGCAGCATGCGAAATGGACCACCCGCCCTCCCACTGCTAACCATGCAGGAAAAGCAGCCATTCGGCAAGCAATACGTACCACCACCACGCAGCATCACAGAAATCCCAAAACACACTCGACGCACGTTTCGTCCCGACAGCATCGGCGAGGAGCATACTCAGGAGATGTTAGACCTTACAATGCACAATTCAAAGTACAATGCAAAATAACGCCTGCTTCTATACAATACTGAGTGGTGACAGAAGTGGTTTGAGTCACACTGTATTATACCTATCCGCTGAAAACCGTTTTAAACTTTTCTTAGAATTTGAAAATCGAAAATCCGTTTATGGTTACTTCAGTCCGATTTTACCAGGATTTTACAAACGATCCTGTAACCTTTTGAAGCTCCGAAGTTACACCAAAACCGGAATTTCACAGCTCAAGGCCTAGTATGCAGCTAAACGCCAGTCCTATACCTAATTATTATATCTAATCATGAGTGCATGACGCATAATAATTAGTAATCACAATTAAATAAATGAGACCTTTGAGCTTTGCTCGGTAACTCAATTGTTGCACAACTATACCAAGAAGACCTATAGGTATTCAGAATCAAACATAGGTTTATTTTAAATAGTTTACTAACCATGATTCAACAGGCTGAATATAGAGTACCTAACAAATACATGGTCATTCAAAGAGATGATGAATAATTAACTACTAATAATACCCTATGACCTATCTATTTCATCAAAAAGAAAACTTTTAAATCTTGCATCCTTCTTAGGTACAAGTACCTACCCTGACTTAGCTCCTATAATATCGAAAATTGACTCTGGCCCAGAAAGGCCTTCTAAAAATCAGGATTTGCCAATGAGGTTTTCCCCTCTACTTCCGACCTTCAAGTCAAGAGTGATGGACGCTTCTGGATTCAAATTCACGGAAAAAGAAAAGAATAGAACGGCGGCAGATTGGTGCAGATCACTGTAGATTATAGTAGAAAGACTTTTTATTCAAAAAACAAGTGTTTTTGAATCTTTACTGAATATACCACTGGTTCGGAATGGCGTTCCTAACGAGAAGAACCGGCTAGAAACTCGGCGGTTGTTCTTTGCAAAATAATAATTATATTCTATTTACAATATTATAAATATAGTCCCGTCCATTGCTGGAGAGAGCTGCGAGTCAAATCCACCCTGTTTTTTATCATTTACATAATCTTTGATAGTGTGATATGCTTTTTTTCAAGAGCACACCAGTAATAAAAAACTTCGCTATATTACGGAAAACTCATCATTATCATCATCATCAACGGATAGACGTCCACTGCACTGCTGGACATAATTATTATTATGTCTCTTGTAGAGACTTGACGTGACCACACGCTACGCGAATCCCTGCGGCTCGTCTGATGTCGTCCGTCCACCTAGTGGGGGGTCTTCCGACGCTGCGTCTTCCGGAGGTCGCCATTCCAGCACGTTGAGACACCAACGTCTATCGGTTTTACGAACTATGTGCCCTGCCCACGGAAAACTAGTGGAACCAATTATTTACCTATTATAACAATAAAAAGTGCAAAAGTGGCGCCCCCAGAGCAAGTTTTTTATAATTTCTTCCGTCGGCGTCAAGCGGTTTTTTTCCGGCTATAAAAGTTGCCCATAGTATCAAAGGAACATTTTGTCGGCGTAATAATTTTCAGGTCATGGTTTAATGTTATCAAGAAGCGGTTAAAATCGCTGTATTTTGTTAATTACCCATATGTAAGAATGTTGTAATAGACTATAGTGAGTACTGATTAGCTTGCAATCCAACAAAAATAGTTTCCTAATAGCAGTTTTACGCAATCTTCCGTTATCGTAGTTAGGTTAGGTACCAATAATTATCATTTTTAATAGAACATAATATTACAGTGTGTTTTGCCCACAGAATAAATGAATACAATTTATATGACTGAGAATATCTCTTGTAATAATAAATAAATAAATAAATAAATAAAACGTTTATTTTTCAATCATATAGTTACACACATACATGGGTTTGATCTTGAACAATTAGTGCTTAATATTATGAATGTTACAAGATCAAGAACTGGCTATCCTAGCTAGATTTTTAGATCTGTGTTAAGGATAGCCAGCCCTCTCCCTCGGTTATCTAAAAAGTGTGTGTGTGTGTGTGTGTGTGTGTGTGTGTGTGTGTGTGTGTGTGTGTAAGTGTAAATGTGTAGGGGTATTGGGTTATGTGTATATTAAGTAATGTTGTGTAAGTAAATTAAAATAATAAATAAATAAAAAATAAATAAATTATATTTATTTCTATTCACTTTAGTTATTATTATTTATTGAGAATATAGTAGATGTACTGATAGATTGTAAGAAATCTTCTGTTTCGTCATAAGATTTATTCAACAAAAAGGATATAACTTTCTTTTAACACTGAGTAAGCGGCAACTTAAATAATACCTACTATTTGCCAGTGTGATGACAAACGGAACCTAGACAGTCACTATAACTTTGCAACACATCTACCTACTATGTGTAGGTCAACAATAAGTTTACCTACATACCTAAAACCTACTTTGACGAATAAGTCCAAAGTTCATCATTGCTATCAAATATCACAATTAAATTATTATTATCAAAAGCAAACCTTGTAACTATTTTTTCTTTATTTAATTTAGGGCTTTTGTAACTTCGTGACTATAAAATAGGTAATAAATACGTAGACATCCGCTAAAAAGGATTTTTGAAAATTCAACCCCTAAGGGGCTAAAATAGAGGTTTGAAATTTTTGTAGTCCACGCGGATGAAGTCGAGGGCTAGTAAAGTTGTAAATATATTACAAAAGCAGTAAGCATAAAGATCAACAAGTGACGCACGTAAAGGTTATCATCTCCTAAGGAATAGCGGAAGACAACACATTCTACACACTTGGAATAGGTCAAAATAATATTATAAAAAAATACACATTAGTGCAATTTTTAAATCTTTCTGCGACGTACCTATACCTACTCCTCTTTAATGAAACTCGTGACCACCTCCAATAATAATCATTCGTGGGGGATATAATATTTTTAGGGGTCCGTAACTCAAAAGGAAAAACGGAACGCTAAACTGAACCGGAAATGAAAAGTAGCCTGTCACTCTCCAGGTCTTATCTATATCAAAAAATCAGGTCAATCCGTTGCTTCGCTGCGGCGTGATTGAAGGACTAACTAACAAACAAACACACTTTCGTAATAAATGGGTAATGATATGGGTAGTGATAATATCGGCTCCTACTTATTTCTAGTGATATTTTATCTAAATATATAAAAGGAAAAGGTGACTGACTGACTGACTGATCTATCAACGCACAGCTCAAACTACTGGACGGATTGGGCTGAAATTCAGCATGCAGATAGCTATTATGACGCAGGCATCGGCTAAGAAAGGATTTTTGAAAATTCAACCCCTAAGGGGGTAAAATAGGGGTTTGAAATTTGTGTAGTCTACGCGGACGAAGTCGCGAGCATAAGCTAGTTGTTACTAAAAGTAAAAGTGTATTTATAATTTTCCAGGTACAAAACAAATCCTCCATGGGGTGAACGGTCGGCTCCGGCCGCGGAAGCTGATCGCCATCATGGGCCCCTCGGGAGCCGGGAAGTCGACTCTGCTGGATGTGCTCTCCGGGTACCGCACCACGGGCGTCGGCGGTGCCATATTCATCAATGGACGAGGGAGAATCATGAGTAAGTCTACCTACAGTGCGACAAGGCTATCTTGGCACGTCGTGAAAATCGGAACTAACGTTGCCGCCAAGTGTCCCCTTTAATTCTTGTTTGAATATTTTATGAGATTCTAAGCCTTTGTTCTCCAACAGCGCCCCCCTGTCAATATCATTCAAGTGCCAAGAGAGCCTTGTCGGACTGTAACATCCTTTTAAAATTCAATTTCAAAATTGTAAACAAACTACCTTTGGAAATAAGAGAACTTGTAAATATAAATAAAATAGAAAGCCTTAAAAAGAAGTTATTCGAATATTTAATTAAAAATATTTTTTATAGTGTTGACGAATATCTGAGATGACATTTTTTCCTTTTGGTTGTATTGATGGTTACCTTTTGACATATTTTTATTAAATACTATCTTGTTTTTTATTCTTTTGTGACTAAGTATTTAATTTGGCTAATTTTATCAAAATTATGTACACGTTGTTAGGTTTATGATAACATATTGCATGCTAATAGGCAGAATTTGGCTGTACCTTTTTGTTTTTGTAACATCTCCACTGTTTACCCAGATTCGCAATAAAGAAATTTGTATTTGTATTAAGTAGGTAGGTATAGGTAGATATAATATAGACACCTATACTATGGTCTGGTGGGAAGCTACGGCCGTGGCTAGTTACCGCTCTACCGGCAAAGCCGTACCCGCCAAGCGATTTAGTGCTCCGGTTCGATCATCGATGCCGTGTAGAAACCAAAAGGGTATGGGTTTAATAAAAACTGCTATAGGTACTTTTAGACTACCACCACTTACCACCAGGTGATATTGCGGTTAAGGGCTAACTTGTATTTGAAAGGTTCAAACCCCGTCCGTTGCACTATTATCGTACCTACTCCTAGCACAAGCTTTACGCTTAGTTGGAGGGGAAAGGGGAATATTAGTCATTTAACATGGCTAATATTCTTTAAAAAAAAAAAAAAATTAAATAGCTGGATGTCCGCGATTTCGTCTGCGTGGATGTAGATTTTTAAAAAATCCCTAGGAACTCTTTGATTTTCCGGCTTCTTTTTAGCCTATTCTCATTCACAAAACTTTCTCGCAGAAAGGAAACTTTTATTGTTTGTTGTAACAGCGGCAATATAAAACTTTGTAAAAATTTCAATTCTCAAGGTACCTATTACGGTTCATGAGGTACGATACAGCACACTGACAGATGGACATACAGAGGCTTTGTAATATGGCCCTGTTGGCCCCCTTTGGGTACGGTACCCTAAGAATAGAAAAAATTAAAAACAATTGTTGTTTTAAAAACATGAGTTCAACCGCGTGTCGACCTTCCTGGCTGCAGGTCAAAGTCGTTACGTTAAGATGAATATTCCGATGTTATTAAAAGAACGAGACATATACCTACTTCAACCCAAACACAGCGTAGGTACTTACCTAATTACTTTGCGTCAATTATTCATTATAGAATGCATACAATAGTATATGAATGTCTACAGTCGTTCATGACGTTTTTATTGTTCTGTTACTGTACCTTCCACGCCCGCCCATATTGCCGCAAATCTGCGCTACGTTTGGACACCGCGCCGCGCCGTGCCGTGCCGTGCCGTCGCGTCGCCCAGGGCGTCGTGTAATGAAGAATACAGTACGTGGCAGAAAGTAATATATTGGCCTTTAGTATGGTATTTCAGCTTTGTAGAGCGTTGTCTTTGTCACTCATACCTATATGACGTTTAGTTGGTCTCAACGACAGAGACAACGCTCTACAAATCTGCTATCTCCTTCTAGAGGTCGATGTACATTACTTTATGCCGAGTACTGTTAGTATAATTATTGTAAGTTAAAGGTTGTGACACAATTCTCTTCTCAATTTCAGAGAGGTTTAAGAAAATGTCGTGCTACATTCAGCAAGACGACAGACTGCAGGGCCTGCTCACAGTGGGAGAGAATATGGAGCTCGCAGCTGACCTCAAACTACCCACGAAGCTGGATAAATACGAAAAAGGAGAAGTGGTAAGGATCTTTGTTCTACAATTAATAAGCTGAGGTGGTCTTCAGGTTAACTCAACTTAGTCAAGTTTCTACGAACTCATGGTGATTAATGACGCAACTTAGATGGAAAACGCTTAAATACCCTTGAAGAATTGACTTATTATAGCACGTGTGCTATAAGACCTACCTACCTGCCAAATTTCATGATTCTAGGTCAACGGAAAGTGCCCTATATGTTTCTTGACAGATAGACAGACAACGAAGTCCACGCGGGTGAAGTAGTGGTACTGAGCTAGTAAATTATGAAATAATATTTTTACCCAAGTACTTCTAAAAGTTTTTACAAATGCTTCTGAATCGTCAAATAATTTACCATTGGTTCGGAATGCCGTTCCTACCGAGAAAGTTATGTTTGAAGGCGCTAAATCAGAGAGACCTGGCTTTTTCACAACTACACAACAAAGTCTTATTAGCAAATAGTGATTACGTAGCTTTGCGGTTTTGCCTCCCGGATTTGACGACATTCACACGCATAAATAAAATAAATAAAATAAAATAAAAATATTTTATTTCAGGTCTGGGACCCATATAGAAACATGTTGATAACAATTAAAGATTAAAATGTTTATAAACAATTATTTACCATTTCTATTATTATTAGATTATTAGTAGTATACAGTCTTAACAGGAACCCTGCCCTAGATCTAACCAATTCGCAAATAAAATGGTACCTAAGTACACGGTTTTAACTCTGAACTTGTAAAAAAAATGGCAAAAAATTGTTTGTGGTGTAAATTCATTAATTTGTATTTCATTTTTGTATGTTAAAGAAATTTAGAAAAGACCCCAAAGACCGAACGCGTCATAAATCATGTTCCATTTTTAAATCGCAGCGCGCGAATTTAACTGTCATCGTTCTGCAACATGCGCCTTGCCACCTCAATGAACAGTAGGTATACCTACTTAGACCATTATATTTGAATGTGGTTTAATTCAATTCACAGATTGAAGACATCCTCACAAATCTGGGACTGTACGAGCACATGAACACCCGAGGAGCACAACTATCAGGAGGGCAAAGGAAGCGGCTGTCCATCGCGTTGGAGCTTATCAACAACCCCCTCATCATGTTCCTCGACGAACCTACCACGTAAGTCCATTTTCCTCTAAATTTGTACGTACTTATTTAATTTTTCCCTAGAAGAAGTAAGAGCTTAGGTCCAAACTAGGTACTCTTAACCAAATAGATGTTGCCCGTGACTTCGTCCTGGTGGATTTGAGTTTTATAAAAATCCAATGTTATCAATCTCTGATTTTCCGGGACAAAAAGTAGCATATTAACGCAGGGACGTAGCAAGCTATCTCTGTAGTTTGTACATACCTGTCAAAATCTGTTAAACGAATGGGCCATGAAAAGCTAGCATACAGATAGGCAAACAGATGGACACACTTTTAGTATAGATTTTATGACAATTTATCCATTGACTGCGATATCTGGAAGCATTCCCTGCTGCAAATTGCATTCTTTATTAAACCCATACCCATTTTGTTGGTTCGTCACTTGAAAAGTACAAAACAAGAATGGGATTTCGACTCTTTGGTTTACTAACGTTTTACTTATTTTAAACTAGCTGATGCCCGCGACTCAGTCCGCGTGGAATTAGGTTTTTTAAAAATCCCGTGGTTCTTTTTTTCTCTCTTTGATTTTCCGGGATAAAAAGTAGCCTTTGCCACTCTCCTGGTCTTTATCTATACCCATACAAAAAATCACGTCAATCCGTTGCACCGTTGCGACGTGATTGAAGGACAAACCAACAAACAAACACACTTTCGCATTTATAATAAGGGTAATTGATTTTCAGAGGCTTGGACAGTTCATCCTGCACCCAAGTGGTGCAACTGTGTCGCAGTTTGGCGCACCAGGGTCGCACGATTGTGTGCACGGTGCACCAGCCCTCCGCTTCGCTGTTCGCTCTCTTCGACCACGTCTACGTGCTGGCAGCTGGCAACTGCCTCTACCAGGGGACTACGAGGAACCTTGTGCCTTATTTGGAGCAGGCTGGGGTTCCTTGTCCGATTTATCACAATCCAGCTGATTATAGTAAGTTAGAACAGCTGCGCGATTGCGGTAGAATGACAGCTACAATGTCACGATCGCAATCACCTCTGATTGCTTGACGCTCGCTCACTATTGGCTACAATGCATTGTTGCAACAAGAATAGCACAAATTCAGCCAATCACAACTATTGAAATTGTAATAATCATTGATGTAGCTTTACGAAATCACCCTACAGGCACTAAATATGTTCTACTTTTAGTTTTGCTAATTTATCGTTGCCTTTTTAGTTTCTTTCTAAATAATTGGTCTGTCCAGTAATCCGTGGTAATCCTTAGTAAACATTGAATATTTTGTTCTTTGTTTGTTATACTGGCAACCTACATCTGTTATATTATAAAAAGACCTCAAGAGAGGATCTCTTCATATAATACAAAAACGCTTACTTTAGTAAAGTTTTGTTCAAGGAGTAGGTATTGACGACAACAGTTCAATGGACAGGATTTGAATCTTTAATCTATTGGACTTTAACATGGCATCATTTTAAGTGGTAACATGGGTTGATAAAATTTACTTTTCCAATTCCAGTTATTGAATTAGCCTGCGGAGAATATGGAGAAGACAAAATAGGCCTTCTAAGTACAAAGGCTGAAAACGGCAGAGAATTGACGTGGTTAGATGATCCGCAATCAATACCCACAATGGAGGAGCTGAGGAAACTCTACCCCTTGAGTGTGATGAAGGAACAGGACAAAGAGTCCGGGCCTGAGGAGACCTCGCAGTCCAACCAGAGATCTGTGCTTTATAGACGAGGATTTTTGAAGGCCAAACGTGACCCTGTAAGTTCTCATAGTATTGAGAAGAGTGAAGATTTAAGAGTGAAAGTATAAGGGCTATGAGATTCTTGTGGCTATGACTAGGTTGGGTATGAGTTCGACGGTTTCCTTATAATTTCCAAATCACATATTCATTAGATACTAATAAACTACAGAGTGGAATGGAGTAGACATCTAATGAGTAGCTTAGGAATTATAAAAAAGCTGATCAATATAGACACAAAATAATAAAATGGCGGATATTTACAAGGAGAAAGATGTAACAACAAAAGATATGTCAGGATAAAATTAAACTAAGACAAACAAATGTGCCCACTTGGAGCCTAACGAAAGGGTGTATTTACCTGAATTAATTAATAGATATATTTAAGTATAAGTAATTAAAAATGAAAATTATGCAATCCAATATTGACAGTTTAAAAAAATTATAGTTCAGTTTTAATTTTTAAACTTTGTTTTGTTTTCAGACAATGACGCATCTACGGCTAATAGTGAACGTAGTCGTTGGAATTATGCTGGGAGCTCTGTTCATCGACGCCGGCAACGAGGGGTCCCGAGTGTTGGAGAACTACAATCTTCTGTTCGCAATCCTGATGCACCATATGATGTCACCAATGATGTTGACTATACTTACTTGTAAGTTGTATAAATATCTTTCGCTTAGGAAAACCAAGTAACTAGAAGTAGTTAGTTACCAGAATTCTAACCAAAATGTCATAAACTGGGCTCCCTTATCCGATATCAGCCTACGAGGCAAACCGAACAGCAGAAATACTTTCTAATATGAATTCTTGCACAAACTGGTCCTAGTAGCATCAATGACGGCAGAAAAGCTTATTTAGCTCATCGACTGAAATCTGTGCAATATGCTTTGATTATAAACACATTATAATCAAAGACTGTATGATAACTTATTAACGTATTATTTTCTTTGTTATTTCCAGTTCCTTCAGAGATGTCAATTTTGTTAAAGGAGCACTTCAACCGATGGTATTCACTTGGATCTTATTACATTTCTATAACAATTGTGGATTTGCCTATATCAGTAAGTTTATATTTTACTAATTATTTATATCTGTATCATAGCTGTTGTATTGATATGTATTTTTGCAACTAAGCGACACAACTCATCTGATATATTATAAACTAGCTTTTGCCCGCGACCTATTCCGTGTGACCACACAAATTTTAAACCCTTATTTTACCTCCCTATCGAATTTTCAAAAATCCTTTCTTAGCGGATGCCTGCGTCATAATAACTATCTGCATGCCTAGCCTGATCTGACCTGTACTTTGAGCTGTGCGTTGATAGATCAGTCAGTCAGCTGTTCCTTTTACTTAGATTGTAAATGTTTAAAATGTTGCAGATAGTGTCGTGCGCGATATTCAGCGTGATAGTGTATACGATGTCCGCACAGCCGCTGGACATCGCACGATTCTCGATGTTCTTCGCCATCTCCTTATACACGGTGTTGGTGGCGCAGAGCTTCGGGCTGATGATCGGCGCGGTGTTCAATGTTGTTGTGAGTACTTACTTCTCATTATAGCAGCATTGAGTACACGATGTCTACGCAACTGTTAGACATCGTTCATTATAGTGTTCGTGATGTCGGATGCATCTCCCGGCGTGATAGTGACTACGTTGAGCGTCTTTTAGTGCAATGCATGGTGGAGGGTACCAGAGGGCGAGGAAGGTCGCCCATTTGATGGATCGACCAAATAAAGTCCGCTGTGGGCGGTCTCTTGCAGCAAGGAAAAGTGGTGAATGCTCATGAGGCGCATGACATCTGCCACTAAAGTTGTCACTTCATGATGACCACGACCACTCTGCCAGGAGTGTCATGGTCAAGAAGATGTCTGCGCATTCACTGGACATCTGTCATTAGTCATTATAGTGTACACGACGTCAACGCGGCCGAACAACACGCGGCTTATGGTGTTCTTCACAATCTGTGTATGCTGATCCCGCATGATCAGCACGGTGTTCAACGTTGTCGTGAGTACTTCTCCTAGTGTACGCGATGTTCCTGCAGCTGCTGGACATGGCTCATCATAGTGTTCACGACGTCCACTCAGCTGCTATAAATCACGCGGCTAGGAATGTTCTTCGCAATTTCCGTATACACGCTGCTGGTTGTATTGACTTTCAGCCTGATGACCCTTCTACTGATAATGATACTGGTGAGTGTACACGATACTTAAATTGTATAGAATCAATTTCAGTAAATTTTTAAACATCTTGTCCTCACCACAATTCCTAGCTAAATAAATTATGATTAATTTATTTCCTCACAGAACGGAACGTTCCTCGGTCCAACCCTGTCAGTACCGATGATGATGTTTGCCGGCTTCGGCGTCACTCTGCGCGACTTGCCGGACTACCTGTACTGGGGATCCTACATCTCCTACCTGAGGTACGGGTTGGAGGGCTACATCGGCGCTATATACGGCCTGGAGCGACCCACGCTGGCGTGCAACGAAGCCAAGTACTGCCACTACAAGTAAGTTACCTTTTGATCTTACCTATACTCTACCCCATCTGCGGAAAGAAGTTAGTATAACGCTCTCTCTGTAACGTAATCCCATACAAATGAGAGAGACAAAAATCGAATCGGATCGAACGTTTTAAAAACATTCGAAATTCAAATCGACAACATATACAAGTTTGTGATTGGTTGGTGATTCAAAATGGTTAACGTTAGTATACTAAAGAGACCTTCATATTCTACTACATATCTAGCATGCAAATATTCAATACTCATCAGGAAATCTACACAGATAGTCCTGATGATATCTTAATTTTTTTTACAATTTATTTTTCCAGGTACCCTCGTACATTCCTGAAAGAGATCGCGATGTCTCCCAACATGTTCTGGTGGGACATCCTGGCTCTTACTGTCACGCTGTTCACACTGAGAACTGCTGCCTTCTTGCTGCTCAAGTGGAAGCTAAGTGCTGTCCGATAGGGCTTTCATATTAAAAGCACTGACTGCAGGAAATTTATTAAAATAATAAGGATTTTATTAAAATAATCTAAATATATAAAAGGAAAAGCTGACTGACTGACTGACTGATCGATCTATCAACGCACAGCTCAAACTACTGGACGGTTCAGGCTGAAATTTAGCTTGCAGATAGCTATTATGACGTAGACCGCCGCTAAGTAAGAATTTTTGAAAATTTAACCCCTAAGGGGGTAAAATAGGGGTTTGAAATTTGTGTAGTCCATGCGTAGGTACGAAGTCGCGAGCATATGAAATGAAATGAAATGAAATTTATTTGAAATGAAATGAAATGAAAATTTATTTATGACAACAATGTCGGTTTACAGCTTAGTGTCGGGAACCCTGAAGTAAGTTGAGCTCTATGCTCAAGCATATGCTCGCTATATGCTATGCTGAGCGTATTAAGTACAATAATTATTTAACTTCCAAGCTATTACGATATTAAATTAAACCTGTTTTGAGATAAGAGTAGGTACCCACAGGTTTATAATAATTGATTGGATTATTATAACAAGGCTGAAAAATATTTTCAATTTCTTATAGTTAATTGTATTAAATTTTTCGCTAGGGGGTTTTTTTTCATAATTGCTATTGTTAGGGTTCCGTACCTCAAAAGGAAAAATGTAATGTAGAACTAGTGTACAACTGAAATAATAAATAAGAAATTATTGCTATTTGAACTTATTTATAAGTCAACTGACCGCATCAAACTAGGTACCTAACAAGTTTTTTTTCAAATTAATTATCAACCAACCAACAGTGATAGGTCTTATCATGATTTAGTACATTGAATGATAAATATTGTGATGCCATAAATACTACTGTGATACTTATACCAATATTATATTATGCCGTTAATTTGAAAATCTTTGTTAAAAATATTACTTTCTTTAAAATGCCGCTGCATTCTAGACTTGCCAAATATATACTTATTTAAAATATTGTTATTTTGTATACATTTAAAACTGTCTATGAAATTAACTAGGTGTTTACCTACAATATTTAAATATGAAATTCAAGAAAAACTTCGAAGTGGGTACGTATGTACTTACAAAATAATGTATGTAGGTAGGTAGTTACTTGAAATTTATTGTTTAATATTAATTTGTATAAGCAATAGATTATTATTATGAGTAGGTATGTAGGTACTAAGTACTTAGTTATGTGCCAACTTTGCACTTTAAATGTAAAATGTAATTTTATTATTACGATAAAATTAAAATATATAGCTTTTTATACTATTTATTAGTTGTACCTACCTAATAAGCTAAGCTGATCGATTCACAGCTCCATTAACTAACTTTCATTGAAGAATAGATTTTCAATACAAAAACTGTGAAACCGTTAACATTTCCTCATCCTCAGGATGCTTTCAATACTTAGGATGTTTTCAAACTCGTATTGTCTGCGCTCGTAGCTAAAGCTAGGTATATTCCGCGATAGGTTGAGATGGCAATCGGGGTATGAGGCAGGGGGACGACTCGCACACCCGCATATCACCTGCGCTCGCCCGAACTGGGTTAGCGCGGGGGCTGTGCGGGTGTGCGGGACGTTTCCTCTCCGATTGCCGTCTCGACCTGTCGCGTAGGTACTATAGGTATTAGGTATACAGTCGGTTATTATTATTTTGTAAATAATAATTTAAGGAATTTTTTAGAATAGAAAACATCTGCTTATGTACGGATTGAGTAGCAAACATATTTTTTTACTATTACTAATAATACTAAAAAATTGTGATAGCCTAGTCGGTAGGACGTCCGCCTTCTGAAGTTCTGATCAGAGGTCGGGGGTTCGATCCCGGGCACGCACCTCTAACTTTTCGGAGCTATGTGCGTTTTTAATAATTAAATATCACTTGCTTTAACGGTGAAGGAAAACATCGTGAGGAAACCTGCATGCCTGAGAGTTCTCCATAATGTTCTCAAAGGTGTGTGAAGCCTACCAATCCGCACATGGCCAGCGTGGTAGACTATGACCAAAACCCTTCCCACTATGCGAGGAGACCCGTGCTCTGTAGTGAGCCGGTGATGGGTTGATCATGATGATGATGATGATTACTAATAATAGGTAAGTAGGTATATAAAGATAAAGGTTTCATTGAAGCCCTTAGGTTTTTGTTTTAAAATCTTATATTAAAAAAACATGTTTAACTAAAGATTATAGCAATATTAGGTATATTATATAACAGGGTCGTATCAACTTTCAACTAATGTTTATATTTTATGTACGACGTATTAATGTAGCTATATCCATTATCCAAGTAGTGTTAACTGTGTACTAAGATTGCTCAAAGTTTAATTTATTGTGATTTATTAAATTCCTATAGAAATGTATGAAGTATGTTATTAGCCGGGTCCAGACTGAGCGAGCACGGTCGAACACGGTTCGCGAACCATGCTCGGGCGTTTGGCTCACGAGCCGTGTCCGATCAGGCAGGAGTTACGAAGTGGGCCTTGCAAACCAAGCCTAACCAATTTGAACCAGTCCGCCACATAATTATTGTAGCAAGCAAATACTGTATATTGTGTCTATAATGCACAGCGCATGAGCTTCCTCACAACCACCTCATAACAAACCAGACCGAGTGAGGAGCTCAAACTAAGGCACCGTTGAGTTCGGTCCCTGTACCAACACCATATTTGAGGCATGCTCGGCCAAGGTAACATGCGTTTGATGTACCTAGCTCGGTGCTTGAGCCATGACTATTGACTTCTCCGGTACGATGAATCCCGCCGTGCTCGCGCCGTGCTCGGTCAGTCTGAACCCAGCTATTAAAGTAACTAGGTATTCCAATTTATGGTGATATTTTTTACATAAGTATAATATTATAGTTTACATTTTGTACAATAAAACAAAAATAAATTTGAAAATTTATTTATTTTGTTATATTTAAGTAAGTACCTAGGTACCTACTTAATATATCCTTCTATGCCTAAAAAATAGTTTATTACATTATTAAATAAATGAATACATCAAATAAGATTAAATAGTATACTTAGTCCGCCACAGGATGAGATGGCAATCGGGGTATGCGCGCTATTCCGCACCGGGTTAACGCAGAGGATGTGCGGGTTTGCGCGGCGTCCCTGCCCCGATTGCCATCTCGACCTGTCGCGTACTATACTTATGAATCTTATGATGCTACTTTTATCCCTGAAATTCAGAGTTTCCATGGGATCTTAAAAGCCTAAGGGCGTTTGTGCACACATCCGTATTCGGTTCGTATCCGTGATTCTTCGAAGTGGCCTTCATACAAATTATGTACTCACTCGATTCGTATTTTTACGGAATCCGTGATTTCACGGATGAGTGCACAAACGCCCTAAATACTACGCCAATGAACTCGTGTAACCTAATGAACTAACTATAATAAAATCAGTCAATTTTCTTCGCTATCGTGTCCGTTGGCTTGCCCCACACCAGGCCAATGATGCACCACTGCAGCGTGTAGAAGAACACGTGTTCCGTGAACGCCAGGAGTCCGAGCAGGCACAACTGGGACCGGCTGAAGATGTCCAGGAAGCTGTACACGACCTCGCCGCTGTAGTAACTCATCACGAGACTGTAAATGAACGAACAAATTTGACTTAAAAACTGGGTAAGACTCAGAACACAGTCTACTATTAGGATCTTGGGATAACGATTTTGTACTAATTTGAATCGTGCGAACATATACGAACTCGCACGAACAATCCCGACCTTCTGAAATGAGAGCGCGCAGACTGGGTTCTAACTACGCTAATATATTATTAGCCCTGTTACGAGACCAATAATTAGTCTATGCCCTGATAATTATGACTAATATTCCCCTTTCCCCTCTATTAAGCGAAAAGCTTGTGCTAGGAGTGGGTACGACAATAGTGCAACGGGTGGGATTTGAACCGGCGACCTTTCGGTTTTCAGTCCGCTCCTATAACCGTTGAGCTATCGAGGCTCTTATAATATATAACTTACACAGCAGAATATATACTGCAGAAAGCAAACAACCCCATTAAGCCGGGTAGAATACTCTTAGGTCTCTTCCTAGGCAGGAACAGTATATCCAGGAGCACCATGACTCCTGACACGGTGTGCAGAGAGTGGTGCGCCCAGGGTGGGAGGTACTTGAAGATTGCCACCGGCGCTATGAGAGCAGGATCCTTGGTCCACATGCGCCAGAAGAAGTAGTCACTATACTGGAACATAATATGAACCTCTGTAGCTATTAGCTGTGGTAGCCTAGTAGTATAAGCTGTGGTAGCCTAGTGGTTAAGACGTCCGCCTTCCAATCGGAGGTCGGGGGTTCGATCCCGGACACGCACCTCTAACTTTTCGGAGTTATTATGTGCGTTATTAAAATATCACTTGCTTTAACGGTGAAGGAAAACATCGTGAGGAAACGTGCATGCCTGAGAGTTCTCTTTATAATGTTCTCAAAGGTGTGTGAAGTTGGCCAAACCGCACTTGGCCAGCGTGGTAGACTATGGCCAAAACCCTTCTCACTCTGAGAGGAGACCCGTGCTCTGTAGTGAGCCGGCGATGGGTTGATCATGATGATGATGATAGCTATTAGAGGGGCGCGTGGCTTGCTTTTGACAACGCATATTAATCGATTGCGATTGTTAAGCAACGTTGACCCAAGCTGGTAACTGGATGGGTCAACTTTGGAGGTCCAAATTTGGCCTTTTCGTTTCCTCCGTGCCTCGGCGGCACCGGTTATTATCACTGATATCTGATAATAACCGTAAAACCTATTTTGTATTTAACGAATTGAACTAGATCCAAGCGGCCGCGGCGCAAGACAGTGGCGTGTGGACTGTGGAAGTCCCTCCAAGAGACAAAAGGTGTATGAAGTTTGCCAATCCGCACTTGGCTAGCGTGGAGTACCTGCTACGGCCAAGCCCTTCTCATTCTGAGAGGATACCCGTGCTCAGTAGTGAGCTGACGATGGGTTGATCATCATGATGATGATAGCTGAAGTAGATACCTTACCATTGTAGTAGGAAATAAAATGCTGGTCATCATGAAGTCCCGTATTTTCCTCAAAGTTCTCACGTTTTCTTTGTCCCATTCTCCCTTTTTCTCCTTCCAGTCGCAGTACAGAGCGATCGGCAAGTAGGCGATTGACAGCAACTGGAAAATACAAGAATAAAGAAATTCGCCAAAAGATTAAAGACAGACATAACTCTTAAAGCTGGCACGTTAAAGTTAAGTGAATATGGGATTTACCCTTTTTATGGTTTCGTACTTCAAAAGGCAAAAGGAACCGTTATAGGATCACTTCGTTGTCTGTCTGTCAAGAAACCAATATGGTATTTTACCATATATACCTATTTCTTGACAGACAGAAGTCAGAACTAGTTAGGTGGGTACTTCCTATTGACCTAGAATTATGAAATTTGGCAGGTAGGAGCACACGTGAAGGAAAATATCTGAAAACCGTGGATTTGTGGTTAAGTACATCACAAAAAAAACATGAAAAAAATATAGTATTTTCAACTTTCAAAGTAAGATTACCATACCAAGTGGGGTATCATATGAAAGGGCTTTCTTTATCTGTACATTCTAAAACAGATTTTTACTTATTTTTATGCAAAATAGTTTTTGATTTATCGTGCAAAATTTCGAAAAAATACGACTCTACGGCACCTTCAGTGCGCGAGTCTGACTCGCATTTGCCCGGTTTTTAAAAAAAATCTAAAATGTGAATGAACAAGGTAGGTACCACAAAATAAAATAAGTACAAAATTTTAATCGATCAATGAGTGCAATAAAAATGAATGAATGAAAACTTGAAGATGGTTCGACCCATCGAACAGTCTGCCACGTCTGCCCAATTAAAAAGCTGGCACCTAGATAATAATACGGGAATCTAACTCATGACCTCCTGTTCGTCCTGGCCGTGGTCGATTCGACGTCAAATAGTCTCAATGTCACATTAATAGATCACAAATGTGGCGTAGGTATTTCATTTCGTAGCACTAATGCAATCGTTTTTTCTGAGTTCGAATAATTTCATTCGCGTCGCGACAGCCTGCGAAGGCCGCGAAACAAATAACAACCTGGTGACTGATTTCGCAGTTTCGCGACGTTCCTCGTTCGTATGTGGGTTTTATTTCGCGGCGTTAGTGGTATGTCCAGCTGTCTATCGGTTGACGAAGATACTCGCAATAATTGTTGTTGCGATTGGCTGAATTTATTACATTTTTGCTGCAACCATATTTAAGCCAAAAGTAAAAGTGTGTCGGCCAATCAGAGGTGATTGCGATCGTCACACTGTAGAGCTGTCAAACTACAAAAACATTCATCATGAACCAATAGGTGTCCGCAGCAGTGGAGTATCCATCTGCAAGACATAGGTGTCTTGTAGGGAATTCTACATGCCACGGTCTTGCGCCGCCTGAATCCAGCGGCTCCGTAGGGAGTTGACGCCTGATGTTGTCCATCCACCTAGTGGGGGTTCTTCCAACACTGCACTATCCGGTGCGAGGTCGCCATTCCCGCACCTTGGATCCCCAACGGGTATCGTCATCGTCGAAAAGAAGTTAGGTACCTATACTTAGAAAGTTATTTGATTTAAAAAAAAACGTATTTCGTACTGATTGATACGTAATGATTGCATCGATCGCAATGTGACAATGAAGATGCGTAATCTAGGCAGTCACATTAAAATTCACCGCATAACTTCTAACGACTGTAACTTACGTGCTTGAGCACCCATTCATCTCATTAGGAACTCTGGATTAGTACGAAATACGACATCAGCACTTATACGGTTGACGGGCCTCGATTCTGCCAGTGTTCATTTATGGCCATGACAATTTTGACTCTTTGTCTTTATATTATAGACACTAGCTGTCTCGGCGAACTTCGTTACGCCTAACAGTCGATTCAATTTTTTTTAATTTTTCTCTCCGTAAGAACCATCCTCGTCAAGGAATATTATAAAAAAGAATTAGCGAAATCGGTTCAGCTGTGCTCGAGATTTGCGATCAGCAACACATTCAGCGATTCATTTTTATATACATACTAGGTGACCCGGCGAACTTCGTACCGCCTAACAGTCGATTCTTTATTTTTTTGAAATTTTTGAAATTTTTCTCTCCGTAATAACCATCCTCGTACTTCAAAGAATATTATAAAAAAAGAATTAGCGAAATCGATTCAGCTGTTCTTGAGATTTGCTATATCAGCAACACATTCAGTGATTCTTTTTTATATATAGAGATAGAGAAGATTATTAATGTTAGCTTAAGGTACCTGCCTACTGAAACCAACTGAATTTTTCAGCAGACCAATCTTATATATCTACCATAAACAAATATAAGGTACCTACTAGCTGATGCCCGTGACTTCGTAAGTTCGTACGCGTGGATTTAGGTTTTTATAAATCCTGTAGGAATTCATTGAATTTCGGGGATAAAAAGTAGCCTATGTCACTCTTCAGGTCTTAAACTATACCCATGCAAAAAATTACGTCCACCTGTCGTTGCTATGTTGCGACGTGATTGAAGGACAAACCAACAAACCAATAAACCAATAAACCAACAAACAAACACATTTTCGCATTTAAAATAGGGGTAGGTACTGATAATAGGGGTAGTGATTAATATATATGAAGTATATAAGATATAAATAGTACTTAGTAAGGAATATTATGATACTACAATTATTATGTATGCCAAAGACCTCCGGCCTATCAACTGTGATAACCCATGCACATATTTGAGCTCTAATTATAACATACCTACTTAATACTTATCTATTAGAAAATAATATTAAGTAGGTACCTACATAAAAAGCTTCTTATGTGAGTAATAATATAGACATACCTTTATCATAAGATAGTATATTTATAAAAATAATATCTTTATTAATAATAAAAATAGTACTTACCTACAATAGTACCTACTTTGAAAAATTGATTTAAATTTAATTGAATTGAAAAAACCGGCTAAGTGCGAGTCAGACTCGCGCACCGAGGGTTCCGTACTCGGGTGTTTTTTTTAAATGAGATAGCCACCGAGCTCATTTGACTTTGGTTGGTTCAACAATCTACATTGCTGCTTCAATGTGTGATATTAAAATATTTTTTCATAAAAAACCTTCAATGGATTATAAATAAATGTCAAATGAGCTCAGTGGCTGTCATTCATGTTAGACACTGAGTCAACAAATCAATAAGCAGATCTCTCTTCTGTCGTGTCGGGATACCTACTGTCTCATAGGAATAGAGTGAGGGAATAGAGAGTTAACTGTGTTTACACGAATATTCAATAACTAGCTTATGCTCGCGACTTCGTTTACGTGGACTACACAAATTTCAAACCCCGATTTCACGCCCTTAGGGGTTAAATTTTTAAAAATCCTTAGCGGATGCCTACCGTCATGATGAATAGCTATCTGCAATCTGCATCCCAAATTTCAGCCCGATCCATCCAGTAAGTTGAGCTGTGCGTTGATAGATCAGTCAGTCAGTCAGTCAGTCAGTCAGTCAGTCAGTCAGTCACCTTTTCCTTTTAATATTATTATCTCCTTTGCAGATGGCTAGTCTCTGTTGGGATTGACCGCCCGTGGCTGAAATTCGGTCAGTAGAATATTACCATTACGAATTATAATTACATACTTATTTATGCAAATAAATATATTATGTTTATTGACGTAGGTTTCTCTATCGCAAGATCGGCTTGCGCTTGACGACAATAAAATTATGCTTAATAAGAAACAATGCTGAGATCTCAGACGAGATTCTCATCATTGTAGATTGAAGAAGAAGCCTTAAAGAAAATGCTTTAAAATTGATTTTAATCGCTACTAACACGAAAAGGGCCGTGCTAGTAGCGATTAAGATCAATTTTAAAATAGGACTTATATACCTAACTGTTAAGCAAATATGATTAAAATAAATCAAAAAAAAAGCTCAACCATCAAACACTACAAATTAAAAATAATTTAATTTATTACCGAATATATTATGTATACAACAGTTTGTCGTTCCTTATAAAAAAAACCGACCAAGTGCTAGTCAGGTTCGCGCACTGAGGGTTCCGTACTACAATATAATGAATTCTAATCCCATAAATTACCAAATAAAGTACTATACAAAAAATCCCGTCATTTTATTATTGTAATTTGTAGTCCAAAACCCTATTGCATTGCATACCTACCTAATAATTATTCGTTTGCCCTCTATCGATCGAGCGATAAAAACATACTTTTTCAAACAAAGGTTATCTAAATATTTTACAATAGGTAGGTACCTACTTACCTGTTTACTTATTTATCGAAACCAATAATAATCGTATCGTCGCATGAATCTATACATCCACATATTTCGATACTGCGAATATGAAGTGTCCTGTTTGTCTGTCCGTTTGTTATATTTTACGGCTTTTATGCAAACTATAACGCGCGACAGGTCGAGATGGCAATCGGGGAGGGAACGCCCTGCACAACCGCACAGCCCCCGCGCTAACCCGGTGCGGGCGAGCGCGAGTGACGTCCAGGTGTGCAGGGTGGCCCCCCGCCTCATACCCTGATTGCCATCTCGACCTGTCGCGGAACTATAACTCCCACGGAAAGCCAAAAAAGCGACCCGCGGGTATCAGCTAATTAGTAATTCAATAAAACCGATCGCAGTAAAATGTTAGTTCGATAATCTATCCAAGTATGGTTCAAATATATACTTATTACTTAGTTAATATTGTTATGTAGGGTACCTACTATAATATCTAAAATGTTTGTGGGGGACAGGAGAGAATGCTTTTGGGGGACTCAAAAGTCCGAGGTACCGAACGCGGGCGTGGGCCAACTTTTATGCTAAGCAACTGCCTAAGCTTGGCGATCGAGGGTGTCCAGCTATTAGGCGTCTTTAGGTGGTGGTCTATGTAATATTATGTCAAAACTCAAAACTCTACGTCTGATTCGGAAAGAAATTCTACTGAGAAGAGAGCCAGAAAGAAACTCTGCAGTTGCTTGTTTTAAAAAATGTAATATGCAATGCAATAATATAATATTATGCAATATAACTATTACGCTACCTTGTGGGCTGCTGAATACAAAGCTGACGCGACTGTTTCAAAAATTGTATAATTAAATGTATATTGAAATTCGTCAGTTTGTATAATAACAGTGTATTTTCAATGTAATGCAAATCTAAGAACTCTTGTCATAAAAGCGTTTATTTATATTCGACCCCACAAAATATTTCTATTTTTTGCACTTCCAAGACGATAATATTATGACGCTGTAACTATACCTTAAGATTTCTGGTATGACGATTGTGTGTATCCTTAATTGATTGATATAGAGTGAAATGATGTGTGTTATTTGCCTGAGAAGAGTGATAGTATGAACAATAATAATTATTAATTTAGAGGACGGACGGAGTGCTTATCGTCCTACGACCCGAACGCTCTGGTATGTTATCCATGCGCTCTGCAGGTCGATTGCGGAAAAACTGCAGCAATGATTATTATTACAATCTCAATCGTTGGTTGAATGTATGGTATTATTACTGCAACAATGCATTGTAGCCAATAGTGAGCGAGCATCAACCGATCAGAGGTGATAGCGGTCGTGACATTGTAGCTGTCATTTTACCGCAATCAACTTGGATGAATGATTACCATCAAGCAGCTGCTAAAATTACGGCGATTACGCACTGCACTTCCATCATCAATAAGCAATTTCTATTTCCATTTCAAGTGACTACCGACCATGAAAATATTCACAGTCTCAGATGATTTTTCGCCTATTCACAGATCAGATTAGTACTTAGGCCAATTTTACGATGAGAGGTCAATCGCACAGATAAATTATGAAACCCGGACTGGTCCGGGACGTCGAGCGGATTTTTTCAGGGGTTGCCTAAAAAACAGCGCTGAGGTAGTGTACCCACATACACTACTACAGCATTACGCTGAAGCAATTCCCCTTCAATTCCCCACAGACACGCATTCGGGTTCGGCGAGACAAGATTAATTTTGCTGTAATTCCATGCAATTCCGCTGGGAAGATCGCCGCCTCTATACACGTACAGTCGTACACCACCTATCGGAGCTAAGTAACATGGCGGTGGTTTTCTCGGTTGAGATGCATGGAAAGCCGTACTTATTAGTTAGTATTTGTGATCTTTTTGTCTTCATGTTTTGTTCTTTGTTGTGTTTTTTTGGTTTTTTTTCTGTACGCTTGTTTGGTGTTGTCGTGTTTTGTATAATTGTAAACTGTGCGCTATGGTCCCAAATAAAAGATTATTCTTATTATTTCTATTTCATTCAAGAATACCTAAGTACTAGAACATAAAGCCCATAAAGCCATAAACTCACATTGAACCAGCAAGTAAGCAGCTTCCACCGCACTCGGATGTAAACACTGACTCGGGGGTCTTCATCATTTGACATATCAATTGGCAGGATAGTGAACGCCGCGAACACCAAATGCAAAAGTGCAACGCCATAGAAACACAAGCGAAGATTCAGCAAGAAATTACTGCTTTTAATCATAATACTTTATATTCAAAACTACAAACAATAATAAAACAAATTGTAAGACTACAGATAACCGTTGCGGATAAGGTTCGGACGTAAAATGGATGCAAACGTTCCTTAGCGAGTATTGTGCAATTTTATTCTGTACAGATAGGTAGGTATCAGCGTGATACGAAGATCCTTCCTATGCTAGTTAATAAGGATAATCAACCGCAAGATCTGTTTCTTTGATGTGGAATCAAGACTTCTTCAAAACGTTAGTAGATGCGGTAGTGGCATCTGAAAGTTCTTTATGGGATTGTAAATCGTAGTAAAATTAGGCTACCTACGTACGTATACGTATATTAATCCATACTAATATTATAATGCGAAGGTGTAGACACACTGTTTATCTGTCCGTCTGTATTTCTGCTAGCTTTTCACTGCCATTTGTTTAACCGATTTTGACGAAATTTGGTACCTACACCTATCCCGTAGAAGGACATAGGCTTTTTATCTCGGAAACTTTGTAAAGTACCTAAATAGCCTTTCCAGCTCAAACAAGACATCATTTTAGTTTTTAGTACTGTCGAGCTCGTAGTTTTTTTTTTTTTTATTTTGTACCATTTGGTTTTCTTTTTTTCGTTTTTTCTTGTTATGTGAGCTGAATAAACATTTTTATTTTTTTTATTTTTATTAAATATGTAATTGAATTACTACCTACCTATTCTTAAATTACTAAATTAGTGTTATAAAAGTTAAAAAATTACTACCTATTGTTGGCACTCTAAAACGGCTTTAAAATAATAGCAAAGTTACACAAAGGTAAGAAAGTTTTCAATGGAGTTCCAGGCGCCAAAGATATTCGCGTGACACTGCTACTTTATTCCATAGAGTTAGACTAATCTATAAAATGTGAAGAATAGAGACCAAACCTAATGGCGATTACACACTACACTTCCGTAATCCGCATTCTATTCGTTATCCGTGAGAATACCAGCGATTATCTACGACATAATGTGTCATAAACTACCATACAAAAGCAAAACAAAAAGGAACGTATTTTCACGGACTCGAATCGGATGAGTGCGTAACCGCCGTTAGTGTAACTTCTCCATACTTTCGTCGTTCGTCGTTTCGTCTCTATAAATTCAATGAATGAATGAGGTCAAGCATGAACAAACTAAATGACATCTTGATGGAAACTGAAACCTTTGAGCTTCCTGATGAAAGCTTGTGTAGGTACTTTCCTCCTAAGTTTACTAGTCACTAAATTAGAACGTGGGGTCATTCAAGGGGCGGACCAACAAATTCCTAAAAGGCCGGCAACGGCAACGGCAACGGCTCTGGTGCTGCAAATGTTCATAGGCGGCGGTAATCACTTAACATCAGGTGATCCGCCTGATCGTTTGCTCGCTATCTCTATTAAAAAAAGTCAAATAGTCAAGTTAATTAAATGCCTGCTATAATTTAGATGATTTTAATCTTAACTATTTGCTATTATCTTAGGTAGGTACTATATATAACAATCGTTTCTAAGTTGGTAAATTAAGCTCTAAAATCGAACTAATCTTTAAATCTATAGAATATACACTATCGGAGCTAAGTAAGTACCTACGGTGGTTTTCCCGGTTGAAATGCATGGAAAGCCGTACGTACCTATTAGTTAAGTATTTGTAATCTTTCTTTTTTGTCTTCATGCTTTGTTTTTTGTTGTGTTTTTTTATTTGTTTTGTTTTTGTACGTTTGTCTGGTGTTGTTGTGCTTTGTACTGTGCGCTATGGTCCCAAATAAAAGGTTATTTATTTATTTATTTATATAAATATATATAAACAATAAATCTAATTATAAATAATAGAGGTGTGTTTAAAATATGTTATGTGCTTTAAATAGCGATAGTTGTACTTCAGTAACTTTTTACCCTACTTTTGAAAACTAGGTACTTACTTAATTTATAAGTGAAAATGCAGCTAATTTTAAAAGTTTTAGGACACATCGACGTACATCCTATCACTTGCACTATTATAAGTAAAACGAAGTCCCTCTGGACCGAGTTTATCTGTCTGTATGCGCTAATCTCATAAACTACTGTAGAGATTTTCGGAGAAAAGCATTCCCCGTAGTATAGGTGACAGGTGTATAATATTTTATAGAGCTTTAATAAAGAGATAGATAGGTAACTGTCGATTAGTTCAGCAAAATCTAGATATAGTACCTAAGTACAAGTCCTGCAAATTGCTATTGCACGTGGCCACCATTTTAGTGACGTCAGCACTAGACTGAAGTTTCGTGCTGATGGTATATTTTTAATTCGGCTGACGTCAAAATGACGTAATTTCGATGTTAATGAGACATGGTTCCAGCGCAATAGCAGTTTGCGGATCTTATACTTAAAACTTTAAAAACAATATAACAATACAAGTACTTAGTGTGGGATTGTTCTTTTCAAATATAGGTACTTTATTCAAAAACTAGCGACCCGTCCGGCTTCGCACGGGTCCCAATAATATTAGTAATGTGATGTCAATGTGCTAATTTTGTTAGGTGGGTATAGGATTGCCAGGCGTCCGGATAAAGCCGGACATATGTAGGTAGGCTTTTTGATTGCGTGTCCGGCCAAAATAAACGGTGTCCGGCTTGTCCGGCTTTTGTTAGGCTTTTTACATTTCGCAAACGAGTGTGGCCGAGCGCAGGCGAGTTGAGTTGACTGTCGGTCACTCCCGTAGGCGGCAGTGCCGCCTGACAACAAGATTTATGACAATAATAAAAAAAGCTTGATTTTACATTAAAAAAAATTGTCGTACCTATTAATATTAAGACACAAAATCCTCAATAATGTAGGGTTTCCGGCCAAACTGGCTGGTCTGTCCGGCTATTAGATTTGGCGACCTGGCAACTCTAGGTGGGTACATTATTTCAAAAGAATATGACAGCATTTTCGATGAAAGATCTCAGTCGTATTGATCTTCTGACATCCAAACCTTTAACAGTTATCGTTATAATATTTTAATAATTATTGTAATAATACAAACCTTCCTCTTGAACACTCTATCTATTGATGAATCCGTAGCTGTAGTCTAAAATATCTAAGCATACAGAGGGTCAAAAGGCGGAAAGCGACTTACACCATTCCACCCTCCTAGCAAAGTCGAGTCGCTAATAAAAAGATGTTATAGGTATAATCATGCATTGACCGATATTTGTGCTCGTGATTCCGTACGTCAATGGCTTATCAATTAACCTTATCGTAGTTCATAGAGGATTGTTAATTAATTAATAATTAATCTCTAATGTCTCGCCTTATTCTGGACTAGATGATGCACGCGACTTCGTCCGCGTGGATTTAGGTTTTCTTAAATCCCGTGGGAACTCTTTGATTTTCCGAGATAAAAAGTTGCCCATTGCCGGGACGCATATCCTACCACTGTACGAACTCCATACCTTCCATACTAATATTATAAATGCGAAAGTGTGTCTGTCTGTCGCTAGCTTTTCACGGCCCAACACTTTAATTGATTTTGATGAAAAAATTTGGTATAAGTAGAGTTAGCTTGCATCCCGGCGAAGGACATTGACGTTGATAACGTCGCGTCGCGTCGCGTTGGTGAGACATAAAATCTCGTACTAAGCGTACTGGTTACATGTTTACCTGTATATACAACTCGCCAACATAATAATTTTCAGTCTTTTCTAGCCGTAGAGCACAGAGTACATTGAATATAGAGATGATCAACAGTGAGTCAGTCACGAAATCGACTTTCAGAAAAGGGAGTCAGTGCCTTTGTTTGGCTCGTCTTGGCGTATGAAGACTTGAAAGGCTTGAGTGATGAGAACCCGCGGGGTGATTACGTAAAACGTTGCAGTAGCGACAGTAACGCGACAGCAGTAGCAATGCGACAGTTGATTTGCTATCTCTCTTCTTCTTCTTCTTATTTTGCTTTGCTGTCTCTCTGTAGCCAGACTTTTGACAGCAATGATCGCGAGATTTACGCCTGTCGGTGTCTTGCGATAATTAAGTACTTACTTATTTACTTACTGTGGTTAATTAAAGTTCCAAGCATCGATATAAATGACAAGATATGGTCAAGCGAACAAACATTTTCGCGGTTTTGGAACCAAATAAATCAGCGCCACCTCTTAGATACTAATGAACGACCCGTTTGAAATCCAGACGTCACTGAGGTTGCATTGGTGCTAAAGCACCAATGAGTCGGTGCCATTTTGTTTGCTCAATGGCCCTGTCCATACGAAGTAATATATAAGTAAATAAAATAAATAAAATAAAAATAAAAATCTTTTTTATTCAAATAAACTTTTACAAGTACTTTCAAATAGTCGGATGCATCTTCCAATGGTTCCAAGTGAGTACTTGTTGGATGCATAATACCGATTCCGTTGTCTTTCTCTAAACTAAATTTAGAGTATCTGCATCCTTTTCTTTTTAACAATGCTAAAAAGGGATAGAACATGATCTTTACATTTAAGGCGAGTCACCGAGGCCGGCAGCGCGGCTTTGAAGTAAACCGCTTGGCAACGTTCAAATTCTGTGTTTTAAACGTTAAATTTGAATTTAATAAATTATAGAAGTCCTGTTGAAAACCAAAATTTAGCAGGTTCTCTGTAGTACTTAAAGACTAATATTTCCATATAAAAATTATTTGCCAAGTCAGAAATTTTAGTATTAAATAATTCGTTTTAGACTTTATTTCGGCTTATTTCAAGATTTTATTTGATCGAGTGAAGTACTTCCTATTGTGTATCAATGAAGCACATTCTTTAGAAAATGTCTTTAGGTATATTGTATATTTTTAGCAAGGCCATTATTTAATAGTAAATACCTAAAACATTTGATCTAGAAAACCAGTTTTTTCCGCTTAGCCTCGGTGACTCGCCTTAAAGACTCTTAATTTTAGTGCACGCTACAAATTTAAACAGTAGGCTCGCGACTGTGCGCTAAAATCACGGGTTTTACCATCTAAAAATTAAATTAAAAAAAACTGTCAAACTGCGTCTGTCCTTTTCATATTACATTAGTAAGAAGAGGATGCGAACACTCTAAAATTAGGTTGTGCTCAGAATCAGTACCGTCAATGATAGAGTACACAATTGTTCCTACTCGACGCCAAGGAGTCTCATTGACCCTCTTATCTAATGACATTTCAACTTAAGCGATTTACGTCACGTCAGAGCGAATACGAAAACAATTCTGTTTTCAAGAAAATGCAACATACAACAGTATAGTAGTAAATCATTTCTTGTCCTTCGTTTCATATTTTTAGGGTTCCGTACCTTAAAAGGAAATAAAAACCGGTCAAGTGCGAATCAGGCTCGCGCAGTGAGGGTTCCGTACTACTGTCGTATTTTTTCGACATTTTGCACGATAATTCAAAATCTGTTTTAGAATGTACAAATGAAGATCTTTCATATGATACCCAACTTGATATAGTTATCTCACTTCGAAAGTTGAAAATACTAATTATTAGTTCATGACCACAATTTAATTTTTTTGTGTGATCTAACCCTAAATTCACGGTTTTCAGATTTTTCCCCAAATATCAGCTATAAGATCTACCTACCTGCCAAATTTCATGATTCTAGGTCAACGGGAAGTACCCTGTAGGTTTCTTGACAGACAGACAGACAACAAGGTGATCCTATAAGGGTTCCGTTTTTCCTTTTGAGGTACGGAACCCTAAAAAGGAACACTTATAGGATCATTTCGTTGTCTGTCTGTCTGGTTGTCTGGCCGTCGGTATTGTCACGAAAACCGGTAGGTACTTCCCGCTGACCGAGAATCATGAAATTTGGCAGGTAGTTAGGTCTTATAGTACTAGTAAAGGAATAAATCAGGAATGAACATCACACAAAAAAAATTAAAATGTGTTTCTTAATGAACAAATAAATTAGTATTTTCAAAGTAAGATATAACTATACCAAGTGGGCTATCATATGAAAGGGCTTTACCTGTATATTCTAAAACAGATTTTTATTTATTTTAACGCAACGTTAGTTTTTGATTACCGTGCAAAATATCGAAAAAAATACCGGAATACGGAATCCTCGATTCGCGAGTCTGACTCGCACTTGGCCGGTTTTATTGAACATCAATCTACACTAATATTTGCAGGCGCGCTGCCATTTTAATTGTAAACACTTTGCTCATTGAACATTACGTAGTCGCCCCACCGTCATTTTGAGACAATAAAAGTGAATGCGGCGGTACGAGGAGATTATTATTCGTGTGGCTCTTGCCGAGGGCACTTCTCAGTAGACACTATGTGTGTCGTACTGTAGGTTATTATAATTGTTGTTGTGACCTAATGTGGTTTAAGACGTAAGGTTATAGTACTAGGTTGTGAAAGGTGTTTGTGACTGTGTAGTGTATGTTCACTAGCTGTGTATCGGTAAGTCCTTCTTGTATCGTTCCAATTTGTATTAGACAAACGTGATTGTTGTAGTTGAGGTTAACTGAACTAAGTGTGGTGTGCTAGGTTAGCTGGTTGGTCTGGGGCCGGTATGGGGATGGTTGGAGCCGGTCGCTAGGTAGGGACTTAGCTAGTGTTAGTTAGCGATGTCTAGTCTCATAAGAGACATTGTTATCATGACTCATTATTGACGGTAGGTTAATAGTTGAGGGTAGTCTGTGATATCTCTCGTAGTGTGCAAGAATAATGTTAGTATGCCCACGAAGGCTCGGTTAATCTAAAGGTTGTAATCCTGACGTATCCGGTTAACCATTACCTAAGGTTACTTTTAGTGGTTTAGTCTTCAATCTCGATCATAATAACATACTTCTGGTACTGACTAGCCTACATCAGAACTGGGATTACCCACACTAAGCCCACATGAGATTACCCACACTAAGCCCACGTGGGATTACCCGCAGTTGCGTTAAATTTAATTTAAAGTTAAATTTAGCTCCCGTTTTTTTAATTAATGCATCCTGTAAAAAGGTTGATCATTTTCGTAACCAAACCGATGGCATAACCATGAGCTTGTTTTGTATATTGGAAATTGTATAAAAGGCTTTGTTATGATCGACGAATCATACTTTACTGATAAGACTTTAGATCAATTTTAAAACGGAATTTATTCCGTTGTGCCCACGAAAGGTTGATATTGAGGTTATGAACACATCTATGTAAAACACGCTTAACCATCCACTAGTCATGAAGTTTCTCACCAAGATACCTGCAATTTAAATTCGCAGGTTAAGACTATAAAAAGTAGTCTTAGTCATAGTACTTTCCAATCACGCTGTTTACTGTGTGAAAAATTATGATCACAAACTGTACCTACTGTACAAAAAGTTAAAACTTATCGAAAATCTAGTACAGTAATTTTCAGACTACCCGCAAATCTCAGCCAGTTGTTATAAAAACAAATTTTGATGCAGTTCAGTGTTCTTTTTGTAAAAGAGTAACCGTAATGTAGGTAGATGAGTTTTTGCTGAACAATTATTTTTGCCACGAGATAACAAATTGAGTTTCCCGACATAAGATTAGAAATCAATCTTCATGTGGTGTTAGATCGTTGTATGAATAGGTAGACCTGTCGTAATAAGGACAGATGTTATGTTATAGTAAGTTCATGAGTCTATCCTGGTAAGGAAGTGTCCTTCCAGATGTTATGAGTCTATCCTGGTAAGGAAGTGTCCTTCCAGATGTTATGGAGTTTATCCTGGTGGGAGTGTCGTCCGGGCCAGACTCGTAAGAGTTGGTTGAGGGGACACACTTCTTCCAGATGGTGTGAGTTTATCCTGGTAAGAGTGTCGTCCGGGCCAGACTCGTAAGAGTTGGTTGAGGGGACACACTTCTTCCAGATGGTGTGAGTTTATCCTGGTAAGAGTGTCGTCCGGGCCAGACTCGTAAGAGTTGGTTGAGGGGACACACTTCTTCCAGATGGTGTGAGTTTATCCTGGTAAGAGTGTCGTCCGGGCCACACTCGTAAGAGTTGGTTGAGGGGACACACTGCTTCCAGATGTTATGAGTCTAGCCTGGTTGAGGGGTGTCGTCCGGGCCACGCTCAAAAGAGCTGGTTGGAGGGACACACTTGCTCAGTCCAGATGATAGTTGATCCTGGTCGGATAGAACTGCGGCTTGTAGTACTTGATGATTGGAAATTGTGCGCGCTTGATCATACTAGCGCCCGAGGACGGTCGCATATCAGAATGGCCGTGATGGTGCTAGTCACACACTCCGTAGTCGTGTTAGATGATGGTATAAGATCATGGACCCAAACATACAACCAACAAAAAAAAAAACTTTTTGTTTGTAAAGTTTAATTAGATGACATCGAGTTTCTTGCTGGTTCTTCTCGCTAGGTCGTGGGGTTCCGAACCAGTGGTGGATTTGATTTAGAAGTTCTAAAAAAAAAAAACGTTTAGATAGTTAATTGAATTAGAAGTTGCAATAGCAATTGAGCTCCAATCAAATGAAGTGTAAGGAATGTAGTCAGGATGGAAGAGCGATAAATGATTTTGTGGTTATGGTTTTGTCCTCACATGCTTTGTAATACTTGGCGTACGTGGACGTACGCATGTCAGAATGGCCGTGCAGGCGCGCTGCCATTTTAATTGTAAACACTTTGCTCATTGAACATTACGTAGTCGCCCCACCGTCATTTTGAGACAATAAAAGTGAATGCGGCGGTACGAGGAGATTATTATTCGTGTGGCTCTTGCCGAGGGCACTTCTCAGTAGACACTATGTGTGTCGTACTGTAGGTTATTATAATTGTTGTTGTGACCTAATGTGGTTTAAGACGTAAGGTTATAGTACTAGGTTGTGAAAGGTGTTTGTGACTGTGTAGTGTATGTTCACTAGCTGTGTATCGGTAAGTCCTTCTTGTATCGTTCCAATTTGTATTAGACAAACGTGATTGTTGTAGTTGAGGTTAACTGAACTAAGTGTGGTGTGCTAGGTTAGCTGGTTGGTCTGGGGCCGGTATGGGGATGGTTGGAGCCGGTCGCTAGGTAGGGACTTAGCTAGTGTTAGTTAGCGATGTCTAGTCTCATAAGAGACATTGTTATCATGACTCATTATTGACGGTAGGTTAATAGTTGAGGGTAGTCTGTGATATCTCTCGTAGTGTGCAAGAATAATGTTAGTATGCCCACGAAGGCTCGGTTAATCTAAAGGTTGTAATCCTGACGTATCCGGTTAACCATTACCTAAGGTTACTTTTAGTGGTTTAGTCTTCAATCTCGATCATAATAACATACTTCTGGTACTGACTAGCCTACATATTATAAAGAGGAAAACTTTGTTTGTTTGTTTGTTTGTTTGTTTGTTTGTTTGTTTGTACTGAATAGGCTCAAAAACTACTGGACCGATTTTAAAAATTCTTTCACCATTCGAAAGCTACATTATCCACGAGTAACATAGGCTATATTTTATTTTGGAAAAAAATAGGGTTCCGTAAGATATTTGGGTTTTTCGGACACAAGGTGTAAAAAATCAACCAGAAAAGTTACTTATTTTGCGTACGCTGCCTAAACTATAAAAGATAGAACCATAAAATGTTTTAATTAATTGTAGATCTTATAAATATCTACAAAAAAGTCCGCGACACACTATACCCATCTATGTCGAGTGAGGCACAGTAACCATTTTTTTATTTAAAAATCTTGAATTTTTTTTGGACTACATTTAAACGCGTTTATTTTACTCATGCTATTAATCCTTATCAAAATAAATGATTTCATCACTAAGAACAGTTTATGGAGATAATATTTGGTCTTTGAATGATTAAAATTGGACGTTTGGTTTTGAAGTTATGGCGAAATTAAAATATTACGATTTCTGCTGCACGGCCCGTTGTCTACACTAATATTATAAAGAGGAAAACTTTGTTTGTTTGTTTGTTTGTTTGTTTGTTTGTTTGTTTGTTTGTTTGTACTGAATAGGCTCAAAAACTACTGGACCGATTTTAAAAATTCTTTCACCATTCGAAAGCTACATTATCCACGAGTAACATAGGCTATATTTTATTTTGGAAAAAAAATAGGGTTCCGTAAGATATTTGGGTTTTTCGGACACAAGGTGTAAAAAATCAACCAGAAAAGTTACTTATTTTGCGTACGCTGCCTAAACTATAAAAGATAGAACCATAAAATGTTCTAATTAATTGTAGATCTTATAAATATCTACAAAAAAGTCCGCGACACACTATACCCATCTATGTCGAGTGAGGCACAGCAACCATTTTTTTATTTAAAAATCTTGAATTTTTTTTGGACTACATTTAAACGCGTTTATTTTACTCATGCTATTAATCCTTATCAAAATAAATGATTTCATCACTAAGAACAGTTTATGGAGATAATATTTGGTCTTTGAATGATTAAAATTGGACGTTTGGTTTTGAAGTTATGGCGAAATTAAAATATTACGATTTCTGCTGCACGGCCCGTTGTCTACACTAATCTACACTAATATTATAAAGAGGAAAACTTTGTTTGTTTGTTTGTTTGTTTGTTTGTTTGTTTGTTTGTTTGTTTGTTTGTACTGAATAGGCTCAAAAACTACTGGACCGATTTTAAAAATTCTTTCACCATTCGAAAGCTACATTATCCACGAGTAACATAGGCTATATTTTATTTTGGAAAGAAATAGGGTTCCGTAAGATATTTGGGTTTTTTCGGATACAAGGTGTAAAAAATCAACCAGAAAAGTTACTTATTTTGCGTACGCTGCCTAAACTATAAAAGATAGAACCATAAAATGTTCTAATTAATTGTAGATCTTATAAATATCTACAAAAAAGTCCGCGACACACTATACCCATCTATGTCGAGTGAGGCACAGCAACCATTTTTTATTTAAAAATCTTGAATTTTTTTTGGACTACATTTAAACGCGTTTATTTTACTCATGCTATTAATCCTTATCAAAATAAATGATTTCATCACTAAGAACAGTTTATGGAGATAATATTTGGTCTTTGAATGATTAAAATTGGACGTTTGGTTTTGAAGTTATGGCGAAATTAAAATATTACGATTTCTGCTGCACGGCCCGTTGTATTATATAAAGAGGTAATGTCGTTAAGTTTGTTTGTAGGGGGTAATCTTTAGAACTACTGAACCGATTTTAAAAATTCTTTCACCAGTAGAAAGCTACATTATTCCTGAGTGACATAGGCTATACGGGATCTTTAAAAACCTAAATCTACGCGGGCGAAGCCGCGGGGATCAGCTAGTTTCATATAAAAACATAATCACCTTTGTTTTCGTGAGGAAATTCCATCGTGGATAGATACCACCGGCCACTGTGCTCATACAGGGTGTGACCTGTGGCCCTACCGCGGTTGTTTGACAGCTACAATGTCACGATCGCAATCATCTCTCATCTCTGATTGGTTAATGCTCGCTCACTATTGGCCACAATGCATTGTTGCTCATTGTTCCAACAAGAATCGCACAAATTCAGCCAATCAGAACAATTGAGATTGTAATAATGATTGATGCAGGTTTTAGACAATCGCCCCGCAGAATGCTAGCAAAAACTTAGTGTTATTGTTATACCTACTACCTATATACAATTCAATACCAATAACCATTTGTCTCATTTTGTAGTTTTAATGATTTAGTATTTTTCAAACCCGCAATGTATAACGTGCAAATATCGACATATCGATGTTTTTTGTGAAAATTTCAATATCGAAAATGTTTATCATCCGACATCCCTACCCTGCACTCACATACATATGCTAATATGGCATATCTTTACCATTACTTATTGCTTTATCATTAAATAATTTATTATTTCCTTTAAGAAAAATCTACCGCCAGTTCGAAAAAGCATATCTACCGAGAGAAAGAACTGGCAAGACACAATTATTGAAAAATAGATACAACTATGGTATTACCATAACATATCCAACCCACATCGGGTATAAGCATAAACTATTACAAAGGAATACCAGTTGAATAACAAATTACACATTAAACAACATACATAGTATAACAATAGAAATATAAAATCAACAATATTCGTACCTGTAGGTATGTCACAGCTTCTTATTAAAAATAGGAAAATTAATGATTTCTACCGTCAAAGCAGAACCATTTATAGGCTGGGATTAACTCCCACCCTCTGTATAAAAATATAGTGATACCATGTAAAGATTAAATTCAATAGAGTCAATAGAGTTTAAACTCTACTAAATTTATATACTTTAAATACCACATTATACTCTATTTAAATCTACAATTACTTTATTTATAAAATATAATAAAATCTTAATTAAGTTTCGCCATGTAAGTACCATAGATTTGCCATTTATAATCTGTTAATTGTTCTGCCACGTCTGTAGTATTTTTCTATCATTTTGACGTGCCTCTGTTTACAAATAAAATGTCTATGGTTTAGAATTAATTCTTAAGCAAAATCTAAAGAGTTTAGTAGCAATTTCAAGAAATAAATAGCAACTCTAACCATTTATCTTATACGCGCGTGTAAGCGCGTATGCTGAAACGACCGTATACGCGCAAAAAAATACGCTAGTCTGAAACCGCCCTTACCTATACATTTGTCAGTCTCATAATAAATATCTATGTCACAATAAGAGCGGAGATAGAGATACCTATTAGAGCAGCTGATAATTTTATTATGATTTTCGTTCTTCAACAATTACCCTAACTGATCCATCCGGCTTCGCTCGGGTGGAATTCGGTGTACTATATTCATAATGCCTATGCTGCTTATGAATAAAGAAGCTTTCTAAAGGTGATAGGATTAAATATTAAATCAGTTCAATAGTTTCAAAGTTTACCGATTACAAGCAAACAAATCTTTCCTCTTTATAATATAAACTAGCTGATCCCCGCGGCTTCGCCCGCGTAGATTTAGGTTTTTAAAGATCCCGTATAGCCTATGTCACTCAGGAATAATGTAGCTTTCTACTGGTGAAAGAATTTTTAAAATCGGTTCAGTAGTTCTAAAGATTACCCCCTACAAACAAACTTAACGACATTACCTCTTTATATAATACTAGCTGATCCCCGCGGCTTCGCCCGCGTAGATTTAGGTTTTTAAAGATCCCGTATAGCCTATGTCACTCAGGAATAATGTAGCTTTCTACTGGTGAAAGAATTTTTAAAATCGGTTCAGTAGTTCTAAAGATTACCCCCTACAAACAAACTTAACGACATTACCTCTTTATATAATATATAGCCTATGTTACTCGTGGATAATGTAGCTTTCGAATGGTGAAAGAATTTTTAAAATCGGTCCAGTAGTTTTTGAGCCTATTCAGTACAAACAAACAAACAAACAAACAAACAAACAAACAAACAAACAAACAAACAAAGTTTTCCTCTTTATAATATTAGTGTAGACAACGGGCCGTGCCGCAGAAATCGTAATATTTTAATTTCGCCATAACTTCAAAACCAAACGTCCAATTTTAATCATTCAAAGACCAAATATTATCTCCATAAACTGTTCTTAGTGATGAAATCATTTATTTTGATAAGGATTAATAGCATGAGTAAAATAAACGCGTTTAAATGTAGTCCAAAAAAAATTCAAGATTTTTAAATAAAAAAATGGTTGCTGTGCCTCACTCGACATAGATGGGTATAGTGTGTCGCGGACTTTTTTGTAGATATTTATAAGATCTACAATTAATTAGAACATTTTATGGTTCTATCTTTTATAGTTTAGGCAGCGTACGCAAAATAAGTAACTTTTCTGGTTGATTTTTTACACCTTGTGTCCGAAAAACCCAAATATCTTACGGAACCCTATTTTTTTCCAAAATAAAATATAGCCTATGTTACTCGTGGATAATGTAGCTTTCGAATGGTGAAAGAATTTTTAAAATCGGTCCAGTAGTTTTTGAGCCTATTCAGTACAAACAAACAAACAAAGTTTTCCTCTTTATAATATTAGTGTAGATAAATAAAATAAATAATATCTTTATTTGCAAAAAGATTTGACACATAAGACTTTGACCACTGGCTTTTCCGGGATATAAAGTAGCCTATGTGTTAATCCAGGGTATAATCTATCTTCATTCCAAATTTCAGCCAAATCCGTCCAGTAGTTTTGCGTGAAGGAGTAACAAACATAAACAACAACACACACTCACACACACACACACACACACACACACACACACACACACACACACACACACACATACACACATACAAACTTTCGCCTTTATAACTGGTGGTTCCTGGTGAAATAATCCCGATCCCGAATAGTCAGGATCGGGATTCGGGATTTCGGGATTATCACCAGGAACAGTTCCTAAATATCTATGGTTTACATGAAAAAAACGGGCCGAGTTGAGAACCACCTTCTTTTTGGAAGTCGGTTACAAAGTACTTAACAAAAATGTTAGGCATAAAGACTAAAGTGTTTTTATCAATTACGTCCAATAGGTACCTACGAAATAATACTTACCTTCTTAAGGTATTAATATTTAAACATCTTTATTTTAAAATAATTAAATATGTATTACAAAAAATAAAAATACAGGATACAATTAAAAACAAAGCGACCTTATCACTAAATTATTTCAATTTAAATTAAATTATTATTATAGGTATTTGTGGTATGAAATACCTAAGATATACCTAGGTAAATATAATATTTTTGATGTAAAACCATTATTTTTGTCCGTTAATCCATCCCTTACTTTTGCTGTGGCTAGGGAAAATAAAGAACATCCGATAGGTATACCTAATTGGTGTTTTTTTGGAGTCTCCTGATAAAACTTGGTACCCTTAGTTTCGTCCAGTCCCGTCTGCCTGTCATAGCTATTTTTAGGGTTCCGTAGTAAACAAGGAACCCTTATAGTTTCGCCATGTCCGTCCGTCTGTCCGACGTCCGTCCTCGGTTAATCTCAGAGAGTATTAGAGCTAGAAATCTGTAATTTGGCATGGGGTATAAATATTAATCACGCCGACAAAGTAGTGAAATAAAATTTTGATAAATATATTTTTAGGGTAGTTCCCCTAAATGTAAAGTGAGGATGAATTTTTTTTTCTCGTTTACCTCATAGTGTGGGGTATCGTTGAATAGGTCGGTTAAAAATACTGTGGGTGTGGGAACATCATTTTTCCATTTCTAGATCCGTTTGTAAAATATGATGTTTTAAAGTGCTAATTTTTATTAGAGTCCCTATAATACTAGTTACTTTTTAATTTTACCTAGGGTATTTGAACAAAGAATAACTTTGAAGGTTTGAAACCTAAAGTCACCTAAAGCCCAGGAGGCAGGAACTTAGAACTTTATTCGAAGCTTATTTAATGACGTCATCTCAACGAAAATCGAAAGGTCGACGGTTCAAACCCCGCCCGTTGCACTATTGTCGTACCTACTCCTAGCACAAGCTTAACGCTTAGTTGGAGAGGAAAGGGGAATATTAGTCGTTTAACATGGCTAATATTCCTTAAAAAAAAAAAAAAAAACTAAATAAAGGATAGCCATATTATATCTATGGTTATCGAAGGGTTATACCCAGTTCCACAGATAACCAGAAACACTGTAACCACTACACAGAAGTACATACTTATATTAAAATTTTGAAAAAAAAACTAGGGTATGTATAGTACGCGACAGGTTAAAATGGCAATTAGGAAGGAAACGCCCTGCACAGTAGTGTGTACTGTGCAGGGCGTTCCCTTCCCAATTCTTCCCGTTTCCAATAATTCCCGCACAGCCCCAGCGCTAACCCGGTGCGGGCTAGCGCGGATGACGCCAGTGTGCGGGGCGTCCCCCGCCTCATACCTCGATTGCAATTTCAACCTGTCGCGGACTATAGGTATAGTGCATTCAATATTAACTGGCGTGTTTCCACTTATGGCCGTCATTAGCAATAACAATAGGATTACATTCGATATGCCACGTAAACAATAGGGGTACCTAATAAACCAAACACTCATAGAGCCCATTCATTTTTAAAGGAGCCGGTTAAACCTTATATATTTTGTTGCCAGTGTTGATACTTTTGAATTCATCCGCCACATTGCTAATGACGGTCTCAAATGGAAACACGCCAGTTAATATTGAATATACCTCGTGAGTCCTGAACATGAAACAGCTTCTTCAGAATTCTGGCACGCACTTGGCCAGTTTTTTCTGTAATTGATGATTGTACAATTTTTGTTAGTTGATTGGTTTAATTGTATCGTCGTAGACCGTAGTCATAATAATAATTGGTGCTAGTTTAAATGAAAGGCGTTAATTTTTAGGGTTCCGTACCTCAAAAGGAAAAACGGAACCCTTATAGGATCACTTTGTTGTCTGTCTGTCAAGAAACCTACAGGGTACTTCCCGTTGACCTAGAACCATGAAATTTGGCAGATAGGTAGGTCTTATTAGCACACATTAGGGGAAAAATCTGAAAACCGTGAATTTGTGGTTACAATATCATCACACAAAAAAAAAATTGTAGTCATGAACTAAAATTAGGATTTGCAATTTTCGAAGTAAGGTAACTATATCAAGTGGGGGTATCATATGAAAGAGCTTCACCTGTGCATTCTAAAACAAATTTTTATTTATTTTTATGCATCACAGTTTTTGAATTATCGTATAAAATGTCGAAAAAATACGACTGTTATGTAGTACATAGGTAACCCTCGTTGCGCGAGGCTGACTTGCATTTGGCCGGTTTTTTTGGTGTACAATTAAATATTTTCCATTGATAAAGAGTAGGTACCTACGTACAGAGTAAGGAATAACTAGTACAGTACGCGGCAGAAAGTAATGTACATCGACTTTAAGAAGGAGATAGCAAGTGGTTTACTAAAACGGCGCTGCAAGAAGTAGGAAATTTAATTTTAAACCTAGTCTTTGCCTAGTCTACATGTGGTCTGTCACTATTATCTACTCTGTGCTATCACTTCATTCATAAGCATACACGTTTAGGTCACACGCGATACGCTTAGGTTCGACGCTCACCTCCAGAGTGGAGTGTAGCCGAGACGCGCCTTGTTATTTTGACATTTGTCATCATAAGTGAAAACTTAGGGTTTAATCCTGTGGTTTGATCATAAATAAAAAATGTAAGTATTTAAGAATGTGCAAATGATGCTATTTTTTAATAAAAATATTACAATAAAACTTAAAGCTAGCCTTATCTAAAATTACTTTACTATAATATTATAATGCCCGCGTCGAATGGTGCCCAGAATACTGGCTGCATTTCCGCGCTGGATAGCCAGGCTGATCCGTTGCGCCAGCCCTCCTGTCACCAAATGAGGCCATTAATCGAGCTATATGATATTACCAGGTGTTATTTAAATTAATAACACCAATAAAATTTCAACCCCCACCCATTTGATCCTCTTCAGCATGTAATAATAATATTTATACGACTGCCCGAAAGAACGAAACGGAGTGTAATGTTTTCAGAGTTCATGTATTAGATTTTATGTGATTTTATGTAAGTATTGGATATCGTTAGAATTCTTACATCGCCTCGAGTTGCACTGACTAGATATTTTTGAAAAATAATAAATATGTCAGTTATATGGCGCCATTAGGTATCAAATGTGAAAAAAATAATTCTTCAATTATTTCACTTTATAAGCACCAAGGCAGTGAAAACCGCAGCCGCGTTTTCTGTAAACTTAAAATTATGAATTCTTTGTTTATGAATAAGGTTGCATAATAAAGCATACTGCTGAGATAGTTACCAAAATATGGAGGTGTGACAGACGGACGGACAAACTTATTAGTTGCACCAATAGGGCTCCTTTTTTACCATTTTGGGATGAAACCATAAAAGTTTGCTGCGCCTTGACTCCACACCACACTTCAGGTGTGCGTTGCACCCAAGGTTTCCATGCAACCGGCGCGTGCACACCATACGTACGCCACGCGCTAAACACATGCCCACACCCGGCGGGCCGCGTGGAAATTATGTGAAAATCGCTGGGAGTTTGTTATTGTCGTAACTGCATGCGTAATGCATAGATACAGTAGATACCTACTTGCAAAACAAACAGTGGAACTTTTATCTTTCTGCCTAGAATCATTCTCTCTCTGCGTCGTATTTTATTGCTAAGGATCGTGACCCCTTTCCATTAATATTATAATGTTATGTTCTTCAGTTGATAATGCTGTGGGAAATTTCTTCCGCATATGACTCGAGTAAGATCCCATCTTACTGACTTTGGTCAACGTCAGTAAGACCTTGGTTACCTAGCCCCAAGCGACCGTTGCGCTTTCGTATGAAGTCACATGTAACACATCCCTCGGTTTGTGTAGGTACATCTACGTAGGAGATACCCGACTTTTTGGAGGAGACATTTTTTACTCATTAAAAACATTTCGGTGGTCATCCTCAGCCATATTATAATATATTCGAAAGCTCTGAGATCTCATTTGCGCGACGGACTAAGTGGTTGTGGACAGTGGACTCTGGTTTCATGCATGTGCTTCGCTTTAAAGCACGCCTTCTTGTTCTACAATAAGGCAACTTTTTTAAAATAAAGGTACCTACACAGCTTACGCTTGTAAGCTGTTTGTACGTACGAGTGAGTTGCCATAAATCGATGACTCAGCATAACCTTTCTATCATCAAATTTAGAATTCTGTGATATGGACCCAACCATAGATAAAAGAACTTCTGTAATCTGTGGACCCAACTATTCGCTAAACACGTAGATAGGGTAATAAAGGTAGATACAGGAACGTTTGCTTTCTCATTCACACTAAAAAGAGAGCACAGATAAAGTTACTAATGTAATAAACAGAGACGCACTCTAACCTATTTTTTGTCCCTTATCGTGTAACTGGTTTTTTTCAAGAATACATACCTACAACTTACATACAAGGCATGCAACTTTAGTTGCGAAACAAACTTTGAGAATTCGTGGCGTAATTGTATTTCTCATGAGTTATTTACTTGTTTTCACATAAAAAACGTTTAATACAAATATTGTTGATCGGTTAATACAAAATATTGACTACTAAACAATGGTACCTAATAACTGTCGTGTTATTCATCGTTACGTCGCTATCTCATACGCGGTTACACAGTACTTAAATCTACCTAATTATTCTATCTACGGCTAAACACCATGCGGAAATTATGCAAACTGCCGAGAATTCGTTATATCTCCATCTGCATAGTATAAAGTAATACTTGCAAAGCAGTGGAATAATTTAATCGCTGTTTACAATGCGGCGAATGTTTTGTGTAGGTAGTAGGTACAATATGCGACAAGTCGAGATGGCAAACCCAGTGCGGGTGACTTGCGAGTGTGTGAAGTGTCCCCCCGCCTCATACCCCGATTTCCATCTCGACCTGTCGCTAACTATACTTATAATGAACCGGATGAAGCCCGCAACTTCGTCCGCGTGGATTTATCTACTTTTTTGAAAATCCCGTGAGAACTGTTTCTGAGACTAAAACTACTAAGTATAGGTACCTATCCTTCCTTCCCTAGATATAAGCTAGCTGTGTATCTTTCATCAAAATAATTGGTTATAAACGGATCGGCCGTAAAAAGCTAGGAAGACTGACAGACAGACATACACACTTTCGGATTTATGATATTAAGTAGGTATGGAAGTACCAGTAGCTATCAAATATGGATAGGTATAAGTAGGTATAGGTATAAGATTCGACAGTTCGTCTAAAGAATTTAGAAACGTTTGAACTCATTTTGAACTTATATTGGGTTCTCACTTCTCAGGTGAGACTGATGTGACAGAATTAAAAGCACGGAATCAATGAATAAGCTAAGCTGATTCCTAGTTCCATAATAAATAATAATTGAAAGCATCCACCTTTTTGTTTCAAAATAGGTTGACCATACTTTTGAAAAATTGAGACTGCTACCATTTTCGGGTCCAAAATAAAAAACTTCAACATGAGATATATTGTTAGAGAAATCATCTATGGATAAAATTTAGCAAGTGTCTAAAAATGTTTTTTTAATTGTTTCTTTTTCCGATCTATCGATATACAGCCCCATTTTTTTTAACTTTGGTCCTGTTGAATGCCCTGCCCTATGCCTATTGAATGGATTTGAATGCAACTTGTCATACTTATATACTCAATACTTCTACAAGAATATATGTCCACTTATAATATAGTTATTGTACGTAAAACAAAAGCGTTTCTTTCTTTGAGATAGGTTTTTTTGTTGATGAAGTTACTTCATAACTCCTGGAAATCTTAACCGATTTCGACATTTTTTTCTTCACAAAAGAAAATGTGTATTATTGTCGGGTTGGTTTGTTGTAAAAGTGAAGATCTGATGAACATTGTACAGATGGAGCATGGAACTCCTCAACTTAGACATAAACCTAGAGTCACTCAGCGGGTGATGGAAGGATGCTTGGAGTTTCTCTACGTGATCAAAGGAGATCCGTAGGAGACATCAGGTGAGTTGCAGGGAGGCGCTGGATTCAGGCGGCGCAATACCGTGGCGTGTGGAAGTCTCTCAAAGAGACCTATGTCCAGACGTGGACGTCTATCGGTTGATGATGACGATGATGAAATATAAATATTTCATGAATTAGTAACACATATTAATCCCATCAAACAACGACGACGACAACTATGACGACTTATTTAATACTATCTATATCGATTTATATAACATCTCTTTTATAATGGGACGCCATTTTGTATTTATTAACGTTATCTGGACGTACACGCGTCTTAATAATTAACTCAAACTTAATTATTGTGTGTACCTATTTTCATCCGATTACAATTTAATATGTGAACAAAGGAAATCGATTAAACTGCAATATAAATCATTAAATATACTCTGTAATACAACGTTAACAATTAACAATCCAATTAAAATTCAATGTATTGTATCATATTCTTTTGTTAGGTAGGTAGGTACTAGTTTTCAAGAACTGGATATTTTAAAATCGTTGGGACAAAGATGCAATCTACATGTTCTTGCGTAAACTTCTAAGTTTAATTATAAATTGCCAAAATAACTGTAAAATTTAACAAGCTCTTTCCTAACCATATAAAAATTATAGCAATCACTGCATTCTACGTAGTTTCAATATCTCATGCAATATAAATTGGGCCATCTAGATAATTTGACAATTTAGAATTATTGCTTTTAGTAACTTACCTAGGTAATAATTAGGATTCAGACTTGTTAAAAATTCAGGACATTGATTTACTCGTATACTTACCATTTTTAGAAATCAACAAGACCGGTCAAGTTAACCATCACAAGTGAAAAACTGCTGCGGGTGATTACGCGACCTATTTTATAAAGTGTGTTAGGATAAAGAATTTGACATAATAAATTTATCAGCTAAGCGTCCTTCGTAACCAATAATAGTGATAATTCACAGAGCTGCTGAGCACACACTGACACAAATTTAGTAAACGCAAAAAAATCGCTATTTGAGTAACGATGAGACAGCCCTCGATAAGTCACTCCTCTGATAACCCCTGCACGACGCCTTCTCAGACCTCCGACACTCTCAGATGCAAAGAGGACTTCACCCTTGCGCCAGTCTATAAAGGCAACTGGCGCACACAAAAGAAACAGTCCATATTTGTTCTTCGCCGATGATGTTAATCATTTACGCGGACGAGAACACATTAGATCACACAACCTCGCCTGCAATGACACAAAATAAATCCAGTAAAGCGTCTTCGATATTTTAAAAATCCCTCCATTTTTCAACGCGCACGCGCGGTTCTTTCACTGTGATTGGCCGTGAAACAGAACGTTCAACAACATGAGTGTAATGCAAAACAGTGTCACTGTGACTATCAGTCGTGCTACGTGCAATATCAAGGGGAGCATGATTGTTGTGTCGAACAGGCTGCCATTTATTTTGAAGAGGAATGAGACAACCGGTGAATTAGAGAGAAAGGCCAGGTAAGTCTCAGTATTAAAAACACACTTATTTTTAATCAGCGTACCATTTTCAATCTTTTTTCCAAGTCTAATAATAAATTCACTGCGTACCTATACGTTCGTTGTTATATTAAATGCCGGGCGAGTCCTGTGACCTACAAATCCCTTTTAAATTGTACCCTAAAAATACAAAACCGGTTAATTTGTATTGATCTTTTATATTACAACTGTACACTTAGGTAACTAGGTAAGTTTTATAAATTTTTCAAACAAGTAACTAGGTTAAGTAGGTACCTACAGTATCATAGGTAGGTACTGAAAATGTACCTATAAAAAATATAAAGTGAATAAAATAAATAATAAACGAAATTACTAATACTTACGATAAATATTAAGAACAGCTAATAATTAGTAATCAATCATAAATACCTACCTACCTACTAACCGTTTTAGTCACAAAATAAATATTCACCTTTGGATTATATAACCTAAAAGTATTTTTGCCGGTCGAAACAGAAGTGTTTCGGGAACATTCCCTAATCTCAAAAGCTTGTCCGTTAGTATTTATTATCTGGGGGGCACGGTAGTGCCCCCGCCAAGTCGAGCAATTATGTATTCTAGCGGTGGCATTACACACATCAGCTGTTTATTATTTTCTAATTTCTTGCGATGTTTAATCGTAGGTACGGAAGCAATAAAAAATCAGTGTTGTTTTTATTGAACACATAACTGAGGTACATAAATACTTACCTTAACAACCGAGGAGTTTTTGTTGAATCAATTTTCCCAAAGATAAGTTTCAATGAAAACAGGTACCTAGGCAACTAATATTATGTATTTGCTAAATAAACAAACCTTGATCTTGAACCAAGGTAATGCTTGTATTGTGTTGTGGCGTCACCCGTTTACCGTTTTACTAAAATTTTGTTCATTTAGTATAAGTACCTACTTATGCTGTATAGTACGGGACAGGTTGAAATGGCAATCGGGGAAGGAACGCCCCGCACACTCGCACAGTCCCCTCGCTAATTCGCAGCGGGCGCGCGCGGGTGTGCGGGGCGTCCCCCCGCCTCATACCCCGATTGCCATCTCAACCTGTCGCAGACTATACGTCTTATATTACGCGACCAATGATATTAGAAGTCTAATATCATTGTACGCGACAGGTTGAAATGGCAATCGGGGAGGTAACGCCCCGTACACCCACACAGCCCCCACGCTAACCAGTAGGGCGATTGTCTAAAACCTGCATCAATCATTATTACAATCTCAATTGTTCTGATTGGCTGAATTTGTGCGATTCTTGTTGCAACAATGTATTGTGGCCAATAGTGAGCGAGCATTAACCAATCAGAGATGATTGCGATCGTGACATTGTAGCTGTCAAACAACCGCGGTAGGGCTGCTGGTGCGGGCGAGCGCGAGTGACGTGCGGCTGTGCGGGGCGTACACCCGCCATATACCTACCCCGATTGCCATCTCGACCTGTCGCGGTCTATAGGTACTAGGTACGCCGCTGACAAGTACCTACCTAAGTACCTACCTACTAGGTATCTATTTAGTAATACCTGGTTAACTAGGTATCAGTTATCTGCATAATAATCAAGCACCCAAGTAGGTATTGATTAGGTAGGTATAAATTATTTATCCGAGTTTCATACTCGGTGGAGGTTCGTTATGTGTGACAGACGACACTGACATACCTACCTTACCTACTCGGGTAGACGGTAGGTAGGTACGGAACGTACGGAAGGTACCTACCTGAGTGAGTACCTATGTCATTGTCTTACTTATTATGACATAGGTACCTAAGTATCGTTTTCACACATTGGTTTTTTATTCAGAGCCAAAGAACTTGCATGTACTACTAGGTATCAGAGCTCTGGAAAATGTTGCCCTCTTTCATTATTTTAAAGACTTTCAAAACGATTTTGGGTACTTACCTAAGTTCACATCCTCAATGTCATCTTCATTGGCTAAGTAGGAACAAGCAATCCTTGAAAGTGTGTTTGAAATAGTAGAAGAGGTGTTTTGGTAGGTACACACTTCGCAACGGAGAGGAAGGTCAGGGAGAAAATCAATATTTACCGACCTAGACACGATATGATTTCCTACCTATACGCATAGACCTTTTATCCTATAGGTAACTAGGTAATAACTTGACAGCAATCATATCGTCCTACAGCGATGAAACGGTGCATTTAGGGCTGAACGCGTTTCACAGTATAAAGGTTAAGTTCTAGTCTATATGTATACTGTTAGCAGAGGCGGATTTGCAGTCTTGGCCGCTCTAGGCCCCAGGCCAGAGCCGCCCCTTTCCCAGCCCTCATCATATTAAAGACTAACTTATGCTCGCGACTTCATCCGCGTGGACCACACGAATTTCAAACCCCTGTTTCACCCCCTTAGGGGTTAAATTTTCAAAAATCCTTTCTTAGCGGATGCCTACGTAATAATAGCTATCTGCATTCCAAATTTCAGCCCGATCCTTCCAGTAGTTTGAGCTGTGCGCTGATAGATCAGTCAGTATATATGGTAATGTATCAGTCAGTATATATAGTGATCAGTCTTCCAGTATATATAATGTACTCTGTGGACTCTGCTAAGGGATTGGTCAACTTAGTTTGGATACGCGAGAGTGAAGACTCGAGTGACTACCAGATGGTGTCCAACATCGTTTAAAACCCAAAACTAAGATTGTCATTAGGGTACCCGGACCAATTCATGAACATTCGGAAATTCGGAATTCAACTTAATAGTCGTATATTTTTCAAATCACATAATAATATGTACTGAATAATTAATATTTTTTCTTAATGTTTTTTCAACTCCCCAATGAATAAAATTTTAAAGTCACTAGTAACTAATAAAATAGGAGACACTGGATGTCCTCTACTGGTAACTGTCAAAAGATCTGCATTTAATAAGGACAAAAGTAGATTCATAACAATATCTTTAAAAAATCGGCCAAGTGCGAAACAGACTCGCGCACTGGGGGTTCCGTACTGCAATCGTATTTTATCGACATTTTGCACGATAAATCAGAAACTACTGACTAGATCTGGTTCAAACCAATTTTCGGTGGAAGTTTGCATGGTAATGTACATCATATATTTTTTTTAGTTTTATCATTCTCTTATTCTAGAAGTTACAGGGGGGGGAGACACACATTTTACCACTTTGGAAGTGTCTCTCGCACAAACTATTCAGTTTAGAAAAAAATGACATTAGAAACCTCAATATCATTTTTGAAGACCTATCCATAGATACTCCACCACACGTATAGGTTTGATGAAAAAAAAATTTTTTTGAGTTTCAGTTCTAAGTATGGGGAGCCCCAAAATTTATTGTTTTTTTTTTCTATTTTTGTGTGAAAATCTTAATGCGGTTCACAGAATACATCTACTTACCAAGTTTCAAAAGTATAGCTCTTATAGTTTCGGAAAAAAGTGGCTGTGACATACAGACGGACATACAGACAGACAGACAGACATGACATTATACATTTATCAGGGTTCCGTTTTTTGCTATTTGGCTACGGAACCCTAAAAAATCTATAGCATCCATTAGCATCTTTAAAATTCATCGGCACCGTAATAATCTTTTTTTTTTATTTCACGTAGGTATAAGTTTTGTAGTGATCGCTCTTTATATGTTTTCTCAAGGATTTACTTTATTAATCGCGATTTTTAAACAGAAATTATTTGAATCACACAAACACTCGGACATACACCCTATACCCGACCCTATACCCTATCTGTATTGTTTTGCCAAAATGTATCGCGTAAAGTTTTATGGTCTCGTTTTGGTGGTGTCGTCCGTCCCTCCTGTTGTTTATGAATAGGTTTTCTGTACCATGTGCGTTCGAACGCAACATGAGACCTCATAGTAACATTTGTGAATATGGGTTGTAAGTGTTTACGCTTTTGCCTTTCTCGATCCTTGACCTATTGTTTCGTTCACGTAAAAACAATGATCTATTGTCCTTTTATTGGTTGCTTACGCACTTTCTATTCCTGATTTTTCTTGAACTTATTGATTATTTATATAAGTTCAAGTTAGTTATAAGTATTAATACGATGCATTGCAGAGCGGCCGCCCCTAATATGTGGCCGCTCTAGGCGCGGGCCTATTGTGCCTAAGGGCAAATCCGCCACTGACTGTTAGGTGGATTGTTGATAGTGTGTTAGATGAATTGTTGATAGTCTGCACACGGCCTAGCACCCTCTGACATTCTCCGGTTTTGCTTTTGGGTAGACTCTGGACTCTATGGTGAAGCTTACGACGATGAATAGTTCGTTGTACTGACTTGTAAATTAATTAAATAAGAAACGGTGATTAAAACTATGTTAAAATATATCAAAGTGGTTTTCATTCTAACAATAACTAAGCGTGCCTCACATGTGCCGTGGCGCGTGGCGTGCGCGTGGCAGACAAAATAACATTCCGTTCTCCCACTGGTTCGGAAATTTCGTCATCTACTGTATCGGCTCTTTTCTGTACGCACGTCAGCAATTTCCAACAGGATAATAATATAAATTTAATTGCTGGTCAATTACACGAGGTTCAAAATAAAGTAAATAAAGCTAGTTCCGATAAAAATGATTTATGAGTTTCGCATGTTTGTTATGAGTAATGAATCAGTACCCTTATTATAAATGGGAAAGTGTGTTTGTTTGTTGGTTAGTTCTTCAATCACGTCGCAACGGTGCAACGGATCGACGGGACAGACGGGTGAAAACGGGTCGTTCATTAATATCTAAGAGGTGGCGCTGATTTATTTGGTTTCTAAACCGTGAAAAATTTTGTTTGCTTGACCATATCTTGTCATTTATATCGATGTTTAGTACATTAAATATTATCTGGGAATCGCTGGAACTATGCCTATGCTAGAAAAAATGTGAAAGAGTCCAAAGACGACGACGGCTTTAGTTATCTGTGGATCATGTCAAATAGTCTGTACTGAAGCCTTTCTAGTGATAGGTAGGTGGGCTTGTCCCAAAAACGGAACTTGGTCAAGTACAAAAGTACAGAACTGTTGACTGTTAAACTGTTTAAACATGCCAACACTCCGTAGGTAGGTACCTTGTGAGCAATGGCCAAGCCTCTAAAGACTCACTATGCAAGCGGTTCACGGTTGGAACTGAATGAGCCTGATACTAACGATAGGAATATTGTTTCCAACCGGGCACTGGGGATTTTCCTTCCTCGCTTGAATTGCACATTTTTGATTATTCACCACTAGCTGATGCCCGCGACTTCGTCCGCGGGGAAATAGGTTTTTTAAAAATCCCGCGGGAGGGAACTCTACCTTCCCGGGATAAAAAGTAGCCTATCTCACTCTCGTCTTTATCTATACCCATGCAAAAATCACGTCTATCCGTTGCACTGTTGCGACGTGATTGAAGGACAAACCAACAAACAACACACACTTTCGCACGTACGTACAGAAAATTCTGCCCCTTGATTGACTGAAAAAATGTGAACACCGAAATCAACCAATCAAGGGGCAGAATTTTCTGTCGATTAGGATTACGATTACCATTTTTCTTACACAATCGGGGGGGGCCAGATTTTGATGAGTACTGTTTGGTTCCAGCGCCGGCGGTCTGGTGACCGCTGTGGCGCCGGTGGTGATAAGAGGGAAAGGCATCTGGGTGGGCTGGCCCGGCATCCACCTGGACAACCCCAACGAGAAGATCCCAGAGTCAGACCCCAACGACAAGTCGCCCACCGCCGGACTGCTATCCAGTAAGGTGAATACTATTTGATACAAGTACAGTTACATTAAGCTGTGATAGCCTAGTGGTTAGGACGTCCGCCTTCTATCGGAGGTCGGGGGTTCGATCCCGGGCCCGCACCTCTAACTTTTGGGAGTTATGTGCGAATTAAATATCACTTACTTTAACGGTGAAGGAAAACATCGTGAGGAAACCTGCATGCCTGAGAGTTCTCCATAATGTTCTCAAAGGTGTGTAAAGTCTACCAATCCGCACATGGCCAGTGTGGTAGACTATGGCCAAACCCCCTTCTCACTCTGAGAGGAGACCCGTGCTCTGCAGTGAGCCGGCGATGGGTTGATCATGATGATGAATTGATGACAGTTACATTATCGTGATCAATTAGTATCAACCCATCCGTCGCCGGCTCACCACAGAGCACGGGTCTCATCTTAGGTGAGAAGGCCATAGTCTACCATGCTGGCCAAGTGCGGATTAGCAGACTTCACACACCTTTGAGAACATTATGGAAAACCCTCAAACATGCAGATTTCCTCACGATGTTTTCCTGCACCGTTAAAGCAAGTTATATTTTACTTCAAACACACATAACACCTAAAAGTTAGAGGCGCGTGGCCAAGATCGAATTCCTGATCTCCGATTAGGAGGCGGACGTCCTAACCAGTAGGCTATCACAGTTTTATGGACCGTACAGTGTACTAATTTAATAGTTTTCAAAAACTACGGTTACTAAAGACTACGGTTTCCACTGCATCTTTTTCAACCCGCACATTAAAGCGCATAAAATCCATTTTAATTTAAAACAAAATTATGTATGTATAAGTATCTACCTATAGTACCTACACAGTGACACTCGTGCCATCAAGACGAATCTAATGACATAGGTACTCCGTACTAAGTATCAATCGGCTGAGCCATTGAGTAGTTACGAGCGGAAATAGGAACGGTCATATATACATACAAACGGTCAAACATGTTTGTCAAACACGCCGTCAATCAAATTTGCCAACGTAGTTTGTTTGACAAACTCATCAAACACGACCGCAGCCGTTTAAATAATTTGACAAACACGTAATATTTGACAAACATGTTTGCCCCGTTTACGGGGCACTACATACATACAGGTCAAACACAATATAATGCTTCTTTTGGGCTTCGCCACATTCATTGGGGTAAAAATAGATTTTTCATCCTAAGCAAAGATATTAAACTGTTCCTATGTAAAAGTAGACGTTAGTATAACCACGTACACAATATATCGAGGGATTCGAGGGCTAAGTATAGGCAGGTCAGATTAGTTGCCGTACCTAAACCGTGACGGTCATCACAACAGTAGGTAATGACCGGAAATACTTACTGAAACTTGATCCTCTTTATCCACTTTATAGTAATTTGTGAACTGGTTTTAAGGCCAGCACCCCTAGCCTGAGTTTATATAGTTTTCAAAAATGGAATTCGATATCGAGGCCTCGATAAATCTACTTAGCGCCCCTAGCGAAAATTTTCTAAAGTTTCTAAATCGAAATCAATCAATCAATACTTATAATAAAACTGTAACAGGTCAAATTCTGTACATTCTGTACATTGAAGATATTTTGAAATTTTTTTTTCGAGGGCACTCTATAATCGATACTGAACCCAAAACTGTAATTTTTTTCATTTTTGTCTGTCTGTCTGTCTGTCTGTCTGTATCACGGCCGCGCATCACGCTGAAACTACTGAATGGATTCCAATGAAACTTGGTACGATTTGAGGTCATACTATGAGGAAGAATATAGGATACTTTTTATCCCGAAATTCAGCATGGTTCCCGTAGGAGAGGGGACGAAAGTTAAAATGTATACTGAGTTGTAATTCATTAACGCGTAGTCCGATTTCATTCATTCTTTTTTTGTTAGAAAGGGGATATTTTAAAGATTGTTCCGTAAATATTTCAAGGTCATCGGTTTTTAACCGACTGTCAAAAAGGAGGTGGTTCTTTTTTCTACATCGATTTTTTCGAGGTTTCTGGACCGATTTGCAAAATTTTTTTTTAAATCAACAAAAAAAGTTTACGTCGTGGTCACATAAAAAATTCTGGATTCAACTCCTTAATCCTGATGCTGTAGGGATGCTGCCCGCCTGGGTTATCAAGATTCAGGAAGTGTTCATAGTGAATTCATATTGTAGGTACCAAGCAACGACAACAATCCCGAAAAATCAAAGAGTTCCCGCGGGATTTTAAAAAACGTAAATCCACGTGGACGAAGTCGCAGGAATCAGCTAGTCTTTAATAATACTACTTACTTAATATCGAAATTCAAGAAGATTATTATCAAATATTCCGATGACCTACAAAGCGACACGACGTATTGTCATATGTTTGTATGTAGTTTGATTTTGGTCATAGAAAATTAGAAAATCCATACCTACCTAATATATACATCCGAAAGTGTACCTATCTGTCTGTCTGTCTGCTAGCTTTTCACGACCCATACGTTTAACCGATTTTGACGAAATTTGGTACAGACATAGGGCATCACCTTCGTCATGAATAAGAATAAGGCAACTAATGACTGATCGGCGCGCCGAGCAATAATTATTGACGTCACTATTCCACATGACGATAATCTAGTGAAGGAAAAATTCAAAATAAGTATATTTAGATCTTGCCCACGAGATTACAATAATATGTCATGTGGAGAATTGATTCATCTGTTGTAGTTGTCGTTTCGTTCAACGATCTTATAGCGAAAAATTGCTGGGGCGCAAAAGGCGGTACTTCTTATACGTATTGTGAAGATGTACCTACCTCACTCTGGAGCCCTAACAAGCAGTAGCTTGGGGTTTACTCAATTGCCAGTAGAATCCATTTATTCCATACTGGCTGTTTTTTTAATATGCCCTCGCGTAGATAAATCCGTTTGCGCAAATGGTAGTTTCATGTGTACATGAGTGTCAATTCAGAACTGGGCAATAAAAATACATCTTTAGTTTAATATTGATTCAGTTTTTTGAGTTCTTTATTATTTCTATTTTTTATTATAATAATAATGCTAACCACATTCATAGACCTACTACGACATAGTTTACATAACATTCATATTAACATCAGCTTGGTATCACTTCATAAAAACATCTTAGTGCTAATATTATACGAGAATAATTATAATTTTCCAGTACCTTTTCCGTGATCGTAAATTTCCTAGATACGTATCTAAATAAAGAACTATACTAAATAGGTAATACCCATAGGTACTGAAAGCAATTAGATGATAGATAAGGTAATTACTATAAAGCCATTATCAGATAATGTATTTAAAGTACGGACTACAATGATTGACAGCCTATATATAGATCAATGCTTTGAGTTATATTTCCCTAGAACGAGTTTTATAGTTCCCAAAAATAAAATTCGATAAGCTCTTCCATTTTATGCACAACCTGTGCAATAACTTTATAAAATAAAAACAATCAAGAAAAGCATAAAACTTCGAAATGCGAAAAGTCATACTAGGGGCACTGGTCTTCTTACCTACTCGTAGTTAAGTGAATATAATTGGTCTTCAAAACTTCCGCATCATTTTAGGCTGCATCATCATTCATCACTAACTAACAATCAGTTGAGTTAATGGTCAGCGTAAACCAATCATCCAAAGAAACAGTCACACGGTTTTTTATCATCCTTTTGAAAGTCATCTTTTTTTGATTCATCTGAAATTTGTTGGTTACAGATCGTTGCAATTCGCGCCGAGCCAAAACTATTCGACAGTTACTACAATGGCTGTTGCAACGGCCTTTTCTGGCCTCTGTTTCACTCCATGCCAGATCGAGCAACATTCATAGCTGACCATTGGAAGGCGTACGTTAAAATCAATGAGGAATTCGCAATGAAGACCATACACGCCCTTAAGTTGCTAAATGAAAAGAAAGAAAAGGATAACGCCCCTGCAATTGTTTGGGTTCATGATTACCATCTCATGTTGGCTGCAAATTGGATCCGACAGCGGGCCGAAGAGGATGAGATAAAATGCAAGCTCGGATTCTTCCTTCACATTCCATTTCCGCCATGGGACATATTTCGATTGCTTCCTTGGTCAGACGAAGTGTTGCAAGGCATTTTAGGTAAATTTTGATGCTTAGGTACATTTTCTTTTACTCCAATAACTCCTTTTTTAGCTATTTTCCTAGAGTCCTTAATATTACCACACCAGTAACTTAGTGTAGAAGCAAATGGTTTAAACTATACAAAACATTCAAATAATAAGGAACACGAAAATCCATCTACTTTCTAGACGATTCCCCTTCTTGTAGTACTAGTTAACCTATTATTCCGATTTAGTTTTCATTATTCGAACTATTAATTTAGGTATTTTATATTTCCAAATGATTTTTACATTTTTACAATTTGCAGGTTGTGACATGGTTGGTTTCCACATAACAGATTACTGCTTGAACTTTATTGACTGCTGCCAAAGAAGCTTAGGTTGTCGTGTTGACCGAAAAAATCTTTTAGTCGAATTGGGAGGTCGTACAATTTGCGTACGACCTTTGCCGATCGGTGTGCCATTCGACAGATTCGTCTCATTGGCTCAAAACGCTAAACCAGTACTTAATATGAGCCAGCAAATAATACTTGGAGTTGATAGGCTAGATTATACCAAAGGATTAGTGCACAAATTGAAAGCTTTTGAAAGGCTATTAGAAAAACACCCAGAGCATATTGACAAAGTTGTATTACTTCAGATCTCAGTTCCGTCAAGAACAGATGTAAAGGAATACCAGGATTTAAAGGAAGAAGTGGACCAATTAGTTGGAAGAATTAATGGAAGGTTTACGACACCCAACTGGTCTCCAATTAGGTATGATAAAAATGAAATCATTAAGGTACTTAGCTACTCAATTTGTTCATGTCTAGCGCATTTCACAAAACTAAAACATTAGCAAAGTTTAGTTGAATAGGTACTATATTTTTTTATAGAACCACACCACATTTGGTATTTAAATTCTTGTAATAGGTCAAAATTCCAAAACCAAAAGGGGAAATATTAGCATTGTTTTAAAAATATTTGGAGCTTTTAGACAAGGAATAATATAAAATGAATTATTGTTTTTTTAGGGTCGTTGAATTCAATAAATTGTTTCCAGGTATATTTTCGGCTGCATCGGTCAAGAACAGCTTGCTTCATTCTACCGTGACGCTGCTGTGGCTCTGGTCACACCTCTCAGAGATGGAATGAATCTAGTCGCTAAAGAATTTGTTGCTTGCCAGATTAACAAGCCTCCCGGAGTACTTATAGTCTCACCCTTTGCTGGTGCGAGTGAGATGATGCACGAAGCGCTTATATGTAATCCTTATGAACTGGATGAATGTGCTGCAGTTATCCACAGGTAGGGCAGTTCATGTGTGTCACAATATAATGTCTTATCACAAAACTATGGACTAGGTATGATCAAAGGTTAAATATATGCAGAGGCTACACAAGTTTAACGCCTGCTTAAAATGCACCTAAAGTTTTTGTAGTGCTACAGTATATTTCTGTCTTTAGAATGCACCTTTTGGAATAAACCGAGTGTAGTTATCAGAGTCAGACTTATGAAACGAATATCAATTTTTTATTGCATTTTATCAAATAAAATCTTAGTGTTTTCCAGTGGAAGAACTACACAGAAATAATATTTAATTAATGAAGTAAAATCACTTATGTTCATATAACTTTCAGGGCACTCATAATGCCAGAAGACGAGCGCACAGTTCGCATGAACCACCTCAGGCGGAGAGAACAACAGAACGACGTGGACAGCTGGATGAAGGCGTTCCTTAAAGCCATGGACTCGCTGGAGGAGGAGGCGGATGACGTTGGTGCCACGTCCATGCAGCCTGTTACTATTGACGACTTCGACGAATATTTATCCAAGTAAGTTATATATATATATACTTGAAATCATTTTACAAAAAGTTTATTTGACGAGGAAGGTTTACTTCTTTTAATTTTATAAGATTTTTATATTTTGGCTGGTATCCTCAAATTCGTCAGTTTTGTGAAAAACTTTTACTATAAACTTAAACTTTTTCATCTATTTCTACATCTATTTCAGATACATCGGCTACACGCAGAAATTGGCCCTTCTATTAGACTACGACGGAACCCTAGCGCCAATCGCACCCCATCCAGACCTGGCGACTTTACCGCTCGAGACCAAACACACGCTCCAACGTCTCTCCAACATGCCAGATGTCTACATCGCGATCATATCCGGAAGGAACGTCAACAATGTTAAGGAGATGGTAAGTTCATTTATTTTTCAAAAGTTTTGATGGCCCAGTATCTAATTTATATGAGAGTTGCGATAATTATATTTTTGTCGACCTCCCTGGCGCAGTGGTGAGCGCTGTCTTATTAGTGGGAGATCCCGGGTTCGATTCCTGGCATAAGTTTGCAATTTTATAATTTCAAAATTTCTGGTCTGGTCTGGTGGGAGGCTTCGGCCGTGGCTAGTTACCACCCTACCGGCAAAGCCGTGCCGCCAAGCGATTTAGCGTTCCGGTACTATGCCGTGTAAAACCAAACGGGTATGGGTTTAATATCTATCATCTTAGACTGCATCATCACCTACCATCAGGTGAGATTGCAGTCAAGGGCTAACTTGTATCTGAATAAAAAAAAAAAAATTATAATTCTTTCTGGTTGGTTAGGTACACTCCTTCACAATAACAAATTTCGGTTAAATCAAAATTCGGTTAAATTACAGATTTCTGGCACTAATAGTCTCTGAGATTAACCGAGGAACCCTAAAAACCATGATGAATTGATGACTACATCATACTTTGATTGTACTCTCATTGAAGTAGGTACATAATCAAAGCAGCAAGGCCTGTAGTAGCCTTAATTTTCACGTTCAATTGATAGCAATTAAGAATTAATTAACATTTAGGCCTATTATTTTATCGTTATATCACGTGCCTATACAAATAGGTGACTAATGATATACTTATGTAATTATTTAAAAACAACTGAATCATCTTTAAATATAAAAATTAAAAATTAGTGTTTGTTTGTCTATTTGTTAATTATGCGTTCGTGTTTCGTTCATCTTGTTGAGTTGAAACTTTGTGCAGTCGTTGTTGTGACTTGCGTGAAGATTTTCACTTTAGACAGTAGGTACTATCAACGAACCTACTTAAATGGAGTTGAATTGCAACAAATACATAGGTTAATAATTGAAATGACATCATCGTCATGATCAATTCATCGCCAGGTCACTACTGAGCACGGGTCTCCTCTCAGAATATGAGGGATTTGGCCATAGTCTACCACGCTATCGATATCCGTGGGAGACAGGAGGTTGGAGGACTCAAAAAATTAAATATCACTCACTTTAACGGTGAAGGAAACATCGTGGGGAAACTTGCATGCCTGAGAGTTCTTCATAATGATCTCAAAGGTGTGTGAAGTCTGCCAATCCGCACTTGGCCAGCTTGGTAGACTATGGTCAAAACCTCTCTCACTCTGAGAGGAGATCCGTGGTCTGTAGTGAGCCGGCGATGGTTTGAACTTTGATTATGATGATGAGGTACAATACAAAATTTAAGTATAACAACTAACCTATAGGTATAGCTATAGCTACTAAGTACCTATTATCGAACGTCAAATGTTTGCAAAATTAATAACATTGAGCGATAAATAGGCTAACTACCCAACTATCAATGAACTCGCAACATTTGTGTCATAGCCTTATCTTTATCACAGTCAATATTGATTTGATTCGAAAAATTAGGTTTGTTTGTCCGCGCCTTTTTCCTTAAGGCGAAATGGGATCGCAAAGGCGAATGTATGGAAAAGTCTGGGCCGCCCAAACGCAAATTTGTTGCATGCTTTTTATAAATATTTATATTTAAAATTCTATGTGCTCTGTTACCATAAAATAATACCGTAATCCCTTAGTGTATTAAATGTTGAACGTAAATACGAAATTTTATTGAAATTGGTTTTATATCTATCGAATAAAACTGGTTTTTCTCCTAATGGTCGTGTAAAAAATGCGTATTTTGGGGAAACTTCGCGATTTATTTTGTATCGAGCGAAATTGTGCCGATGTAGTTTTGGCTCTCGTAATTCACTAAAGGATATCTTTAACTTTTTATAATATTAAAAAATAAATAAAAAATTGATTCTTTGAACATCCGAAATGTGTCTCAATACCGCTTTTGGGACACATTTCGCCTTAAGAGAAGTACTTATCCTTCGAGCGCGGCCCATACTATCGAAGTTCTTTACTCATTCAAAAGAAGTATATCTTTGTCTGACAAAGATCTACTTTCTAATGTTGATTTTTACCCATGATTGAAATGTCCAAGTAATAAGTATTTTATCGACCTCTTCAGTGACTGGGTGGTCTTTATTCTGTTTAATTAATATTCGGGCACTCAGAACAGTTTCTAGCAGGCACCTAATTGTAGGTTCGTAGGTTACGTAACAACCTATCATCCAATTAAACAAAATTTTCCACTCTTAATAATCCTTATGCGTTAACATTGCTAAGTGGCAATGCGTTGATAGAATGCGAGGGTCGAAACACGTCAAATTAAAATGGATTTAAAGACGAAATATAAATCCAATTAATTAGGGCTGGCTCATTTTTTGCGCAACTGATCAACCTAGCTTTGTTGCAGCCAGTATTCTTGGCACCATTCCACGCGGCCATGATTTGTATAGTAATTAGATAAGGCTAGCTTTAAGTTTCATTGTAATATTTTCATTTAAAAAAACATTATTCTGTCTGTATCTCTTATGCTGTCTGTGACTCTACGTACCTACCACCGCGCTGCGCCGCGCCGGTTCAAAAATCTAAGGGACCAAAATTCTGTAGATTGTACCCAATTTTAACTTCGCTTTTCGCTTGGAACGCTGGCTGTATAGACGAACTTGAGTTTTAAAACGAGGCAGGTGTGGCCCGTTTTACGCTAAAGGGGCGTCTATAAATTACGTGAGATGTTTTTTTGAATTCACTGTCCCTTCCTCCCCCCCCCTGGTGAGATGTCGTGAGATTTTATTCAACCCCCTCCCCCATCCCCCGATCTCACGTGAGATTTTTCAAAATGTGGGTTTCTTACGTAAACGCGTTGGATTGTTATTGTAAAAAGAAGAAAAAAATTTGCTTCGTACTTTTATTTACGACTAGTTAAGACTAGTAACCAATTTTGCTGAGAGTTATAAGTGTAGTAAAAATTTAACAATAGAATACTTAAATCGTATTACGATTACGCTTAAGATTAAATCTTAAGCATGTACAATCTGGATTAAATGGACCAAAATAGTATATTTTTTTTGTTTCAATCAGAAAAAAATTGCGTGATATTTGCCGAGACCCCCTCCCCCTAAACATCTCACGTAATTTATGGACGCCCCCTAAAATGTTTCGAACGCTCGAATTCTATCAATGTTGATGGGATGTAAAATCTCATACTAAGCACATTGATTTATAATTAGTAATTACTTTTATTTCACATACTCGCACCGCATGATTCGGTCGTTAGTAGGTCGTTAAGTCAGTCTTCACAGTCAACCGTGAAGTTACGTCATTAACCCAGTAATAAGATGCAATTAATGACTTTAATGACTATAATATTGATACCCGTTAACCCGCGTTCATATCCTGTTTACTCTTACATTTCTATTCATTCTTAAAAGAAGTAGGTACCTACAAAAGCAAGTAGATATGACGTATAATAGTGCAAGTGCAATAAACATTGCAGATAAAACTTCTTCAAGCCAAGAAGTCGGGTTTACCATATTGGAAGATTTTTGACGGAAAGAATCACTACCCCTATTATAAATGCGAAAGTGTGCTTGTTTGTTGGTTTGCCCTTCAATCACGTCGCAACGGACCAACGAATCGACGTGATTTTTTGCATGGGTAGGTATAGTTTAAGACTGGAGAGTGACATAGGTAGGCTAATTTTTGTCTTGGAAAATCAAAGAGTTCCTACGGGATTTTTAAAAACCTAAATCCACGCATACGAAGTCGCGAGCATAAGCTAGTAATATATATATACATATATATATATATATAACTAGCTTATGACTATATATATATATATATATAATATGGATGTGTCATTTGACAAGATGCCACCTCTGGGCTCTGTAGATGCTATAGATTTAAAGATACCGATGGCCTCAGGCCACTTTGCAATAACAAATCTTATCACCTGAACTTTGGTTGCCATTATCAGGGGCTCAAAGAAAAATATTGATATTGACACGGTCATTATCCCTTTAACCGTGTCTTATATTATCATTGGGTATTGCGTAATATGCTAGAGGTTGGGCAAGATGGCTGCACTCTGCAGTGCCGATTGGCAGTTTTTCCTAGTACTAGGTTATTAGGTTATTCTCCGATAACCTTGTATTTATTTATATCATCATCAGCCTGTGGACGTCCACTGTTGGACATAGGCCTTCCCTGAAGAGCGCCACCACACCCGGTCCTCAGCCTTCCTAATCCAGCCACTTCCCGCCAGCCTCTTTATATCGTCGGTCCGTCGTGCTGGAGGGCGTCTCACACTACGCTTGCTTAAACGCGGTCTCCACTCAAGGACTTTCCGGCTCCAACGGCCATCGCCTCTACGACAGGCATGACCTGCCCACTGCCACTTCAGCTTGCTAATAGTTTGGGCTATGTCAGTGATCTTGGTTCTCCTGCGGATCTCCTCATTTATTTATATGTTAGTTATGCTATTATTACACTTTGTAATATTATAGATCTATTTAAGAACTATGTATATAGAAAGCTAGTAAGTACGCAGGTTACCTCTTCATCATGGACTTGCGGCTCGCCCATATTTACACCAAAACCTAACCTCAGTCGTAGGTAGCCGTAGCACACCGTAACACTCGTAGCAATATTTCCTGAAAATAATTTTATTGTATAATCCATACACTTATCTTCTATCTTCTATGTATATAAAAATGAATCGCCGAAATGTATGTACGCGCATAACTTCCGAGCGACTGCTCCAAATTGGTTAACAAAGAGTAGGTATATAATCACTACGTTTAATTCTTTTTTTGTTGTGTTTATAAATGTCAGGACAATAAGTGAAAGAAAATCAATGGAAAATACATCTTTCTATATTTTCTTTTTTTCTTCTATACAAAAATGAACCGCCGAAATGTAGGTATGTACGCGCATAACTTCCGAGCGACTGCACAAAATTAGTTTCAATAAATGTTATGATAGGCTGAATCTATGGTATTCATGTTACAACAACGCATTTCAGCCAATGGTGCGACAGTCAAGCAGAAAGCAGCGAATAGGTAGTCCGCCAATGAGAGGTGATTGCAATTACCAATAATTATTGGCCCCCTGGTTATATATTCTGTGCCGCTGGGCCCTGAGCTATTAAAATGAAATCTCTTTACTTACTTTAGGTATATGAGAAAATAAAAAGCTACTCTATTAATACGATTTATTTTTCGTCTTTTAGGTGGGCATAGAAGGCATCACATATGCTGGAAACCATGGCTTGGAGATCCTACACCCTGACGGCAGTAAATTTGTGCATCCCATGCCTTTGGAAATGCAAGACAATGTCGTTGATCTGCTCAAAGCTTTACAAGAACAGGTAAACTAGTGATACTAACCTATTGTTTATTATTTTTAATAACAATAGTACCTACCTACATAATTAGTTGTTTGGACTACAGTTATTCGGTACTCGTAACAGCTGATATTTTATCCATGAAACTTTTGTTTATGTTAGGTCAACATTTTGTTTAAATAAGTTTCCTACCTAGGTACACACATACAATTTGTGATAAATAATAATCAGCTTACTTTGTTGTTATTGTTTGTTGGTCTATCTATAATATCCATAATAATAGTATGCAGTATTCAAAATAAGGCAATCCGGTTCGAAGGACCACTGTTATAAGCAAATGTTATTTCGCTATCTACCCTCTTCTTACCAAGAATTGACATACATACTACATTGTATTATTATGTACATTCAGTAGGTATATGTGTACCTACAAAAATTTAGTTTTTTTCTTTTACTTATACGAAAATTACGGAGTCGTCAAGACGTACTCGTAGGTAGATATAATATGAACTATAAATAGTAACTACTTATGCTTGTTTGGCAACCAAATTAAGACCATAAAATTACGCATTTATAGATAGTGGAAAACGATAACCTCAATAAAAGCAGTATTGTAGGCATACCTACAGGAAGATGTATCCAACCAATTATACCTACCAAGAGAATTTTATAACTAAGAACTTAATACCTAATTCGTCTAGATGAATAAAATCGTATCAAATCATTCACTCATCGTCTTAGTAAAAAAACCATGCATGACATTCGTGATAAAATCGTTAACCATCTATGACTTTCGTATACAATGGGCGGTTTCCAGGCAACGTTCGAGAAAATTTTCATAGATGGCGCTGAATACTACCGCCACTAAAGATGAAAAATAATACCTATATCTATATGATTTGTGCTTCGCATTAGTTTACGAATTGTGAAAAACTAAATTAAATTTGAATTTCGCGGGCAAACCCGTGTCTTGGGCCCTACCGCGGTTGTTTGACAGGTACAATGTCACTATCGCAATCATCTCTGATTGGTTAATGCTCGCTCACTATTGGCCACAATGCATTGTTGCAACAAGAATCGCACAAATTCAGCCAATCAGAACAATTGAGATTGTAATAATGATTGATGCAGGTTTTAGACAATCGCCCTACTGGTCTTTTTTGGCAGGTTTGCAAAGATGGCGCCTGGGTGGAGAACAAGGGAGCCCTGCTCACGTTCCACTTCCGAGAGACGCCTATAGCGAAGCGCGCGGCGTTGGCGGACGTGGCGAAGCAGCTGATCACCGCCGCCGGGTTCGAGGCCGCGCCCGCGCACTGCGCCATCGAGGCCCGTCCGCCCGTTGAGTGGAACAAAGGTTTGAGCCACAGATCTATTTTACATTCACTTTCACACTCCTTTTCTTGTTACATTGCATTGACAAGTAAAATATGTGCTAAAATTTAGTTTAAAAGTTGCGATCAGAATCAGTACCACTCTTCCACTTAAATACCTAGGTACCTAGTTTTTGCACATAGACTATGGTTTAATTTAAACTAGTGTCATCTTTATCATCATCTCAATTCTTCGTCGGCCCTGAGTATTAGTCTCCTTTCAGAATGAGAATGGCCCAGTGTGATGGACTATGGCCTAAACTAAGCATTTTATTTTCCTAGGTCGTGCATCCATCTATATTCTAAGGACAGCCTTTGGGTTGGACTGGAGCGAACGAATCCGCATCATCTACGCCGGTGACGACGTCACAGATGAAGACGCCATGTTGGTAAGGGACTAATACTTATTTAAACTTACTACATGAGTCATAACTACAACTATCTATCTATCTATCTATTTATCTATAATTGAGCTTTATTACTATAAAACAAATTTATAAGTATGTCAGTACTGTCTATGATTAAAATTTTTAGGACTGCTCGTCTTTGACTCGCGTGTGAATCGCGTAGAAACGCTATTTTCAAGTGAAGAGCGGACTTTACCTACACCTTGACAGCATAACAATTTTATATTATTAATATTACACTAAATTGGAACTAATTCCTTCTACACAGGCCCTCAAAGGTATGGCAGCGACGTTCCGTATCGCTCCATCAACTATCACGAAGACATCAGCCGAAAGACGTCTCTCCTCCACCGATTCAGTGCTAGCGATGCTCAAATGGGTCGAGAGGCATTTCTCCCGGCGTAAACCCAGGGCCAACTCCTTGACGTATAAAGGACCTAAAATATCCCGGGATACTATTCAAATGCAAATGTCCTACCATCCACCCCCCAGGTCTCCGAAACAAACGCCTCCTCGTACGCCTGAAATCATTTCGAGTGGTTCGGAATCGAGTTAAGCCAAATGCCAGCTTGATGTTATTTTTTTCATATAACTACCCTACATATTATGTACGTGGCGATTTAATTTATTTGTTACTATCGATAAACGTGGCGTTTAGTTCAATATTTTTCTTGGTTGCTTTGCAGTGTTCTTTGCATGAGATTTAAGTTGATTTTTCATCTCACCAACTGAAAGAATTTGAGTGTCGATAGACAGTAACGTCAGGATAAAATAGACCTGAAAGTCTGTGGCTTAAAGTCAAAAATTCAGTACTACTGATTTTAACTTCACAAGTTTTCCGCTTGGAGCGCTGGCTATATGTGGTATGGATGAACTTGATCTTTAAACCAAAGCAGTTAAGGTCCACTTTAACGCTGAAGTGTTTCTAGTTTTGACGCTCGAATTCTATCAACGTTGCGTGACGTTGCGCCTTGGTATGATGCGAAATCTTGTATGAAACCCTACAAAGCTTGATTGTAGACAAAAAAAACTCTTGTCATAAGCATTCCTGCATTCATTTGAACTCAAATATTATTGACGCTTGGCAAAATATTAGATAATTTAGAGGCTAAAAAGATTATAAATTAATTTGTACAACACAATTACATTTTAGGAATTATTATTTAATACTTATGTGGTTCGAATCAGCTTATTCGACTTTCAAGCGAAATATTTTAAACTAACTGATGCCCGCGACTTCGTCCGCGTGGATTGAGGTTTTTAAAAATTCTGTGGGAACTCTCTAATTTTCCGGGATCAAAAGTAGCCTATGTCCTTCCCCGGGATGCAGGCTATCTCTGTACTGAATTTCATCAAAATCGGTTAAACGGATGGGCCGTGAAAAGCTAGCAGACAGACACACTTTCGCATTTATAATATTAAGTATGGACGTGCTTTTTCGGTCGATTTGAGGCTTGTAGATTGTAGGATACCTACCCAAATCAAAGATTAACTTACTAATTATTATTAATACATTCATTGAAGCTTAAGTACTGGCGAAGCCAATGCATCATTTTAAACGCGTAGGTATGAATTTTCCAAATAAGATTTTATTTTATGTTCATGTTTAGGCCGGCCGCATATAACCAAAAAATATCTGCTAGAAAACCATCTGTGGCTCTGCAAACATCAAAAGCGTAGGTACATCCGATCAGGCAAATATCTATCAGTCTGCCTAGTACCTACCAGAGTGTGAGTTAGGTAACTCTCGGTGTGATCCTGAATCGACGATAATATGTCAAATATTAGGTGACGTCAAATCAAAGAAAAATAAGTGATTTAAAGGCTACCTTGCGTCAAACGTAGGTAACATTTTATTGAACGAAAAGCTTAATTTCATGAACGAAAATACACGAAAGAACGACAAGAAACGACATTTTATGAACGAAAAGCTTAATTTCCTATAATCCACTGGAACAGATCAAAACTGTATGGTGCAACATGCAGCTGCATCGCCTGCTAAACATGCAGGAAAAGGCGGCTACCAAGTAAGCAATACGCATCACCACCACCATACAGCACCACACAAATCCCAGAACACACTCGATGCACGTTTCGCCCCGACATACAGTGGACCATCCTCAGGACATGTCGACCTTACAATCTACTACACAACAACATAATAGTATATACAATATTTAGGTAACATTTGACGCCCGCTAGTGACGCCCAAGCCTCGACGTTTTGTTACAAGTTCCCTAACTGTCGTGAACTGTGCTAATACAAAATGTAATGCGCAGAATTTTTTTTGAGAGAATTTTCTGATCATATGCGGCCGGGATTAGATATAGGTATGCTTGAGTAAGACCTAATTGTCTTGATGTGATAGAGTAGTGATAATTTTGTTGTAAGTCTCTATTATGGTCTTAAGTTATTTTCTAATAATTTATATTTATAGTTCACTGGGCTGTGGAAGTGTACTATAGATTATATTATAATATTATTATGTTTTTCTGGGAAGTGTTTTAGTTTGGAGTTGAATTTGTATTTCTAAAAAATTGGCAGTAATGCAAGTGAAAACTATAATTAGTATCTAAGATAATATAGAACAACACAAAAATCCTACATATAAATAAGACTTATTTATGAAGAAAACTACTTTTGAATAACTTTAAATTTCGTAAAAAAACATTATTTTTATCAATGTACCTATAGTACGCGACAGGTCTAGATAGCAAGGGGGGAGGGGGCGCCCCGCACACCCACTCAGCGCCCGCGCTAGCGCAGGGCCTGTGCGCCATCCCTATCCTGATTGCCATGTCGAACTGTCGCGAACTATACTTATTAAGTGTTTATAATTATTTTCAATGTTTACATTAAATTAATATTCTTTTTTAATGTTTTCTGCACAATACGTGCAGTAAGTACAAATGACGGTATTTGTGTTGCACACAAAAGTGTATTAGGTATTGGCACCGATTCTAAGCACAACCTAATTTTAGAGTATTCGCACCCTCTTCTTACTATTGTAATATGAAAAGGACAGAAGCAGTTTGACATTTCTAAATTTAATTTTTAGATGGTAAAACCCGTGATTGTAGCACGCACTCGCGAACCTACTGTTTAAATTTGTATTGTGCACTAAAATTTAGAGTCTTTAAATGTGAAAGCCATGTTCCATTCCTTTTTTAGCATTAGTAAAAAGAAAAGGATGCAGATACTCTAAATTTAGTTTAGAGAGACTAGAGAATCGGGACCAATTGATAATGTAACGTCAACCTTATTACTTCCAACCTTAGGTTGAAAGTCATTCGCCTATCAACCCATCGCCGGCTCACTACTGAAAACGGGTCTCCTCTCATAACGAGATGGGTTTGGCCATAGTCCACCATGCTGGCCAAGTGCGGATTGGCAGACCTCACACACCTTTCGAGAACATTATGGAGAGCTCTCAGGCATGCATGTTTTCTCATGACGTTTTCCTTCACCGTTAAAGCAAGTGGTATAATTAATTTCATAAAATGCACATAACTGCCATCGGGTCTGAATGCAGCAAAGCGCTAGTCTATACCTAAATTAAAAAAAAACTCCGAAAAGTTAAAGTTGCATGCCTGGCATCGAATCCCCGATCTACCGAATATAAGGCCGACGTCTATGTTATTAACGCTCTTATGCACTATGGTCAACTCTTACACAAGTAGTAAATAAAATCTAAAAATATCCTAACCTATACCTAATTATTCCTATTTGGAGTCACATTTTCAAAATGGCAATAGTGTTGCCAGTTGTTTTAGACATTTTTGTAGTTTATGAAAAGTGACATCGATTTACCAAATTAATCTTGCACACTTCTTCAGAAACTATGCAAATTTTTGTAGCTAGTATTTTTTAATGTTCTAATATTTATTTATTTTTACTGGCAACACTAAAAAATACATAAAAACTAGTCTAGAAGTTATCATGTAAGTAATAAATCATACCAAATGTCTCGAATTTTCATACGTTACGTATTTTAGATACATTTTATTTTCTGATGTATACCTATTCAATAAAATCTACAACAGACAGAAAATAGTTTTTTATTTATTAATCATTATAAATAAATAATAGTATAATTATGTACAAAATTCATTAGTAGGTATATTTTATAAATAGTACAAATAAACGTAGCTTTTACATTTTTGTATTGGAATGTTGAAGAGACAAAAGTAAAGTACAGTCAGGATCAGAATGGTGATTGTCATTTTTTGAAACAAATGTTTAAAACAGGTGCTTTAAACCAGTAAATGTTAACAACAAGTGTTATAAAACCAGTAAATGTTTAAAACGAGTAACTGTTTAACACAGGTGCTTTAAACATGTTCTAAACAGAAATGTTTTGTTTTAAAACAAACTGGTTTTTTACAGCCCTGAATTCAATTATAATCAATAATATTTTCCCTGTATCTTATCTTAACTCACAAGAATTTTGTTCCTTATAGGCATTTAATACTGTCACAGTCAGACAAAGGATGTGATAAAGGAACAATAATTATTTATTAATAGTGATTAATTATAAATAATCATCATTTATCATTATAATAACATAAATCAAACGGGACCAAACGTAATTTTACTGTCAGTAATGTCAGGGTCAACTTGATATCACTAAGGCGCCATCTCCACGGACGAGAAAATCGCAACGAGTCCGTCCTACTATCGTCGGATAATCTCCACGGCACAGTACGCGGCAGAAAATAATGTACATCGACCTTTAGAAAGAGATAGCGGATTTGTAGAGCATCGTCTCTGTCGTTGAGACCGACGAAATGTACCGAGGCCGATATACATTATTTTCTGCCAGCGTGTCGTTGAGACTCTCAACGAAACGCCACGAGACCGCAACGAATCGCCGCGCGACGTGAGTCGTGACGCATTGTGTACCACGTTGGCCAAGTGCGGAATGATAGACTTCACACTGCTTCGAGAACATTAAGGAGAACTGTCAGGCATGCAGATTTTTTCACGATGTATTCCTTCACCTTAAAGCGACTAATATTTAATTGCTTAAAACTCACATAAATCCAAAAAAATTGGATCCGAGATCGAGCCCAAATACCAGAACCACCCGAAAAGGTGAGGTTTTAACCACAAAGCTATCAGACTTCATAATATCTTAAGAGATATTATGAATCATATTTTTATTTTCATTACGGTATTAACATTATTGTAGGTATTATTTGATACTGACTGTAGTTAGGAATATCATATTTTTTTCGAGTCTTTTTAACAGGAAAACATTAAAAAACCTTAAATAAATAAGTTTACAAATCTATAGTAATGTAGCGTTTAAAAACTTGTCCCGCAAATTGCTAATGTATGTGGCCTCCATTTTAGTGAGCAAGAGACTGAAGTTTCGAGCTGATGGTATATTTTTACTTAAATATACGTCAAATGACGTAAAAAGGATGTTAATGAGCGCAAGTTCCAGCGCAATAGCAATTTGCGGGACTTATACAATGACTTACAACTAACATTTATTCACAACATATCCTAAGACCCAATTCCACTAAGCATTTAACCCCCATTTAGTTAAACATTGAATGCTATCGCCTATCCCTTTTTGGCAGATGACATACGCGATTTTCAAAAAGGAGAGATACAAAGAATGTTAACAAAACCATGATTAATTTGCTGAGTGAAATTACGCATAAAAGTCCGTATATCACAAAAAAAATACCTAGTTCATTTCAAATAGCTTGCTTATGTCAGTGACAAACCCAAAATAACGAATTTACAATTTGTTGCAATGCCTCTTTTGTTGGAACGATATTAAGCGGTCATCTACGTTGATTGTACTACGTCAGAAAACTTCCCGCAAGTGCCAATAACATCTGTACAAAGTTACAACGCATACACTACTATAAATTTTTATATTAATTATTTAGTGTAAGTGGCACTGCCGTTGTCAGTGCGGGCATCCTCTTGCAATAATAATAATATATATATATATATATAATAATGACAAATGTATCCAAAAGGACAAGCTATTTGAAATAGACTATCAAAGAAAGACGATACGTTTCCTAAACGTTACTGTGCGAGACGACCAGCCACGATAGTATGAAGTAGAACAAGCATATAGGGAACACTGCGAGCGCTTTTTTGCCCTCCGGTTGACTGTCGCCGAGGAATTTTGTAGCCGCTGGAACAGATTTATTCATTCCAATAACAAATAGGTAATAGTTAAAAAATCGTTATTAAAACGGCAAGCAAATTTGTTCATAAACGGGGGTAATTTCAATGCAGGCGCACTAAAAAACTCATACTTAACCAGTGGCTGTTATACTTAATAGCGCGCGAATGTTTACCGAAATTCGTCTTGACTTGACATAAGATGGAAAGATAACTTACCAAACGTGGCCCAAGCGAAGCCCACCATAGAGATAGCGAGTCGCAGGAAGAAGAGGAACGCGTTCTGTGTCGCGAACAGTATGAGCCGACACACCACCAGCGACAGCGCGATCGGGAACAGGCAGTAGCCCAGCACGCACACTGACTGGAAGAATGAGCTGGAAACAATAGCACGAATTTTTCATTACAGAACCCATAGTTAATTTTACTCTAACCATACTTTCATTAAGTCTACAACATAAAAATAAAATAAAATAAATAAACCCGTCGAGAGAACCTTATTACATAGGTATTTAAAAATCATTACGAGGAACTACCATTTAAGAAATAATAACGGCCCAAGTTTTTAGTAATTAGCATATCTGTGGAATATGGAACCATACCTTCTGACACACAAAGTAGAGTTGATCAGACATTTTTTAATTTTACACTTTATTTAATTTAAAACTTTATTAATTTTAAAGTGAAAAGAAAAACTGCCACTAGGTAACGAGATGACATCTAACGAGTCACAGGGTGCCACTGAATTTAGCAGATTTTTTTTTCATAAATGATGAGTGTTACTTTGTGAATGTCATGAGTGTTACTCTTTTTTGTAGTAAAACTATGATTTCTAAGGCCGCGGATACACCTGTAAGTTATACTCACACAAGAAGCTTACGTGATTAACTTCCAACAAATATACAAATGTAAACAATGTTGTAAGTACATTTATATTAGTAAAGTTTTCAATTAATTACGTAAGCTACTTACGTGAGTAAAACTTACAGCTGTAATCGCGGCCGAAAACATACTAAATACTTACATGTTACCACCTAGTAGTTTTGAGTTCAACGTGACAACAGCAGCTCCAATCCAGACCAGAACAAACACCTCAGCAAACTCTGGACCCCCATCATTTGTGCTGTCTGCCTCTTCCGCCCCTTGCAGGATGGTGGCCATGAAGGTGCACAGTAACAGTGGACCCCATAGATCCCCTAGAAATACATTACGGTTAATCTGTACTTACGAGGGCTCAGGACGGTGCTTTCTTCATACGAACGTAGGAGGGTATAATTACTACATTATTTAATACTGTACGCTCAAAACTAAGTATTGCATCGATTTATCTCGTCATTATTTAGGTTTATTGATATATAAAACATTGAAAAATAATATTGATTTTAAAGTTACGAGACTCAAAAGATTCCTATTTTAACACTAAATTTATGACAACTTTGGCCGTAAATAAATAAGACAATTTAACATTAGACATAGTTTATTTATTCATTAGTTGAAATGTTTTTATTTTGCAAACATACATTTAGTATTTTTTTTTCAAAAATACTTTTCCTAAACCCTTGATTTCAGTGAAAATCATCGTGCCTCTCACCTTTCTCATACAATGTCAAGTGAAAAGCAAATAGGTTAGGTCGAGCGTACTGCATCACCTTAATATTATGAACCCAAAGTGTGTCAGTTTGTTACTTCTTTATGCCTCAACATGTCTCTGCTGCTGCTCAATTGCGGTAGAATGACAGCTACAATGTCACGATCTCTATCAGCCCTGAGCGGTTGACGCTCGCTCACTATTGGCTACAATGACTTGTTGCAACAAGAGTTACACAAATTCAGCCAATCGCAACAATTGAGATTGTAATAATGATTGATGCAGGTTTTATGAAATAGACCTACGGATTTAAATTTTTTGGCACAAAAATACATATGACTTACATATGAGACACATAGGGTTTTATAAGACTGGATGATACTGAGTTGCCAGCATCATCTAGTTTTGTGTGTGGATTCAGATTTTTAAAATCCTGTGCAAACTCTGATTTTCTAGGATAAAAGTTTCCTATATTGCTCTCCAGATCTGTAATTATATCCATGCTAAAAATCAAATCTTTGCTCCGCTGCGGTGTGATTGAAGGACAAACCAACAAAACACACTTTTGCATTTATAATATGGGTAGTGATAATATAACAGTGCAGTGTAGAATCATTCTGAATAGTCATACAGACAAGACATAATCATTGCACATATAAATGTGAGTGTTTGTGTGTTGGTTTGTCCTTCAATCACGGCGCAACGGAGCAACGGATAGAGGTGATATTTTGCATAGGTATAGTTTAAGACGTGGAGATCGACATAGGCTACTTTTTATCTCGGAAAATCAATGAGTTCTCACAGGATATCTAAAAAACTAAATTCACGCGGACGAAGTCACTGGCATCAGTTAGTTTTTCTATATATAAGAAATAAGTGAATTTTAAAGCATCCCATACAACTAAAGATGTTAACGTAATATTATGCTTACATTCTTTTAATAGGCTGGATTTTTCTCTTGGAACAAGTACATGGTAAAATTTGTTACCAACAGCCCTTAAATCTCTCATCTATAAAAAATAAATAGGTAAGTAAGTGATTTTAAATTATATGCTGTGATAGCCTAGTGGTTAGGACGTCCGCCTTCTAATCGGAGGTCGGGGGTTCAATCCCGGGCGCACCTCTAAATTTTCGGAGTTATGTGCGTTTTCATTAAATATCGTGAGGAAAACATCGTGAGGAATCCTACATGCCTGAGAGTTCTCCATAATGTTCTCAAAGGTGTGTGAAGTCTGCCGATTCGCATTTGGCTGGCATGGTGGACTGTGACAAAATCCTCATTCTAAGAATCACTCATGCCTCACCCATGCTCATATTGAGTAGACGTAGATACTTGTACCTAGGCATCCAAGTCTACTCACAATGTTTTCTTTCAAAAAGCAAGAGATATTTAAATTGTTAAAACACACATAACTAGGCTATCACCGCTTCACAATATACAATGTGTATATAGTTTGCTAGATTGAGAAGGCAATTGGGGTAGGGGGGGGGGGGGGGGGACCTTGCACCCGCACGTCACCCGCACTGGGTTAGCGCGGGGGCTGTGGGGGTGTGCGGGGTGTTTCCTCCCTGATTGCCATTTAACCTGTTGCATACTACACAAGTGCCTAAACAAAAGAAAGTACATATTGGTGCTACATTAATGTCAAAATTATACTAAACGGACAAATCAAAAAGTAGCAATCGCAATTTTGTGAATAAAATAGCATGCACATGACATGCATGACTTACAAAAGTCTCTTTAATAGGTTCGTCGAGTGTGTTGAATTCCATGCTGTCACCTGAGGGCACCCCCCTGGATGGAATATTCATTTCCCCCTCCACCACACCTACATCCCCTGCTGGGAACATCTGCAATGTAGAAACGCAGTAAACACTTCTTTAGTTCAGTTACTTAATAGCACCAGTTTCCAGAGTGTATGATTGGGGATTGTTATACGTATGAACTAGGGATAAAGGTATGATTCCGAACCATGCTGCCGCAACATTGCTGTCACCAGCTGTCCACAGTCCTGTCGCGGCACTACTGGTCCCCATACAATCTCTATAAGCTTATATGACATTACATTCCGAGCTAGGCAGCAATGTTCCGCTACATTGCTGCCTAGCTCGGAATGACATTCACGCACAACAGACGGAAACGTTTAAGTGCAGAAACTAGCCCAGAGCGAAGAAGAAGATTGAAAAACCATGTAATTATTATAATTTTGTAACAGATAAATAGCTTATGAACAAAATATAGTATAAGTATATGAATAAAATGGTTAATGAATACATTTAAAACTCTTATCAGACAGTATTACAAATTGTACTTATATCAAACATTTACAAGCCGGCACATACGTGTTATCAAAAAATATGATATGTTAGAATAACATAAAGAACGTCAATTTCAAATAGGTTACTCATCAACACAGATTTCATCAAATATTTTATTTGATTGTATGGAGGAATAAGTATTCGTTTAGCCTAATTTACGCTTAAAAGGGGCTACTTAAGTATTTTTATAAGTTTTCAAATAATTAGGTAGTCCTAATAAAGTCTAAAACCAATGTAAATATTTTTCAAATGGAGCTGAATCTAAACAAATCAATAAAGAAACTTACATCGTACTTGGTATCAAAGCTTGTCATTTTATTAAATAATTTATTTATAGTCGAGAAAAGCTTTGATTAGAGTTCATTCATAAAAAGAGAAAATATTGTACAAATACAAAATCCCAATTTCCAACAAACCAACCACAATGAAATGACAATGAACCACAATTTTTTTTTTTTTTTCCAAAATGACATTAACAAACGTCAGTCATCTCTTTTTTTAAAATGTCTTTACGGCTCTGGGTGTCAGTCACCTTGCAGCATCAGCACAGAACATCAGTTATGTACATGTCATGTACAAGTAAGCCGCTAGCGGCACTTTAGTAGGTACATATTTCTCAAATCATAATAGAACCGCTGTCGGTAAAATAACATGTATACTAAACTAATAACTATAAACTTATAACTATGCAATGGTACTGATTCTGAGCACAACCCAATTTTAGAATATTCGCATCCTCTTTTTACTAATGTAATATGAAAAGAGACGCTGTTGGACAGTTTTAAATTAAATTTTTAGATGGTAAAACCCGTGATTTTAGCGCACAGTCGCGAGCCTACTGTTTAAATTTGTAGTGTGCACTAAAATTTAGAGTCTTTAAATGTAAAGTTCATTTATGTCCCTTTTTAGCATTGTTAAAAAGAAAAGGATGCAGATACTCTAAATTTAGTTAAGAGCAAGACAGCGGAATCGGTGCCAATGTAACTACAAATCTAATATCCTACAAATCTACAATCGAAACAAACGATCGATGAAAACATCTCGACTTCGCGCACCGCACATGTCTAAATAGAATCCAGAGCTGTAAAGCAATTAAAAAAAATTAAAAATTAAACTTTTGTTTTGTATATGTTATTGTGATGTTATTATGTTATTGGTCTGTGGTGGTGGTGTTTTTAATTTTTAAAATCGTTGAAAATTGTATTTTATGCTGTACTGTTATATTATATATTAAATTATCTATTTCGGCTTGCGCAGATGATCCATTGTACTAACTAAACTGAGCCATGTTTTTGCGCTATGAAAGTCACTGTTAAAAGTAAGTACCGATTGTGTGGAAAATCCATATCGAACTTTACACAATTTCCTTGTATTTATGTGCGATGAACCGCACCTACCGCTTGCCCCTTACATAATTTGTTATATTATTTGTAATCGTACAATCGAGTAGTAACCTAAGTCCTAACTCCTAACCTAATAATATGATTATTGTATTCATCATCACATTTTACCATGACTATCTACTGCATAACCAGTGAAACACGAATTATACTCTTTTTTTTAAAGGTTGGACAGGCGTAGCAACTTGGAGGTGGATAGCAAACGACGACAACTGTGGCATCTGTCGTATGCCCTTTGACAGCTGTTGTCCTGACTGCAAGTTACCTGGTGACGACTGCCCCCTAGTGTGGGGCGCCTGCTCGCACTGCTTTCACATCCACTGCATAGTGAAGTGGCTACACTCACAACCACAGCAGCAGTGCCCTATGTGCAGGCAGGACTGGAAGTTTAATAACAAGTGAATATTGGTAAGTGCTAAATTATTATGGTTCTTATGATGACTGTAGTGATAGCCTAGTGATTGTGGTGATACCCTAGTGGTTAAGACATTGGCCACTTATTCGGGGGGGGGGGGGGGGGGGTCGGGGTTCAATCAGATGCTTTTTGCCTATGGAGTTGTGCTTTAAAACAAATAAGTATCACTTGCTTTAATAGTGAAAGAAAATATTGTTTTGAAACTTGCCTATAGATATATGATAGTTCTCCTTAATGTTCTCAAAAAATGTGTGTTATGCCTCTACTGAGGATGGTTCTCCTCTCAGAAGGAGAAGGGTTAAGCCCACTGTCAACCATGCTGGCCAAGTGAGGATTGGCAGATTTGGTTAAAAAGAACTCTAGCCGAAACTTGTAGAGTGGGTGATTTATATTATGTACTAGCTGAAGTTCGCGACTTCGTCCGCGTGGATTTAGGTATTTAAAGATCCCGTGGGAAGCCTTTGATTTATTTGATTTATAAAAGTAGCCTATGTCACTCTCCAGTCTCCACGTCTTTAACGATATCCATACAAAATAATCACGTCGATCCGTTGCACCCCTCGCACCGGTTTATTGTTCCTTTTTCTAAGCGACTTAGTAGACCAGTTTTTAAACCACCATGATTTAGGAATACAATTCCTTACAGCGTCAGGGTCGAGGAGTTGAGTCCTTGAGTTCAACGATAGTTTTAACTCGGTAGGTACCTCCATTATCAATTTATAACCGAAAGTTTCTAAATCCCATCAGTTTAGGTGATCAGGTCCTCTGCAGTAGCCTATGTTACTCCCTGGTTAATCATCTACTTGCCTGTGAAAGTCCTGTTAAAATAGGTTCAGCCGTTCCAAAGATTAGCCCATTCAAACAGACAGACAGGCAGACAAATATAAAAACGTGTGATTCGATTATGGTATAGTTCAAATAACCATATTATGAGCTTAATATGAGGTAGTTATTTCGAAATTACAGACAGACACTTCAAGTTTATTTATTAGTACATATATCTATACATTCTAAAACAGATTTTTATTTATTTTTTTCATAATAGTTTTTGATTTATCATGCAAAATGTAAAAAATGCGATTGTAGTACGGAACCCTTGGTGCACGAGTCTGACTCGCACTTGGCCGGTTTTTGCTTATAGCACAGTGCACACCACTCTTTATTTCCAGATGTATATAATTATAATTAATCCCTACTATGGCAGGTATGGTAAATTAAATTAGCATCATTAGCTACATCTTGAAAATAATAAATAGATTTAATATTTTTGTTTTTTTGTACTTTACAATGCTTATGAGTGACTTGAAAACTATGCAAATTACTTATTCTATCAATTATTCAGCATATACAGAAATAAAAGCTATTCCAGTTACAAGTTATGCCTATTATGACTTTATTAGGTACCCGTGATGGTTCCTTAGATTTACCGGAATAAAAAGTACCCTATGTCCTTTTCCAGGTCTTAAACTATAACCATGCAAAAAATCACGTCGATCCGTTGCTCCGTTGTGACGTGATTGAAGGACAAACCATTAAACCAACAAACAAATACACTTTCACATTTATAATAGGGCTAGTGATTTCAAATAAATAAAACACTTACATTGTACCTATATAAGTAGTAAGCAAAATATTTAAGATATTTAACTCCTGCATTTGCAGTAAAAATCAGAATATTTAGCCTTACGCTGAAATCTATAGGATAATATTAAGTAAGAAAATTATAGTACAATCAATAAGATTCTCTATAAACAGCATCTAACATCCAATATACAAATTACAGCTGTTATTTGATGAGCATGAAACAATAGGCCACTATACTAGCGGCACGCTATGATGGCCGGTTTGACACATTACAATAGTGATGTGGAATGTCAATTTATTCTCGAACAAAAAACAATTAAGTTTTGTTTTTGTACCTGATTAAATAGGTTTAATAAAACAAAAATGTATATGTTTATTTAATTTATTTGAACGAACTGAATATTTGAACGAAAATGAATATACATACTTTATATGCACACAAGAAACATATGAATACAAAAGATACCGAAAAAGGTGCCACAAAAGGCCATAATTAATCAGATTCGTCCATACTACTATTTTCACTGTCGTCACTGCTATCATCACATACATTAATAATTATATGTTCGTTTTCTATAATATTATCTATTTTCACATCTCTTTCATAATCTTCCCTTATTAATTTAACAGTTCTATTCACAACCTTTTCCCAGTCTCCTTTAGTCACATGTTCACAAGCTTCTTCTAATAATTTTAGCATTTTTTTTGTGGTAAATGGGGGTTCTGTATTGTGTCTTGCAGCATATCCCTTAATTTGAGCCCACACCAACTCAATCGCATTATACTCACAATGGTAAGGCGGTAACCGTATAACTCTGTGCCCATGTTCTAATGCTATTTCGTCAATGACGTATCGGATCTTGGTTGGTTTGTTTTCTTTTAAAAGACGTACTAATTCCGCTTTTAACATATTCATGTTTGCATCTACGCCATTTTTACGAAGCCATGCGACGATATCAGCTTTCTTTTGGGATTGGGCAGGTGGCTTGTCAATTTGCATCGAGTGGTATGGGGCGTTGTCCATAATTATAATAGATGGTTCAGGGAGGCTACACAACATTGAGGTAAACCATTCAGTAAACTTTTCTCCATTCATGTCTTCATGATAGTCTCCAGTGGTTTTTGACGCAAAAGCCATGAGAGAACCTTCGACAAACCCGTTGATGGTTCCGGCGTGACAAATTATAAGTCGCGATCCTTTTCCTACAGGAACTTTGGAAGTAGATGCTGCTGTGTCATCGTTCCAAGAACGGCCTACAGTATGGTTAGCATTAAGCCATGTTTCATCCAAGAACACAACATTTTGCCAATTTTTGATTTCTTTCACTTGCCGTAAAAAAGTATACCTTGCCATCGCTATATCAAATCTTTCCATCAATATTTTGCGTTTGTTACATTTTTTGTATCGAAATCCAATGGTCTTCAAAATCTTCGTTAAAGAACTTTCCCCACCGAAGAATAATCCAGCTTCCTTCAGTGAATGCACCAACTTTTTTCTTGTTGGATACTCCTTCTGTAAATAGTAGCCGTAAACATGTCTTCGGATAGCATCGGCATCAAAGCTATCGATGCCTACGACTGGTTTTGCTCGTTTTCTCTTTTTTGGTGTGTGAAGTTTATTTTCTTCTGTGCCAGTCTCGCCATATTTTTTTTTAGTTATCCGTCTAACAGTTCGTTGTCCAATATTAAGCGCATCAGCTACGCGTTCAACCACTGACGTTATAGGTAAAATTGGCCCTCCATTTTGAGCTTCACGATCGAAATAGTTACGAAGGCGTATTAGGAACTCACGTGTCTGACTATTTAGAACAGTTCTCTGCGTACGTTCGGTCATATCGACGAAATCCACAACAAAGGGCTTGAACAGAGTCCAAATTAACGAGCAAGGGTCAACAGTAATGCAGTATCAATATTTGAAATCCAAAGCCAGGTCAAAACTATATCACAATCGCATTGCACTGACAGTTTATACTTTTCGAAGCAACGTCAATTCGAAACTGCTTTGTTTTGCATTGAGCATTGACGCGAGTTTGCCGGAGGTAGTAGTTGTGCTAGCCAGCGATCCTATGTGACGATCGTATTAGATTCCATTTTTAAAAATTTATTGATATTTTTTTGCGATTTCAGAGGTTTGTCCACATAGTGAAAATTGTTCATATTCACAAGTACATTCACCCCTTAAATGGTGCAAACTGATTTTTCTACACTTGTATACATTTAAGAAATCAATTTAATAAATAAATTTTGAGTCCTAAACCTAAAACTACATTCGATAAAATTTATGAATCTCTGCACATCACTATCGTCAATAAAGTAATACAATTATTTCCTTCAAAGTCGTTATCAATTAATACGGAACTTCATGAGCGGACAAACGTCAAACCGGCCATCATAGCGTGCCGCTAGTTTAAGTGCTTAAAAGTAGCCCATAATAGACCCCATGCGATGTGGCGTGCGCCGCCACAGACCGGCAGTGTTGCGTTCATTCTCATGGTAAACAATCGCCTTTGCTGATAATGTGTGGGTCAGCTCATTGTTCTGTCTGCTGCGGAAAAAGTTGAATACGCAATAGCCGCGTTTGTACAATAATGATTGAATCCGTTTTTAGGAATACCTGATACTAGTTCACACTTTAGATTTTAGAACTATCAAAACAAAAGTGTATTAATGCCACTTGGATAATTTATGCGGTGTTCGGACACTCGGTACTCGAGTCACCAGTCAGTCCGCCGCAGTATGAGTGGCGCACGGGCGGGGACAGTCGTGTCGACCGAGCGCTCCGAGTTGTATGCGCGGGTGTAGTGACTTACGTGATGTTAAATTTACCGTGCTCATTATACTATAGGTTCGTGTTATAGTATTGACCGAGTGACGCCTCGTTTAAGCATGCTGATGGTTCAGAGTAACGCGCACCCCATGAAGTCCACCAAAATCAAAGGACCTCCACCTGTACCGCCGCGGCCGAGCCAGAGCATGGTGGCCGAAGCTCTGGCGAAGACGAGGAAAGCCGTAGCTGACTCCAAGGCCACATTAAAGACTAGAACGTTCACCAAAAACGAAGTGCACCATGTTTCATCAAAGGCTAAAACTCTGGACCGGAATGCGACACCTACGAAGCCTTCCGTGTCGCCTCGACAAAACGGGCTCGCGCGTGTCAAATCTTTTATCAAAGACGTTATTAGTGATCGCAGTTCCTCGTCAGACGAGAAAAAATCTAGCGGTCACAACTCGAGGAGGAGTTCCAGCGACAGCAGCTCTATTCATTCGCCGGCGTCTAATAATAAGTCGAGTGAATCGCTAAATTCCAAAGCTGTTAAAACCTGTAAACAAATATTGGTTCGATCTCTGTCCACTTCCAATAAATTAGATCAGGATCCTAAGTGCAAAGTTTCTAAATCGTCTAGTTTTGCCGAGAAAACTTTTCCTTTGCGCAAGGCTCCCCCGCCACCGTTATCACCGAAACCTAAGTTAAAGCCAATGAAACCGTTACTTGTACAGAAAAGTGTAGAGCAAAAGAAGCAATTAAAACAACCTGACACTGGTATTTACGCGTTGCCGGTCGATGCACAGCCACCACAAATTGCAATTCCAGACGATTGCTACGCAACCGTAGAGGAAGTCAAAATTGTTGAGGATAGGCTACAAAACAGTTCACCTAAAGTTAATCATTCGGATACACAAAACACTGATCATCAACCAAACGACGTGAACATAAATATAAACAACAATAACAATTCCTTAGAGAGAAAGACTTCTCGAGTGACTGAAATGCTTATTTCGGAAATTCTCGCGAGCAGAAACAATAATAAAGGGGAAGCGAACGCTGTTATAGATAAAGGGAAAGATTCTACGAATTTGACTAACGGGAATGACTCGTCCGAGGCTGAAAAGATGAAGGACATGAATAACCACGAGATGTTGATATACGAACTGCAGACGATGAGGTCACAGCCGAACGTCCCCGAAGTTTTAGATGCCAAGGAAAACGATGATATGCAGTGTGATTCGGAGGATGAAAACTACGCGACATCATCTGTAACGAGCGACACTTTTGAAGATGATCAAGCGTACGCGTACATACGGGATGATGATCTCAAATCTAGGTAAAATGTCTTACTAGTACATAGTATAAAGTCGCTCGCCGCTGTCAACATGCACGCTCAGATCTTTTAAACTACACAACGGATTTGAATGCGGTTTTGACCAATAGTTAGGGTGATTCAAGAGGAACGTTTATACGTTTATTTATATTATACCTATAGTTTAATATTGTTCTAAATAATATGACGAAAATTGTTCAAAATGTCTCGTGCGAAGCCGGGTCGGGTCGCTAGTTAAATATGTAAAAGGAAAAGCTGACTGACTGACTGATCAAGGCACAGCACTGGAAGGATCGCGCTGAAATTTGGCATGCAGATATTATAGCTATTATGACGTAAACATTCGTTAAGAAAGGATTTTTGCAAATTCAACTACGAACCACCCGTTCCCACCTGTCGTTTGTCGCTTGATGTTCAAGTGGCGGTACATTTTTACATAACGACAAAATCGGATTCCGACATTTTTGTGTTGTTTCGGATTGACTATGCTGCGTAGGCCCTCTGGCCGCTACAGCGTCACCGGGGGAAGGATTCCGACAAGTGTGAATACCTTCCTATAAAATGTTCTGCCACTGGAACATCCGATCTGGGCCCGACAAACGACAAGTGGGAACGGGGGGTTAGAGGATAAAAGAGGGGATTGAAATTTGTGTAGTCCTAGCGGACGAAATCGCAAATTCAAATAAAGTAAAGTTGCCCACCGAAATCTATCTCCTGCCATTCCTCTTAACTTACGTAATAGAGATTTATAAGCGGTATTTTTAGATTCGCATTAGGTACACGTTCGGCTCGTAGAAATGATGATTTGTCGCGAACAAAGCGGCAGGTAAACGCTAGTGCAGATTTCAGTTTTAGAATTATTATGCTCTACAAGTATACATATAAAACTGGTTTTATGACGACGGCCTAGATGTTTGATAAAAGTTAAAACAAATATATCTGCCTATTAATTATCGTTTTTAGGGTTCCGTAGTAAACAAGGAACCCTTATATTGTTTAGCCACAGGTGTAAAGTTTAATTTATTGTTGCGAAGTGCCTATTTTAACTCTAAAGGCCAGTTTTTAATTCGCAACTCGCGATTGAATCATGTTTTTAGGTGTGTCAATGTCAACAAGGTTAAACGTATTCACATGCACTACATTAGGTAATGTTGTGGAATCTAAACGTTTAAAAAAATCATGATTTTTATTTATTTTTACCATGAACGTCACGCCGCGCTGTACGGAAGGTGAATAATGACGTCACAATCGAAAAATATTTGTCGTTTACGCCATGTGACGTCATTAATTGCTTTCCGTACAACGTAGGGTTCCGACTTCCGTACCTCAAAAGGAAAAACGGAACCCTTACCTATTGGATCTTAAAAATAAATAAAAATCTGTTTTGAAATGCACAGGTGAAGCCCTTTCATTAGGATACCCCACTTGATATAGTTATCTTACTTCGAAATGAAAAATACTAATTTTTAGTTCATGACCACAATTTAATTTTTATTTGTGATGTAACCACAAATTCACAGATTTCAGATTTTTCTCCTAATGTCTGCTATAAGACCTACCTACCTGCCAAATTTCATGATTCTAGGTCAACGGGAAGTACCCTGTAGGTTTCTTGACAGACCGACAGACAACAAAGTGATCCTATAAGGGTTCCATTTTTCCTTTTGAGGTACGGAACCCTAAAAAAACATAGGATAACAATGCAATCTTGGAGTTAGAAGTCGAGCGAATTCCTTTCACTTTAAGCCGTTTGAAATTCCTGCATAATGTAATTTGCACTCCATGGTTGATGGGATTCCTTACAAGTGCACGACAACACGACTAGGCTCACCTCGATTAGCGGGTGATAAAATTATGTATAATATTGGTACTGATGCTGAGCACAACTAAATTTTAGAGCATTCGCATCCTATTCTTAGTAATATAATATGAAAAGGACAGACATAGTTTGACAGTTTTAAGTTTAATTTAGAGCCGTCAAACCTCGTGACCTTAACTGCCAGTTGCGAGCGTATCGTTTTTAGTCTTTAAGGTGACGCAGGACGCTCGACCGAAATTGGCAGCGCACGTGGGTAACATGTTTGCTTTTCACTTGACATTGTATGAGAAAGTTGAGAGGCACGATGATTTTCACCAAAATCAAGCACCCGAAAAGGGTCCAGGAAAAGTATTTTTGAGAAAAAACTGCTGAATTCATGTTTGCAAAGTAAAATTATTTCAAATTATGAATAAATAAACTACGTCTAATGATAAATTGTTTTAGAATTTTCATATCCCTAATCTTATTTATTTACGCCCAAAGTTGTCATTAATTTAGTGTTAAAATAGGAATCTTTTGAGCCTCGTAACTTTTAAATCAATATTTTTTTCAATGTTTTTATATCAATAAACCTAGATAATGACGAGATAAATCGATATAAATCTTAGTTTTGTGCGTACAATATCGAATATTGTTGTAATTTCCCTCCTACGTTTATATGAAGAAAGCACCGAACTGAGTAAGTTGACTGAGTTAAGTGTAAAAATCACGTTTCGCCCTTTTTTAGCAATATTAAAAAGAAGAGGATGCCGATACTCTTAAATTTAGTTTAGCGAAAAACAACAGCATCAGTGCCTTATGTGTAGGAAGAGATACATTGAACAGTTTACTATTTGTGGGAGATGTTACACTAACCGTAACGCGATTCTGGTATCGTTGGATTTGAAGAAAATTCAGATACCTACAATCTACATGTCAATAAAGTTGCAAAACTGTCAATATTTGGAGTTATGTGCGTTTTAAGCAATACAACTACGAGTCAGGCTCGCGCAATGAGGGTTCCGTACTACAGTCGTATTTTTTCGACATTTTGCACGATAATTCAAAACTATGATGCATAAAAATAAATAAAAATCTGTTTTAAAATGTACAGGTGAAGACCTTCCATATGATACCCCACTTGATATAGTCACTCACTTCGAAAGTTGAAAATACTAATTATTAGTTCATGACCAAAAATTTTTTTTTTTGTGTGATCTAAACCTAAATTCACGGTTTTCAGATTTTTCCCCAAATGTCAGCTATAAGATCTACCTACCTGCCAAATTTCATGATTCTAGGTCAACGGGAAGTACCCTGTAGGTTTCTTGACAGACAGACGGACAGACAGACAGACAGACAGACAACAAAGTGATCCTATAAGGGTTCCGTTTTTCCTTTTGAGGTACGGAACCCTAAAAATAGCACATGCTTTAACGGTGAAGGAAAAACATGTAGAAGAAAGCTAAAGCATGCTTGAGAGTTCTCCATATTCTCAAAGATGTGTGAAATCTGCCAATCCGCACTTGGCCAGGGTGGCGCTTAACTTTTACAATGCTGTAAACACTTATAGTAAATCCATAAACGTTGTCAACAGACTACGCAAGCAGTTCCGAGCCATCAGCACCATGTCCCTTCAAGGGATGCCTCCATTGCCAAAGAGCCTCAGCGGCTTCGCTGACGGCGAGCCTGATCTCCGAGAGCCTCCCCTGACCCCTGCTGAGGAACACCCTCCCACCGACCTTGACTCGCAACTGGTCTACTTGAAGAAGGAAATGGTAAGTCCCGGCATTCTATGTTACGTTCTTTCTCTCTGCGTTGTATTCCTCATTGCTAAGGGTTGTGACCTCTTCCCATTAATCAAATTATGGTAGTGATTTGGGATTATAATGGAGTTCCCAGGTCTTTCCGCAAACGACTCAACTAAGAGACGATTTCAGAATATGGGTCTTAATAGTAACTTATTGGATTGTCGTTGATGCTCGTCTTAACCGATCTACGTCCACTGCTGGACTGGTGTTTTTGTAAAGATTTCCACAAATTACGGTCTTGTGCCGATTGTGTTCAGCTTCTAGTAAGTATAGGTACTTACCTACACTATGATTAATAAATAAATATAAAAAAAATACTACATAAAAACGCAATAATATATAGTAAGAAAAAAAACTATAATTTTAAGCTATGGAAATATTATGTGATACACTGAAATAAAAGAAATAAGTGTCACATAAGCCTGCTGCATTTTTTTGCGTATGGAACCATCTATGGATTCAAAAAAATTCTGTATAATCAAATAAAAATAAATGCGTGCAAATCTGTGAGCGTGAAAACTTGCGTGCATGCGTGCGCGATACATGTGTATTTAAAATAATCGTCACAGTTTCTTAATGTATAACTACATATTATAGTAATAGAGAAAAAGAAAACTTAAATAAGATGTAGATCCTAAAATATTGCATGCTCTTAGGCAAAATTTCGCTGTACATTATATTATGTATGTACTTTTTTGAACCTTCGCTCGCCTGCAGTGAAACTCAAGTCAAGTAAAGAGTTTTTAATTTGAAGAATTTTAACTATTGTTGTCTAAAGACCGTATGAAAACTAGGTTAAAGTACTTAATTGCGTTAAAGATGATGCAAATGCCTTACTGGCACACGGAGAACCCGTAAAAAATTTATTTAATTAACACTATTAAATGAATTTTAAACATTAGAAACTTTATGTGCCAATAAAATATACATGAGCGATGGAGCAATATTTGCAATTAAAGCGTTAGTTTTTTTTAGGTAGTTTTTATTTATCTAGCCTTACATGTAGTCGTAAGGTGCCGTCCTATTTAAAAAAACCGGGCAAGTGCGAGTCAGGCTCGCGCAATGAGGGTTTCGTACTACAGTCGTATTTTTTCGACATTTTGCACGATAATTCAAAAACTATGATGCATAAAAATAAATAAAAATCTGTTTTAGAATGTACAGGTTGACCTTTCATATGATACCCCACTTGATATAGTTATCTCACTTCGAAAGTTGAAAATACTAATTATTAGTTAATGACCACAATTTTTTTTTGTGTGATCTAACCCTAAAATCACGGTTTTCAGATTTTTCCCCAAATGTCAGCTATAAGATGTACCTACCTGCCAAATTTCATGATTCTAGGTCAACGGGAAGTACCCTGTAGGTTTCTTGACAGACAGACAGACAGACAACAAAGTTATCCTATAAGGGTTCCGTTTATCCTTTTGAGGTACGGAACCCTAAAAACCGGCCAAGTGCGAGTCAGGCTTGCGCACCGAGGGTTCTGTATTACAGTCGTATTTTATCGTCATTTTGCACGATAAATCAAAAATATTATGCATAAAAATAAATAAAATGATACCCCACTTGGTATAGCAATCTTACTTTGTAAATCGAAAATAGCAATATTTGTTCTTGAACACATTTAAATTTTTTTTCCCCTAATGTCTGCTATATAAGACCAAAGATAATATATACAAGTAAGATCGCTAACGTCATACATTCATTTAAAGCTTGCGTAAAACTCCTTTAAGTCGCCGGTACCTTGTAGGTCAACTCCTTATAGTGTGATGGCATTATTGTGCAAGCTAAAATGTGAGTTATCGAATTTATTTAGTGCCATCTATCGAACAGCTGATGAAACTCAATTTTATTTAGAGCCAACTCAAATTTTACTCAAATAATAAACGAAATCCAAAATCACAGGCAATCATCAAAGGGTCCGGTATCAAGCGTAGGTCAGCAGTTTGGTATCATCAAAAATCCAGGAGCAAGCACAAGTAATCGGGTTAGCAGAATCTCGGAGTTCATATAGCAGAAACAATTCACAAACGAAATAGGGAAAAGAAATAAAAGCACTCAGAAAATTGTAATACACCGTCAAATTTAACCGTCACCAATCCAAAGGCAAATAATAATTTTATTTTCAAGTAACAAGTCATTTTTGTTACGCCATCTACTGGAATTTTGTAATACTACTTCAGCTATCCAAAGCAAAATGCTATGGATATCGTAAAGTTCAATGAGTCAATAATTAAAATTAAGAATTAGCTTTTTCCGATGGTGATGTTGTGAAAATTTTGTATTTTGTTACTAAATATAAATAAATTTGATGAACCAGACAAGTAAAATATGATATTTCGTCAAATCCATAAAAAATATATTTCATACGAACCAAGTGACGCCATCTAGTAATAGTCTTGAACTAGTTACAATTTTAAATAGAGAGTGAGCGATCTGTACTTGTTTAATATATTATCTTTGATAAGACCTAGCTACCTGCCAAATTTCATGATTCTAGGTTAACGGGAAGTACCCTGTAGGTTTCTCGACAGACAGACAGACAACAAAGTGATCCTAAGTATAAGAAACCGTTTTTCCGTTTTTCCTTTTGAGGTACGGGACCCTAAAAACGGTTATGTAAATGCACAAAATAGTTTTGAGTTGTCGCTAAAAATGTGAGAATTTACAAAAGCGGATGTTTCAAGAAAGAATTCTCAGTAGGACCAAAATAAAAACTAAACACCTTGGTCCTACGTAGCATTAATTTTACAAACGTCCATTTTTGAAATTTTTTACGTTTTTTGGCGATAACTCAGAAACAACTTTTTACAATTAAGCGCTTTTTAGAAATAGGTAGGGCGGTAGTTATAGGGCAAAAAAACTGGCCGCTTGTTATACGCCTGGGCGCTTAAGCATTTTGGTAGCTAATGCAAAGAAAAAGCAGGCGGCCTCCTTTTAAAAGACCAAAGCTACTGCGCCGCAAATTCAAAAGTTCAATCATCTTTCCAATATTTAATTTTAGGAACTTTACAGTAATAATGGTTGACAAATAATAAGCTTGCTTTAGTGTTTATTTAACCATCTATGTATGTACCTAAAAGTATAAACTTACCTAACTTATCTATGATTTTACCCGTAGGGTGCCAACGGGACCCTATCACTAAGCCTCCGTTGTCCGTTCGTCCGTCTGTCTGTCTGTAAGCGGACGCATCTCGTGAACCGTTATAGGTAGGTACTAGGTAGAGAGTTGAAATTTTGATAGAATGTGTATTTCCATTACCGGTTTAACAACAAATAATAAAAAATTCGAAATGGCCGCCAAGAAAATTAAAAAATATATGTCTTATCTAAAAATTAAATTTAAAACTGTCAAACTGCGTCTGTCCTTTTCATATTACATTAGTAAGGAGAGGATGCGAATACTCTAAAATTAGGTTGTGCTCAGAATCAATCTCTGATCTCGTGATCACATCAGAAATGAGGAGATCCGTAGGAGAACTAAAGCACATAGCTCGATGGATTGCGAAGCTGAAGTTGCAATAGGCAGGGCATATAGTTCGGAAAACCGATATAAATGTACGTTGGGGTCCCAAGGTTGGAAGAAGGTGGACGGACGACATCAGACGAGCCGCGGATTTAGGCGGCGCAAGACCGTGGCGTGTGGACATCTATCGGTTGATGATGATCATGATTATATTCTAACTAGCTTATGCTCGCGACTTCGTCCGCATGGACTACACAAATTTCAAACTCCTATTTCACTCCCTTAGGGGTTGAATTTTCAAAAATCCTTTATTAGCGGATGCATACGTCATAATAGCTATCTGCATGCCAAATTTCAGCTCGATCCGTCCAGTAGTTTGAGCTGCGCGTTGATAGATCAGTCAGTCAGTCAGTCAGTCAGTCAGTCAGTCACCTTTTCATTTTATATATTTAAATAATCTTTACCGAACAGTTAATAAGTAGGTAAATGCAAGTCACGGTAAAAGTCATAGGTCAAGTCAAAGTTATTCATGCTAGACCCGAAACGCACTTGACCGATTTCCTACTTTTGAGCAGCTGTGAATAAATACACATGCACGAGGCTACGGCGCTGATTTCATTTACGTAATAAAATAACTAATAAAATATAATAATTTGTCATACAAATCAAGAGTAATGATTCAAGACTTATTTTGTGGTTTGACGACATGATATAATGTAGGTAAGGTCAGTACCTAGGTATAATGCAACGGGGTCGAAATATCGATAATTCAAAATCAACGTATTAATTTGTAATCGTTGTAATTCGCAATCGTTGTGAGTACCCGCTATTAACATTATAACATATTGAGAGTGTTTAAAATATGCTTGTGTATTGTATTTTATGACATTTTGACTAAATTTGCATATGATCGGTCTCATTAATTAAGTATCTACATATTTCAAGGAGGGGCTAAAATTTAAACTACTGCTAGAGTCAGGCTAACGAAAGAAGAGCCCGGATGAGCGCTGTAAATTAAAAAATATCAGTATGACAGACCTGGAATAACCTAATTTAATAGAATAGAAATAAAAATAAGTAATTCTAAAGTATCAAATTAGGTTATTCCAGGTCTGTCAAACTAATATTGGGCATGCCATACCTACTGCAATTTTTTTTAATTTGCCGCGCTTTTCCAGTCTCTTCTTTCGTTAGCCAGACTCTATGTTACTAGTTTAAAAGTAACAGGTGAATGATGAAACATAAGCAAAAAAACTATCAAACAAAGTAGCAACACGAGAGAAAAATATTTACCTAAAACCACGCCAAAGAATTGAGTGTAACACAAACATCGCTTTGTAAAATATTTGTACTAAATGCGGAGATGTAGAACGCGCTATGCCACATCCTTCCCTATTCCATTTGTAGCATTTTGCTTTATAGAGCTGGAGTGAAAACTGGAACTTGATGCTGTAATGGTGAACCGAGCAAGATACGAGTCCCTTCATATTGATGCTCATGAGGTAGTCTAAATATAAATAAAAGGAAAAGTTGACTGACTGACTGATTAATCGACCGACATGTAAAAGAATGTTTTTGTATGAAATTGTTTCGCTTGGAAAAATAAATAAAATCAGCTATTTTTCTTTTTTCCACATACACAATATTGTTCAGGAAATTCTGAAATCTTGAGGTAAAAATTAATTGGTAAAAATTAAGTACGAAGAATAATACTGTTGATGTATCTGTACTATAATTTTTGTAGTTTGTTGAAAAGTTATTTTTTCAGGTAAAATGAAAGTGACACAAAATCGCAATCATATTTCTACATACACATTATATCGAATATTGGTATCATTGCAAAAATTGATTTAAAAGTTTCACTATTTTGCAATAACTAATAGCTATTAGCCAATACCTAGGTATAGTTAGCACCACGCGGAATGCATCGGTATCTCTACATAGTATAAAAACAGGCCGAATTGAGAACCACCTCCTTTTTGGAAGTCGGTTAAAAATAAGGTCGCTTCCCGCTGTTTGTATATATGTTTGAACGCGTAGATCTTTTAAACTACGCAACGGATTTTAATGCGGTTTTCACCAATAGATAGTGATTCAAGAGGAAGGTTTATAGGTACTGTTCAATTCACAAAAGTTAGAGATCCCTAGGGAAATTGGAATAATGTGAGTTAGGTCGGTAAAAAATCGAAGGTAACGCGCAACAAAACGAGACTGAGGGGGCGCGGGTGGTCGCATTTATAATATTAGTATCGAAGTATGGATTATTAATCACGCCTCACTGACACCACATTAGTATCTTCATTACACCCATGCGAAGCCGGGGCGGGTCGCTAGTAAGATATAAATAGTGTATGAAAGAAATAACGTAAAATAAACTGGACCAGACATTGCAGTTTAAAAAACAGATGTCTGTGCATTTAAGTTTATCGCCCGTTATCGTACGTAATGTTTAGCTACATTAGTTGAACTGGCGTTTATATACTACTAGCTTATGCTCGCGACTTCGTCCGCGTGGACAACACAAATTTCAAACCCCTATTTGGTCCCATTAGGGGTTGAATTTTCAAAAATCCTTTCTTAGCGGATGCCTACGTCATAATAGCTATCTGCTTGCCAAATTTCAGCCCAATCCGTCCAGTAGTTTGAGCTGTGCGTTGATAGATCAGTCAGTCAGTACCTAAGTCAGTCACCTTTTCCTTTCATATATTTAGAAGACAATATAAAGTTTATTATAATATTATTAAGTTATTTAAGAAAATGTTTATTACTTAATCCTTAAATCATGGCCTTTGTGACCTTAACAAGTCACAGCAATTAACTTAAGCTTAGATAAGGTTACAGCGATTATGTAATGCCTTTAGTATGAAGTTCATTAGGACCAGCTCTTGTATACTTAATACTGGGGATCGCGTGGGACGAAGTAATTGGATGTGCCTATACGTATAACTTTATATAATACCGAAAGATATCGTTATGATCCCCTTTAATGAAAAGTGTTATAGACTTTTTCCTGAAGATTTGTTTGGGTAACTTTTTTGCAATGATTATGATATGATAATGATCGATTTCGTCCGCAAGGATCAGAGGATATACATAGTATAAGATAAAAAAGCGACCCTTAGGATCACTTTGTTGTCTGTCTGTATGTCTGTCTGTCCATCTGTCTAGGTATCGTGTTTGTCAAGAAAACCTATAGGGTGCTTCCCTTTGACATACGAGTCATGATATTTGGCAGGTAGGTAGGTATTATAGCACAAGTAAAGGAATAAATCCCAAAACCGTAAATTTGTGGATTCATAAAAAAAAAATTAAAATGTGTTCAAGAACAAATAATTAGTGTTTTCAATTTTCAAAGTAAGATACCAAGTGGGATATCATATGAAAGGGCTTTACCTGTAGATTCTCAAACAGATTCTTATTTATTTTTATGCGTATCTAATAGTTTTTGATTCATCGTGCAAAAAAATATCCGAGCATGGAACCTTCGGTGCGCGAACTGACTCGGACTTGGCCGGTGTTCAGAGGATGAATATTTTGCATGCTTTACACGTGAGACTCCTCTTTTGTGCTAATTTCTGGTGTGACGTTACTCACTGCATTCTTATAAGAATGATCGGAATTCTATAAGCTATCGTCGTTACAGTTTTATAAGAATCCCTAGAAAGTAATCTAATTTGTTATAAAAATAGGTCTGCGCTCGGTGCGATAAGGTTTCAGATGAGCGGCTTATTCTTACGTTATGAACATTGAGGTGGGGTGTAGTCCGTTAACCGCAAGACGCGTCGCGATAGAATTTTTAGCCGTCAGTGGGGCGCGCCACGTGAGGGAGCGGAACACATCAACCTTCTGAAGATACCCAATCGGGTTATGTGGGATTTCTACCCACTAAAACCCCCTCGGTGGCCCTCCTCAGCGCGTTATTGAGAGGCTCCGGGAACTCTAAAGAACGTACGCCGCCGGTGCCTGTCTCGCGCGACGCCCGTTGGACACATCCTGGAGAAAGTGCAGCCACTCGCGACTTCGAAGTCCTAGCGCCAGGGACTATTGGTTGGAACACATCAACCTACGCGCCGCGCCACAACCCGCGTTCGCCATCTGCATTAGTCTGAGTGCTACATCCGTACACAGTACACGAGCGCGTGGAACAATACCGGCGTGAGCTCGCATTTGCATCGCATCGTAGGACGCGACTATTTAACTGTTACAAATGTTACCTACGTTTGACGCTAGGTATCCTATGAAACGCCTGTTTTTTTTTTGATTTCACGTCACCTTTTATATCCATGCAAAAAATCACGTCGACCCGTTACAATTTCCTTCCGATTGAAGGACAAACCCACAAACGAACACATTTCCCCATAATTATGAGTAGGTATTATATCAGTGGGATGTTAACCAGATTTCAGCTCAATATAGTATACGGAACCTTTAAGGTAACTACGTATAAACGGTTTTTATTAGCTTTCACCGTATATATTGTTATGACGCACGAAAAGACGAACGTGATAAAATAAGGGTTAGATTAGTTATTGTTGTGGATCCCTAATAGGAATGTTATTTTAGATTGACGTTATATCGCGTATGTTGTTCAAGGTGACGTTGTGGCATACACTCTAAGAACTGGCAACTCTCATGATAAGAACCTTAGATCCAGTTTCATGACTAGCGGTTAAAGTTACGTTAAGGTTATGGTTAAACTAGAACCGTCAATAAAAGCGAAATGGATTGCATACCTAAGTCAGGGTTTTGCACCAGTTTAACTTTAACCTTAGTTATGGGGAGGTATGATTTATTAACTCATGCAACCTTTTTGCCAGTTTAACTTTAACCTTAGTTATGGAGGTATAATTAACTCATGCAACCTTTTTGCCAGTTTAACTTTAACCTTAGTTATGGAGGTATAATTAACTCATGCAATATTTTTGCCAGTTTAACTTCAACCTTAGTTATGGAGGTATGATAAACTCGTGCAACCTTTTTGCCAGTTAAACTTTAACCTTAGTTATGGAGGTATGATTAACTCATGCAACCTTTTTGCCAGTTTAAATTTAACCTTAGTTATGGAGGTATGATTTACTCATGCAACATTTTTGTCAGTTTAACTTTAACTTTAGTTATGGAAGTATGATTAACTCGTGCAACCTTTTTGCTTTTTACTGATCAAAATTTAACGGTAACTGTAAAGTAACTTTAATCGCCTGTCATGCAACTGGACCTTAGGCAAAATTGGCAAAAGTTACTGTACGCGGCCGAAAGTAATGATGATGAATTAAAGAGTTCGAAAGGTAGAACTTTCCGAATGCGTGATGAATTCGAGACACAATAATATAGTAGAATATTCAACAGAGCTATACCATACCTACATGATTAAATAATTTTTTTTCTTCAAATATAATAATTATGCTTTTTTTTCTAAAGTGAATAGGCAGCTTCTAGGCAGGCGCTCCAATTTATGCTGCATCATTACCTATGTACCTACTATCTTTTTGGTGTGTTTGCACTTTGCAGTCAAGCATTAGCCCATAGAGTTTGAAAAAAGTTGTTCTTCCACAGAAATCCTTATTAAACAATCTTTAAAAGGTAAAAGCTTGTAGGCACATAGGCCGAAACTTTAGAGCAAAGAATGTAAACCAGGCCGAGACGATTCAATAAATGGCAGCTGGCCATGGCATGGTCGAACCTGTCTAGATAAACTTTGAAAAATCTAGTCTGTTTTGATTGGAATGTGCGGAGAAATTTATGTATTCAGGTCAAGTCGAGTTTTCGTCTGATTCGACTTGAACAGATGGTGGCACAATTAGTATGTCACCGTGTTTAATTCAAGATCAAAACATCCTGTAGTTTTTATTGACTTTTGACTAAACATTGATATTATTCTTGGTTTTAGTAGGCCACGGAAACATTAGCTGTTCACATTTGACTATTAAATTGGCCGAATATTGAAACATTTATTAATACTTCTTTTCAAATATAAAGCACCCATTAAAATACATTTATAAATTGCCTGATTTTTGGTGTTTTTCATCAGTAAATGTAAAAATATAATTTTACATTCAAAACGACGTTTCTTCCTTCATTCTGTCGTATAATTCCACAAAGTAACAAAGTCTATTTCTTAAAAAGTAATATTATAATAATGTTTTTATGTTAATTTTTATACCTAACTAGCTGCCCCGGCGAACTTCGTACCGCCTAACAGTCGATTCTTTTTCAGGCAATTTTTTAAATTTTTCTCTCCGTAGGAACACTATCCTCGTACCTACTTCAAGGAATATTATAAAAAAAGAATTAGCGAAATCGGTTCAGCTGTTCTCGAGATTTGCGATCAGCAATACATTTAGCGATTCATTTTATATAGAGACTAGCTTATGCTCGCGACCTCGTCCGCGTGGACTACAAAAATTTCAAACCCCTATTTCCCCCCCCTTAGGGGTTAAATTTTCAAAAATCCTTTCTTAGCGGATGCCTACGTCATAATAGCTATCTGCATGCCAAATTTCAGCCCGATCCGTCCAGTAGTTTGAGCTGTGCGTTGATAGATCAGTCAGTCAGTCAGTCACCTTTTCCTTTTATATATTTAGATATGTTAATTTTTAGAAAATAAACTTATTTTGAAGATTATATTAAGTTTTCGACAAGTGTTTGAAAATGGATTCTCCGTTCTTATATTTTGAGCGCGTAGGTAACTCTAAAAGCAATTTATTATAAATACCGATTCTTTATACAGTTTAACATATATTATGACGTGGAAGAATAACTCAAGGCAAACTTCTTTAACCAACATAATAGAAACATATTGCTCACTGCTCACCGCAGTATAGAAAAGTAGGAAGGTGATAACCATTACTGCGCAAAAGTCTTCATAAATGACGCAAGAGTGCATAACACCTACATCTCTGCAGTTGCAACTTGCAATGTTGCAATATACACTATGCTAAAGAAAAACGCCTTTTCCATAGACAGCCGTAGGTCATAACACAAAAACGAAAAAACCGGTAAATTGCGAGTCAGACTGGCATACGAAGAGCTCCGTGCCACCATACAAGATATGCATGGCTGCCATTTTGCCATTTTTTATTTTTTTTAGAAATACACACCGAAAATTTGAACTCTTTACCTACCTAATATTATGTTCATGCGATAAAGCCCGCTGACAGACGGACGGACGGACGGACGGACAGCAGAGGCTTAGTACCCTTAAAAGGTAGAATTTTAGATAGTGTTAATTAAATTAAATACGAAAGCTTAAACAAACATGCAAACTGCAGTGGAACCAACTCCCATCGGCGGTGTTCCCACTAGATTACAACATGGGGTTATTCAAGGGGCGGACCAACAAGTTCCTAAAAGGCCGGCAACGCATCGGTGGCTCCTCTGGTGCTGCAAATGTTCATGGGCGGCGGTAATCACTTAACATCAGGCGACCCGCCTGCTCGTTTGCTCGCTATCACTATTAAGAAAAAAAATCCGTAATGCAAAATAACATAGGCATTAGATTTATTTTGTTGGAAAAATATCAACTCCACAATCTAATGAATCAGGTTGCTCAGGGATTGTTGCAACATACAGCCTTGGAGACCTTGTAATAATTCAAATCCTACACTTTGTGCTTGCGTTCCTTATGATAATGACTACGTATTTGTCGGCGTCGATAATGCTAAAGTGCGGATATCTGGGTACATAATATTATCTACGCAACATACTATACCTATACTGCAAATAATTAACAGTATGATGTTTGCTTACGCGAAAATCTGCTAATCTCTGATACAGTATCAAACCAGCCAAGTGCGAGTCAGACTCGCGCACCGAGGGCTATTACAGTCATATTTTTTCGATATTTTGCACGATAAATCAAAAACTATTATGCATAAAAAATCTTTTTTAGAATATACGAGTAGGTAGGTACCTACTATAGATTGTGTTAAACAAATCTATCCGGGTACATTATCGCTTCGTAACGGTGAATTGAGCTCTTAAATTGGTGTGTAAATCTAAAAAAAAATCGGCCAAGTGCGAGTCAGGCTCGCGCAATGAGGGTGCCGTACTACAGTCGTAATTTTTCGACATTTTGCACGATAATTCAAAATTTATGATGCATAAAAATAAATAAAAATCTGTTTTAGAATGTACAGGTGAAGACCTTTCATATGATACCCCACTTGATATAGTCACTCACTTCGAAAGTTGAAAATACAAATTATTAGTTTATGACCACAATTTAATTTTTTTTGTGTGATCTAGCCAAATTTCATGATTCTAGGTCAACGGGAAGTACCCTGTAGGTTTTTTGACAGACAGACAACAAAGTGATCCTATAAGGGTTCCGTTTTTCCTTTTGAGGTACGGAACCCTAAAAAAGCCATCACTGAACACCATGGGCCGTCAATGTTACTCGCGTCTTACTATTCTCGCGAGTTAAAAATATCAACAGCACGTGGGAGCTTGACTACCAAAATGGCATTAGTAGCTTTTTTAAAATAGATTCACATGACACATACTGTAAACTGTTGTATTAAACTAACTAGCTGATGCCCGCGACTTCGTCCGCCTGGATTTAGGTTTCTAAAAATCCGTGGGAACTCTTTGATTTTCCGGTATAAAAAGTACCCTATGTCACTCTCCAGGTCTTAACTCAGGTTACAAGTTACCAAATAATGTAACAAGTTACTTAAACATAACCTATTTTATGTGAGAATTATGCGTGGTCGGCTGACGCTCCAATTGTCAAAGCACTTGTCCCTTTCACATACATAATGTACCGTTAAACAATTGCGTGGGAAGATGGTCCGACGTAGACGAAGAAAGTGGTCTCTATGTATCTCCATCTATGAAGCCATTTTCGTTGTATTACGAAATAGAATAAAACCAAAAATGTTGAACATACACGTAACATAGGTATGGCCGGCCATGAATAGAATAGAATAGAATATGTTTTTATTCAAGTAGACTTTTTACAAGCGCTTTCGAATAGTCGGGTAGTTTTAATTTACCATGTAAGTATAAGGTAGAAAAATAAAATAGAAAACTTCCCCGACAAAAGATAAGGTGATGTAAGAAAGTTTATGAGGTTACGTCTTTTATGTCTAAGGCAAGAAAGAACCTTTCTGAAAAAACATACTAATATTCTTTACATTATGTTATTACTTATTAGTTCCTTACATATGAAATTGGCGTTTTGTCGTACTGGCCACTTTGATCTCAATATCTCCTCTTTGGTGAGGTATTCCAATTTCAAATTTACTCAGTTTAAAATATGGAAAATTTGAAATACGCGTTATTTACGAGAACGAGTTCCATCGTGGCACCAGTGCTGCAGAAACGGCTCGAAGGATTAATGATTCGTATGGCGGCGCGGCGGTGTCGCAAAAGAAAATACATACAGTGCGTTTTTGGTTCCAACGTTTTCGTTCTGGAAATTTAAAATAGTTTAACTTTAGTTCCATTGTGTAGGTAAGTACATAATGCGTAAATTTTTATTAGTAAAGCATAATAATATATAACGCGTTTTCGAAATGCGGTCACATCTCAAATCCATCTACATTACGCGGCCGAAAGTGATGAACATCGGCCTTTAAAATGACATTTCATCTTTGTAGGGCGTTGTCTCTGTCACTCATACCCATATGACGCTTTGTCGGTCTCAACGACTGAGACAGTGCTCTACAAATCTGCTGTCTCCTTCTAAAGATCGATGTTCATTATTCTTGGCCGCGTTCTGTACAAAAATACCCATCCGTGGCAAAGCATTGTTAAAGTCGCCTAATATTTTGATCTGCCTCTATTGGCACGCGTCGCGTGTGTTACATCGCAAGTGTGGGCTTCAAAGGATCTATGTCGAACATTTGGAGTAGCGATTAACCCGCATTGTCTAATGTCAAGCGACACGTCCGTGTTGGCAGAGTATTCCGAGACGCCATCCTAGAGCCTGAATCTCTATGACATTTAAATCGTATTAATGATCATATAACTACAGTTCACGACAGATAGGGAACTTCTAACCAAACGTCGAGGCTTCGACGTTTTGGCGTCAGATGTTAGTACATTTGATGCAGGTAGCCCTAGTAGCCCTATTTTTATTTGATTTTACGTCACCATAGCCTAATATTTGACTTATCGTCGATGCAGGATCAAACGAGAGTTCCCGCACTCTAGGCCTAGTTACTAATAGCTGATGCTTGCAACTGGTCCCACTGGTGGGCCTAAGGGATACCACCATGTTCCTACTCGTGATCACACTATAGATCTTCTTTGTCAGCCCTTATTTATCCATTGTTGGACATAGGCCTCATCGCGTGCACGCCATTCCCGGTATTACGCGAGCCTCGTCCAAGTTTTTCCAGCAAACTTGGTGATGTCGTCGGACCAACGCGGTTGTCTTCCAACGTTTCTCCTTCCGGTACGTGGTCTCCAATCTCCATACTAGTAACAAAAGGGACCATCGGACATTGCAGTCCTACAGACACACCCGGCCCATCTCCATTTCGGCATAAACACTTTCAAAACAACACCAGTTGTCCCGTTCTTTTCCGGATTCTTTCCCACTATAGAACACAAGAAAATCGTATCACATGCGTATTATATGGTTAGTAAATTTAAAATAGTTTGTACTTGTACTAAGTACTTATATAGATTTCGTTTGTTATGGTTTGCCGCATTATACCGAAACTTATGCTATTAGAATCGCAGTTGCTATCAAAGTAGTAACTGAAATAGTATTAGTATACAAGCTAGAATCAGGTTATAAATCCGGCCTGAAAGGAGCACGCGTAGTATTTTTAGCAACAGCGACACCCTGGCGTGCCGTCTTGCGTCATTGTAACTTAGATCAAACGGCTGGCACAGTAGAAAGCTTCCTTCACGGTCACAGTGGTAATCAAGTGTGAAATGACCATCTTTATCTGTACATATCTGGTTCACATGGTTATTTATAATTCTCTCATTTGTTCTGAGATTTGTTGATTGTTACATATAATACATATGCTATTGCTCAATGCTGATTGTTTGTTTACTTCTTTCACATGCCTGCGAAGCCGTGGCGCCAAGCGATTTAGCTTGTAGAAACCAATGGGTTTAATAAAAACCGGCCAAGTGCGAGTCAGGCTCGCGCAACGAGAGTGTGACAGGCTACTTTTTATCCCGGAAAATCAAAAAGTTCCCACGGCAGTTTTGAAAATCCACGGGGACAGAGTTGCGGGCATCAGCCAGTGTACTGAAGTATAATAATCGATAAAGAACCATAAACTATTGATAAATAATTAATTTAATGGTACCTAATGTATCACGCGTCGCGCCATAGATATAGCGTAGTCAACGAGGCGCTCTCTACAAACAAATGTAATGATGTAATAAAATGGTAAACTCGTTAGGATAATTCCTTTTGCCACGCCTTAAAGAAATAAAACGTGGGGACTATATTGTGATCTTCGCCCTAGTATATAGTACGCGACAAGTCGAGATGGCAATCGGGATATGAGGCAGGAGGACGCCCCGTACACCCGCGCGTCACCCGCGCTCGCCTGCACCGGTTTAGCGCGGGGGCTGTGTGGGGCGTCCCTACCCCGATTGCCATCATCTGTGCCATGTATGTTGCGAACATAATAACGAGAGACTTACTTACTTAGAGAAGGCTTACTTTTCATCCCGAAAAACAAAAGGTTCGTAGTGGATAATCTAATTCATCGTGGACGAAGACGCGGTCAAAAGCCGACTACATGTGGTAAATTAAAACTACCTGTACCCGTAGTACAAGATTTTACGTCTCACCAAACCAAACCAAATTCGAGAGTCGAAATACTTCCGCGTTACAGTAAACTGGATCTTAAAAGCCTTGTTTTAAAGCTCAAGTTTGTCTACACTTCTACAGCCAGCGCTCCAAGCGGAAACATTGCGAAATTAAAATCAGTGGCATTGTGGCTAATTCCTTTGTACACAATCTCTAAACTAAACTAAAATATCACGTCTAAATCTATTGCTATCCCTTTCATAATGTTGCTTGCGGAAAAGGAAAGCACTAGATTTAGACCTGTTAATTTAGTTTATGTGGCTAATTCCTTTGTACACAATCTCTAAACTAAACTAAAATATCACGTCTAAATCTATTGCTATCCCTTTCATAATGTTGCTTGCGGAAAAGGAAAGCACTAGATTTAGACCTGTTAATTTAGTTTAGTTTAGAGATTGTGTACTAGAGAATCGGCCCCATTGAATATTTGACTTCAATTCAAGGCTGTTTAGGTCCATTTTACTGTAACGCGGAAGTATTTCGTTTCGTTTGGTGAGACGTAAAATCTTGTACTACGGGTACTGACTATTCATAAGTACTTGTAAAAAGTTTACATGAATAAAAAAACATTCTATTCTATTCTATTCTACATATTCACTCTACTATTCCAATTTCCATTCGAACTACGTGCTAGTCGCTTATAAACACTTAAAAAGCGCTTAGGTAGGTAGTTTCCTAACATAATTTGCTAGGTAAATTATTTTGTGAAGACATTGAACTCGTCGGAATGATGAAAAACTATCGCTAAAAAATTGCTACGTTGCTAATTTTTTTAGGGTTCCGTAGTTAAAACAAGAAGCTATAGTTTCAAATGTCTGACACGTACCTATCTACTTGACCAGTTCACTATTGTTATTTCTATAGTATCTTCCATCCATTTAAATGTTGATGCAAAATCTTATCTTGGCATCGAAAAAAGAATTATTTAATTATATCATTGAATATTGAATTCTAAAAGTTCAGTTGCTATTTTTAGGTCTGTAACTGTAAATATGTCACAAGAAGTACCGGCCAATAAACGAAAGAGCAGTAACCTCGTAGGTATGTAGTGTGTAGTGACATAATACCTACGCAACGCTCATTCCCAATAGGCTACTGGGTTCATGTCATCAATTACTCGGTGTAAGGCACTTGTCCCACCGCCGACGATTAGCGAGAAACGACTTGAGAAATGCGATTACTCGCGCCGGTCGCTCGGATATAGGCGGCCGAGACATAATATTTTGTATATACCTACGTGACAGGTCGAGATGGCTATCGGGGTATGAGGCGGGAGGACGCCCCGCACCGGGTTAGGACGGAGGCTGTGCGGGGTTGCCATCTTAACCTGTAGCGTACTATGGGTATGTATAGCATAGACTCTGTATGAGTCTATGCCAATAAAAAACTCCGCGGCCGAAAGTAATGTACATCGCTCTTTAGAAGGAGATAACAGATTTGTAGAGCGTTGTCCCTGTCGTTGAGACCGACAAAACGTCATATAGGTATGAGTGACAGAGACAACGCTCTACAAAGCCGAAATGTCATTGTAAAGGCCGATGTACATTACTTTCGGCCGCGTAGTACTTTTAGTTACTTTTGTATATCGATTGTATGTTTCTTGACCGCAAAATTAGTCGGTAGCTAGTTGCTTCCTCGTAGTTGGCGGTGGGACAAGTACCCAAATTGATGACTACATCTGACCACGCGGTTATCGCCATAATCGATAATACCGGTTTAGCTTCTACAGTTTTTCGAATAAACAAAATCCTCGGCTTATCTATGTCTAAATTATCGATAATTGGATTGTGTAGGGGTGGTCGATAGCTCCGTAATAAGTTTTGCTCGTTAACTTTTAACTGACATGGAAACCTTAGCGATGTACGAGGAGGCGCTTAAATGCAGTGGGATATCACATTACTGATGCGTCATCAATATAATTGTATGAAGTACTACGCAGGTTAAGTTTAAGTTAAATAAAGTACATAAGTTATTACATCCACTTTAATCTATTACTTTTTATACAGCCTTTTTAGGGTTTCGTACCTCAAAAGGAAAAACGGAACCCTTATAGGATCACTTTGTTGTCTGTCTGTCGGTCTGTCAAGAAACCTACAGGGTACTTCCCGTTGACCTAGAATCATGAAAGGCAGGTAGGTAGGTCTTATAACAGACATTCGGAGAAAAATCTGAAAACTGTGAATATGCGATTACACGTACTTACTTAGGTACTCATCTTATATTTTTGTAAAGGTTTATATTACTGCGTTATTATTATTTTGGTTTCTTTGTAATACGCTTGTATTTTATAGGATCTTTATCAAGGATTTCCTCTTTAAGATGTAATGTAAATGATTGTAATTAAAATTATTAACTCAAGGTGGATATAATTATTCAATCCCACGTGTGCAGTATGCATGTGCAGAACAATATATTGGTTTTCAACTAATATATTATTACTATATCTACCACGTCTGCATCCTCGTGGGGACGTTTTAAAGATCATGATTTTTTAGTGGGATTAGTCCTTTTTTAGTAAGAGTCTTAGAGAAAACCTTCAATATGTGTAATTTCAATATCAAATTATTCATTATATATTTTACAAATATAAATGACTTTTACAATTTTACTCCTTGCAAACGATTCCCATCCTAGTTAACAATATGTGATCCTGCCAAAGGAGTGCTTAGACACTCGTACTAAGATAACTTGTGTTACGAGTGTCGTCAATAAAAAATCTCAAGTCCCTAGGCCCAGCAGTTTGAGCCAGCTCAAAGCACGTTGATACGTCCCATCTTCTCTTTGTTGTACCTATAATACCTATATTCTTCCTTTACAACCTCTCCCATTGCCAGGGTCACTGGTAGATATTTCTTGTAGATATAAGTCATCATCATGATCAACCCATCACCGGCTCACTACAGAGCACGGGTCTCCTCTCAGAGTGAGAAGGGTTTTGGCCATAGTCTACCACGCTGGCCATGTGCGGATTGGTAGACTTCACACACCTTTGAGAACATTATGGAGAACCCTTAGGCATGCAGGTTTCCTCACGATGTTTTCCTTCACCGTTAAAGCAAGTGATATTTAATTATTAAAAACGCACATAACTCTGAAAAGTTAGAGGTGCGTGCCCGGGATCGAACCCCCGACCTCCGATTAGAAGGCGGACGTCCTAACCACTAGGCTAACACAGCTCATATAAGATATAGTAAGATAGATATAAGATATAGTAAGATATATATAAGTGCTTCCCTGTTTTTAATTTTTATCTTGTTGCTCTTTTTTGTTACAATTTTTTGATAGGAATAAACATGCCAGTTTCTCCTTTTATACAAGCACAGATGTAGATTAATATATTGTAATTGTGAGTTACTAGAACTTGTAGCTTTGTTCGACTTAATTCCTGAGGTGCGATTGTGTAAAAAATTACCATGGAAATGGTATTCATTTCATGGCGTAAACAGACGATTTCAGTTGTCAAACGACAATTTCGAATTGTGTAAGGTGTTCATGATTGTTTAGTCATTACATGGTTATGAGATTGGTTTTTAGACCATGGAGTGAATGATTTGATAAGATTTGACAGCTAATTTCGATTGTGTAACTATTTTGAGGCCATTGCTTATGTCAAATAATAACTGTGACTCGAGACCTATGACAATGGTCTTAATATAGGTCATAATATAGGTTTTAAATATAATTATCTAACTTTTTTAAGCCAATTCCTACTTCACCGCGGTAAATTTTGTACCTTTTTACTCGACTACGGCAAAGCCGTAGGCTCAACAGTGCACAAATTAACACAGCTCTTTATCAAAAAGTGTTTTAAACAAAAATTGACGTTATTATTGCAATAAAAGGTACTTAATAATTCATTGCATACCTAAGTACCTAGCTAAACTACAACTAGTGATAATAATTTAGTGATGCTAGATGCTAGAAAACCACTAGGTATCGACGCCTCTCAATCCGGCTGGTCACCCTGAGAGGTTAGACCAATAACCTTCAGTGTAAATACAGTTCATAGGTGTTTTGATTGACTAGGTAGGTACCGTATGTTAAATGGACACAGAAAACACCTGAAGGAGGCCTCACACCCTAGGGAATAGGGTGTACTGCACAGCTAAACGGTATCTACCTAGGTATCTACTGGAAACAAATTAGCATTTAAGTAATTTGTTCACTGATTACCTTAGAAAAGAACTCGACTGATTACAGACAGATTGTTTTAAGTTTAAATTGGCTTAGGTATAATTATGTTGTAGGTACTTATGTATGTACCTACCTACTCAAATCTAATAGGTACCTGAGTTTTGTAGGTAATTAAATTTTTGTTTGTTTATTTAATGTAGTATTTTATGTTATGTAAAATAGCTTACTTTATTATAAACATTAAATGGTTTAATGGTATAAAATTTAACTCCTTACGCGCCATTTTAACTTTATGTGTCAAATTTCATGTCAAAGGTACCACACTTTAAGGTGAAAGTTGACTCATAGAGTTAAAATGGTGCGTGAGGAGTCATTTTGTATAGACTATACCTAACTACCTACTTAAAACATCATCATGATCAACTCATAGCCGGCTCACCACAGAGCACAGGTTTCCTCTCAGTATGAGAAGAGTCTGGCCATAGTCCACTACGCTGGCCAACTGCGGATTGGCAGACACAACCTTACATACCTACATTTTTATTATTAAAAGAACCTACTTCCTTGGATACAATATCAATAATATAAGTTAGTAAAAATGAATTGTTTATTTGCATTCTACACTACACTAGACAAGTACCTACATAAGAATGAATATTATTTACAACTTTTAATTTGATCATTTATTCAACAATTTAATTTACCTTGGTTTCCATATTCCAGTCAAAAAGAATGAAAATAGCTACTTACATCTTTTATTATTTAATAGAATGTTATAAGGACCTACCCAACTATCTACTATCATTTAAGAAAAAAACATTGTCAAAGACTAAAATTCTAGAATGTTATACTTAAAGGAAAGTAGCTACCTAATAGGTAGGTACTTATATTTTTTATATAGAAATACTGAAGATAAAATAAACGAGAAAAAGAAGTATGCATTATTACTACATATAATAGCAAAAATATACTTACTAATAAGTAAAAGTAGGTAGGTACATTTATGTTAAAATATTTAGGAAATAGTAATGTAACAGGTTTCAAGGGCAATGTTATTAAGTACCTACCAATAATAATGATAAAGCATTTTTTATTTATGTTATTAATGAATGTAGGTACTGTACTAGTTATACCTATCTACTACCTAGGTAGGTAGGAACGATACCTAGGTACTTATTAAAACTCTATTAAGTATTTTTAAGTTCAGTAAATAAAGGGCTTTAATATTATTATTATTACGGCAAAGCAAAAAGGTAAGGATATGATTTTAGCAGTCTTTGTACCTAGATGTTTGTATTTAAGTACTTATGTTCCTAAACTACTGAGCCGATTTTGATAAATGTGGTCTCAATCGATTCGTTAGTACAATATTAAGTAGGTACCTATGCAATTAATTCTGTTTATTTGGCCATGCCAGTTTAATCAGTTAGGTAGGAACCTAGTTACAGTTTTATTTAATTAATTGCTATGTTTTAGTAAGTAAGTTTTCTGTTTCATCATAGGTTTAAACCGTGTAAATATTTGGTGAGTGTTTTTTGCAATTAAATCTATTCATTTCATACATTGGAGAGAGTTTTACTTAGTTGATTAGACCCCAGGGTAGCTATATTTAGGTACCTATCTACTTACCTATTTCTTAAGAGTAGGTACCTAGCTGTTTAACTTTTTACTTTATCTTGTTAAGTACCTACCTAATTGTAATTGTGAAAATAGCTCACCCATACATGCTGAGAATGGGAATGAGGAGTTCCCAGCTGCCGAAAGCCCCTGCCACATCCCAGAAGGGGAATTTGTGGACAATTACAGGCTATCTTTGCCACTGTTCCAGCAACTTGTCGACGAACTCACACCCATACTTGCAGTCAAGGCAGAGATCTACACGTATCTCTACAGAGTTCAAAGTATTGGTCTTATTATAAATACTATCTGTCCCGGCTGTACTAACTAAACGCTAAAATATTGGTCTTATATTATAGTAGGTAGGTACGTATTGATGAAAATAAGAAAAATTAGGATAGAATAGTCATGTCTGCCAAGAAAACCTAAGTATAGGGTACTTCCCGTTGACCTAAAATCATGAAATTTGGCAGGTAGGTAGGTCTTATACTACAAGTAAAGGAAAAAATCCAGAAACCATGAAATTTGTGGTTATGATTCTAGGTCAACGGGAAGTACCCTGTAGGTTTTGATTCCCTTTTCTTGATAGACACAACAGACATACAATGAAGTGATCCTGTAAGGGTTCCTTTTTAAGGTTCTCTACCTCAAAAGGAAAAACAGAATCCTTATAGGATTACATTGTTGTCTGTCTGTCAAGAAACTTACAGGGTACTTCCCGTTGACCTAGAATCATAAAATTTGGCAGGTAGATAGGTCTTATAGCAAACATAAGGGGAACAATCTGAAAACCGTGAATTTGTGGTTACATCACACAAAAAAATTGTGGTCATGAACAAATAGGTAATTAGTGTTAACAATTTTCAAAGTAAGATAACTATATCAAGTGGGGTATCATATGAAAGGGCTTCACTGGTGCATTCTAAAACAGATTTTTATGCATCAGTTTTTCATTTATCGTGCAAAATGTCGAAAAAATACTAGTACAAAACCCTCGGTGCGCGAGCCTGACTCGAACTTGGCCGGTTTTTATCTTTTGGAACCCTAAATAGTAGGTCTCTGAAAATTTTTTTGCTATGGTAATGAGTAGGTAAGTAGGATATCAAATGAAAGAGGAGAAAATTCTGTTCATAAAATAAAAAGTATGTAAATTACGATATTAAACATCTTTATTGTCTACAACTATTACAAATAATAAAAATATAGGATAAGCGACAGATGATTAGGAACCTACTAGCTACTCAGCCCCACCCGTTTGGTATTATTAGGTATTTCTTTGGGTTTTAGTTGGGTTTATCTGTTTACTTATGATAAACATAGGAAAATTTTACCTACTTATAATATGCTAAAATGTTGAATGTGAATCACAGTCAATTTTAACACGGCACACAACTCATCATCATCAACTCATCACTGGTTTATCACATTGGAGGCAGACATCTTAACCACTACACTATCACCGCTCTTGATCAAAGATTACTAATTATGAACACATAGTAAATAATAAATTATTTGCCTACTTATATGCTATAAATAACTCAAAAAGTCTTAATGTGAGAAAACTTAACATTTGATTTTTGATTTATTTTTATAAAGAATGTTAGCAAGTTTATTATGGTGACTAATAATCCCCTTTTCTTTCCAACTAAGCGTAAAGCTTGTGCTAGGAGTAGGTACGACAATAGTGCAATGGGTGGGGTTTGAACCGGCGACCTTTCGGATTTCAGTCCGCTCCTCGAACCGTTGAGCTATTGAGGCTCCGATAACACTCTGGGCTGTTCATAGTAAACCAAGTAGGGTTCTAGGGTTAAGGATAATGCCTTTACAACTTCTTCAGTGCCTGTTCTGCAATCTCCATTTGATATCCAAGCAATTTCAAGGCGTTGCTTCTCATAACTTTGTGCCCCCACGTTCCCCTCGTTGGCTTCTAGTAGGCCAGAGTGCTTATAGGCATTTCTCTGCCGGAGACTTCTTAATTTTATTAACGTATGGAAATTATGGAATAGATATCGAACTGAGAATTTTGTCTAATTTGTTATTGTAATTTGTTCTCGTAAAATTCGTAATTTGTCATTACTGACATTGACACCACTGTCACTTGTCACTTAATTGACACTTGAAACGTAGACTTACAGGAAAAAGCATAATCTAAGAGGAAAAACATAGGAAAAAATAAGTCCACTAACGCCACCTATTGTCGAATAGCAGTAAACTCGACTATTCATTCGTTCAAAGCGTTTAGTTATTGCAAATGCATTATATAATAATAACGTTAGAATTCAATGTTTTAAGTATGAAAGGTAATTTTTATGATGAAATTAATAAGTTAACTTTTAAGTTGCATTGTTTTTGTGTCCGACATAATTCTTAAAAACAAAAAATATTGACTTTCACTAATGCTATTTGTATAATAAAACGCGATTCTAATGAAAAATTTTTAAGTCACCGGTCACCAGTAGGTCTTCATATGATGATACAATTTACGCAATTCGAATTCGGTTTTACCATTTATGACCAATCGCTTAGATTTGCCATGATGGTTAAAACTTACGCAATCGCACTTCTGTTGAATTAACAATTCATATTACGATATTAGCAAACACTTTAGTTATGCATATTTGCTTACAGTTGAAACAATACTTATTCGTGGAAACAATATTACCTATCAATAGCATTGTTCTAATAAAACATGTACAGTACGCCGCCGAAACTAATGTACATCGACCTTTAGAAGGAGATAGTGAATTTGTAGAGCACTGTCTCTGTCGTTGAGGTCGACAAAACGTCATATAGGTATGAGTGACAGAGACAACGCACTACAAAGCCGAAATTTCATTACTACTGACAGTACTGTAGTTATTGATTGATTTGTTGTTGTTAGCAGAATACGGTATTTGACAATTAGTCAAATCAGTAACTTTTTATCAAACGTCAAAACGCGCGCTTAGTATACGAGTTTCTATGAAATACCGGTTGGTGACGTCACAATCATTTGACGTGCTTTTTTATAGTTAAATAGATAATTTTAAATGGTTATTACACTTAAAACCAACAAAAGACGTGGATCTTACGTATTTTGGAAGACCCTCTATTTAATAATCACTGAGAAATAATTTATTTTTGATGTAGTCAAATACCCAATTATCTATTTAAATGACATCCGATCAAACAACAGGACTTGGCGCGGTTGCGTGATGTTGCGCATGGCGGCGCTCGCCGGACGCGCGGCACTTTCGCCCGTTATCCATAAACAATAATCGAATTTCACCTACATTTTCAGTATGCTAATTGCTAATAATGAAGATTCCGTTCCAAACGCTCGCAGTCGCGGGCGCGTCTATGAATATACAACAGACTTCATTAAAGAGTGGGACACCCACAACGCGCGGTTAAACCGTTCTGTCGTGGTTCTGTCCAACGCGGCTCCTAGTTGTAATGCAATGCTAGGAACTATCAGTACCCTTATTATAAATGCGAAAGTGTGTTTGTTTGTTGGTTTGTCCTTCAATCACGCCGCAACAGTGCAACGGATTGACGTGATTTTTTGCATGGGTATAGATAAAGACTGGAGAGTGACATAGGCCGGAAAATCAAAGAGCTCCCACGGGGTTTTTAAAAAACCTTAACCCACGCGGATGAAGTCGCGGGCATCAGCTAGTAAGTGATAAAACAAAGCTACTAAAGTTATATGCGCCGAAAAATTGTCTCATTTGGCTACTTGCTATGATCAAACTCGTAACAGGATATCGACTTACCTATCTGTTAATTATCTAACAGAGAAATTGGTAGCTTTACCAAAAAAAAATTGTAAACAATACATTTAAAGCTCGTTTAAGTCGATAATTTGATTAGGTACCTAAACCAGCTAAAAATATCATAGCTGTAATGTTAACTTAACTGTGTCAAGTTACTCCAAATACCGATAAGGATTTTTAAGCGTGAAATTATATAGATATTATGGTCATATCTAGGATATAGCGAAGTTAGATACGCTCTATTGTAAGATAAAATATTCAACTTATCGTTTATGGAAAACGTAAAAAACGGCAGATCGCAACTAAAATAGACGTACGGTTTAGTTTTACGATCAAGTTTTACTATAGCATATCCTGTCTTATAGTCATCTTTACTGCTATATTAAAAAAAAGTAATATGAAAAAGGAAAACGGAAGACGTTGTATCAACATCATATTTTTCACATCTATCGCGTACCTACCTAATGGCAATCGGGGCTTATGGGCGAGGAGACGCCTCGCACACCTGCACTTACCCGCGCTATCCCGCACCGGGATAGCGCGGGGGCTGTGCGGGTGTGCAGGGCATCCCCACCCCAATTGCCATCTCGACCTGTCGCGTACTATACAGAATGTAACCAGAACGCGAGCAAAAACGAAGACTGATGATTACTGAGTGACATGATAACACAAAACAAACGCGAAAAAAATAAAAATAAAATCCTATATTTTGTTAAACTTCACAAAATATTGCAAATAAAATATCTGACTGACGCTAGAGGTCAACGAACGTTGCGTAAGTAGGCCACTCGGGGTCAAAACTGCGTCGCAGGCGGGGCACTGACCCGAGTTTTGCATGCTATACATTGCAGGTTGGAAAAATACCAAATCACTAAAACTACAAAATGAGGCAAATGAGGGCAAATGGTAATTGGTATTGGATTGTTAGGAAAGTATAACAATAACGCTAAGTTTTTGCTAGAGTTCTGGTTACATCCTTTATATCATTATAATATCTCAATCTCCAACTAATGTTGTAAGAAAATACTGGACCTGCGGTATATACTTGACGATTTTGTAAGTTAATTTAACCAAAATCAGATATACTTATGCTTTCTATATCATAAAGTTTGCTCCTATCTACGTAATGTCCTCTTTTTTTTAATTTATAGACTAGCGTTTGGCTGCAATCAGACCTGGGTGGCAAGTGATGATGCAGCCTAAGATGGAGCGCGCTTGTATTGCCGTAATATTAGAATTCGGTAGGAAAACTGACGCTGGAAGTAACACCATCACTTATTACCCAATGTCACTTGTTCTTGTCTCTCACGCGGTCCTAATTTTTTAACTGTTTTTCTAGTGGAAGTATTACATTACACTACCATTTATGTAATAGAATTTTTACTATATTTATAAAGCGGATTTTTTTTAGTCTCAAGACAACTTATCATAATGACATAATGTTTAAATGGACTAATGATATTGCCTTCGCCGTTAGTACTGTGATACTTATGGTTAAGTTGCACAACCGGTAAATTGACTACACCGATCGTGATGTGTCACACCATGTGTAGAGTTATCATTTTATGTAACACCCCTGGTATTTTTATTTGATTCAAAGTACCTACCTACAATTTTAACTTAGCAATTTTCGTGAAACTCGCTTTATGTAAGTCTCGTAGCTTCCCATCTATTCTTTATTACGAGTTTGCACCTAGGTCGAGATGGAAATCAGGGTGAGAACGCCTCGCGCTCCCGCACAGCCCCCTAACCCGGTGTGGGTGAGCGGATGACGTGTGGGTGTGCGAGGCGTCCCCTCGCCTCTACCCCGATTGCTATCTTGACCTGTCGCGGACTATACTTGTTGATTTTGTCTAAATCTATTGAAAATAAATATTTATTTTTTGTATGCTTTACCTTCTTAGAGTAGATAAGTGTAGCATTATAATTTACAGTTTTCGAGCATCTGTTACTTCAATACAAAATTAAATGTTATTTGATATCGGAATGCTATTTAGTAACGCTTAATTGGAGCAAAAGAACTGATCGCAACATTTGCTTTTCTTTTAGTATCACTTTTACTAGTCGTCATTGCTCAGTCACGCTTTCAATGATCGCCGTAAAATAGATGTTTTCAATATTTGTAAGTCGGGAAAGTTTCGTTTTTGCTATTCAATCTCGTAGTCTTGACTTACACTCAATCGTGTCAAGTTTATCCATTGCTAGAGTTTTATGCTCGCGACTGCACCAACATTACGTTGCATTGTTGTAAAATACTGTAATCTAGTTCTAATACATTTTACCACAGTTCACGACAGTTAGAGAACTTCCAACAAAACGTCGAGGCTGTCACTGGCTGGCGTCAAATTCTAGTACATTTGACGCAGGTAGCTCTAAAGTAGCCCTATTTTTCTTTGACTTTACGTCAGCATAGCCAGATATATCAACGCATAACTCAAATTACTGGACAGATCGGAGCCGCCGAAAAGCATGCAGATAGCTAATATGACGTTGACATCCGCTAAGAAATTATTCTTGAAAATTCAACCCCTAAGGGAGTAAAATAGAAGTTTTCAATTTGTGTAATCCACGTGGATTAAGTCGCGGGAATAAGCTAGTATTATAGAAAACAAATAAATAAATGTTGAAATCCCTATGTTTATGCAATAAAACTGGCACAGTAGCAATTGTTTTTGCAATAGCGTAACTTGTAATTTTCAATTTTCACGGATAAGTTTTTGTTTCCGGAGAAATTTTAACCCACATTTAAGCGCTTCTTTGGTTAAAGATATAATTGCTTTTAAATTTAATATGTCTGATTTCGTAACGCATATTATGTTACCAACGTGTATGATCTTGTTTGATTTTAAAACAAAAGATTTCCGATTGCCGTTCTAGGTGGGTGCATCGTATAGTTGAGTATCTATGCAACATAATGGCCTGCACATACTGGAGGACAAGAAAAAACCGGTCAAGTGCGAGGCAGACCCGCTCACCGAGGGTTCTGTACTACTGTCGTTTCTTGACAGACCGACAGACAGACATACAACAAACTCTTGAGCCTCAATAGCTCAACGGTTGAGGAGCGCACTGAATTTCGAAAGGTCGGCGGTTCAAACCCCACCCGTTGCACTATTGTCGTACCTACTCCTAGCACAAGCTTTACGCTTAGTTGGAGAGGAAAGGGAAATATTAGTCCTGATTAGCATGGCTGATATTCTTTAAAAAAAAAAAGTGATCCTATAAGGGTTACGTTTTTCCTTTTGAGGTACGGAACCCTAAAAACCGGCCACTCACCGAGGGTTCCTTACTGCAGTAGTATTTTTTCGACATTTTGCACGATAAATCAAAAACTATTATGCATAAAAATAATCAAAAATCTGTTTTAGAATGTACAGGTAAAGCCCTTTCATATGATACCCTACTTGGTACAGTAATCTTTATTTGAAAGTTGTAAATACTAATTATTTGTTCATGAACACATTTAATTTTTTTTTTGATGTAAGCACAAATTCACGGTATTCGGATTTTTCTTCGGGACGCAAGATATACCTACACCAAATTTCGTAAAAATCGGTGGAACGGATGGGCCAAAAGCTAGCTGACAGGCAAACAGACAGACAGATATATTTTCGCATTTATAATATTAGTATGGACTTCGATTGGATAAAAATTAAATTCAATTGATTTTAAAATCCTCTGCCGTTCCGCCGGTATGCGCAGGCCATTAAGGTTGCGGTGTCGGAAACAGTTAGCCATGCGTTCCCTAACGATCCATTCATACTCGTACCTTCTCTGCCATACATGCGCTCTTAATGACTACTGATTTCAATATGCCATGTTACACGGGTCTTCCATTAATGTTATGCAATGAATATCGCTAGGGAAGCTGTGATAGTCTAGTGGTTAAGACGTCTGCCTCCTGATCGGAGTTTTTTGAACTTTTAGGAGTTAAGTGCGTTTTAACTTGCTTTAACGGTAATGGAAAACATCATGACGAAACCCGCATGCCTGAAAGTTCTCCATAATGTTCTCAAAGGTGTATGAAGTCTGCCAATCCGCACTTGGCCAGCGTAGTAGACTATAGCCAAAACTCTTCTCATTCAAAGAGGAGATCCGTGATCTGTAGTGAGACGACAATGGATCGTTCATGACGATGATGATGATGATTGCAAGGGATGCAGAAAAACTACCATCATTATCGTTATGTCCTACTTTGAATTTGTTCACTTTCCTTTTGGCTAACTTGTATTGGATGTTCTAAGGGAAAGTGCTAACTTTAGGTCATTAGTGTAAAACTGTCTCCTTGTTTCGTTTACATATTCGGGGTGCCGTCCAAGTACGTGATCGAAACCAGGACAAAAGACTGTACCTTCCTAAACTAGATTGCTGAGATCTTTATGCAGCGAACACAATATTTCTACTAAAAGTTTCATTCACGATATTATATTCTAAATACAATTAAGTCATTTTAGTTGGATTATAACTATAAACTTTTATCCTGTTAGATAACTACCTACTGTAAAATCCATAATTCCATACTAATATTATAAATATGAAAGCCTGATCTGTCTGCCTGCTAGGTTTTCACAGCCAATCCGTTTGACCGATTTTGACAAAATTTAGTAGGTACAGACATATTATCTTGCATACCGGGGACGGACGTAGGCCACTTTTTATCCCGAAAAATCAAGATTCTTAAAGGTCCATTCGCTTAACCGATTCATATGAAGCTAGCGACCCGCCCTGGCTTCGCACGGGTAGTTTATTACAATTTCCGTAGGGATCTCTAATTAATTGAAAATAAAATATAGCCTATGTCACTCAGGAATAATGTAGCTTTCTTCTGGTGAAAGAATTTTCAAAATCGATTCAGTAGTTCCAGAGATTACTTCCTACAAACAAACTTACAAACTTTACCTCTTAATAATATTAGTATAGATATTGATTTGGTACAGAGGTAGCTTACGTCCCGGAAATTAAAATAGGCAATTTATCCCGGAAAAGCAAAGAGTTCCCGTGGGACTTTTAAAAACCTAAATCCACGCAGATGAGTCGTGGGCATCATCTAGTTCTAATATTCCCCTCTCCCTTCCAATTAAGCGTAAAGCTTGTGCTAGGAGTGGGTACGACAATAGTGCAACGGGTGGGGTTTGAACAGTCGACCTTTCGGAATTCAGTCCGCTCCTTAACCGTTTAGCTATTGAGGCTCTATAATAAAGTCTTCAATGATCCAACCAGACTTAATTGTGAAAAGTGTAACGTCCGTTCCAAGACTGGTGCAACTTACCCATTCAGCGTCGTTAGGCGATGCGATGGTGAAATAAAGTGCAGACGGCAAGTCGCCCATTGTTTCTTTCCAACATAAAATTAGCAGAGCGCGACTGAGGTCACAGTCTTATCTCCTACTAGCTTATGCTCGCGGCTTCCAGAAGGTATATCAAAATATATTGCCATGCCTCGCAGTTCATTGAAACGGATTATATTTGCGTTACCAGCTACACTTACACGCGTTATTACGGTTAATATAATAATATTATTCTGACTCATTGACGACCTTTCCTGCGTCTAAATTTGCAGTTCACGGTGCCAACGTACTGTTCGCGGATATTCTTAATTATAAACTTGTTTCTAGGCACTTGAGGACCCTATGTGGGTCTTTTGTCCCATTCTGAAATTTATTCGTTTATATATTTTATAGGTATCATTTTACGTACTTCCTCTAGAAATATTTGTCTATTTTATACTGCTCTTTACATCCATCCCCTACGTACAAGTTTGTGATTTCTAATTCATTCACAGTATTCACTCACAAATTGTCCAACCGTTATCATGAACTCTTTCACTATACTTTCTGGTTCATTTTATAGTGTTTTTTTACCGTCGGAACTCGGTAATTTTTCTATGTAATCTATCAACCGAAGACGTCAACAAACAAGGGTTATAATTCCTCACTTGTATGCAATAATGTTTTCCAAAATTGAAAATTCATCCAACAACGCTAAATCACGTAGAAGCACGTAGGCTTATTTCAGAAGTTCTTGTAGTCCATCCTTTCTTCTAATTTTGCAGATAGTAATATTTCATATCCGAATATTTTAGGACCAGAAAGTCTTGCACACTTACAAGTTGTTGGAACTTTTGATTAATTAATTAATTATACAGTAACATGGTCAATGATATTATCTTTGTTCTGTTCATAATTATTATACTATTGCACTTTTGCAATGTACCTAAGTTTGTTGAGGCAATTTTGTTTTAGCCCCCTATGCGATAAATGTGTTGTGTATTTGAACAGGAATGTTTTAGCCTTGGTAAAATTGATCGACATTTATTGAAATGTTAGTTGCTACCGTGTCAAGGTGGATTTGTAGTACAACATTTGGTCTACAACGGAAACAATATCTGATTTTATCGCAATTGAGCGTGAAACGCAGTTGATTCAGTTCTATAGAGTAATATAATGGACAAACTATACTGATAACAATGTTAAAAGAAAACTTCAGCTATTTCATTGATATTATTGTTATCTACAATAATTTTATTTTGTGATTGAATGATTTATTTGTTCTTACAATAAGTCTGTTTACAAATTGTGCAAGTTGGTAAAAATGCAATGGGGACTGCCGACGGAAGTAAAAACTTAAAACTATGAAATAACAGTGGGTTTCTTTTCCAAAATCAATAATTAAAATTTCATAATATGTTAATTAAACCATTAACCTTAGTTTAGTTTTTACATCTATCGGCACTCCGAGCATTATTAAGCATGTCGGTGACGCGACCTTGAAGTTTTTACCCATTCCAAAATTGCCAAACGCGCCAAAAGAAATTTTCGTTAAAAGTCTCTTGCAGGTAGCTCCATAGTCTAGAAACAATTATTTCATAGATCCTAATCCTATATGGAAGTTAGGTCAAAAATCAAGGAATGAACTTTCTATATTTGGACTCAAATAATAAATTCCTTGCCTGACACCGCCTTTGTGCCTTGTGCCACAAAGCTAAGGTCATGCTACACCGGATGACCTACCAAATCCGAACGGAACCTGTGCTGAATGTTAATGATTGACATCGCTTTGATATTGTACTACCCATTCGTAGGTTCACCATCTCAAAACCAATCTATTTAGGATATCTCTTTCTGTGCGTCGTATTCCTCATTGCTGAGGGCCATTCCACTCTTTGGCTGAAATCTAATCCGAAAATGCTTTAAAGTTCGGGACAGGTCGAGACAAAGTCTGTATGGTAGCCCTATGCATTTCTGAGCCCCTTTGTCCGCGAAAATAATTATTTTGGTAGAAATATAGGGTTTAAATTAAAGCATTTAAGATCTATTTAATTTGGCACCTGTTTAGGCAATAGTGAGTGACTGCACGTGAGGTAAATGAGCGCCAATATTTTACTTATAATTTAATATTGATACACTTATATACAGTACGACTAGGCTCTTTTGGCACTTGAATGACATTGACAGGGGGGCGTTAGTTGTAGAACAAAGGCTTAGACTATTCAAACTAGAATAAAGGGGACACTTGACGGCAACGTTAGTTCCGATTTTTACCACACGCCAAAAGAGCCTTGTCGCACTGTAGACGCAAATTCTTATTTTAGTTATATGGAAATATTAGGTTCCAAAGTTAGTGCATAACTTACAAACCATCGTGAGTCGTGACAACGATAAAACATCATAAAAAATTCAAGGTCTTGTAGCTATCTGTGTGGTGCTAAAAACGTGTTGAATCATTTTCTGAATCATGTGGGAGATTGCGGCAAAAAACATAACAATAAGCGAACTGAACTACCAACTGAATGCAAACAACATTCTTTATACTTGTTCATTATTATTCATTAACTAGTTTAAGATCGCGACTTCGTCCGCGTGGACTTCACAAATTTCAAACCCCTATTTCACCCCCTTAGGATTGAATTTTCAAAACTCCTTTCTTAGCGGATGCCTACGTCATAATAGCTATCTGCATGCCAAATTTCAGCCCAATCCGTAACAGTAGTTTGAGCTGTGCGTTGATAGATCAGTCAGTCAGTCACCTTTTCCTTTTATATAATTAGACTAGCTTATACTCGCGACTTCGTTCGCGTGGAATCCGTAAATTTCAAATCCCCATTTAACCCACTTAGGGGTGGAATTTCGAAAAATCCTTTCTTAGTGGATACCTACTCTTTACAAAGAACATCCTCCAAATTTCATGTCTCTAGGACCAGCGGTTTAAACTGTGCGAAGTATATGTCAGTCAGGACTTTGAATTTTATATATACAGATAGATGAGAGAATCAGTAGTTAGTTTGTTTGCGAACAAAGATTACTGTCCTTCTCGTTTAAAACAGCTATTTTATTTTATTTTCTATTTCTTATTATCTTTTTGAGATGTGCACCCGGTTTGGTTTCACAGATGATATCTGCAAGTTTTGCAAATGGATGACTAATATTATACCATCACAAATTACAGATCTACGTCATTATCGTCTACCCAATTAGATTTCTGGTTTCAACATCCACAAATAGAATCTGAATCACCTTATGCTGAACTAGGCATGCAGATGGCTATTATGACGTAGGCATCCGCTAAGAAAGGATTTTTGAAAATTTAACCACTAAGGGGAGAAACAGGGGTTTGAAATTTGTGTAGTCCACGCGGACGAAGTCGCGAGCACAAGCTAGTTATACATTAAAGGAAAAGCTGACTGATCTATCAACGCACAGCTCAAACTACTGGGCGGATTGGGCTGAAATTTTGCATTCAGATAGCTATTATGACGTGGACATCCGGTAAGAAAGGATTTTTAAAAATTCAAACCCTAAGGGGGTTAAATAGGGGTTTGAAATTTGTGTAGTCCATGTCCAGTTTGTGTAGGGATAAGCTAGTTATACTCATAAGCTTAGAATAATAACTCTGGCTCAAAAGCTTTTATTGTCTGTAGAATCTACTAGCGGTTAAGAATAACCGTTTATTCGAAGGAAAGAAACTTCCGAGAAGAACCGACCGAAAACTTGTTATTCGAGTGTTACAAACCATTAGAGAAAAAAGTGTAAAGCTAGAAAGGTAAACCCCATTATGACCGCACCCAAGGAAATAGGGTGACGATGACGTTGCACAAACCAACAAACCGAATCTCACCTAAAATGGATCAATAAAATACCAGGATAACGAGACAGACTACAGTAAAAATATAGCCATTTAGGGTACCTAGGTGGTTTGTACGAGTAGTTCGAGTAATGACTCACGTACCTACGTCAGAACTCAGAATTCCATCTTTCGGCCGCGATATTATAACGACCTTCAAGACTGCAGCAATATAGAACTGTGGCCCTACCGCGGTTTTTTGACAGCTACAATGTCACGGTCGCAATCATCTCTGATTGGTTAATGCTCGCTCACTATTGGCCACAATGCATTGTTGCAACAAGAATCGCACAAATTCAGCCAATCAGAACAATTGAGATTGTAATAATGATTGATGCAGGTTTTAGACAATCGCCCTACAGGTTGGGTCACTCCTGTTAGACGGTACTTCTTCATTATATTATACCTACTAGCCATTATATTATACCCGGGAATTCGTTCGCGTGGATTTAGTATTTCAAAACCCCGTGGGAACTCTTTAAGAAATAAACTAGCCTAAATCACTCTCCAGGTCTTTAACTATACCCATGCAAAAAATCACGTCTATTTGCTCTGTTGCGACGTGATTGAAGGACAAACCAATAAACCATCAAACAAACGAACACACTTTCGCGGCGCACTGAATTGAAAACCACCTTCTTTTTTTTTGAAAGACGATTAAAAATGGAAGAAGAGACAAAAGAAACACGATATAAAACAATTAAAATTGAACATAATTAGGCGATTTTACAAGGCGGCTAGCTTTATTTAAAGGTGAGTAGAGTAACCTTTTCCTATCTTTTCTCCTAAATAATTTAAAAAATACCCGGCTGAGTTTGTTGTGGGCACGTTTGGAACCCTCGTAGCTTTAGTTTTAAGTTCGCGTAAAAATTATCACCACTATATCTTACAAATCCAGCAACCAACAATCAAAAAGTGTAATTTATTAACTATTTTGAATAAATTATTGGATTTGATTTGATTTAATGGTATAGAGGGGCGGCCCACTACTGAGAACAGTGACCCTACCGCGGTTGTTTGACAGCTACAATGTCACGATCACAATCATCTCTGATTAATTAATGCTCGCTCACTATTGGCCACAATGCATTGTTGCAACAAGAATCGCACAAATTCAGCCAATCAGAACAATTGAGATTGTAATAATGATTGATGCAGGTTTTAGACAATCGCCCTTCAGGTCTCTTTTCAGAATGAGACTGAAAGTTTGCCAGATTTCACACACCTTTGAGAACATTGTGGACAACTCTCAGATATTATGCAGGCATCCCGATATATCACGATCTTGTCTTTTATAGTTTAAGCAATGTAGGTTTACCTGAGCTTCAGGCGGTCACTGGTGAGTGGGATCTGCTCCTTGCTGATGATGACCTTTGGGATGACCTTCCGATACACTTAACTGCACTGATTTTATTAAGGCGTTTTCGATAGCAAGATTAATTAGCGATGATATGTACACGTCATGGGTTAATTTTGCACTTTATATAGGTACCTATTTTGCTTGACGGTTTGTTCAGATCACTTATTTTAGCGGTTTAATTAGCGTTTATTTATTAGTTGCGGTTTTCACTTGATTTTGCGAGTTTACACACTTTTTGAACTCTTAGCGTGTCCAAAATGGTAGCGGAGCGGAGCGGATGCGTGGCACATACGTTGTGCAAAAGAGGAGCGGTTTTTCAGCGTGCGTAAGCGCCAGAATGCGGAAGCGGACTGAAGGGGGAATTTGAAAGGAAATGTCATTGCGTACATGCTTATGTGTAAGTTTGAATGTGCGTGTGTGTGTATTTATAATAGATTACTTGAAAATATAATAAATGGCGTAAACAAGCAAGTTACAATTCTAATGGTTCGAATACGTCGCGGTACTGTCGGCAGATTACAAACGTTCAGATGCAGCTGCGGACGTACATGGTGATAATTGAGTCAGCACGCGCTCTACCTGCTCTTGGTGTGTGGATAATGGGTACGTGGACACGAAATAATCATCATCATGATCAACTCATAGCCGCCTCACTACAGAGAATGGGTCTCCTCTCAGTATGAGAAGGGTTTGGCCATGGCCCACAACTCTGGCCAGGTGTGGAGCGGCAGACTTCACACACCTTTTAGAAACGTGTGGAGAACTCTCAGATATGTTGGCATTCCGATAGGTAGATATAACAGTCAGAATACAGATTACGGTTCACGACTCTATCACCCATATTCTTAATCGTAACTTCGAGAAAGCTCCTTGACTCCAACTCACTTGAGGGAACCTCAAGGAGTGACTCGAACCCTCCTCAAAATTGGTATTCTTTGTTTCATCGTTAAAGCAAGTTAGAAGATTAAAAATTCAAATGGTTCGAATACGTCGCGGTACGGTCGGCAGATGTATTCAATTACAAACGTTCAGATGCAGCTGCGGACGTACATGGTTATAATTGAGTCAGCACGCGCTCTACCTGCTCTTGGTGTGTGCCTAATGGGTACGTGGACACGAAGTAATTATTGACTAGCATCATCATCGTCATGATCAACCCATAGCCGGCTTACTACAGAGAACGGGTCTCACTATGACAAGGGTTTGGCCATGGCCCACAACTCTGGCCAAGTGTGGAGCGGCAGACTTTTGAGTAAAGTGTGGAGAACTCTCAGGCATGCAGGTTTCCTCCTGCTTCCTGTTTTCCTTCACCGTTAAAGCGAGTGATATTTAATTTCTTAAAACGCATATATCTCCGAAAAGTTAAAGGCGTGTGCCCCGGATCACACCCCTGATCTCCCGAATAAGAGGTGGATGTCGTAACCACTGTCCACTACGCTATCAGCTATCACGAGTATGGACTCTATTGTTTCATATTTGCCAATGCTTACTATGCGGTTCGGCATACTTTGCTGACTACATTCTTTTCGTTGTATTTCAAGTTTTATCGCTTTTAGGTAAGTATATCCGGGCCAATAGAGCGCGAATCAGTGCGAACAGATTTTTATTGAAGCCAGCTCTAATTTTCAAAATAAGCAAAGCCCTTAGAACCTCAGTAACTCAATAATTAAGAAGCAGAGTGACACTAATTGGCCATGATGACTATGTCAAAATTATTTCTTAGGAACCATTAAATAGAGGGTCTTCCATAAATCGAAAAATCTGCGTCCGCTGTTAGTTTTAAGTTTGCTAACCATTTTAAATTATCGATTTGACAAAAAAAATACGTGAAATTACGTCAGACGTATATGACGTCACATCTGTGTATTTCATACAAGCTCCCTTAGTAAGCAAGCGTTTTGACATTTGATAAAAAGACTGATTTGACTAGTAGTCATCTTTTCGTAGCAGAAATTTAATAATGTTAAGCCCAGCCATTTTGGTGATAAATTCTTAAATTCTGTATAATTCAGTTTTGCACTATTTATAATGTATTCTTTTCAATCTCTCGTTTGGAAAAGTTCGTATTCTTCTACCTTGTATTATTATAAGTGTTTCCAAATGTCTGGGATGTCTAAAAAGTTTTATACGAGAATAGCATTGAATCATAAAGCTTTAAATCATAAGAGCGGCAGCTGCAAATTTTTTTACAGAGCCGCACGTTTAAAAACCGGATCTATGTGTTTGTGAATACGGCCGCGCGTGTTTCCGAACACAAATATCAAGCAAGCTAAGTGGAGCAGGTACTCTCTCATGTCCTTTAGAGATCTTATCTGGGTGACTAGAAGTTTTTAAGTTTGCTCAGCGCTTCGTATGGCGATTGATGAGATCTTTCCGGTCTTTCGTGCCGTTATTGGCGTACACATGTCTGGTTTCTTTACTGGGTGACACGTTTTTGCGTCTGTTTCTTTTGTATGAATGGTTGATCTCTTCAATCGACTACAAACTACAAAGGGCGTTTGTGCACTCATCCGCATTCGGTTCGTATCCGTTATTCTTTGAAGTGGCCGTCATACAAATACGTACATTCGTTTCGTATTTTTTTCACGGATCCGTAAAATCACGAATGAGTGCACAAACGCCCAAAGTTGCATTGTTGAAATGAACTATCAATTAGTAACACACTCAATAGTAGTTATTATGTGAATTTTATTGCAATAACCGAGTAACTCCCCTTACGAACTCTTTTCTATTAGTAATTTGGATTACAAATACATACCTATATACGGTTTTAAAAGTTCAATTGTAGTTTCTAGTTTCCGAATCCCGTTGCTGATTCTAAAATCGTGTGTGCTTTGCCCTTAGATAAGATCTAGCTATAAAAATACAAATAAAGTACATACATATCATCAGTTATTTGTGCTGCATTCACAGAGTAAAACATAATTTCCCCCGTATTTGCTAAAACCTGATTCCCATTTATGGTTTCGCAATCTCAAAGCGATCAATCGACAAAAAGTAATCGATGATAGGTTGGGCAAGTTTACAAACTTGGCTGAAATGAGTGGACTGGATTGGTTGACCGTGGGTGGACTGGTCCGGGATACCGATTCGTTTTTTTAACGCCTCCGTGTGTAACTGTACCTAATGCTTATAGACAGAGAGCCAGACCTTCGTTATTATATAAAAGCTGAAAGTTTCTCTGCGTATTGTCCCCAATACTGGGAGGAACGTTTGTTTGGATCATGGTGGCTTTGGGAGATAACAGTTAATGAAGGTGTAAAAAATCTTACGTCAAAGTACCTATAAATAAAAATAAAAATAAAAATCTTTTTTAATCGCATAAACTTTTACAAGTACTTACGAATAGTCGGATGCATCTACCACTGGGTTCGGAATGCCTTTCCTACCGAGAAGAACCAGCAAGAAACTCGGCGGTTGCTCTTTTCAAATATTTGATATAGGTACAAGATCTACTATAGGTATAGATAAAGTCTACTATATATTCTTAAGATTAATATTAAAAAAATACTTTATACTTTGACATAAGATTTTTTTACACCTTTATTACCTGTTATCTCCCAAAGCCAGCATGATCCAAACTTCATAGTCGCTGATCGATCCTCCCAGTGTTGGGGACCATACGCAGAGAAACTTTCAGCTTTTATAAAATAACGAAGGTCTGGCACGCGCTGGCTCTTAGTCCATTACAGTGGTATGCAACGATATGTCAGTGGGCCCCTTGATGCCCCGTTGCTTCCTCTATTGCGACATGGCACTCTTTTCTTTTTACTTAGGTACCGTGAGTTTGCATTGACAAAACATTTACATATAAAAACTTGTTGAAAACTCTTTTTTCTGTTAATTTATTGTCGTAAAGTTTGTTAGAGTTTATGTTAGAGTTTAGAATTTATCTGGTTTCCGCAGTGCGACCGAAAATCAACGATACAAGTTATGAGATTTGTCACATAGGTACGAGGACCCGGAAAATCGCAGATTTCTCATTGGAATTTAAAAAACCGGCCAAGTGCGAGTCCTGGGTTCCGTACTACAGTCGTATTTTTTCGACATTTTGCACGATAATTCAAAAACTATGACGCATAAAAATAAAAAATCTGTTTTAGAATGCACAGGTAAAGTCCTTTCATATGATACCCCACTTGATACAGTTATCTTACTTTGAAAATTGAAAAGACTAATTATTAGTTCATAACCACAATTTAATATTTTTTTGTGTGATGTAACCCTAAATTCGCGGTTTTCAGATTTTTCCCCTTATGTCTGCTATAAGACCTACACCAACCTGCCTTTCATGATTTTAAGTCAACGGGAAGTACCCTGTAGGTTTCTTGACAGACCGACAGATAGACAGACAACAAAGTGATCCTATAAGGGTTCCGTTTTTCCTTTTGAGGTACGGAACCCTAATAACAGAAATCCACGCGGTCGAAGTCGCTGATATTATGAAGTTACAGATAGTAGATACCTACTAAATAATACTGTGCAATAATGTACTGCTTAATACTTTATGCTACATAAATAATTGAAACAAAATGTACAATATTATTATAATGCATTAAATCACGCAACAGGTAAAACAGGTTACAATTACTATCGCGTTACGTGGTAGTCTAAAGAGCATTTTGTTTTAAAACTAGACGATGCCCGCGATTTCATCCGCGTGGATTTAGATCTTTAAAAATCCTGTCCTGAACTCTTTGATTTTCCGCCTATGTCCTTCCCCGGGATGCAAGCTATCTCTGTACCAAATTTTGACAAAATCGTTTGAACGAATGGGTTGTGAAAGGCTAGCAGACAGACAGACAGACACACTTTCGAATTTGATATTAGTATGGATGGATATGGATTAATCTAAATGAACTCTATACTAATTATTATAATTATGCGAAAGTGTGTTTATTTGTTTGTCCTTCCTTCACGCCCTAACAAAGCAATCAATCGACTTGATTTTTGGCATAGAAATAGTTGGAGGGACGAAGAGTAGACGAAGAAAGCATAGGCTACATTTTATCCCGGATTTTTAAAAACCTAAATCCACGCGGACGAAGTCGCGGGCATCAGCTAGTAGAGCTATAAATCTTATAGACTTATCTTATGAACTGGTAAAAGTATAATTCTCTATACTAATAATATTATAAAGAGGTAAAATTTGTAAGTTTGTTTGTAGGAAGTAATCTCTGGAACTATTGAAACTATTTTGAAAATTCTTTCTCCAGTAAAAAGCTACATTATTCGTGAGTAACAAAGGCTATATTTTATTTTCATAAAAGTTAGAGATCCCTACGAAAATTCTAATACCCGTGCGAAGCCGGGGCGGGTCGCTAGTTAAGTGCACAGATAGGTTATCAACAACTGATGATAATAAGAACAAACTGATGATAAGATCGTAGAGTCTCAAATTTTTAATAATTTGTTATTTTGGGATATTTGTGGGGACACACAAACACACTTCCGCATTTAAATAAGTAAGTATGGATTAAAACTATAAATTACTAGATGATGCCCGCGACTTCGTCCGCGTGGATTTAGGTTTATAAAATTCCGTGGGAACTATGATTTTTCGGGATAAAAAGTAGCCTATGTCCTTCCCCGGGATGCAAGCTATATCTGCACCAAATTTCGTTAAAATCGGTTGAACGGATGGGCCGTGAAAAGCTAGCAGACAGACAGACAGACACACTTTCGCATTTATAATATTAGTATGGAAGTATGGATTAATTGCTCTAGGATGTTTTCAAACGTCTGTGTTACGCACATTAACAGCCACAAGCGATATATTTAAGTATGTGGATTTTATAAGATTGCAGTTCAGTCGCTAACAAAGATTGGAATCATTATCAAGTTGCACAGTTATTTTTTCCATGCATATTATAATACCAGGTAAGATCATATTTTCTTGTTTGTTTAACCTAAAACCGTTGATATAAAACAAAAGTGGTACTGATTGTGTGCACAAATAAATTTTAGAGTATTCGCACCTACTAAAATGTAATGTTTAGTGGAAATAATGTTTTTTTTAGTTTATGTTGTTTGTTGTTGCACTTGTCTTATATAAAACCACAATGTCGATTTTCGCCCCTGCGCTCTCGCGTATTCGTAACAGTTCGTTTCATTTCGGCGCTTACTAGAAACCTGCGGCTTCGGCCAAAACATTAGCCCATTTTGGCTAAAGCCTAAGGTTTGGGCAAAGTAGGCCGAAAATGAAGTTGAAGCGAAGGCTCGGTCGGACACTATAAGATCGTACGTACGTGTGCTATAAGTATCTGTAATCACAACCCTTTAGTTTTGCAACAAATGAATGTACTGTAGCTGGCAAAAAATATTGTACATCGGCCTTTAGAAAGAGGTTTCGGCTTCGTAAAACGACAGATTCAACGCTCTACGAAACCGATATCTGTCTCTTAAGGTTGATGTACAATATTTCCTGCCGAATACAGTAAGATGCTAATTTCTTTATAAAATTTATTCGTGTTGTTTTTCTCTTTTTTTAGTTGTAAAGCTACTTTAAATGATGAAGATAATAACAAAATTCTACGACTTACGGAACGTTAAAACTTTATTGTTTCAGTAAGTAGATGCATATAAATGTTCTTTCCTAAAAACATATTTAATATAATATCTGTCTCGGCTTTACTTACGTGTTTAGTCGACGTTAGCCCGACTAGTTTCGAACCCATCCGGGGTCCTTTTTCAAGGGAGTCAGTTCGCGCACGCGCCTCGGTTAAAATCACGTCGATCCGTTGCTCCGTTGCGATGTGATTGAAGGACAAACCAGACTTAACACGTGAGTAAAACCGGGACAGATATTATATATAATGGAAATCACTCACGATAGTTTAAACGCTAAAACATATTTAATTTTTATTGTTTGTGAACCTACGTACGCTTCTAGTAACCGTCGTGCTTTATTTTCAGTCGTTGGGGCCCGATTACTGGCAGTTCAAATAATACTTATTTTAATTTCAAAAGAAATGCTCACTCTACGATTGACGAGAAAGATTTATTCCAAGCCGATACAAAATTATTTAAAACATTTTGGGATGCCGAAGGACCGTTTAGAGCGCTTCATAGTTTAAACCATATTCGGTAATAGATATTTATATATTGCAAGTGCAGTATGTTGAAAATTATACTCGAAGTGCAAATTAGAATACGCCAGCGGGTCTAATTTTTAATGCGCACATCATACAAAAATTTTCAATGCTTTTTTGAGTAAGAACAATGAAATAGCTGAAATAGTTACCTAAGTTTAAAAATTACAGTCCTTCGAATCAAATAAAATCTTCACACGTTTTTTATAATATAGGTAGGTACTTTAAGGGTTTTCATTTTTGTATTATCTGATTTTAAGGGTTCCGGAAAAACGGAACCCTTATAAGATCACTTTCATGTCTGTCTGTCTGTTAAGAAACCTATAAGGGTACTTCCCGTCGACCTAAAATCATGAAATTTGGCAGGAAGGTAGGTCTTATATTAGACACTAGCTGATCCCCGCGGCTTCGCCCGCGTAGATTTAGGTTTTTAAAGATCCCGTATAGCCTATGTCACTCAGGAATAATGTAGCTTTCTACTGGTGAAAGAATTTTTAAAATCGGTTCAGTAGTTCTAAAGATTACCCCCAACAAACAAACTTAACGACATTACCTCTTTATATAATACAACGGGCCGTGCAGCAGAAATCGTAATATTTTAATTTCGCCATAACTTCAAAACCAAACGTCCAATTTTAATCATTCAAAGACCAAATATTATCTCCATAAACTGTTCTTAGTGATGAAATCATTTATTTTGATAAGGATTAATAGCATGAGTAAAATAAACGCGTTTAAATGTAGTCCAAAAAAAATTCAAGATTTTTAAATAAAAAAATGGTTGCTGTGCCTCACTCGACATAGATGGGTATAGTGTGTCGCGGACTTTTTTGTAGATATTTATAAGATCTACAATTAATTAGAACATTTTATGGTTCTATCTTTTATAGTTTAGGCAGCGTACGCAAAATAAGTAACTTTTCTGGTTGATTTTTTACACCTTGTGTCCGAAAAACCCAAATATCTTACGGAACCCTATTTTTTTTCCAAAATAAAATATAGCCTATGTTACTCGTGGATAATGTAGCTTTCGAATGGTGAAAGAATTTTTAAAATCGGTCCAGTAGTTTTTGAGCCTATTCAGTACAAACAAACAAACAAACAAACAAAGTTTTCCTCTTTATAATATTAGTGTAGATAAGGAAAAATCTAAAAACCGTGAATTTGTGCTTACATCACAAGAAAAAAAAAATATGTTCATGAACAAATATTGCTATTTTCAACGTTCAAAGTAAGATTACTATACTATATAAGTGGGGTATCATATGAAAGGGCTTTACTTGGACATTCTAAAACAGGTTTTTATTTATTTTTAAGCATAATAGTTTTTGATTTATCGTGCAAAATGTCGATAAAATACGATTGTAGTACGGAGCCCTCAGTTCGCGAGCCTGACTCGCACTTGACCGGCTTTTTATGTATTACAGATGCACGCGAATAAAAATGACGTCATTATACACTCTTTTTGATTTCATAATCAGGATTTTAAGATACCTACCATACAGTATATTGCATAGTGGCATCACATATCATTGTATCATGTAGATAAACTAACTGGAACAAATCTTATTACTATTGACATTACAGATGTTCATTTATTTATACTACGTTATCAGTCTACCAATCCGCACATGGCCAGCGTGGTAGACTATGGCCAAAACCCTTCTCTCTGAGAGGAGACCCGTGCTCTGTAGTGAGCAGCTGGGGATGGGTTGATCATGATGATGACTATGTTATCAAAAGAAATTTTGTTGTATGACATAACTAGCTGCCCCGGCGAACTTCGTACCGCCTAACAGTCGATTCTTTATCAGGAAATTTTTAAATTTTTCTCTCGGTAAGAATCATCCCCGTAGTTCAAGGAATATTATGAAAAAAGAATTAGCGAAATTGGTTCAGCTGTTCTCGAGATTTGCGATCAGCAACACATTTAGTGATTCATTTTTATATATAGAGCATATAGAGATTAATTTTCTTCGAAATTATGTTTTCACTCTCTAGTTAGTAGACGTAGCACCTGGTGACAAATTATCCACTTGTCTGAAAGGAAAGAAAATCCTTGAAGTCGGTTGTGGAGCTGGGGTGCTCACCGAGGTAAGTTTGGCAAAACATAACAATTATTCACTCGTTCACTCGAAGTTGTGTAAGTCCCGCCGCCATTTTAGTGACGTCAGCACTAGACTGAAGTTTCGAGCTGCTGGTATATTTTTATTTCGGTTGACGTCAAAATAACGTCATTTCGATGTTAATGACACATGGTTCCAACGCAATAGCAATTTGCAGGACTTATAACACTAGAGTTTATGGAAAGTCGGCAGGAAAAACATAAGAAAAGCTCAGAACACAATTTTTATACTTACTAATAAAAAACTTAGATTTATTTACCAGCTAGATGATGCTCGCGACTTCGTGAGTGTAAGTTTCGGGTTTTATTCTAAATCCCGTGAGAATTCTTTGATTTTCCGGTATAAAAAGTAGTCTAAATCCGTCTATAGGATGTAAGCTATCTCTGTAGTAAATATAACATCTAGTCCGCGACTTCTGTCAGGATTTAGGTTTTTTTAATACCGTGGGAACTATTTGATTTTCTAGGACCAAAAGTAGCCTTTGTCCTTCCCCAGGATGCAAGCTATCTATCTCTGTACCTTTCGACAAAATCAGTTAAATGCATCCATTTATATACAGACAGACACAATTGCGCATATAATATAATAGTATGGATTGAGTACTAAACAAAAATAAATAACAAAACAACTTTTTAGGCCTTAGCCAAGTTTGGGGCTGAAGTTACTGGAATAGACTCTAGCAAGGAGTTAATTGAAATGGCTCAACAACATAGCTCTAAAAACAAGCGCTTGGCAAACAACTTGCCCACTTATATGTTGACTACGATAGAGGTGAGAAATAACTTATTAAAGTAGTGATAAAAAAATTACAAAAAAATAAAAACAGACTTCAATGCCTAACTGTGTTTGTACACTAAAAATTTTATTTCCGAATATATTATGTATACAAGAGTTAATATAGTTCTATAATAATATTATTTGGGGCCGGTGCTTATTAGCTGATTATATTATTATTCATATTTTTAGGGTTCCGTACCTCAAAATGAAAAACGGAACCCTTATAGGATCACTTTGTTGTCTGTCTGTCTGTCGCTCTGTCAAGAAACCTACAGGGTACTTCCCGTTGACCTAGAATCATGAAATTTGGCAGGTAGGTAGGTCTTATAGCTGACATTCGGGGGAAAATCTGAAAACTGTGAATTTGTGGTTACATCACATAAAAAAAATTAAATTGTGGTCATTTTATTTTTTATTTTTATTTCATTCATTTATTTGTAATTGAGGAGTTCCTCAACGGAGCGAACTTCTTGCGTTATTAGTTCTTAGTTCGGGGCGAACCACTATTTTTAGTTCGGGGTGGATAGATGGACGCACGTTGACGGGTATGCATACACCCTAGTGTAGCTGTTTTAGGATGCTCAAACGGAAGTAGCGATTTCATTCGGTAATCTAAGATTAACTAAAAAATCAAAATTAATGTATTCTAGGAACACTGCAACGAGTACTTTGAAAGCTACGACGCTATCGTAGCCTCTGAAGTCATAGAGCACGTTGCTGAAAAGGAACTTTTCTTGGAATCATGTGTTCGTGCCGTAAAACCGGGCGGAAAACTATTCTTTACGACGCCTAGTAGAACACGTGTCGCTCAGCTAATTGTGATATTTTTCTTTGAAAGCCTTGATATTATTCCGAAGGGTACCCATGAATATAAAAAGTTTATAAAACCAAGCGAGCTCAAATATATGCTAGAAATGAGTAAGTATATTAATAGGTTTAACAAATAGATGCTTTCTTTCCGAAATCATTTTTGTATTTTCATCTTTTGTAATTTTCATAAGTAGCTAACCCGTCCCGGTTTCGCTCGAGTGGAATTTAAGAAAATCCACGAGGTGGTGGAACTTTCAAAAATCCCAAAATACATATTTCTATGTATATTTTGGACTGAAACCCATGGCTATAACTTGAAAAATAACGGATTTTCACACAAACTTTCATTCCAAACATGCTTTCTTAGTGAGTGCCTATACTGCCTAGGTCTTAAAAGGAACATACTGTCAATAATATTACTTGCCCCAGCGGCATAGTTCGCGCCGAATTTGTGTAGTCCACGTGGACGAAGTCGCGGGAACAAGCTAGTCTTCTTCTAAATATATAAAAGGAAAACGTGACTGACTGACTGACTGATCTATCAACGCACAGCTCAAACTACTGGAAGGATCGGGCTGAAATTTGACATGTAGATAGCTATTATGACGTAGGCATCCGCTAAGAAAGGATTTTCAAAAATTCAACAACTAAGGGGAAGAAATAGGGGTTTGAAATTTGTGTAGTCCACGCGGATGAAATCGCGAGCATAAGCTAGTAATATATTATATAATAACAATATTCTCCTGAATAGAAAAACAATAGAATATATGTAATCAATGTGAAACAATTATGCTCCGTAAATTCTGCTCTTTATTATTTTAGATGACTGCTTAGTGGAATCAATAAAAGGCTGTGTCTATTACCCGTTTGCAAATTATTGGGAATGGACCAAACATACGCTGTGCTTCTTTGCTACTCAGGCTGTCAAATCTACTTAAAATCACTTATCTAAACTTAAAATAAACTTAAGCGATTTTTTCCAATCACAATTTATATATGTATTTAGTTTCATTGAAAGATACTGTTACCTATTTTTTACATTATTATCTGTAAATAAATAATTTTATATTATTTATTGACGTTTTAATTCACCTTATACCTATCATAAAAAATATTACAAGAGAATTAACAAGATTTCAGAAACATCCATACCCATTATTATTAATGCAAAAGGTGTTCGTTTGTTGGTTTGTCCTTCAATCACATCGCAACGTAGCAACGGATCATAGAGTGACATGGGCTTCTTTTTATTCCGGGAAATCAAAGAGTTCCCACGGGATTTTTAAAAACCTTAATCCACGCGTACGAAGTCGCGGGTATCAGGTAGCAACTTAACCTAACCGTGAGCCCCTCCTGTAGATCGACGCAGGGCGCTCCTTCTGGTTTTGTAGTTATAATTGTAGGTAATACATAATGTTATCATTTCAACATAATCTAATAATAAATGACCGAATTATGTACGTCTACGTACGTCACCAGAAGGCAGTAGCGTGCGATAACAATACCTTTAAGTACGGCGTTTTAACTGTTTTCCTTTCATTCGATAACGAAGAGTTGAATTGGTAGTAAGTAGAAAACCAGTGGCTCTTCTCGTAACATCTTACCTGGTAAGTTGAATTATACCCACAAATTGGTATACCTATTAAGCCTACTAATTATACTATTAGTTATAGTTAGAATGTTTTTGTCGAAATGTTAGAATCATAAGGACGTTTGTGCACTCATCCGTATTCGGTTCGTTTTCGTGATTCTTCGAAGTTGCCGTCATACAAATACCCACTCATTGATTCGTATTTTTTTACACGGATGAGTGCACAAACGGCCTTAATCGGTATCGTTTCTAAATTGTCTCTGGTCTGATTAGAAGGCTTTGAGCATTCTACCAAGGTCTAGTTAACCACCCTACTATTAGCCAAAGATACGAGTATATTATTAAGAAACTAGCTGCCCTGGCGAACTTCGTTCCGAGTAACAGTCGATTCAATTTTTTTAAATTTTTCTCTCCGTAAGAACCATCCTCGTACTTCAAGGAATATTATAAAAAAAGAATTAGCGAAATCGGTTCAGCTGTTCTCAAGATTTGCGATGAGCAACACATTTAGCGATTCATTTTTATATTATAGATTTAGCGTTGTAGTATATAATAAAAACCTTAATTAAAATGCCATACCTCTTCCAAGCCCAATTCCATCTTACGAGTAGACTGCATGGTCACCAAATTGCAAGTACTGCTAAGTATTTAAATTGTAAATTAAGTAAACTACCAGGGGCTAACTTATCATCGAATTAACAAAGATCGACATATCGATCCATCGAGTTTTTTTTTCAATTTTATACCCACAATGCATGTTCACGGTTACTCAGCAGCAGTGGGTTTGTGGTCAGCACAACTTGGCTAATTCTTTTATACACAATCTCCATACTAAAATGACATATCATGATTATCCCTGCGGTATATTTGAGACCCTCACAACAAGTCCTCACTGGGATACTGGGAGGGGTCAGGGGACTACACGTCTCGGTCGACTCGAGCTCATGGCCTTGAATAATCGCAACAAGGGTACCCCCCAGTCGAAGCGAATTTTTCTTTTTCTTTTTCACTTCTCGTGAAGAGATATTTTTTCCAAATTTGTGTATTTGCCCGTTAGTAGTTATAATTGTTCCTATTGGTAATTTCGTGTCGTTTTAGGTAATTCGCCTGGATTTAATTTTATAGCGACCTCAGATGATAAGAATGTCCACAAAACTGCTCTATGAGCTACATAGTTGTAGTGTTAAAACTTTATTATTTCGGTAAGTAGCTACCTAGATACTTAAACATCTGGTGGCACGGCAGTGCCACCGCCAAGTCCTTTTCTTCACACACTGCATTATCCTAGTTCATCAATTTTAGTTTTGTTTAATAAACCACTTTTATTCAAATCAACGGTGATCCTTCACCGCAGGTTTCCTCACGATGTTTAGGAAAACCAAAAAACCTGCTTGCCTGAGAGTTCTCCATAATGTTCTCGCAAGTGTGTGAAGTCTGCCAATCCGCACTTGGCCAGTGTGGTAGACAAAACCCATTTCACTCTGGGAGGAGATACCCGTGCTCTGTAATGAGCGCGATGGGTTGATCATGATGATGATGATAATTCAAATTTAAATAAATAATTTTAATATAATAAACAAGTCAAGGCAATTTTTAAATAGGTAATGTTGCTGAGATACATTTATTTATAGACTTACATAAAAAGTAATTTTCTTAACAATTGTGTTACTGTTTCTTTTTATAAGAATTTTAGCACAAGCTTGACTATACCTTTATTTTATTTATCCTGTTTATTTCCAGGCGATTGGGCCCAAATACTGGGTTTTCAAATAATATAAATCTAAATTGTACAAGAAATGCTCACTCAACCATTGATCCTAAGGATTATTTCCAAGTCAATAAAGGAATATATTGGGATCCCGAAGGGCCATTAAAACCGCTTTATACTTTAAACTATTTGCGGTAAATATATTCAAATGTTTACTAAATATTTTTCGATCATTTAATCTATCTTCTATATACTATAAAACTAAAAGTCCTGACTGACTGACTTATATATCAACACAGCCTAAACCGCTGGTCTTAGAGACATGAAATTTGGAGGGTGTGTTCTTTGTAAAGAGTAGGTACCCACTAAGAAAGGATTTTTCGAAATTCCACCCCTAAGTGGGTTTGAAATTTATGTAGCCCACGCGAACGAAATCGCGAGCATAAGCTAGTAATTATTATAAAACTGCAAAATTATGTACTCTACCTACGTAGTAGGTATGTACCTAAGTATTTAAAAATATGATATCCCCTTTTAATCCCTGAAACTACATGATAATAGCTTTGTAAATATTTACTGTACTTTGTACATTAGATATGTGTAATTTGGTAAATGAGATAATTCTGTAAAGACTGGTTTTGCAGAGTGCCTTATATAAGAGACAGTCTAGTAAATGTAGCGCCTGGAGAAAAATTCTCTACTTGCCTCAAAGGAAAGAAAATTCTTGACGTTGGTTGTGGAGGAGGATTTCTCTCACAGGTATGGCAAGAAAATTCTGATAGAATCTCTGAAGAGTAATTGCAAGACAGATCATAATAATCATAATCATAATCATAATTTATTATTGCAAATACACGTTTTATAGGTGGTACACCAGTCAGGTTACAGTGTATTTACCATCGGCATTTACATATCGGTTTTATCCCGCAAAATAATACAATAATATGGGTTTCACGTTATGTAGGTACTTAATCCTTTTTTTCAGTCACCTGTAATAGTTAAATTATAGATATAAATTCTTAATTGCCACACAAAACATTAAATACAAAAAATTAATGAAAAAAAAGTGTGCAAAGGCAGACATCACTAAAAGTGAACTCCAGACAACCCTATTTAAAGGACTTATAAGCTATAATAATGAAACGGGATGTTGCAACAATAACCCTAACACTTACCATAAATTTTAATAATACATGAATAACTAGGTATTCAAAAAAATCGGCTAAGTGCGAGTCGGACTCGCGCACCGAGGGTTCCGTTCTACAGATAAAGGGGGAGGAACGGTATTTTTTATCGACATTTTGCACGATAAATCAAATACTATTATGCATTAAAATAAATAAAAATCTGTTTTAGAATGTACAGTTAAAGCACTTTCATATGATACCCCACTTGATATAGTTATCTTACTTTGAAAATTGAAAATTAGAACACATTAATTTTTTTTTGTGATGTAACCATAAATTCATAATTTTCGGATTTTCCCTTTACTTGTGCTATAAGACTTACCGAGTTGTCAACTTTCGTTTTCAAGATAAACGGGAAGTACTCTATAGATTTTCTTGACAGACAGACAGAGAGACAGACAACAAAGTGATCCTATAAGGGTTCCTTTCTTATTTTTGAGATACGGAACCTTTAAAATACATAAACCCTACATAATCAGTAGATAAGTATAAAATTCCTTTTTAGGCCTTGGCCAAGCTTGGGGCTGAAGTTACTGGAATAGATACAAACAAAGAAGCAGTTGAACAGGCAACACAATATAGCTCTAAAAGCACGCGCCTGGCAACCAATTTGCCTGCTTATATTTCGGTTACGATAGAGGTGAGTTCAAAAAACCGGCCAAGTGCGAGTCAGGCTCGCGCAATGAGGGTTCCGTACTACAGTCGTATTTTTAGACATTTTGCAGGATAATTCAAAAGCTATGATACATAAAAATAAATAAAAATCTGTTTTAGAATGCACAGGTGAAGACCTTTTATATGATACCCCACTTGATATAGTTATCTTACTTAGAAAATTGAAAATACTAATTATTAGTTCATGACCACAATTTAATTTTTTTTGTGTGATCTAACTCTAAATTCACGGTTTTCAGATTTTTCCCCAAATGTCAGCTATAAAATCTACCTACCTGCCAAATTTCATGATTCTAGGTCAAAGACCTGTAGGTTTCTTGACAGACAGACAGACAACGAAGTGATCCTATAAGGGTTCCGTTTTTCCTTTTGAGGTACGGAACCCTAAAAATAATTGTTAATTTCATATAACTAAGGTTATAAGCATAAAAGCAACACAAAAGCTTTCTTTTAGGAATAGAAGTTGTCTTCCATAACAATAGTTTTATACTGTAACTAGGATTAGCCATACTACTGCCAGACCATACTAGAAATTCAGGACGTTCTTCGTATTTATGATATCTGTTACAGTATGCGGCCGAAAGTGATGAACAACGACCTTTGGAATGACGTTTCAGGTTTTTAGAGCGTTGTCTCTGTCACTCATACCCACATGACGTTTTGTCGATCTCAACGACCGAGACAGTGCTCTACAAATATGCTATCTCCTTCATTTCATCACTTTTGGCCGCGTACTTTAAAAATAAGTATCTCTGACATAGGAGACGTGAAATGTTGAAAAAATGCCCAAAAATATACTCGTACTGTCCCAAAACGCGTTTATTTTTAACTGCTCCATCCATATTGTACACTACATGATGCCTATCCACCGTGACATCGTCCCCGTGGATTTAGGCATTTAAAAAATCTCGTGGGAACTCTTTTTCTCGGGTACATTAGGACACACGGCTACATTAGACACACTTTCGCATTTATAATATTAAGTATGGATTCTCTACATTACTATCCTATGGCGCACTCTTTGCTCAGTTATTTATCTTCCTCTATTATTTATCTTACTCATCTACCTCCTAATAGCCGGACACCCGCGACCGCCACGCTTAGGCAGTTGCTTAGCATAAAAGTTGGCCCACGCGCGTTCGGTACACTCATTCCGCACATTGTCTTGAATACGTGACTTTTGAGTCCAACAAACACAACAAAGCATTCTTCCCTGTATCCCGCCAGCATTTTACGATTTTATTTTCATGCAAAACCTTGTATATGCATTATGCGTACTCTTGAGGTTGAATGGTCTATGTGTAGGGTATATTAGTTTTAAGTTAGACCTGTAGTGTAAAGCAGTCGCATATATTTCAGGAACACTGTAAGGAGTATGCTGAGTACTACGACGTTGTCGTATCATCAGAAGTTATAGATCATGTTGCTCAAAAGGAACTTTTTGTTGAGTCATGTGTGCGTGCCGCAAAACCAGGTGGAAAAATATTCTTCACCACTATTAATAGAACCCGCCTCGCTCAGTTCGTTATTATATTTTGCTACGAAAATATTGTCAAACTAATTCCAAAGGGGGCACATGATTTCAACATGTTTATCAAACCAAGCGAACTCAAATACATGCTGGAAATGAGTAAGTACTCGTATATTATTATTTATCACCTTCTACAGTTTAAACAAATAGAGTCGACTGTAGTAATAAAAATAGACGTGATTTTTTGTATAGCGGTAGTTTATGGTGCTAGAATTCATTATTAAAGAATTTAATTAAAAAATCATGATTTTTTATATTAATGAAAATCATGATTTTTTAATTAATCTCTTTAATAATGAATGAAATAAAAATTTACTAACGTCACGCTGTACGGAAAGCGATTAATGACGTGGCATAGCGTAAACGACAAATATTTTTCAATTTTTTAACAAAAAATATTTTCCCGCAGTAATTACTCTATTTTTATGTTTAATTTTGAAAAAAAATTGTCGTTTATGGATCGTGACGTTCACTTTCCGTACAGCTTGACGTTAATGTTAAAATAAATAAAAATCATGTTTTTTTAAATTATAAATTCTAGCCCCACAAACTACCGCTGTACACAAAATCACTACATTTTATTACTACAGTCCAATACCCTGTTGCTGCTTATCATTCTTCTTAATTGAAAAATAATACGGTAAAATTAATGTGAAACAGTTTGACTTGGTGACGTAATAATTGTTTTCTATTATTTCAGATGACTGCTTCGTGGAATCAACAAAAGGATACTTTCTTTATCCGTTTGATCCGCATTTTGTATGGACTAAGCATAAAACGTTTTTCTATGCTATTGAAGCTGTGAAATCAAATTAAAACAGGTGTTCATAAAAGTATAATGAATTTTATTGTCTTCGTCAAATGTTGTACAGAAAAGATCTGGGTAGGTATAACATAACATATCTTTTTCATTATCAGTAATTAAACTTATTTTCATATATAGTTTCTTTTCTTCATGTCCTTTAAATGCACGATGATTCTTGTAACAATTAAATAAAATCTGCATTTAAGGATGTACCCTACCTACAAACGGCGTTCGCGACTTTTTGGCTTTTTCCTTTGGCGTTTTAACTTTTTTATGCAACTAGCTAATGCGTTGCAATCGTGATGCGTAGGCCACCTATTGTACGTAGATACAATGTGAGAACTCAGAAACCGTCTGGAAGGTTTCTGACACTATGCAAAGTTTCAACTCAGTCGGAAGAACGAATATTAGCAACGAATAGAACACACACAAAAAATATTTTAAATAATATAAGAAGGTAATCGTGTCTTTCGATCGATCGAAATTATTTAATATATATATAAATTAAAAATTAATTTTACAAAAATCGTATTTTTGTAAAATTAATATGAAAACTGTTACTAAACGCCAAGTTAACAGGCTGTTCTTACTGAACACCACATATAATATAAACAACATCATCATGATTATGATTAACCCACGGCTCACTACTGAGCACGGTTTTCTTCTCAGAATTGAAAGGTTTAAACGACATAATCTGCGAAACTGACTCAATGCGGGTTCGCAGACTTCGCACACCTTTGAGAAGTAAGAACATTATGGAGAACTCTTAGGCATGCAGGATTCGAAGAGAATCGTATATTCTAAAGATCGGTTAATTTATAAACATACTTGCCTATACCTCATAGATGCAGTTCCCCATAGTATATGGTAGTTGTAGCGACGCCGGCGCCTCGAGGGAGGGCCTTGCGCACCCACGTGCTCTCGGCTCATTTGAATTCAATACCGTGCCTACTACTCTAAAGGTGCTGATAAACTTGAGCATTCACTTGTAATGAGCATTCGTGCGAATGTTACTTCACAGAAAAATACGAGAACATTTTAGCGAGCATTCTATCGAGCGTTCTGGCGAGCATTCTAGCCAGCAGATTTGCTTCTAAGACGAAACAGATTAGTTTGCTACTACCTTGTATTTTTCTTTTTTCAACATAACCAATGAGTATAAATGCAGCACACACAACCGTCAAGTCTGATATCTTCATGAAGAATTGACAAGCATCGAATAAAGCGTTCGCTAGAATTCTGAAGATGTTCGTAGCAATATTTGGCTCTATGCTTGGCTCGGCTCGTTGTTCAGTTCGACAAAAATAAAAACGGCGAATGCTCGATGTTCTGTTACAAGTGAATGCTCAAGTCTATCAGCACCTTAATAACTAATTATTTATTATCATCACGACAAGGAAAGAAAGTATAAAATAGGCTTGGTTTCAATTCCCAAATGTACCTACCTGTATATCACACATAATTTATTAGTTATGTATTTAACAGGCATAAATAATCTTTAGGTGTTGTTTGCTTGGAATTTATGAATTACGTAATTCAAAACATAAACTCAGATATACGTAGGTACTGTTAAATGGAAAACCACTTTGATATACTTTAATATACTTTTAATCACTGTTTTCTTTTTAAATTAATTCACAAGACAGTAGGTACAATGAACTATTCATCATCTAAGCGTCACCAGCGAGTCTAGAGTCTACCCAAAACTATAGACTCGGAGAATGTCAGAGAATGTTAGGCCGGGCACAGACTATCAACAAAACCTACCTAACAGTACATTGTGCATACGATAATTTTAAATGGGCTTTTCTTTCTCAAAACATTAGATTTCATAAGCATAAATATACCTATTTTTACCATAATAGTAAACATCCACTAAGAAAGGATTTTTGAAAATTCAACCCCTAAAGGGGTAAAATAGGGGTATGAAATTTGTGTAGTCCACGAGACTAAATCGCGGGAATAAGCTAGTAGATACGAATATAATTTATTTCCTAAAGTCTGACCAAATAGACCATAAGAAACATTACGCGTATGGAGAAACAGTACGATTGTATTACTTACTGAAGTTATTTGTGCGGCTAACCGAACTCACCACAGTTAGCAATCCGACCAAGAAACAAAGTGAAAATTGAGCAACTGTACCAAACTTGAACAAATCTTCCCTTTGGCTTTGTTCAGCAGACAAAAGGTAGCTTGCTACCAGTTATAAGTCCCGCAAATTGCTATTGCGCTGGAACCAGCATATATATATATATAGAAATATACCATCAGCTCGAAACTTCAGTCTAGTGCTAACGTCACTAAAATGGCGGCCAAGCGCATTAGCAATTTACGGGACTTGTGCCGTAAAAATATGACCCAATAAGGAGACTGCTTAAAATTAAGACAATAGTTTTATATTCTTGACCTTTCCGTAAACAGCAGATCGGGGACTGTATCAAGGAGATTAAGGGATTATCAAGCGGGGTATTAATCTTGAAAACAGAGCGGTGCATTTACCTTTAAGGGATCCATGTTATAAGACTTTATGATTTGATAAATTTTTCCAGTCACTGCTGTGACCTACATGACAAATATCTGTAGTTTGCATGATGAATATCTGGATAAACTGTCTCCTCCATCCTTCATTAATCATTCATGATTAACGGAATCAACTGATTTATATTCTGTCGTCTTATGGACCTCTAAAAATGTTCGGATCCAAAACTGAGAAATCTAAGTCCTATTTAGGTTATCATATAAAAAGAAAAGCTAACTGACTGACTGACTGATCTATCAACACACAGCTCAAACTACTGGGCGGAAGACGTAGACATCCGTTAAGAAAGGATTTTTGGAAATTCAAGCCCTTAGGGGGTAGATAAAATAGGGGTTTTACACGTCCACGCGGACGAAGTTGAGAGTAATTTAGTTAAAAATATAGAACAATACCTACAGATTGAAAAATGTAAAACAGTACATATCCTGGAATAGAAATTATTCCAACTTTAGACGGATTGGTATACAATGGAGCGGATGTGAGGCGATTGGCGAAGTAATAAGGGGGTTCCTTTGAACTGGATTCAACAACTCACAACATATTTTATCGTTTTAAGTTTTAACTACCGCTTTACTGTGGATCTATGGTAGGATTTTTAAAAAGATTCACAAAAGGATTTTATTATTTATGTACAATATAAAATACTATAATATAAAATAATATTGTAGAACTTTTGGCAAACGCGAATTGGCGCGGCAGCCCTGAACCGGCTGTCGTCAATAAGAGACTTATGTGGTCAAGTACTGCCCTGGGTATAGTTCCGTTTGCTGTGTGCTGATGCGGCAGTTGGCACCAGCAGTTTTGCTCACCATTCAAAGGTGTAACTAACAGCACGAAACCAATATGGATCCTGGAATAGAATTATTCCAATCTAAGGCCGCATTTTGACTGTCATACCTAATATAAATACCTAATATATAAATTATAATATGTAAGCACTTTTAATGAATCGGAGATGTGAGATAGGTCACACCGTAGTACCTAATTTACCATCACGCATAAAACCTAACATTATAATCCGTTCAAAATAACTCCTCACGCGCCATTTTAACTCTATGGGTCAACTGTCAATTGTCATGTCAAAAGTAAGGTTCACCTTTAAAATAGGGACTAAAATCGTGCTTTTGACATGAAATTTGACACAAAAAGTTAAAATGGCGCGTGAGGAGTTAAATTTTACGCGTTATACCTATTAACGCATCGCGTAGGCGAAGTTTATTGGTTTTGATAAAGCACCACTTTTACGACGGCACCATGAACCTTGACATATGTTTGGCATTAAAGTGAATGAGCTATCCAGGGTGTGCCCAATCTACATCAAACACAAATAGTTCTGAGAGCATTGCCTATGAAACCTATCAAATAGTTTGCTTGTAGTTAGGTACTGAATTTTGTCCTATAGCAGGGCTACTCGTATGTGCTGAGTTCCAAGTTAGTTTCCTGCATCTTCACGGAAGTAGAGTGAGTCAGTGAACTGTAGGCTCACTCACTCTTACTCCTCGCACCTTCTCAAATACATTTCAAGCCTGCACCGCCGTTAGTCTCGTGTTCGGACGAACTGCTTGAAGTTGTAGAAATCGGTCGTCTCTCCTCGAAGAACCTTTTCCTGCTTCGCCCTCCTCATCAGAGAATCCATCAATCTGTACCGTTGGATGCTACGATGAATCGTTGATGACGATCGACGAAGTCTTGTAGCAATCGATCTGTAGGATTGACTATTTCCTCTAATTTCATCTGCCCGAATGATTTCTGATAGTGTTAAATGAGGCATAATTAGATGATCGTAACTGATCAATATGGCGAGACGACACAAAAGCCTCATAAAACTGCAAAACATGTTTTTCAAATGAAATCGAACTTTACGAAAACAGAAAACTTCGAAGCAGTCGATAGAGATCTATGAATGAAAAATTAAAACAAACTAAACTAGCGGCACGCTATGATGGCTGGTTTGACGTTTGTCCGCTCATGAAGTTCCGTATTAATTGATAACGACTTTGAAGGAAATAATTGTATTACTTTATTGACGATAGTGATGTGCAGAGATTCATAAATTTTATCGAATGTAGTTTTAGGTTTAGGACTCAAAATTTATTTATTAAATTGATTTCTTAAATGTATACAAGTGTAGAAAAATCAGTTTGCACCATTTAAGGGGTGAATGTACTTGTGAATATGAACAATTTTCACTATGTGGACAAACCTCTGAAATCGCAAAAAAATATCAATAAATTTTTAAAAATGGAATCTAATACGATCGTCACATAGGATCGCTGGCTAGCACAACTACTACCTCCGGCAAACTCGCGTCAATGCTCAATGCAAAACAAAGCAGTTTCGAATTGACGTTGCTTCGAAAAGTATAAACTGTCAGTGCAATGCGATTGTGATATAGTTTTGACCTGGCTTTGGATTTCAAATATTGATACTGCATTACTGTTGACCCTTGCTCGTTAATTTGGACTCTGTTCAAGCCCTTTGTTGTGGATTTCGTCGATATGACCGAACGTACGCAGAGAACTGTTCTAAATAGTCAGACACGTGAGTTCCTAATACGCCTTCGTAACTATTTCGATCGTGAAGCTCAAAATGGAGGGCCAATTTTACCTATAACGTCAGTGGTTGAACGCGTAGCTGATGCGCTTAATATTGGACAACGAACTGTTAGACGGATAACTAAAAAAAAATATGGCGAGACTGGCACAGAAGAAAATAAACTTCACACACCAAAAAAGAGAAAACGAGCAAAACCAGTCGTAGGCATCGATAGCTTTGATGCCGATGCTATCCGAAGACATGTTTACGGCTACTATTTACAGAAGGAGTATCCAACAAGAAAAAAGTTGGTGCATTCACTGAAGGAAGCTGGATTATTCTTCGGTGGGGAAAGTTCTTTAACGAAGATTTTGAAGACCATTGGATTTCGATACAAAAAATGTAACAAACGCAAAATATTGATGGAAAGATTTGATATAGCGATGGCAAGGTATACTTTTTTACGGCAAGTGAAAGAAATCAAAAATTGGCAAAATGTTGTGTTCTTGGATGAAACATGGCTTAATGCTAACCATACTGTAGGCCGTTCTTGGAACGATGACACAGCAGCATCTACTTCCAAAGTTCCTGTAGGAAAAGGATCGCGACTTATAATTTGTCACGCCGGAACCATCAACGGGTTTGTCGAAGGTTCTCTCATGGCTTTTGCGTCAAAAACCACTGGAGACTATCATGAAGACATGAATGGAGAAAAGTTTACTGAATGGTTTACCTCAATGTTGTGTAGCCTCCCTGAACCATCTATTATAATTATGGACAACGCCCCATACCACTCGATGCAAATTGACAAGCCACCTGCCCAATCCCAAAAGAAAGCTGATATCGTCGCATGGCTTCGTAAAAATGGCGTAGATGCAAACATGAATATGTTAAAAGCGGAATTAGTACGTCTTTTAAAAGAAAACAAACCAACCAAGATCCGATACGTCATTGACGAAATAGCATTAGAACATGGGCACAGAGTTATACGGTTACCGCCTTACCATTGTGAGTATAATGCGATTGAGTTGGTGTGGGCTCAAATTAAGGGATATGCTGCAAGACACAATACAGAACCCCCATTTACCACAAAAAAAATGCTAAAATTATTAGAAGAAGCTTGTGAACATGTGACTAAAGGAGACTGGGAAAAGGTTGTGAATAGAACTGTTAAATTAATAAGGGAAGATTATGAAAGAGATGTGAAAATAGATAATATTATAGAAAACGAACATATAATTATTAATGTATGTGATGATAGCAGTGACGACAGTGAAAATAGTAGTATGGACGAATCTGATTAATTATGGCCTTTTGTGGCACCTTTTTCGGTATCTTTTGTATTCATATGTTTCTTGTGTGCATATAAAGTATGTATATTCATTTTCGTTCAAATATTCAGTTCGTTCAAATAAATTAAATAAACATATACATTTTTGTTTTATTAAACCTATTTAATCAGGTACAAAAACAAAACTTAATTGTTTTTTGTTCGAGAATAAATTGACATTCCACATCACTATTGTAATGTGTCAAACCGGCCATCATAGCGTGCCGCTAGTGTAATGAAAAATAACTGTCGACTAATGTTCCGTTTTCAAATTAGACCTAAAATTTTTAAAAAAATGTAGCCGGCCGCGAGTGTTACGAAAAAAATACATCAATTAATGTAGGGACGCCGCGCACAGCCGCACGGCCCCCACGCTAACATGCGGGATAGCGCGGGTGACGTGCGGGTGTGCGGTCCCCCCGCCTCATACCCCGATTGCTATCTCAACCTGTCGCGTAATATACGAAGGTACCTACCCGTTGGCAAGTTGAAAAATTAATTTGACCGTTTAAAAAGGAAGTAAAATATTTTTGCAATTTAGGTAGGTCTGTCAGTGTACTGTCAGTTTTTATAGGAACACGTAATTTAGTTACTAAAAACTGGATTTCTAGTAGCAATTAGCTATCCAATTAGAAAATTCTCTTCGCTCAACCGTACCAAAATGTGTATAAAGCGGGTACAATGTGTTTATAAGGAGCATTATTTTCTATGTCCTACATAGAGCACCGCTCGTGATCGTCGTTCTGCATTCCTAGCTAACGCAATCGACGTGAACGCAGAAGGACGCCAAACTGTAATTTACACATTTTCAACGCTTTTTACAAATAAAATCTTATTTATGTCGTAAATCAAGCTTTTGTCTGGTATCTACCTAAATTTTATTGATTCTCTCGCACCCACAATTTTTCAGCAATGGAACCAATGAATTACATACATAATGGCGATAGTCAATTGATTGATTTATTATGTACTTAATTATAATTTCATTAAAAAAACCTTTTATTTTTAGAGTTCCGTACCTCAAAAGGAAAAAAATAACTCTTATAGGATCACTTCGTTGTATGTCTGTCTGTCTGTCGTGTCTGTCAAGAAACCTACAGGGTACTTCCCGTTGACCTCAGACGTAAGGGGAAAAATCTGATAACATTGAATTTCTGGGTACATCACCAAAAACAATTAAAATGTGTTCATGAACAAATAATTAGTATTTTCAATTTTCAAAGTAAGATAACTACCAAAGGGTAGCATATGGAAAGGGTTTTACCTGTTGATTCTAAAACAGATTTTTATTTATTTTTTTGCATAATAGTTTTTGATTTATCGTGCAAAATATCAGAAAAAATACCCGAATACGAAACCCTCGGTGCGAGAGTGACTCGCACTTGGCCAGTTTTTTTTTCTATATGAGTAAAACGCTAATTTCATATGTACGGACTCTCTAATTTCCTAGAAGTTACCTTGTGCACTCCCGAATCCCCAGCGCTATTCATACAACGTTCGTTTTTATAATATGTGGAAGGATGTGGGAACCCGTTGCATTATAATCCCAAGAAAAACTCCTACCGTTAAGTGGTTAATGGAAAGAGGTTTGACCCTTAGCAATAAGGAATACGCGGCACAGAAAGAAGGAATATTTACATGATGTCTCTGAGCATACGAGTATAGTAGGTACGCGACAAGTCGAGATGGCAATCGATGGGGGGTGTGGACGCCATGCACACCCGCACAGCCCCCGCGCTAACCCGGTGAAGGATAGCGGGGGTGACGTGCGGAGCGTCACGCCGATTTCCATCTCCACCTGTCGCGTACTATGGGTATGATAACATAGGCAGTAGGCACCTAAAGGTACAACGTCCCTGACATTGTCTTGGGCTACGACTTTTAATAAAAGAGACACGAGGCATCGTATCGAGTTCCAAGAGGCGCCCTTGACTATTACTCAAGGCTAAAGTTGAGAGGGATCAAGAGACCGTTTTTAATAAGAGCCGTTGTTACCAAAGATGACGAAGTCAATACTGCGGGTTGAATCGTTAACTCGGTGAGCGTCAATGAAAGCTATCAAAGTTCGTGCTCATTGTACACATGTACAGGTTCTACATTGCTGCTTCCCTGAGCGATGTAAAAATATTATTTCGTAAAAAACCTTCAACGGATTTAAATGTCAAATGAGTTTGGTGATGGTTTGGTGGCTTTCATTCAGAGATGATCACTGATTTAGCGAATCCCCCGCTGGCCTCAGGTCTTAAAGACAAACCTAGCTAGCTATGTAGATTCAAGTTTATTATTAGGGCATTGTTTTAACAGTCAGCTATATTTTTTTCTGTTTAGTCATAATAAAAGATCCGCCAACTTAACACTCATCAAGTTGTCGACCTTTTAATTTTCGACTAGGTAGTTTCTCTAGAATATAATAGAAGCGTCAATAGCTCAACGGTAGCGTCAATAGCTAGGTATAGGAATGGACTGAAAACCGAAAGGTTGGCGGTTCAAATTGTGCCCTTTACACTATGGTCGTACCTACCTACTCCTAGCACAAGCTCGACGCTTAGTAAGAGAGGAAAGGGGATTGTCATTTAAAAAATAAATTATTATAAAATACTCCTCTAGTTAATGTTAACTACACTTACTACTATGTTTACTAATTTGGTCTTTCTCCTCTTTCCAGGCCAGCCTTCGCCAGCTAGATCTGTCCCTGCTCTCCGAGCTGTGGACGCTCAGCGAGGCCATGGCGTCGTGGCGCCGCCAGCTGGAGCGCGGGCCGCGGCTCCGCCCCGCGCCGCCCCCGCCCCCGCCGCCGCACTACCTTAGAACCTGAATACATTATGTTCACCTAGTACCTTGTAGATTTAATTTTATACCCCTCTCCCACAAAATACGAGAGAATAGCGCTAAAGTTTCAATTTCAATCAAAGTAATGCTGGTTCAAAAATTCAAAAACTATGATGCATAAAAATAAATAAAAATCGGTTTTAAAATGCACAGGTATTAATTAAGAAAGCCCTTTCATATGATACCCCACTTCACTTGATAGTTATCTTACTTAGAAAATTGAAAATATTATTAGTTCATGACCACAATTTAATTTTTTTTGTGTGATGTAACCCTAAATTCACGGTTTTCAGATTTTTCCCCTCATGAATGCTATTTAAGACGTACCTACCTGCCAAACATGATTCTAAGTCAACGGCAAGTTCCCTTTAGGTTTCTTGACAGACAGACAGACAACAAAGTGATCCTATGAAGGTTTCGTTTTTCCTTTTGAGGTACGGAACCCAAAAAAAAAAAACGTGAACACATTTTAGTTACAGCGCCATCTAAATGTGATTTGATAAATTTTGTCATTACCTTGCAGTGTTGCACATAAAAATAGTAAAATATCTTGTACGATAGTACAGAACCCTTTGTGTGAGAGTCCGACTCGCTTGGCGGTTTTTTTATTGATGTCAAGACGTCAACAGGAACGAGATAGAATGAAGATGCCACATGAATAGGATAAGTAGTTTCCAAGTACAGTACGCGGGTAAAAGTAATGTACATCGGCCTTTAGAATTACATTTCGGCTTTGTAGAGCGTTGTCTCTGGCACTCATACCTATGTGACGTTTTGTCGGTCTCAACGACAGGGACAACGCTCTACAAATCAGCTATCTCCTCCTAATGGTCGATGTACATTACTTTCGGCCGGGTATTGTGGATATTATGAGGACCGGAAGATCGCATTTAAAATACATACCTTTGACACAAAAATTACATCCCGGGAGACAAGGCTTTAATTACTTAAAACAACTATGTATGTACTTAAATAATAAATGTAAAGTCTGACCAGAAAATAAAACACCTCGCCATATTGCGGAAAAGCTGTGGAACTAATGTATACAAGTCCATATGCCTACTTAGCGAAGCTGTGATAGCCTAGTTGTTAGGATGTCCGCCTCCTAATCGGAGGTTGGGGGTTCGATCCCGACCTCTAACTTTTCAGGTTATATGCGTTTTAAGTACCTACCTAATTAAATAGCACGCATGAGAGTTCTCCATAATGTTCTCAAAGGTGTGAAGTCTGCCAATCCGCACTGGCCAGCGTGGTAGACAGGGCCAAAACCTCACTCGAGAGGAGACCATGATGATAATATATTTAGTGACCATAGCTCAATATACTCGTACTAGTGGCGCACCCAGAGCAAGTTTTTTATATTTCTGGTCAGGCTATAACAGCAAATCCAAAGTTACACTATAATCATAATGCTCGCTCTTTGTATGAATCACGGTGTGAAGGCCCGTACGGTGCGACAAGGCTATATTGGCGCGTGGCGAAAATCGGAACTAACGTTGCCGTCAAGTATCCCCTTTGTTCTTGTTTGAATATTCTAAGCCTTTGTTCTCCAACAGCGCCCCCCTGTCAATGTCATTCAAGTGCCAAGAGAGCCTTATCGCGCTGTAAATGGCGCGAAACATCCATCCAATACATAGAAGTCATTCCACCTTGTGGATTTCTGTCTATCATTATTAAAAATCTATTGCTTCTCTATAGAAGCAATAGATTTTTAATAATGATAGACAGAATTTAATAATGATAGTCCGCCTCCGCTCTTAGCAATAGATTTTTAATATACCTACTTGACACTTACCTGCGTGGTTGAGTAGGTAAACAAAAAATTGTTATGATAGAAGTTCTGTTTTTCCCTTTATCCTCTTTCGATCCTTCTGTGGGTCACAGTATGGAAAGAGGATAACGGGGTGACTTCGTTGACCGTATTCCGTTTTGATTTCAAAACTTTCATAACTATACCTATAATGTACCTACTTACTTACTGACCTCTTGCGCGGCTCTCTGTTTTACTTTTTTGTAGAAATGACACAGATCAGCCGTTATGTATAATACCTACCTACCTATAGTTTAGAAAGTGTGTAGATTAGATTGTAATTAGTATGTATAGATAATAATTTTATTTAAGACTGATTTTTCAATCTTTAAAACTGAGCATTAAATTCATATTAAATTGAACGATGACTAGAGACAATTTTTTTATAATATTATATTCAATTTCTATTATCTACGATATTCTTACCTCGGATTATTTATTAATTAACGATTGAAAAGTCAGCCGGTCTGTAAAGTACCTATCGATTTTTTGAAATAAAATTCATTACAATAAGATTTTTCGTATCATTTACTTACATGTTACTTATCTACTATAAAAAAAGGAAAATCTGGAGTAGCTATCTACATAGCTACTCCAGATAGGTAGGTACATGCTTTTTTTCAACCGTTATAGGAAAGTCATATTTTACTAGATAGGTAAGTAGGTAACTACCTTACCTACCTATACCTATGTAAAATGTTCTAGAAAAAAGTTAACTGGGGTAACATTGTCATAGCACAAAAATTCAATCTTAAAATAAATCTATGGATTTTTAGCATTTTTTGCAACGTCTATCGGTTGTACGAACACATTGCCTTGCCTATTGCCACTTTAGCTTCGCAACCCGTTGAGCTATGTCGGTTACTCTAGTTCTCCTACGGATCTCCTCATTTCTGATTTGATCCCGTAGAGAAACTCCAAGCATAGCTCTCTCCATCGCCCGCTGAGTGACTCGTAAGATTTCTTATGAGGCTCATAGTTAGCGACCATGTGTCGGATCCATATGTCATCACTGGCAACACACACTGTGCGAAGACTTTGGTCTTCAAGCACTGAGGAATTTTGGACAAGAAGACATCTCGAAGCTTCCTGAACGCTGCCCAACCGAGTTGGATTTGGCGGTTGACCTCTTTCTCCAAATTGGACTTATCCAACTGGATTGTGTGTCCTAGGTATACTCGTCTAGGTACAATTACTTATTTCGAGTGCAGAGCTCTCAACGATTACTGGGCAGGTAGCAATGCCTTAAAATTTTGTACAAGAGAAAAATCCGAAAACCATGAATTTTTGGTTATTAATTCTTGTACTGTGTTGTAAAATATTTTCATGAATAAATATTACATATTTTTCAACTTTCATAGTAAGATTAATATACCAAGTGGAGTATCATAAGAAAGGGATTTTCCTGTACATTTTAAAACAGATTTTATTTATTTTTATGCCTACCTAATATTTTTCGATTTATCGTGCAAAATGTCGAAAGAGACTGACTCATACTTGGCCGGGTTTTTCATTATGCCAATGTTAACCATTTACTGTATGTAACCAACGACAATCTACTCTGCCATTAGCTGTATTTTCGTAACTCATGGCTCCCAAACGTAGACTGAATAAAAAAGCTAGACTAAAGTACTGTGTAACCGCGTTTGAGATAGCGATAGCGCGACTTAACGATGAATAACACGACAATTACCATTGTTTAGTAGTCAATATTTGTATTAACCGATCAACAATATTTGTATTAAACGTTTTTTATGTGAAAACAAGTAAATAACTAATGAGAATTACAATTACGCCACGAATTCTCAAAGTTTGTATGTATTCTTGAAAAAACCAGTTACACGATAAGGGACAAAAAATAAGTTAGCTGCGTCTCTGTTCATCACATTAGTAACTTTATCTGTGCTCTTTTTAGTGTGAATGACAAAGCAAACGTTCTGTATCTACCTTTATTACTCTATCTATGAATAACATAGAGAAATAAACTGTTAATCTCTCAATGTGCTGTCGCCACGCCTGTCATTTGTCAATCAAAATTCTAATGAAAAAAACAAAAAGAAAAGAAAAAAATATTGCGTCCAGTCCGGCGATTAAATAATTGTGTTTTAAAATATACTTACGTGTCTTTATCCTAAAGTAGAATTGCAACCGATGTCAGATACTTCTTTGGAAGGAATTCAAGCTCCCAGAGAAGAAAAGCCACCATCCAAAATACCAGAATCCGTTAAGGTTAGTGTCGGCAAACAAAAGGTATTTTTTATGTTTTTGTCCACACTCCTATTAATTATAATCCGTTTTAGACGCAATCTGTTTGTAAAAATTAATTCCAAATTAGTATTATTCGCGTTATCATATTTGAGTCGGTATAAGTCGTTTTAACACGGACTATATTATTATGTTCTTATTTATAGGTATATCTATTCACTTGTTCGTTGGAATGGGCTTCGTCTAAAGTAGACTATGGTTGACAGGGGTGTGGACATTGATATTTGTTGGAACATGTACTACATATTATAAAGTGCTTCATCTAGTGGGCCTTTATCTTTATTTATAGGAACCAATCTAAATATATAAAAGGGAAAGCTGACTGACTGACTGATCTATCAACGCACAGCTCTAACTACTAGACAGATTGAGCTGAATTTTGGCATGCAGATAGCTATTATGAAATAGACATCCGCTAAAGGATTTTTGAAAATTCAACCCCTAAAGGGGTAAAATAGGGGTTTGTTGTGTAATCCACGAGGATGAAGTTGCAGGAATAAGCTCTATTATGAAATGAAATTACAGTTTCTTGTTAGGTTCAGTTTAACTGATGATTAGCATATTTCTCTTTGAAGATGACAATTTTGGAAAACTTCTGTTTAGAATTAGTATTATAGTTCCGTTTGCAGCCATCTAACCCTGATATCTTTATAGAGAACTTTGACTTAGCTCAGACTTTAAAACGAGCCAGTACTTATGGGTGGGTCTCACTATTCCCGTTGATCTTTCCCATTGATGATAATACTGATACTACTTATATCACTATTCCTATTGCGTTATTATACCATGACTATTCGCTACTTTGTTTATTTTAATAATATTCTCGACTCAATATTATGACCTCTTTATTGATCTGACCACTTGTTTCATTATGTCTTGTTATGGCTATTTTCTGTAAGATATCGTTGATTTTAATTTTTTCCAGGTGTTTAAAAATGCTTTAAATGGGTATACCAAGACATTTTGTAGGAGGACATGAGTCTCAATATTTCCATTCATTGTTTCTTATGTCAATGGGTATAGTGAGACTGATTTATCAAAAACATACAGTTTCAATATTACCATTGCAATGGGTAATGGGAAAAGTGAGACCCACCAACTCTTACTATCATGTGAGATCTTAGATCTTTAACTTATTCTATATCATTTATTTTAAAAGTACCTTTTGAATTTTTCAGAAAATAATATTAATGGAGAAAGAAAACGATTCCTCCAATCGCAAATCCAGAATTGATCTCAACGCGTTGCCAACCCGACAGTACCTTGACCAGACAGTGGTCCCAATATTGCTCCAAGGTTTGTCATCATTGGCCAAGGAACGACCACCGGACCCTATCAACTATTTAGCTGCATATCTATTGAAGAACAAAAACACTTTTGAGAATAATAATGCTGGAGCAAATAATAATCCCCCGCCCAATCCACAGACATAGAGTAGTAGTTATTATTTAGGTTAATAACATGTGTAATTCTGCTGTACACAATCTGTAATCTAAACTAAAATGGCAGGTGTAAATATATGCTATTCCTTTCATATATTTAAACCATTCAGGGAGTGTCCCTGCGGAAGAGGATAGCATTAGCTGATTTAGACATGTCAATTAAGTTTAGTTTAGAGATTGTGTTAAACAGAATTAGCTAGTAGGTACATAGTCCAATCTGAAGGTACAACAGGTAAGTCCCATTTGTTGGACTGTTCCCAACTGGATGTCATCATACAAAATGAGACAATTTGTTCCTAATTTGTTCTATAGAACAACATACTAGCATTTGAACTTGATTTTTATAGATGTCATAAAAAAAATCTTTTTTCGTAGCGAAATCTCATGAGGATCACCTTTAGGCTCCCAGTCTTAACTTCAGTTACGGAACCCTCTTAAAATACTCCTGATGACATTCCGCCACGAGTTTGTTCTATAGAACCATTAAAGAAAGAAAAATCTCGATTGTTTTAAGCAAGAATTTAGAATAAAATTCTCATTTTGTCTAATAATGTCAAGTTCTACAGAACAAATGAGAACAGAACCCAGTGCAACATGGCAAAGTCAGACTAAAGATTATATGCACAAGAGATCTGTTTTTGTACAATGCACAGTCATATGCCTAATTTTCAGATTAGATTTGTTTTGTGTACACTATAATGAACTGTAAGGCGCCAACTCCACGGGCGAGAGAATCGCAACGAGTTCGTCCTACTATCGTCGGATAAGCTCCATGGTACAAGATATTTCCGCCAGGCGTGTCGACTCGCAACGAAACCGCAACGGATCGCCGCGCGACGTGACCGCAACGCGTCGATGCGCCTCGACTGTGGCGGTTTCGCTGCGAGACTACGGTATCGTTGCAAGACACTACAGTATCGCTATCGCATCCGTGACGTTATACGTAATACTCGTCCAGAGTCACTCGTATCGCCGCGATAGTATCGCGTGGTATCGCCCTGTGGAGATTGGTCCATAGAGTTTGTCTCTGGTAGCACGGCGAGACTATCGCTTTGGAGATGGCGCCTAAGTGTTTATTCAGATGAACCACAAAATTGGTTATGTGTGAATAGCCTCGCTGCAGTCGTGTTTGTGGCACATCTGATAGGACACTTAACAAAGTTTTGATTTTGAAGAAGTTGCTAAGGTTTTAGTTTTTTACTATTAGTTATAACATATATGTACTGTTATATTTTAGTTTAAGATGTGTGATATTTTCACAGCATTATAGAGTAAATTACTATTTTGTCGTTTTTCTACATACAGCTTAAACCACTGGACGGATCGAACTGAAATTTGGCAAACAGATAGCTATAATGACGTAGGCATCCGCTAGGAAAGGATTTTTAAAAATTCAATCCCTACAAGGGGAAAATATGGGTTTGAAATTTATGTAGTCCACGCGGACGAACTTGCGAGCATAAGCTACATATTTTGTAAATTGGTGTATCTCAAAATCTGTGTTAGCGTAAATTGATCATACTTGAGGATGGCAAATGCTTACAGCCAAGCAGAGTTGGGAAAAACAGTTAAAAAATTTGTATACCTTAAAACTTGTTTAAACTGTTTTTGTAAAATTAAAAAACATTTTAAAACACATGTTTTATTTATATGAAAAACTAGCCGATGCCCGCGGCTACGTCCGCGTAGATTTACGTTTTTCAAAATCCTGCGGGAACTCTTTAATCTTCTGGGATAAAAAGTAGCCTATGTCCTTCCCCGGGATGCAAGCTATCACTGTACCAAATTTCATCAAAATCGGTCGAACGTATGGGCCGTGAAAAGCTAGCAGACAGACAGACACACTTTCGCATTTATAATATTAGTATGGATAAGTGACATGTCATATTTTGCAAATTAACTATACACAGTTTCAGTGGTTTAAATAAAACAAATCTAAAATTTAACCAAAATCAGAGTGCTCTTTTCAGGGTTCCGTACCCGAAGGGTAACAACGGGCCTCCGATGTCCGTCTGACTGTCAGCAAGCGCTTTCCTAATGTTTTCCATACGAGATTTCCCGCTAGTCGTGCCCCTGCCCTTAATGTGTCAATGGGGATAAGTGAAATAACCCCTAAAGAGTCAAAGTGTGGTACAAAGTTCACAAATCCCCATTGATGGGGATTAATGTAAATAGGATGATGATAACTCCAAGGGCTGAAATGTGAAAAGGCAGCAATTTAATAATCGTGTTTCATGCTAAGGGTTCTATTCTTCCTTGGCCCTGGGCGCGGTGAGCTCGGTCTCTTCGAGGAACTGCTGTCGGTGCAGCAGCCAGGAGTCGTTGTCGTCACCACCTTCCTCGGCGGTGGCCGTCGACGGCTCAAACCGGAGCACGTCACTCTCGATGCGAGAGCATTCGGTGAGAGAAGGCACCGAGTCGCAAACTGGCAGCGGCATAGGCTCAGGAGGAAGGAATTCAGCTATATACGCTGTAACGTTACGAGCTCGCCACTCTGCTACTTTTCCTGTGGTAGAACATAAAAATATGATGAAGGTTGAAGTTATAAAAATTCGCATGGTCTATCGCAGCTTCGATTGAGAGGCTCTGGAATCATATTCTAACACTGCGCTGACTCAAAGAAATTAAAGGTGACCATTTGTCTGGTGGGTGACTTTAGCCGTGGCTTGATAGTTAGATACCTATAATAGGTAGGTAGGTACAATGCCGGCAAAGACGTCAGACGTGTCGTTTCGGTATGATGTCTTGTAGGAGCCAATTAGAGAAATTGCTATAAAATAAAAATATTTTTTATTCAATTAAACTTTTACAAGTATGTACGTTTGAATCGTCAAATCCATCTACCACTGGTTCGGAATGCCTTTCCTACCGCGAAGAACCAGCAAGAAACTCGGCGGTTGCTCTTTTCAAAGATTTGAAATACAATATGATGCCATGTAGGTATAAAAAAGTAATTGCAGTCCGCGCATTGCTGGAACGAGCTTCAGGTCAAATCCACGCTCTTTTATCATTTAGATAATCTTAGATTTTTCAGGAGCATACTTTTAATAGATTTTTAAACTTGTGTAAAGGCAAGTCCAATATAGCTTGCGGAATTTTGTTAGAATCTTATCAAGCATAAACGAAAATTGCAAGAAAAATGTGCGAACCCATATTATAATTATCCCAATTTTAAGTTTACTAATTAAGTAGGTACAGGTAGGTAATCAGCGACACTCACCTAATGTTTCGTCTATCTCAATTTCCTCTTCGCCTTCCTCAAATTTATCTTCTTTCAGCGCTCTATCTTCTTTCTCTTCCTCGCCCTCCCCGTATTCCTCCAAATCAGTATCTTTCTTCAACAAATAAAAGCCGTGCTGCATGCAATTGGTATCGAAAACGAAGCAACCTGGTCCCTTCGGCTTCCCCTTTAGCCATGATCCATGGTAACGCACTCGTGGGTATAGAACTTGCCCTGGGCCTTCAATTACTCCTTCAACCCATGTCCCCATAAACTTAATCTGTAAAGTAAAATGTTGAATCAAGTTGAATTACCTATACTATACATATAGTTTCTACTTTCTTCGTATCTTCTAAGCTAGAAGATTATTGCAGTTTTGCTCATTTTTAATTTGCAGGAGTCTTAGATATTTTCTAGTTTAGAAGTTACGACTTACGAAGAAACCAATAAGCGTGATACTTGGGTATTTTGATATGACCCAACTTTCCGTACCATACGTCAGGTAGGTACGGTACGGAAAATTACATAACCTAGATACTTAGGAAGGTACCTATATTTTGATACGAAAAAATTACCTTGGTAGGTACGTTACCCGTCAACGTCGTATTCGAGAGGACGAAGAGTTCGATTCCATCACGCGACCTCTAATTTTTTGGAATTATGTTCGAGTATGATGAAACCTACATAGTTACCTGAGAGTTCTTCACTATGTTATCAAAGGTGTAAGTTAGCCAATCCACAGTTGGTTCGTAGGGGGGGTAAACTATTCTCTCTCGGAGAGGAGACTGGAGACCCGTGCTCAGTAGTGAGCAGGCGATAGGTTGATGATGATGATGATGATTATGTTACCTTCTCACATTTTAACAAGAGGGTATTTTAAAACGTAGGTAGTATGTACAACTGGTACAAATGGATGGTGTGAGGTGTTACGTAAAATTTAAAAAGGTCTCTGACCTACGCAGTAGGCAATTAATCAATCAATTCGATGACGACTACGGGCGGGGATATCTATCCTGTCACGCTTTGGGTTGTCAATTAAAGTATATATAGTCGCCGTTCGCGACCTGTAGGTGAGAGCAATACTACCTTATACCCATGGGCGAACATCCCCGCTTCAGTCGTCTAGACTCCAGAAGCCTTTTTACGTGAAATGTCAAACGTAAGTAACTACCAGCAGTTTATCAACTCGCCTGATACTCAGCGAAGAAATACGTCCCCAAGCCGTGTCGTCTGCCCTTGAACCAGGCACCTTCGTAAATGTCTCCATTGGGGTAATAATAGGCGCCGAAGCCGTGCTTCAGGTCGTGCCTCCAGTCGCCTTCGTAGCGAGAACCGTCGGGGTATATCATCGTTCCTACCCCGTACTTCATTGCTTTTCGCCATTCACCTTTAAATCCATGACATAATAATTACCAGCGACTCGATAAGCAGATTCACAGCAGAACAGCAGTTATTTAATTTTCTTTTTCAGTTCTTTTCAAAACGCAAAATGTTATAGAATAATAATAATATGCAGCTAGCTATCTGTAATAATTATGTTGTGATCAGCTGATATGCTGATTGCTTCCATGAGACTGAAATTAAAAATGATTTGATGAAGAAGTAAGTAGAGTCGAAGAAAGGCCAAAAAAATTCTAAAGCGCCGCGCCGAAAGATATTGCTTATACATACCCATACTAGATCTTGCAGGCTGTCAGAATTTTGCTGGATCGGGGGCTCGATTGCTGTAGAATAAGAGCTAGGTACAATTTCACGATCGCAATCACCTCTGTTTGGTTGACACTCTCTCTATATTGCAACAATGGCTACAATGCAATGTTGCAACAAGAATAATATAAGTTCAGCCAATCACAACAATTGCGGTGTAATATCGATTGATGCAGGTTTTCCGGCATCGACCTACAGATGTCCGCCTCTAATTTTTGTAGAGTGCGACAGAAAGTTTTCTGAATTCTGATACTTAACCAATTTTCTTTGTGATAATATTGAGTAGGTAAGCGACCAACCTTATATAGGTACCTACCTATAAATATTGTGTTTCTCAATGTGTATTTATTTACCTTCATACCTTGCTCCATTTTTGAACACATACAACCCCTTCCCATTCCTCATGCCCCTGCAGTAGCAGCCCTGGTAGAAGTCCCCGTTGGGCAGCACGGCCCAGCCCTCGCCGTGGCGCTCACCGTCAGCGTTGCGACCGCCTACATAAATCTGACCAAATAGTTTACTTTATGTGCTATTGCTTTGGTAATATCAGTAGGTAGGCAAAGGCAAAAGTGAGTTAAGCCAGCAAAGTTAGTGAATTCAGTCAGGCTTTAGGCGAAGTCTCCTTCCTTGGTTATAAAAAACCTGTCATAAGTACGAGTCAGACTAGCACACGGAAGATTCCGTTCTAGGTAGGTAGGTACAAGATATAACAACACTATGTGAGCATACCTTTACCTAGGTACTTTTTAATTTGCATGGCGGTATTTTGATTTTTTTATTATTTGTTGTTATATTATAATAGTACCTAATAGAAATGACTACTTGAACACTATAAATTTTTCAACTCTACGTACCTATTACGGTTCATGAGGTACAGCCCGCTGACAGACAGACAGACGGAGAACAGCGGAGGCTCAGTCATAGGGTCCCGATGGCACCATTCGGGTACGGAACCCTAAAAAGATTAGTTTATACAATACCTACATAAAACAATTAATTAACAGAATATATTTACACCAATCGTGTCTACATCTTCCGGTCCTTCACCTTTAACTTCGGTCATTGTTATTTAAATAGAAACCAGCTAAAGTTGAAAACATGCAGGCGTTAATAATAATATTTTGACAAGTTGGCATGGCATATTTTGTCAGAGTGAGCCATGAGTGAGCATTGTTGTCTGATTAACTAATGACAATCATGCAAAACCTTTTTAATACCGACGTCCTGCAAAGTTGACTTCAATACCTTCAAGGCCAACAGAATTTGGAAGTCCTAGTAGGTATAGTACGCGACATGTCGAGATAGCAATCGAGGAGCAATCGCCCCGCACTGCCCCCGCGCTAACCCGGTGCAGGCGAGCGCGGGTGTGCAGGGTGTCCCTCCGCCTCATACCCTGATTGATATCTTGACCTGTCGCGGACTATAGGTCCTAGATTCTAGATCCTCCTCATCATTGTTCTGTTTATCATGCATGATTGCCATCAAGCGCAAGCCTATCTCACAATTAAAAAAAAATGTAACCTCTAGTATGTATTGAAAGTTGTTATGATGTCGTGAGAAAATGATCCAGTGTAACGATTTTGGTCTTATTGCCCGTTCACTATAACTTGGTCACCTGATGTTATGTTGGCACCATTGCTTTGTTTGCTTTATTCCATAGAACTTAGGGTTTATTATTGTGTGATTTAGGTACAATGAAGCCAACATAACGTCAGGCGTCAAGTCATAGTGAATGACAATACCATAATTCCTGTAGGAATTCACCCTAAAAAAATCAACATAGGTAGGTACCTAATTTAGGGCGCATACTATTGTTATTATTACAACAAAATAACACCCTAAGCCCTACCTATAGGTAGGTAGTCGTGAGTCGTCTGAAAACACTGCTATGATCATAGATCAACGCGCGCATGTAGAGCGGAGCGAGACCAATAATATAAATCCATTTATTTAAGGTATTGATGGATTTTAGGTTGATGAAATCAAAGCATTTAAAGTTGAATTACCTACCTACTAAACGGAAGAAAACTAAGGCCAAAATATTCAAGCTTAAATAAAACAAAAAAGGTTAATAAAACAGAAATAATTTATTTTTAAGATTCTTCAATTAATAAATTAACACTTTAATATAACGTCACACTACAGCAAGCTGGGCAAATGGACAGAGTTGGATTGTTACAAAAAAAATCGAATTGGCTATGACTAGATAATGATAAAAAAATAAAAAAGCAACAGCGAAATAATTGTCACGATCAACCCATCGCCGGCTCACTACAGAGCACGGGTCTCCTTTCAGAGATGATAAAATGGATACTTAGAAGAATTGTGAAAACAATAAAAAACATAAACATAGTTGGTTTCCAGTATACCTAGGTAAATACTAATTAGACACACTGGCGCCTTTTTGGTTGTATGTACACAAATCTCTAAAGTAAATTGACAAATCTAACAATAATGTTATGCTTTTTAAACGCCTTCTAAAAAGTAGGAGGTTCTCTACTCGGCCCCTTTAAGACATGTCAATTTACTTAGTAGGTATAGTTTGGAGATTTGTAAACAGCCGATTATGGCTATGAGCATATTTGGAAACACGATAGAAAGTCGTCTAAAGTCCAGCTCATTCAAATGACGGCAAATCACAGACTTCATAATTTACTTTAGCCTCATTAAAACTAATGTCCATCTTTAAACTTAATTAACAAATAGGCATTAAACGTACAGTAGGTAAGTAGCTTACATAAGCAATCATAGCATAGAAAATACTATGGCATATGATTTTATAAGAACATAGCAAATTTTATTTTATATCTAAGGCAACTGAAACAAAAATTATAACTCCGTAGGTAGGTTATACAATTATCCCTAATTTTGTACTCTTAGGTTTCATTTTGTTCTGTCAAATATTTAGGCAATTTAATATATACTAATTTCTGGCAAGCGAAAACGCGTTTCTTAACTACTTATGTTTTTGATCAACAAGTAAAAGTTCAGTTAGGTATAACTTATAAGTACCTATAACCAATTGATAAACAAGGCCGGACCTAAAGCAACTCTGTAGGTCATGCGGCCGACTTCGTTCACCATGACCTCAATCGACTCAAATTCCAATCAAACGTTGAATTTTAAACAGATTTCTTTTACTTCATTAGCGATCTTTTTCTTGATAATCTCAATGCCTGCTATCAACGTGGTGGTGCTTGGGGTGGTGCCTCTTCTAATTTACCCCAAACTACGTTACACATTTCTCGTACTAACGCCTGTTCACCAGAGTCTAAATCTGGAGCTGGCCTTCGTCTTTCCCTTTCTACTCTTTCTCTTACTTCTAGCACTTGAAGAGCACGAACTACGGCTTCCGGCCGTTCATTTGACACATTTCCTACACCTTTTTCTGCTTCTAAACGTCTCACTTTTTGCTCTAAATCACGAACATACTGAACTGTACGCTCTGCAAGTTGCGGATGTGTTACGGACGCTGTAGATGCCGGAGGTCGAACTATCTCTTCAGCATTTGTTCCACTACTGCTCCCATCACCGTCATCTCTTTCTCTCCCAGCAGTTCTTCCACAGTTAACGCACGTACTTCTCTCTCGCTCTTCGTCAAGATATAGACACAGTTCTTTCAATTCTAAATTGTCTCTTATTAACTCCTGCTGTTTATCATCTAACTCTCTCAATTTACTCTGATACGCGGAGACTTCTTGTCGCATAACAGAAGCAGTGTATCGACCAAATCTTTGCCATTCCCGTGCCAACTTCCGACCTTTTTGTCGATCGTCATCCAAAAAACAACACAAGTCACGAAGTTCTTGGTTATCTTCACTTAGACGACGATTGGCTTCCTTCAATGCTTTTATTTCATCTAAAAGTGCTTGAATTTGCCTCCTTTGGTCAGTGGGTTGTCTGGAGCCATCCGATTCTATGCGTTTTGTGAATTTGAGCATGTCAGCAGATCGCCTATGAATTTGCTCTTCCTCTAAATTCCGTTGCACACGTTGAGTATCGTCAGCACTTCTCGCCCGCGCCGTGGTCTCCAAGGGCTCGTGAACGATTGCTTTTGTTATTATCTCACCTGGAGGCCTTAACGCACGAAGGGCAGCAGCAGGCACCGGGTATCCAATGGGGTAGCCCTGAAGATATTGCACTTGCGGATAAGGACCCGCAGGATACAGTATGGGCATAGAACTTTGAATCCCCGGTGGATATTGCAATTTAGTAGGGTCTATATTGTGTTTTACAGCGTTTGGAGGTTTAAACTCTTTAGCGCCCGCGTCTGTAGTGGCTAGTTTCGAGCCCGCAGCGGCAGGTGGCGGCGGATGGTAGCGCGGTGGAAAGTTGACCGGTTCCGGGCCCTGTTTACCTAATTGTTGTTGTTTGTGTTTAGTGAATTCGCCTGAATTTTGTCTGATTGACATTGTCGTTGACGCTGGTTCGCGAACAGTCATCAGCTCAGTTGCTATGCTCCGTGTTGTCCATTTCCAAATCGTGAGGATTGCGCACATACAATAGTTGTAGCAACATGGATGGGTTCAACGGCTGGTCCTTGAATGAACGGAGGTGGGGAACGCCGCCGGCTGCGTAGGCTGTGGACCGTGGCATTCACACAATTAAGTATATCGCTTCAGGTTTCACACTGTGAATCGACTTTATAATGCATCAAGTTATGTCTTTTTATTGTTTCTAGCGATATGCGTATTGATTTTGAGGTTGTATTTATGTTGTTAGCGGAAAACAGGTCACGATCGATGCTCGTCTGGCAAGAAAACGCGGGCACGCGCGGGGCGCGTAGTTGTGACTGGCTTCACGATACCTGCGCCTGCGCGCCGTCTTTAGCTACGAAGGCTTTGGCGGCTCGCGGTGTCCCGCTCTACCACTCTCTCTACCTGTGAACGCACACTTGCGTAATGTAGGCTTTCATTCACATTGAACACATAGATACTCCGAGCACGACTATGATAGATACGATTTCGCTGGTTTTTTTTGCCCTCACATTCTGATGTAGGTATCTACCTAATATAAAATATATTAAATACTTAACACACAATAAATGCTTCCAAAGATATACCTACTTGCAGTTTGTAACAAGTAGGCATACTACTACAATTTAGAATAGGCACTTAATAATAAATAGGTAGGTACCTAGTTACCTACTCACTCTCATTTACTTATTCGATAATGCCAGAAAAAAAATGTGTTAAGCTTGAACTCGAGTTCCAACCTGCGTGCACTAAAACGCAGGCACTCGTTCAGGACATGCCCAACTGTTCTAAAGAGCAGAAGCATCCGAGTATGTCGCGGAGCTTAAAGCTAGCTTTCTTACAGTTCTACGCATTTTTAACAAAGCTTCCAGACACAAAGGAAACTATTTCTGTTGAGCAGTCCTGGTTAGGTTGCTCAAACCCTCGAAAGTAAAAAGGAACCCTTATAGGATCCCTTCGTTGTCTGTCGTGTCCGTCAATAACCGTTAAGGGAATCAATATCTAATATCTATTCCCATTGACCTAGAATCATGAAAGGCAGGTACCTAGCAATATCTTATAGCAAAAGTACCTATAAGGAAAAATAAGAAAACTGAATTTGTGGTTGCCTGTACATAGAAGTCATTGTTGCTTGGCCGGTTTTATTTGAGACAAATCACTTACTTCAGGCTTTCCAGTGGACAAAATTAGTACATTTTGAGTTCAATCGTTTTTTCATTCGGTTCATCCATCATCCACGTTTTTTTGGCTTTGTAAGAGGATCCCAAACTGTGTCCGATGGCCCCTGCTTGACCTAAGACGGCCCTGCTAGTGCTAACACCTATACGTGCCGATAGTACGGAACCTTTCATGTGCGAATCCAACTCGCACTTCACCGATTTCATTATTTGAGACAAATCACAAGCTTCAGACTTTCCACTGAACAAAATAAGGTACATCCTGAGGTTTTATTCGTGTTATTTTTGGCTTTATAAAAGGGCCCCAAACTGTCCAACGGCCCCTGCTTGACCTAAGACGGCCCTGCTAACACCTATGTCGCAGTGCTGCCTACACATTTCACCAATACAATATTGCCCAGTGGCATCACCGATTGCATTCACATAATGTAACCCCGGCAGTAGTGGGACCTATTCAGTGTTTGCTCAGAACCAGTAGTGAGTAGACAATAGTTAGTCCTGCAGTGTCAGAGGTAGTGTTTGCACTTGGCGCTAGGATGGCCAGCGCTTTGGACTCGGTTATTTCGCTTGCGGTGATATTATGTGTTTGCGGTATGTAAAAAGTGATATTTAATAAAGAAAACCGGCCAAGTGCGAGTCAGGCTCGCGCAACGAGGGTTCCGTAATTCAGTCGTATTTTTTCGACATTTTGCACGATAATTAAAAAACTATGATGCGTAAAAATAAATAAAAATCAGTTTTAGAATGCACAGGTGAAGCCCTTTCATATGATACCCCACTTGATATAGTAATCTTACTTCGAAAATTGAAAATACTAATTATTAGTTTATGACCACAAATTAATTTTTTTTGTGTGATGTAACCACAAATTCACGGTTTTCAGATTTTTACCCTAATGCCAGCTATAAGACCCACCTTCCTGCCAAATTCAGACAGGCAGACAGACAACAAAGTGATCCTATGAGGGTTCCGTTTTTCCTTTTGAAGTACGGAACCCTAAAAATGAAGTTAAAATTAATAATTAGGTAATGAAACTTGGATAGAAAAACATCTACCTAATACAAAATTACAAAATTAGGTAAAATGACCAAGGATTCGGTTTTTTCTTTTTTTTTTTTTTTTGTTTATGAGACAGTAGCTTAGGTAGGTATTAGGTACAAGTTAGCACTTGAATGCGATCTGAGGTGGTACCTAAGTGATGAGTGCTGATGTAGTCTAAGACGCAAGTGGGTTAATCTGAAAGGTATGCCAGTTAGGTATATTAAATCCTTATAGGACCCCATTTATCGCCAAGTCTGCCAATCCGCATTTGACCAGCGTTGTGGACTATTGCCTAAACTCTTCTCTTTTTGAGAGAAAGACCCATTGCTCATTAGAGCACCGGTGATGGTTTAAGGTAGATCCCTTATGGTTCTAAACGGTGTCGTACTGGAACGCTAAATCGCTTGACGGTACGTCTTTGTCAGTAAGGCGTAAAACTGTGCTAGTAGTAACTAGCCAAAACCGAAGCCTCCCACAAAATTAGATCATAGATAATTTAGATACTCATCTAACACTTTCAAATTGCTCTTGCTGGGAATCGAACTCGGGACCTCCCACTTACGCCAAGAAGGTCGTCAAACTTGAAAGGTAGGTAAGTATACCTAAGGACTAAGGTACCCCTTTTATTAGTGTTATTTCTTGTTCCTACGCGGCTCGGATTCCGGAACCCTTCGTGTGCAAGTCCGTCTCGCACTTGGCCAGTTTTTAGGGTTCCGTACCTCAAAAGGAAAAACTAAACCCTTATAGGATCACTTTGTTGTCTGTCTGTCGGTCTGTCAGTCGGTCTGTCAAGAAACCTAGGTTCCCGTTGACCTAGAATCATGAAATTTGCTAGGTGCGTAGGTCTTATAGCAGATATTCGGGGAAAAATCTAAAAACCGTGAATTTGTGATTGCATCACACAGAAATATTACTTTGTGCTCATGAACTAAAATTTTGTACTTTCAATTTTCGAAGTAAGATAAATAATTATATCAAGTGGGGTAGGACTTCACCTGTGCATTCTAAAACAGATTTTTATTTATTTTTATGCATCATATTTTATTGAATTATCGTGCAAAATGTCGAAAAATACGACTGTAGTACGGAACCCTCGTTGCGCGGGCCTGACTCGCACTTGGCCGGTTTTTTTTAATTATAATTAAAGTTTTATTTGCAGTGGTCCAAGCGCAAAGAAAGCCCATCAAAGAGGCGCTGTTCCTGAACACCGACATGTTCAACTCCACGATGGAGGACTGCGTGTGGCGCCGGGAGCGCGAGCCTTGTCCAGACCCCAACGTCACTCTCAACCTCTACACCGAAGCTGAGCCGTTCAAAAATAAGGTTGGTTCCGTTTTCAGGGTGCCGTATCGCCATAGAAACTAAACGGACTGTGACGGAACACTTCGTGCCACAGTCCGACTCGCACTTGACCGGTTTTATAACAATACTATATAAATTATAATCTAACCATAAATCAATTAGCCTGGGACTTTTGTACGTATGTTTGTATGTATAACCATATATATTCTGTGGTGTAACTTATAATCTCAAATTATACAAATAAGTAGTCTGGTAGGTACGTGTTATCATTATCGAAAAGAAAAACAATGTAGGTACCTACCTATATTTATGAGCAGAAAACTTTCTAAACACAAAATCTGCTTTGTATTCCCCAGGCGTGAATAAGTAACGGCGAAAAGCGCGTGCGACTATATACCTTTGCATTCCTCAATCACTATCAGACCTCAGACCACAAACATAACCAAACTGATACTTATTGAACGGTAGCTAGGTACAGTACACGGCTGAAAGTAATGTACATCGACCTTTAGAAGGAGATAGCAAATTTGTAGAGCACTGTCTCTGTCGTTGAGATCGACAAAACGTCATATAGGTACGAGTGACAGAGACAACGCTCTACAAAGCCGAAATATCATTCTAAAGGAACATAACTTATAGCTATGCTATGTGAACATATCTTTACCTTACCCAACATGATGTCCTGTGAACCACATAAATAAATTCACCATCATCAACCAATAGACGTTCACAGCTGGGCATAGGTCTCTTGTTGGGACTTCCACATGCCACGGTCTTGCGCCGGCTGGATCCAGCGGCTCCCTGTGACTCGTCTGATGTCTCATGTCGTCCGCCCACCTAGTTGGGAGTTTTCCAACGCTACGCCTTCTGGTGCGAGGTCGCCTTGGGACCCCAACGTCTATCGGTTTTAGTTACTTGCCACTTGTACCTTGTAATTATTGTTATCGTGTAATACTTACGCCCTTAGGCATTGTGGTAACTGATGTAACATGAGCACCGAACCTTGGCCCTTTAGCGAAATCACACACTTTACTTGACCTCTGCTTACATATCATCGTTCATATTGTACTTAGTAAGTAGCTATCTATATATGATATTCATTAATTTATCTAATAATGTTTGTACATACTTAAATTACATCTAAGTATAGTCGAGTCGGCCGGATAAGAACTAAAAGCCATAAAAGTTTACTAATTATATTTTATACCTACTTCCATTAACTTACGTAAATATACTGCCATTATTATATTATTTACCACCTAGGAGAGCATGTATAAAGCCTTCCCAAGCCTGATGTCTCTCCGATCGTGTCGGATTTCCGTCCCATTGAACTATGACTATGAGAGTGCACTAATTGTGTTTGCGGCTGCATACACCTGTACCCTAAAAGCCCGTGATACACAGGCCAGTGAATGGTATGCTAGGTGCTGGCTGCACTAGCAGAATCTGCTGTACCTACTAGCAGAATGTCAGCGCGTGATACGTACATGCTTGTGTCTGGTAACTGGTATGCCAGTTTCTAGGAAGGCTGCGTACCGCCAGTCTTCGAGTTTTTGACCACAAAATGAATATTAATTATGACTTAAAAGTAATATTACTTAATTATGAATAATAAACCTAACTCGCGACTATATTACTGAAGAAACTTTTCATAGATAGAAATAGACGTAAAATAGACCAAAAAGTATCAAACAAAAACCAGCACAAAAAATCAGGTGTGACCGCAGTCCAGGGCTTCACAAGTACTTGTACCTAACGGAGTTTAAAGATTACGTGAGTAATGCCGATAGTTCTTCGAGCTGACGTAAGAGGTATCTTTCTACCAAGGATCTGAAGTAGGCCAGTTAATTTAAAAGGTAGAGGGTAAAAGGCTACGAAGAGGATAGTCAGCACAAACTACTAAGTACAGCGAGTGGTGATACCTAATTATGGCTAACACAGATTTCTGTGATAGCTAGCGATATAACTCGATGAAAGATAAACGAACCTCAGACAATCCGAATGCAGAGCGGAGCGAATCCGGATTTAAGGTAGGAAGGTAGTACGTATTTTAAATTGTCTTAGAGGGGTCCACGAAATCTCAAACAATTCAGACACGTATTTCGTCACTAGGTAGGCTTGCAAAAATGCCTGAAACACACGCACGCGACGGGATAATTACCATAATTAGACATACTTACAAAAACATTAAACATCACATTGTTAGGTACCTACCTACTGATAAAGTGATAAATAACGCCATATAAACAATGCTGTTTTGCAAGTGTTAAGTAGGTAGGTGTGCATACCTACAGGTAGGTATAGCTATATCTAATGCAACGCATATTGCAATTTCTATATATATGTATTTATGTAAGAACGTTGTATATCATACACCTAAAATATTTTAATTATTTATTAGTGGATACGACTTCACTCGACAGCGATTACCTATTGCGATTAGGTAGATATCTACTAAAAATCTTAAATAAAAATGATTACCTATACTGTACTATGAATAAAAAGTTTATATTTTATTCTCTTCAGGTTGACCTGTTCAGCGAGGACTGGCTCCGGCAGAGCAGTTGGGAGCCGTCGCATGAAACTATCCTGCTCATACACGGCTATGCAGGCGGAGACGACACTCTGCCTATCGTAGTGCTGAGAGATGGTATGTTAACACAATCCTACCTGTCAGGTTGACCTGTTCAGCGAGGCTGGCTCCAGCAGTGCTGGTACACCTATGTAGGCGGAGAGGGAAGCTAAGAAGAGTGTTGAGAGATGGCATGTTTATACTTACATCTCTATGTCAGGTTGCGGGAAGCTCAATCATTGCTATCTCAATTATTGTTGTGAGTGACTGAATTTATGGCAGGTGATTTAGCTGCAACAATGCATTTTAGTCAGTAGCGAGGGGTGTCAGCCAATTTAGAGGTGATTGCGATCATCACACAACGTGATTTTACTGTAATTGACCCCCCGTTCAGCGAGGACTGCTCCCGGCAGACTATTTGTAAGAAATAAACAAATATTGAAAATAACAAGTCGAGGATTCTTGTCATACCTCCACTTGCGACATTTTTGCGCTAAAGTGAAAGTGTCTCCTAGTAGAAGCAGCGGCGCTAACCAAACTGGCGTGCATTCTGCATTTCCCATGACTTTCACCGAACGCACCCAAAGTTCATTACCCCTATATCGCAGAGCTTGCATTTTTCAATGATAAGTAGGTAGGTAGGTATACTTACCTACTTTATTATCTATTTGGTACATACCTATATAAGTAAGCGAGTTAGCTAGTTTTATATGAATATTTTTGAACGAACGTATAAATAAATGAATAAGTAGATACCTATTTAAATTTTTTATCTGATAAGACTGATAGGTATGAGCTCAAAATATCAATGTAAAAATAAAAGAATGTTTATTGCGCAAAAATGTAAAACAAAATCCGATTATGCCTATTATATATACATTTTGAATATAATGACGAAATGGCATATTATTTTACTGCAAGTAGGTACCTACCTAAGTATAATTTAAGTCCTATGGTATATACATATTAATTAGGTACCCTTTATTTACTTACAACTAGGTACCAGCTAAACCCTTCTCATTCTAAGAGGAGACCCGTGCTCAGTACTGAGCCGGCGATCGGTTGATACTTGATCATGATGATGGTGATGATGAAAATAAATGACTTGCGGATGTAAGGATTGCAGCTTTGACTACATAAATTCCATGGTTTTCTTCCAGCCTACCTCCGTCGCGGTGGCTACAACGTCTTCATGATGGATTGGGGCCAGCTCGCCCAGCCACCCTGCTACGTAGCAGCAGTGCACAACCTGAGGCCGGTCGCACGCTGTGTGGCCGAGGCCTTAGGATCGCTGAGACGAGCTGGACTGAGGCCTGACAGACTCACTTGTGTTGGGCACTCCCTTGGCGCGCACATGTGCGGCATCCTGGCCAACTATTTGAACTTCAGACTTAATAGGATTATCGGTAGGTACCTACAAGTAAATCAGCTTAATTTAAATTGTCTCTAAAGGTTATATTATATCTTGAGCTTGCGCGCTGTGTGGCTGAGGCCTTAGATCGCTGAGACGTGCTGGGCTGAGGCCCATACTCACGTACCCATTACTCTCCTGTATTGGACAATCCCTTATTTTTCACAGTGGTTCAGGTTCAGTCCACACTCCCTTGGCAAGCAGTTACTTATGCACATAATAAGCATAATCAGACACGGGTTTAGATGAATTTCAGACCCTATTGGTAAGTATGAGGTGATAACTCTGCTGGCTGTAGGTATTTGACTATAAAATTGCACAATCGTAGACCCATAGGTTTTCATCCTAAAGAAAAGAAAAATCTTCAGTAAGTAGATTTTTCATTCTTAGTCAAATCATGGAATATTGTTAATGTACAATATGTTTCAAAAGAGCTCCAGTCCTATCCAAGCGGATTTTTCCGTGGCAAAGTGGCTAAATTATCATCTCCAGAGAACTGCATTTGGTAGGATTTTAACCTATATTCAGAGAAATCAGCTATAATTGCTAATTTCTTTAAAGCTCATGATAAAATTATCTTGATCAGGGTTAGATCCAGCTCGACCTCTCATCAGATCCGCGCCAGCGCTACGCCTGGATCCTGGAGACGCGAGGGCAGTGCACGTGTTGCACACCAACGCTGGGCGCTACGGGGAGGGCGCACGACTTGGACATGCGGATTTCTGTCTCAATGGGGGGCGAAGTCAGCCTTATTGTGAAGACACGCCTAGTACGTTGCACTCATAGTCATAGATTCCTACTTTTCAGGAAATTCTTGCGTAATAGTAGGTAGGTTGTAATAAACGTCGAACTTATATCCACTATATCGATGAAACAGTTACTATATTGTAGTTGAATAAACTAACCCGACGAGGCTGTTGGCTCAATAACATGATTGGGTTTTTCTGCCAATAATTTCTCGGTAGCAGTCCGGAGTTGAGAAGTTCTTCGTGTCTGATCTGTTCCCGGTTGTGGCGGGTTCGGGTTGCGCTCCTGTCAAACTCTCACGGCAGTTATCTACAGGTACCTACTCATCCGATCCGAGTCCGAGAAAATATACGTTCCTTTTTGTTTTGTATGGTAGCGTATGACATATTATGTCGTAGATAATCGCTGGTATTTTCACGGATGACGGATAGAACTCGGATGACAGAAGTGCAGTGCGTAATCGCCCTTAAATTGAGGGAATAGGGGATGCATCTGAGTTTGCGCATACGCTTGTGCACTGTGCACTATAATAGGATTTTCTGTGTACATACGTAGTTGGCTATTCTCCGTTAAATTACAAAGTACTCTGTGGTGCCCTGGTTGGGAGGACATTATAAGTATACTACATAAATTTTTGCAGACGAGGCATTATGCAGCCACGTGTGGTCGATCTGCTACCAGGCTGAGAGTCTCTTCCGGCCGAGGTCAGCCACCCCGTGCGGCAGACGCTGCTCAGTGAGGGTTCCCCCGGGACGCGCATCAGCCTTGCCCGTGCCTTTGGGACAACACGCTCCTATGACGTGAGTGACTTTCTTTGATTCAATCTGTCCATCCGTCCCTTAGCACTGAAGTTATTATCACATTGCTATAATTTTTGGTATTTTTGCTGCAGATCTGCGCTTTAGCCAATAGTGAGAGACATCCAATCAGAAAGAAAGAAATTAATTTTAATGACTCACACTAGTCTAATGTCACTAGTAAAGAACACCGTCTTAGTTTTTCAGCTTTAACGGGCATCGCTCCTACGACAAGCATGGTCTGAGCACTTCCCTTTAGCTTGCCGATAGTTTAGACTGTCTACGATTTTGGCTTTAAGTTGGCTTCAATTAAATGAATATTTTTGAATTCAGTGCGTCCGGAGCCTACTGCGTGGAAGACTTCACGACCCCCTTTTGCCCGAGCACGAGCGGGCTGGCGGAGGGCGACGAGCGGTGCTGCCTCGACAAGCAGTACGCGGCTGCGGCCACGACCACACGACCAACGCGCACGCGCCCGCGACCCGTGGCCCGGCTTCGCGCGCGCCGGATCAAGAACAACGACCATAATGTCACACTAGACATCAACAATTACTTTTAAATGTGTTTAGATTAGAATCTCATTGAGTTTTTTAAGTGTACCCGTAGTTAAGTACTTACGCGACAGGTCGTGATGGCAATCGGGGTGGGGACGCCCTGCACACCCACACAGTCCCCGCGCTAACCTGTTGCGGGATAGCGCGGGTGTACGTGGCCTGTCGCGTACTATACGTTATAGCTAATCGCAGGTCATCATCTTTGTCGATACGCTCTTGACAGAGCGGTCGTGATCGTGGAAAAAAGGAACCCGTATAGGATCATATCGTTGTCTGTCGGTCTGTCATGTCTGTGAATTCGGGGGAACCAAAGTGACCAAAACCTATCCCGTTGACCTAGAATCATGTAATTTGGCACGTAGCAATGTCTTATAGCAAAAGTAAAGAAAACAATCCGAAAACCGTGAATTTGTGGTTACATCACAAAAAATTAAAGATTTGTGTTCCAGGCCAAATTTGTTTTTTTTTAATGTTTTAAATTTTTATCGCACCTACTGGTTTGAGATTTCTTGTACAATGGTATGGAACTCTTCGTGGGCGAGTCCGACTCGCACTTGACCGTTTTTTAGACTTTAGTGCATGTTCCTTCTGCGAAATTCCTTTACCTAATCTACTATAATTGGGCTATTACGAACGTGCGAATTGGGTCATAAATCATTTTATCAGCCTTCTCGCTCGCACTTACAGGCATTATAGAACTGGAACTACTCCAGTGTTGTAAGAGCATTTGTGCACTCATCCGTAAAATCACGGATTCCGTAAGAATACAAATTGAATGAGTACCTATGTATTTGTATGACGGCCACTTCGAAAAATCACGGATACGAACCGAATACGGATGAGTGCACAAACACCCTAACAGTAAAAAAAGGATTTGTCGATAGTCGACAAGAGGTTATAAAAAGCGCCAATACTTTTCACCTGCGTCCGAACGGCATCCGTTTATCGATACCGACTTCTGGGGCATTCTTAGAACAGATTGTAATGATTTACCCCCGTACGCGCGTTCGTAATGGCCCAACTATAGCTGAAGGTAGGTAACTTCTAAGACATTCCTGTAATATGTAAGTAAATAGTATAATATAATCTCTCATTAAGTAGTTAGGTATAATTCGTTTTGTAACTAAATTTAAGAAGGAAAGTACAACATTTGTGCTATAATAATTGATTTATATTGAGCCAAAGAAACATTGATCGTAAAATAAATTATTATCATAATAAAAATAAACTATTGTTTAATTTTCCTGTTACCATTTTTTTTACTGTAATACAAATAATACTAATTATTCTCTTTCCGAGTCGTATCCTCATCTCAAAATCCGTATGGGATAAGTTCCTAGATCCTTTCGCATACCACTCAAATACAAGTTGATTGATCACTATAATACGGTGCACATACAAGACAGTAGTCGCAATAAACAATCGAAAAAAGTTAATTTCAGTACATATAATTATATAATAAATTTTAAAAATTTCACTTTTTCATTCTGTTCTACAAGTCTCCGAAACGCACTAAGCTATAGCCACCATGAGGAATCCACATTATGACGTCACATCGATTTAAGTTGTAAAGTATTTCACAAAGAAAACACGGTTTACCAATCCGTGACGTCACGGAAAGCTCGTGAACCTAAAAAGATGGCGGGTAACGTTTACGCGGCGAAATTTGGACTGCAAAATTTAAATCATTTTTATTGCACTTATCGATCGAATAAAATTTTTGTAAATTTTTTGGTAGTTTATTATCACTTTAGGATCAAATTAAGACACTTTACAAAACGGGTAAAATCCCCTGTTCAGAACTACTTCGCAGAACGCACACGACGTACCTACGCGACGACGGCGTAAAACCGCAGTAAGACCACCGACTTTAGTCCTCCGCGGACAATTTAGTCCCTCGTCTGCGCAGGCCCTTAGAATACGTTTTTGGCATAGATATAAACACAAAGTACTAAGGCTTAGTTGTCTGTGGATGTAACGAACGAATAGGAGAAAGATAATAAAATTCCATTATTTAAAATATTTCTCAACAGCTACACTCACGTATTTAGTCGACGCTAGCCCGACTAGTTTCGAACCCATCCGGGGTCCTTTGTCAAGGACTAAATACGTGAGTATGTATGTTGAGAGATATTTTATACATATACCGAATGGAAATCTCTCACGATAGTGTAAACGCTAAAATAAAATTCCAGTATACTGTAAACGTCATTTTCTAGTCTTAGAAGGAAACCTTGAAAAAACAACCCTAAAATATACTTATTAGAACTTTTATTATGCAAATATAATAATAACTAAATAAATTAAAACGAAGATGCAAAACACACTAACAGAGTGGAGTTATCAAATAGTTCCGCTCCACTCTACCGTTGTGCCTTGCGCCTAAAGCCTTATTTACACGCATTAAGTTGTTAAGTAGTTAACTTAATTTTAAGTAGGTAAGGGTTTTTACGCATCCTGCCAAGTAAAGTAATTTAGTAAAGCTCTCAAGTTCATTCCGAGATGAACAGCGAAGTGCCTGAAATAATAAACTCTGTAATTCTTCATGTGCTCAGCGAAGTCACAGAAGAAATTAACAATGAAATTTTCCGACCACTTCGACATTTTCCCGTAAACTTTGACCCGCACAAAGTCGTAACTAAAAACTTAACTAAATTGGGAATTTTCCTACTTTTGAATTTGATTAACTTGACAACTTAATACGTGTAATTTAGGCTTTAGGCGACGAAACTGGATCAATGGTGGCCCAATACTATCAGCTCTTGTTTCCCGACATGAGAAGAGAGAGGAGTGCGGCTTTCTCCTTCTCTTTCTTGCGCACGATGTCCAAGGAGCGGTTCTTCCACGAGCTTTTGCGCAATTTGATTGGTCGACTGCCCACATAACGACCTGAGAACAATTATTAGAAAAATGTTATCCGTGTACTGTATATTCGTATCACATTAAAAAAAATGTTTTTGCTATTACAAACGTTTACAGTACGCGGCCGAAAGTAATCGACCTTTAGCCTTCTAAAGCTATCTCCTTAGATAGCAAATTTGTAGTCTCTGTCGTTAAGAACGACAAAACGTCATATAGAGTGACAGAGAGACAACTCTCAACAAAGCCGAAATGTCATTCTAAAGGATCAAATCTCTTAAAGAAACTTGATAAATTAAATTATCTGTATACTTATATCTTGTACGATGGTACGGAACCCTTCGTGTGCGAGTCCGACTCGCCCTTGACCGGTTATTTAATACCGCGAGTCTCATCACTCACAACAGTTGATCTGTCTAGACGTCTCGTTCAACTGACTGTATTGGTTGGTATTTAGATGTTAGGTACAACTTACCATCCATCTCCTTCATGGCCTTGATGAAGTCCCCGGGGTCCTTGAAGCTGACGAAGCCAAAGCCTTTGCTCTTGTTGGTGCGCTTGTCGCGTATAACTTTAGCTCTTTGAAACGACGTGTACTTGCCGAAAGTTCGCGTCTGCAAATGATTGCAAATAATATTACCACCATTCAAAAATCTTTTGATGCTACTATATAGCAGTGATAGCCTAGTAGTTAGGACGTCCGCCTTCTAATCGGAGGTAGGGGGTTCGATCTCGGGCACGCACCTCTAACTTTTCGGAATTATGTGCGTTTTAATTAACTAAATATCACTTGCTTTAACGGTGAAGGAAAACATCGTGAGGAAACCTGCATGCCTGAGAGTTCTCCATAATGTTCTCAAAGGTGTGTGAAGTCTACCAATCCGCACATGGCCAGCGTGGTAGACTATGGCCAAAACCCTTCTCACTCTGAGAGGTGACCCGCGCTCTGTAGTGAGCCGGCGATGGGTTGATCATGATGATGATGATGATGATATATGGTTAGTAACTTATCCCCTGCCGTCATGTTGGCACTATTGCTTTGTTTGCTTTATTCCTTAGAACTTAGGGCGACAAGGCTCTCTTGGCACTTGAATGACATTGACAGGGGGGCGCTGTTGGAGAACAAAGGCTTAGAATATTCAAACAAGAACAAAGGGGGCACTTAACGGCAACGTTAGTTCCGATTTTCGCTACGCACCATAAAAGCCTTGTCTGCAATGCACAACTTATAGTGACCCGTATATTATGTATCTCGGACATTGTGACACGTTGGAAGATTTTGTTCCATACAATACTTTTTGTATTCGTGTCAGCTATTGATTATGAGCTAGCACGCACCAGTGCTGCGAGTGGCGGCGTGTTTTGAAATCCGTAAAATTGAATTTAAGTCTATGAAAAACCGGTGCGGAATTAATTCTTCATTGCGCGCGCTCTTCTATATAGTTCTATTGGTTTACAGATTTTGCGAAAAAAAAAGTACGGAAATTTACAGTGGTGCGCCCTTTAATACAGGTTTAATGCGTGGCCACTATTTAAAAAAAACCGGCCAAGTGCGAGGCAGGCTCGCGCAATGAGGGTTCCGTACTACAGTCGTATTTTTTCTTTTGCACGATAATTCAAAAACTATGATGCATAAAAATAAATAAAAATCTGTTTTGGAATGTACAGGTGAAGACCTTTCATATGATGCCCCACTTGATATAGTTATCTCACTTCGAAAGTTGAAAATACTAATTATTAGTTCATGACCACAATTTTTTTTTTGTTTTCAGATTTTTCCCCTAATACCACCTATAAGGATCCACCTATCTACCAAATTTCATGATTCTAGGTCAACGGGAAGTACCCTGTAGGTTTCTTGACAGACAGACAGACAGACAGACAACAAAGTGATCCTATAAGGGTTCCGTTCCGTTCCTTTTGAGGTGCGGAACCCTAAAAAGACCAGACCAGTCTCCATACTAAAATATCCAAATACATGTATGTGTATTAACTTACAAGAAGTTCGTCAGTGACGTCATTGCCCAGGTCGCCGCAGAACATGCGGAAGTCATCGTCCGGCCAGTCCAGCAGCGTCACGTCCTCCCACACCTGGCCGCCCGCCGTGCGAACCACCTACAGAACACACATAACTACACTATTGAACACAGCTTTTGTTATAGTCGACGCATTTTAAACTGAGTCGTCGAGTTATCTGTCTGTTTCGCTCGCACTTACCTACGACCTGTAAGTGCGAGCGAAACAGACAGATAACTCGACGATTCAGTTTAAAATGCGTCGATTATAGTAAGTTTGACGACCTCCCTGGCGTTTATAAGTTGGGTACCGTATATGAACAGTATATGCATAGGCCTTTAGAATGACATTTCGGCTTTGTAGAGCGTTGTCTCTGTCACTCATACCTATATGACGTTTTGTCGGTCGCAACGACAGGGACAGCGCTCTGCAAATCTGCTATCTCCTTCTAAAGGTCAGTGTACATTACTTTCTGTAGCGTACTGTACATTATTTCTAAATTATAAATGGTCTGGTGAGATGCTTCAGCGTTGTAATCGAGCAGGTTTCTTCACGAAGTTGTTCTTCACTATTGCAGCAAGTGATGATGGATTGATCCCAATCCATAACTACAAATTTCCTGATAATATCTCAACGATTTTTTACACAGACTAGAATAATAACAATAATTTATTTGCGCCTGATTCTCATGTATTCCTATACTCTGCACAAATTCTGTTGATGTTCGAGTGATTTGCTTGAGTTAAACATTTTGAGTTTACAATGTTTGTGATGGTTATTGATACGATTTTATATTTTTGCTTGACGCGTTCGGATAGTGTTATGAGAAAAGTACCGTTCGCTTGATCAAGCAAAAAAAAAAACTACGTGGTGACGTCATGCCGCTTGACCGCCTTAGAAGCCCTTTAGAGATTACTTCTGATGAGGGAGTGAGATATAGCTTACCTTCCGATGTTTCTTCTCCTTCTTCGCTTTGGGCGCGGTGGTCTCCGGCACGGCGACGACGGGCGGCGGCGGCGGCGGGGCGGGGGGCGGCACCTCTATTACTTCCGGCTCTACTTTAGGCGGCGGGGAGGGAGGGCGCTCACGTTTCTGAGGTTATACACATTTCTATTAGTTTTAAGCAAAGAATGAGTTTGGTTATTAATTTCCACACACTTTTGGCAGTAACTCAAAAACGCTTTTTCGCAGTTAAAAGCTTTTTTCGTATGGGACAGCAGTGTTATATGAAATTCAGGGTCCTAATCATTATATAAATAAACTTGGGAAGTGAAACATTATCTAACTACAAAACTGTATTTAAATTATTAGAGCCGTATCCGAGAAATGTATACATTTATGTATAGTATACTTACAAGCCGTTTTATGTGTATAGAATACAAAAAAGTTTCTAAAATATAGGATAAAGTTAAATAGTTAGTAGGAAAAATATCAAAAAAAAGTTAACAAACATGCATGACCTAATAGAATACTTGAGACTCTTGATTACCAAAGATGCCTAGAGAGATATTGAAAAAAAAAAATACCCTTTTCTTGCTTTCACTTTTCTCTTTCTTGGACTCATCCTCCTTAGGCTGCTTGTATAGCTTGGGCGCCGCCGACAACACTATGGGCTGGGGCTTGGGCGGCGGCGGCGGCGCGAGCTGCGGACCTGGCAGCCCTGGACGCAGGTACGGCATGGGGCCTGGAAACCCTTCCGGGATTCCTGGAGGGCGGAGGCGTTGCACCTGGAATTTTTGTTTTAAATTAGTCTGGAAGAAGCAGATTCTCATCAATTTTGTGCCAACCCTACATAGCGTGGGATAAGAATAAGAAGTCTGGAATAATAATGATGAAAACGACGCCTTTACTTTCACTTACTTACAGACACCAACCTGTCAAAACTTATAATATTATGTAGCTGGTTATTAGTTATTTATATTCTAAATAGCATCACATAATTTCTACAAAAAACCGGCCAAGTGCGAGTCAGGCTCACGCATCGCGCTACAGTCGTATTTTTTCGACATTTTGCACGCTAATTCAAAAACTATGATGCATAAAAATAAATACAAAACTGTTTTAAAATGGACAGGTGAAGCCCTTTTATATGATACCCCACTTGATATAGTTATCTTACATCGAAAATTAAAAATACAAATTTTTTGTACATGTCATGTCAATGACCACAATTTAATTTTTTTTTTGTGTGAAATAAGCACAAATTCACGGTTTTCAGATTTTCCCCCTAATGTCTGCTATAAGACCTACCTACCTGCCCAATTTCATGATTCTAGGTCAACGGGAAGTACCCTGTAGGTTTCTTGACAGACCGACAGACAGACAGATAGACAGACAACGAAAGTGATCCTATAACGGTTCTGTTTTTCATTTTGAGGTACGAAAACCCCAAAAATGATTACTTTATTATTATTATATTATGTAATATAATATGATTTACCAAACATACAGGTGTAGATAATCAATGTGAAAGCTACCTGCATTGCCCAGCCCCACTTTAGGAAGTACTTGGAAAGCTAAGCATCTGCTAGGCTTTTTGAGCCTTGATCTTGCTTGTTAGGCTTCTGGAGCTTGGATGGTTGGAGTGATCAATAAGTTGGGGGCTTCATGATGCACAAAAGATAGAACCATCTGATTATATTATTTAAGTTAGGAGATGAAGTTGGTTGATACCATACTCACTGAGGCAGGCACCATTACAGGGTTCACAGGGGTCATTTGGTACGTCAACCGGTTGTAGCAAAAGTGGGGCCACAGGTATAGTATGCTTTAATTTTTGCTCTGTTCCAATATATTTGCTGCTAGAGTTCATGGATGTAGCAGAGCAATGCAAAAGCTACTCGAGGAGTCTGCCTCACTTAATACTTGGGAAGCTAAGCTGTTTGCTGGGTTTTTGGAGCTTGGATGGTTGGAATTATTAATCTATTTTGGAGTAGGCTTTATGATGTACAAAAGATGTAACCATCTGATTGTGTAAGCTGGTAAGGAGGTGAAGTTGGTTAATAAAATACCATACCTACAGAAGCAGGCACCATTATAGGGTTCATAGTGGGTGGTGGTGGAGGTGGGTGCACGGTGGGGTACATCAGTCTAGCTCCCATGACGTCAAATGATTGCAGCAAAGGTGGGGGCAAGGGTTGAGATGAAGTTGGTTGATAAAATACCATACTCACAGAGGCAGGCACCATTATAGGGTTCATAGTAGGTGGAGGAGGAGGCGGGGGCACGGTGGGGTACATCAGTCTAGCTCCCATGACGTCAAATGATTGCAGCAGCGCAGGCGGTGGTGGGGGTGGGGGCAAAGCCCGCTCTAGTTGTTGTTGCACCACTCCAAACGTAGCTGCACCAATCACAGGGCGTATGGTCACCAACTCCGAGCCTGAGATCTCGGCCTCGAATCTAAAATTCAATTCACAAATTGTAATATGCATATAGGGTAATTTAATTAAATTAAATTCCCAAATATTGGCTGTTAGGTGTTTGCCAACTGGTCACAGGTTGTTCTGGTATATTAATCAATACTAATATTATAAATCCAAATGTGTGTTTGTACCAAACACCCTAACAAATTGATTTTTGACATAGAGATAGATGAAAGGAGCGAGAGTATCATAGGCTACTTTTTATCCCAGAAAATCAGAGTTCCCACAGGATTTTTAAAAACCTAAATACATGCAGACGAAGTTGCCGCCATCAGCTAGTAATTAATATACTGGAATCACTTATGCTTATTTAATTATTATTATGACTTCACTGAACTTACACAGCCCGGAAATAAAATTACTTGATTTGTTTTTTAACTAAACTAACAAAGTGAAAATTGGATAAATTAAACCTTATCAGGTTGTGATTCTCAGTAAGATAAAGAAAATAGCCATTACCTCCCGTTGAACCTCTAAACACACATCTCAAATAACTTTGTCACAATATTATTATATTGTCTTAAAAGTACTTGTACAACAAACTCTTTATAAGTGGTAGAATAAATTAGAGTAAAAATAAATAGTTGTCTATAATTTGAGTTTCTTCAAATTAAAGACAGAAGAGTGACTCATATTAAATGCGTTAACATACCTGGACATTTCATCTTGCATTTGCTGGAATTTACTGGAGTCGTCCATGATGCTGCACAGGATTTCAACTAAAAGCAATCCAAAACGTTTACGTAGTAACGTTAATAATGCTGTTCAAAGTTATCCTCGGTTAATAGTACGTACAGATTGATTCATTTTAGGGCTTCTGCGACACTCTTCCCCAGTAGCCAAACGATTCTTTAAGCGGATTGACGTAGTTTATAATTTTGTTTTAGCTTGAACCTGTGATGAAGGAGAACTTGTATATACTTATTAGTTTGCAAATAAATCGAGCTGTAACATAGATAATATTGATAATAATTATTTAGTTTCGATAAGAATTTTTAGCAAAAGACATTGACAAAAAAATATGATGCCACATAACCTAAAAATTCAATCGATAAGATAACCATCGACAACGTGAACCAGAGATTGCAGTCAGGGTGCGTAAACCCAGGGTCTTAACAGATAGAACTAATGTTGTTTAGTATAAAAAATCTCCATGATTTTAGTTTGTGCAATTAGAACTAGATGGCGTTTTATCAAAAAATAAATTACGGTGCGACAAGGCTATCTTGGCGCGTGGCGAAATCGGAACTAACGGTGCCGTCAAGTGTCCCCTTTGTTCTTGTTTGAATATTCTAAGCCTTTGTTCTCCAATAGCGCCCCCCTGTCAATGTCAATCAAGTGGCAAGAGAGCCTTGTCGCACTGTAGTCTGGTATTTCTACGACTTCCCATAAAGCAAATTAAGAAGAAGAAGAAGATCTCTACGACTCAAAAAGTTTTATTTACTACTAGGTGCTACTAGCCACAGGACACTATTACTCCTATGCTACTAGCTGAAGCCCGCCACTTCATCCGCTATACCGTAAAACGGGGTGAATAGGAACCGGGGTGTGAATAGGGACAAAACTGGGAATGAGATTTGAACGTAAAAATAATACCCAAATCAGCTTAGAATTTTGGTAGCATTGTTTTTCCCTATAGTAGAATATTTAATCTTTTATTTGGCAATACTGAACCAGAGACAAATTGGCATTAAAATAACGAAAGCGTCATTGCAAAAACGTTGTTCAAAACACGCTAAGCCGTAGGTCTCAAAACTTTGTTTACTTTGACGCAGTACGAGAATAAAACAGTACAAAAATTATTAGAAATCATTAAACATTTATCTAAGAGGCGTCACAAAAGCAGATTTGTCTAAATGTTACATATTTTTCTGTAAAAAAGAAAAAATTGGAAACCAAGTGGTTTTGGCTTTGCCATGGGGATTATAGGTACGGGAAAGGGGTGGATAGGAACGCTATACTTACTGAATTGGAACGAATCAAGGTTAAATAGGAACAGTAAGGTTTATATAGGGACAGGGCTGTCACTTTAAATATTTAATTAAATTGTTCAAAAAAATTCTTCCTTCATGTGTAGTCGACTAGTAAAATTTAGTTAAATGGCATTTTACTGTTTAATATTGATAAATAAATAAATAAATAAAAATATTTTTTATTCAATTAAACTTTTACAAGTATAGGTAGTACTACACTACTTGTAACAGTTTAATTAAATAAAAAATATTTTTATTTATTTATTTTTGAATCGTCAAACCACTGATTCGGAATGCCAGCAACCAGCAAGAAACTCGGCGGTTGCTTTTTTTTAAAGATTTGATACCTACTATGCCATGTATAATAACATATAGCCTATGTTACTTCTGAATAAAATAGCTATAGAATATGGTGAAAGAATTCTCAAAATCAGTCCAGTAATTTCAGAGTTTATCGATTACAAACAAACAAGTCTTCACTTTCCTAATCTAAATATATAAAGGAAAAGGTGACTGACTGACTGATCTATCAACGTACAGCTCAAACTACTAGACAGATCGGGCTGAAATTTGGTATGAAGATAACTATTATGACATAGGCATCCGCTAAGAAAGGATTTTTGAAAACTCAACCCCTAAGGGGTTGAAATAGGGGTTTGAAATTTGTGTCGGACGAAGTCGCGAGCATAAGCTAGTTTTGTAATATTAGAGGATAGAAGAACTTGTGTTTGACAACCCTAACCTTTTTTCCCTATTCACCCCTTTGCCATTCCGTTACACCCCGGATCAAGTATAAATAGGGACAGCATATATTTTGATTAAAATATACCAGTAATTTATCATTATTTTATATTTTTTGGATGTTTCCTTAGAATTCTTACAACCGGAGATGCTTACAAACAGTTAAAGCATCATAATTTGTACCGTAAAACGGGGTGAATAGGAATCGGGGTGTGAATAGGGACAAAACTGGGAATGAGATTTGAACGTAAAAATAATACCCAAAACAGCTTAGAATTTTGGTAGCATTGTTTTTCCCTATAGTAGAATATTTGATCTTTTATTTGGCATCACTGAACCAGAGACAAATTGACATTAAAATAACGAAAGCGTCATTGCAAAAACGTTGTTCAAAACACGCTAAGCCGTAGGTCTCAAAACTTTGTTTACTTTGACGCAGTACGAGAATAAAACAGTAGAAAAACTATTAGAAATCATTAAACATTTATCTAAGAGGCGTCACAAAAGCAGATTTGTCTAAATGTTACATATTTTTCTGTAAAAAAGAAAAAATTGGAAACCAAGTGGTTTTGGCTTTGCCATGGGGATTATAGGTACGGGAAAGGGGTGGATAGGAACGCTATACTTACTGAATTGGAACGAATCAAGGTTAAATAGGAACAGTAAGGTTTATATAGGGACAGGGCTGTCACTTTAAATATTTAATTAAATTGTTCAAAAAAATTCTTCCTTCTTGTGTAGTCGACTTGTAAAATTTAGTTAAATGGCATTTTACTGTTTAATATTGATAAATAAATAAATAAATAAAAATATTTTTTATTCAATTAAACTTTTACAAGTATAGGTAACTACACTACCTACTTGTAACAGTTTAATTAAATAAAAAATATTTTTATTTATTTATTTTTGAATCGTCAAACCACTGATTCGGAATGCCAGCAACCAGCAAGAAACTCGGCGGTTGCTTTTTTTTAAAGATTTGATACCTACTATGCCATGTATAATAACATTTGGTATGAAGATAACTATTAAGACATAGGCATCCGCTAAGAAAGGATTTTTGAAAACTCAACCCCTAAGGGGTTGAAATAGGGGTTTGAAATTTGTGTCGGACGAAGTCGCGAGCATAAGCTAGTTTTGTAATATTAGAGGATAGAGCTAACTTGTGTTTGACAACCCTAACCTTTTTTCCCTATTCACCCCTTTGACATTCCGTTACACCCCGGATCAAGTATAAATAGGGACAGCATATATTTTGATTAAAATATACCAGTAATTTATCATTATTTTATATTTTTTGGATGTTTCCTTAGAATACTTACAACCGGAGATGCTTACAAACAGTTAAAGCATCATAATTTGTACCAAAACATCCGTAAATTTCAATGCGAAGTTAGATTTCGTACCTATTCACCCCGTTTTACGGTACCAAAACATCCGTAAATTTCAATGCGAAGTTAGATTTCGTACCTATTCACCCCGTTTTACGGTATATAATGTACTCTGTGCGTAAACCACAGAGTACATTACATACTGGAATAGAGATGTCAGCTAATCTTTCCTAGTGGCGCCATCTGTTTCTAATTGCAGTAACTATTGTATGTAATTTATTTTTAATTTTTTCGGCCTTGGATACTAGTTTTTTAAGGTCAACTATACAGCTATACGTATAACTGCAGGTATAACACGTGTGCAGATTTGATTCATATATTATTTTTTTAGGTAGTGACTTCAAAGAAAATACGAATGAAAAATTATAATCCCGCTTAGGTACACGTCGCAATATGGCAGAAATTCAGTTTTATTCTTAGTTCGGCCGCATTATTTATTATTTTATACATTGAAAGAAGTACTTTCTGTACTAAAAGTTGAGGTAATAAAACAATACCCGTAATTTATTATTTAAAACTAAATTTTCTTTTTTTCTTTACACATGATTTTTGTACTGCATTCTCTATAGGTATTAGGTTATGTTGAATTTAGCATGAATTTATAAGTGAATATCCCAGCAGTACACTTGAATGGATGGATCACGGATGCAGTAACACTGCGTAAACTAAAATGTAGCACAAACATGGATGTCAAGGTTGCTATAGTACCCTTATTATAAATGCGAAAGTGTGTTTGTTTGTTGGTTTGTCCTCCAATCAAGTCGCAACGGATTGACGTGATTTTTTGCATGGATATACTATAGACTATACATAATATAGTCTATGCGTATAGATATAGACCAGCAGGCCGATTCAGAACACTTCGATAACATAGAGTGAAATAGGCTAATTTTTATCCCGGAAAATCAAAGAATTCCCTCAGTGTTTTTAAAAACCTAATTCCACGCGGATGAAGTCGCGGGCTTCACCTAGTAGCATAGGAGTTATAGTGTCCTGTGGCTAGTAGCACCTAGTAGTAAATAAAACTTTTTGAGTCGTAGAGATCTTCTTCTTCTTAATTTGCTTTATAGGAAGTCGTAGAGATACCAGACTACAGTGCGACAAGGCTCTCTTGCCACTTGATTGACATTGACAGGGGGGCGCTGTTGGAGAACAAAGGCTTAGAATATTCAAACAAGAACAAAGGGGCCACTTGACGGCACCGTTAGTTCCGATTTCGCCACGCACCGTCATTTATTTTTGATAAAACGCCATCTAGTTCTAATTGCACAAACTAAAATCATGGAGATTTTTTATAATAAACAACATTAGTTCTATCTGTTGAGACCCTGGCGTAAACTTAGAACAAAAAGTAGGGAAATGTATTGCGTACTATACTGCAAAATTACATAGTACGCAAAATTCTGGGTTGTTACTTATTTTACAAGTATTTTTAATTTAGCAGTATTATAATCAAGTAATTCAAAAATTCTAGTTCAGAGGGCAGTAGTGCTGCGTATGTTTTCCAATGTCGTCAATAGATGGCGGTATGTCTCATTCCATGATTATACCAGCTCAAAAAAAAACAACTAAAGTGGTAGGTAGCTTTTATAAAAAGCGTTATTTTATATTTTATTTTTTATTAAAAGTAATTAACTTGTATTCAAAAGAAAAGAAAAAGTTAAATAACAATTATCACGTTGTTTCTCTACTAAATTTACATTGGCGGAATTTTTGCGAATCAAAACGACGGTATAAAGAGCCGAATAGAAGAAAAAAATAAGAAGTTAAGTATAAATTTTTTTGTATAGCCTTTTTCGTAATTCTTTCTAAGAAGTTAAAAAAAAATTTGAATTTATCTTTATTTAGTTGTATTTCTGCTAAATCACACAAATCATCACAGGTCATTGACAAAAACAACAAAAGTCAATAAATGAAAATGTCGGACGCGTGAGTTGTGTTGTATTTTTAACCGACTTCAAAAAAAGGAGGAGGTTCTCAATTCGTCGGAATCTTTTTTTTTATTTTTTTTTTATTTTTTATGTATGTTCGCCGATTCTCAAAAACGCTTGGACCGATTTTGAAAATTCTTTTTTTGTTTGAAAGGGTATACTTCAAAGTTGGTCCCATTTCAATTTGGTGAAGATCTGATGAACATCTTCGAAGATAGATACTGGAACTCCTCAACGGATAAGAGTAAAATGCTCGCGATCAGTGTAATAGCTTAGTAAACAGTAGATTTTTAACCAGTCATAGCATAATTCCATGGGGCCACTAAAAATTGTGTAATAAAATTTTTTTACAAAAAAAATAAAAACCGACTTCGTTACATAAACACTAAAAATTGAAAAATAATTTAATTTATTACCGAATATATTATGTATACAAGAGTTAATATAGTTCCATAATAATATTTTTTGGGGTCGGTGCCAATGAGGTGCCATTGTGGAGTCCCATAAAAATATGAAGTCTAGACGATTCGCGCAGCTAAAGCTAATTGGCACCGGCACCAAAAAGTATTATTATGGAACTATATTAACTCTTGTATACATAATATATTCGGTAATAAATTAAATTATTTTTCAATTTTTAGTGTTTATGTAACGAAGTCGGTTTTTATTTTTTTTGTAAATTTTTTTTTGGATTAAATAACCTAATCTAAGATTTTTGGTACGTGCGAAATGTGAATTTGCCTGTGGCCTTTAAGTTGAGCTTTAGTTCATGCGGTCAGGTTCATTACAGTGATATTTGCGCAACTGTTTACTGTCCTTGTTCTGCGCGTGGAACACTAAAGACAGGATTTGTTAGTAGGCATAGTCAGTGTATTTTATTCATTGTATTAAACTTTTAGTGCATATTTAGTGTATTAAAGTTACTTCTAGTGTAAATTATAATGTAGTCATGTCATCAGCAAAACATTTTACGATGTAAATGATCAATTTTGTTTTCATTAAGTATAGAAAATATAACCTACATTATTTTAAAAATAACTTTGTTTTATTCAGGGCTGATTTTTTCAATCGTCAAATAAAACTCACAACATCAAAAATCCATCGTTATTTGACGATTGAAAAATCAGCGAAGTAACCGATATCTAGAATAAATATAAGAAAGTAGGATAATATAGGTACCTAGTAGTAGTACCTACGTACCTATATTATACGTATAAATGTATATAGTACCTATACCTATGTATTACATATATACGTAGATATAGATTCAATCACCATAGTTCCAAATTTCAAATCTAGGGGCGCTTGTGATGCATTTCCAATTTTAGGCTCGAAGTTTGGTCTCTATTTCATATATTACAAAGTACTCTGTGGATTGCAGATTGCAGATGCACCAAGGCATAGATTATCTACTATATTACTAGCACCAAGGTTTGTCAAACATGGTTGGTGTATTGGCGACTTTATGCTCTTTAGTAATGGTTGACGTTTGACAAATGACATTAACGTTATGACTTATTATGACGTTGACGTTCTTTCTCTTTGTCTTTGAAAATATTTTATGATGTTTGGATTTTTATATTTTCAATTTTCTCGTTCGATGTTATTCGAGGAAAGTATATCTTTTCTTCTAAGCTATTTCTAACAATGATTGAGGAGGATAATAAAACGCTCTGGTGTGGCAATTTAGCTGAACAAGTGACTGAAGAGCTGTTGTACGAGCTCTTTTTACAGGTTTGCCTTTTCTTAATATAAAATTATTGTTTTTATAGTCTGCAGTTAGCCACTTATAACTTATTTAAAGTAACATCACTCCCTCAAGTAACAACTTACTATCACTTATTACAGGCAGGTCCACTAGAAAAAGTAAGAATTCCAAGAGATCGTGATGGGCGCCAAAAAAACTTTGCGTTTATAACATTTTGCCATGAAGTGTCAGTACCTTACGCTATAGGCCTTTTCCGGGGTACGTCTCTATTCCACAGAGCCTTGAATTTGGATACAAGAGGTAGAGTGACGAGGCTCCCTCCTCCTATACGCAGTGGCACAGATGCTCTGCCAATTACTGACTTTAATGGCCAAGCAAACATTGCAAAACAGTTTGCAGATATGACCGAAAGACTATGGGAGGAGAACCCTAGACCTAGCCATATGCCAACGCAGAGACCAGAGAGAAATGATAAGCTAGTGATGGCCAGTTTACAAGGTAACTGGTCGCACCGACATCATCCATACAAACCCAAGGAAAATAAGGCTCAACATCAGAATGAATATAGACATAAAGATGACAAGTTTAAAAGAGAAACTAGGAACAAACATAACTCGTGGAGGGATAGGAGGGGCTATGGGAATCGTAGGCGAGATTGATCCAAGTTTAAAAGCACCCTTTAGAAAAGTCATTGAGACAGACAAAACATCACAGGTATGAGTGACAGAGACAACTCATCCAGAGAATCTCGTTCTAAAGGTTGATGTACAATACTTCTTGCTGGCTACTGTAGAGGATAGTATAGTTGTAACCACTATTAATATGCAAAGAAGATAAATGATCAGGTAATAAAAATCCTTTGCTCTATTTGCTATTGTCTACTGTGAATGAGTAATATGCAATAAAGTTAATTATTGCTTTATTTTGTTTTACTCATCTTTGGTACTTTGCATATTTCTGGTTACAGTTTTATTATGAGTACTAGCTGATGCCCGCGGCTTCGCCCGCGTGGATTTAGGTTTAAAAAAATCCTGTGGGAACTTTTAATTTTCCAGGGCAAAAAATAGCCTATTCGTAGGTAGCCTGTGCCCTGTCCCCGAGATGCAAGATATCTCAGTACCAAATTTTCAAAAAGTCTTTACTTAGTAAAGATGGGCGTTATTGGCTATTTCTGGCCACGGTTATTAAACCGCTATTTAGTTACAATAGCGCTATTGATAACAGTTGCCTAGTATCGGTATCAAAGCTGTGTTTCAACTAATTTAATATGCGCACCATTTTTGTTTGTAGTAAGTAGTAACTTAGTTAGCTGCCGTATCGAATCCGTCTGTAGGTATGGCTAAAGTTTCAAGTCGTGTAAGTGCATTAGAATAATATTGACGATTTCCCTTCATGCTTTTCTAGGCTTAGGACTAGCACAATTTTCAAAAACGTTTAATCAAAGTTTTGTACAACACTAATTATATCACTTAAGTACCTAAAACTATTAAAACTTTATTTTTTTTCTTAACACCTTTTTACAATTTTATACACCTACTAAGTTATTTACAAATTATAGTCAATCGTCAATATCACCCACACTACAGGCAAAAGCTACCTAAATAAAACAAAGCAATATCTCAAGACAAAACTTTAGTATTTACTGAATACAAACACCGCTCAAACTATCTAATTAGGTATTAAAACTTTCATCAAAAGTCAAAACAAACAAACGCGCCGTAACACCACCTGATCTGCGCGCGCATATTTCACTAAAATAAAACCAATTTTACTTTCATGAAAATCGTGAAGTAATCACAACCTTAAGTTCATATCAGCAAAGTTTAATTATCATGATCATTGAGGTCAAACTATATTGGACGCTTGCACGGATAGTTTGCCACAGTCAAGTTAACCAACAACATTTCACAAAGATTGATAAACGAAAAACGACCTTATTTTTATTAGTCTAAGGCTTAACTGTAATAAGCTTGATAGATCAAACCTTAATGGACAAGTACTTGAACAGTTAACCAAACAAATTAGCGCCTTAGTATAATAGACATAAGGTCGTTTTTGGTTTATCAATTTTCGTGAAATGTTCTTAGTTAAGTTACTAAGCCGGTAGCCATTAGCCAATAGCCATTAGCCAATAACCGCTCCTTCTCAGCTTTCAGTGAAAGAAAGAAAGAGAAGGCATAATTATTGCGTTTCTAGTTACCAAAAAACCAAACAATGCATTGTCAGTTGCCAGTTGGCAGCGTTGCGTTTTCAGGTGGTTCGTCATAGATGATATCTGTTAACCGTTGCTAGCTACGACAATAACGCTATGGTACGCTAAAGGCATGGCAGCGGTTTTCAGTTAAGTTAAGCTATAGCGGACACATGTCTATTACTTAGTAGGTACCTACCTCCAATATCAATTTAAAACCGACAGTTTCTAAATCCCATCAATTTTTGTAGTCAGATCCCGTACAGCAACTGGTTTGAGGAGTTGGAATCCAATTTTTTTATGGAACAATGTTGCAAAGTTTCTCTATCAATTAAAAAAGAAACTACGCAAATCGGTTCAGTAATTTCGGTGTACTTAGGTAGAAAAACACAACCTTTTTGAAAGTCGGTTAAAAAAGTAGCCTATGTAATCCCTAGTTAATCCTCTCCTCTAGTTGTCTGTGAAAGTCCTGTCAAAATAGGTTCAGCTGTTCCGAAGATTAGCCCGTTCAAACAGACAAGACAGATAGACAAAAATTTTAAAAACGTGTGATTCAGTTATGGTACAGTTCAAATAACCATATGAGCTAGTTATTTCGAAATTACAGACAGGCACTTAAATTTTATTTATTAGTATAGATAAATTATGGTAACTCATTTAAATCTATTACTATCCCGACTTTATTAGCGAATCCCTTAAACTCCTCCTGAAATAAAAGAAAATAATATGAAAATCAATAAATAACAATAAAACTAAATATATTTGTATATTTACTATGTATATTTACTTTATTTAATTAGGACACCCCTTCCGCTTTCTTTAATTTTTATAATATCCTCTACCCTACGGTTGCCTGGAAGAGATCGCTATTTTAGCGATAAGGCCGCCTATTGTACATGCTATCTTTGTTATGTGTCTATTGTTTTGGTTTTGGTGTACAATAAAGCATATTTTACTTTTACTTTACTTTACTAAATTTACTAATAATTATGTCTACTTACAAGAAAAATAGTGCGTGTAACTTTTACGAGTACCTATGTAATTGGTTTGCAGTAACGAAACATGCGCAGGATTAACGAGGGCTTACAGTACGCGGCCGAAAGTAATGTACATCGACATTTAGAAGGAGATAGCAGAATTGTAGAGCGTTGTCCCTGTCGTTGAGACCGACAAAACGTCATATAGATAACAGTGACAGAGACAACGCTCTACAAAGCCGAAATGTCATTCTAAAGGCCGACGTACAGTGCGACAAGGCTCTCTTAGCACTTGAATGACATTGACAGGAACGTTAGTTCCGATTTTTGCCACGCGCCAAAGCCTAAAGATAGCCTTTTCGCACTGTACATTACTTTCGGCCGCGTACTTTACTTGTTTAATTAATTACTTACAATTTTATTTTTATACTTGTGGTTAAAGTAACTAAGTATCTCGTACACGAGGACAAGGGATATTATGTACAAAGCCATGGATATAATCTTTTCGTCCGTGTCGAGAATGTCCGTGTTGATCATCTCGAACATCAGGTATGTGCAGAAACCTGCGCGTATAGTCAGGAACATGACGAAGTATATTATTTCCACCAGATAGAAAAGTAATGTTTGGCCATATCCTTCGTAACGCAGCAACCTAGGGAAACGTTGAGATTCTTAATTTTAAAACTTCTCGTATAAATGCTAATTATTATTCAACTACCCTCTTTTATTCTTTAGAAATTGAACCTTGAAATTAGGATGGATAGGATGAAGTACCTTTTATCATCGACTAGACTAGGTAAGATAGACTAGAGACTAGACTAGGTTTTAGGTTTTAGGTAGATTTGTCTAGATAGGTAGGGACTTAAAAAAATTAAAGTTTTCAGAAATGTACGTTTTTTTTAACTTAAACACGTAAACCTTATTAAGCCTTTTTTACTGCAACACATTTTCCTTTGCTTTCGAATGTGGATATAAATTAACATCTATCTATACTCTTGGATCTCGGAAAGTAGCTTACGGAATACTACGAATGTGACATAGGTTTGTACCTATTCAAGACACATGCTAGTGTGTCCAGCCAAGTTCTTATAAGACAAATTGTAATAAGAACGGCGACGCACGGACAGTGTACGAATATTTCAAGTTACTTTCGACCCCTCGTAATTTATATTTACCACCGGGTTTGCAGAAAGGGATTAGTTATTTCCATGAGCACAAGCGTGCAAGCGAACGTGCAGCCGGCGTAGTCCTTGCTCATATAACTGTTGACGGCGGCCAGCGCGATGAGGTGGTGCAGCAGGATGACGTAGTTGCTGCTGCTGTTGATCAGACACCACAGCAGGTCAAAGGCGAAATAGCCCCACGACCACAGCATCAGGGCGTATTCGCCTGGTGATATTTTCACTGAAATTAATCTACGCTTAATCCTCCTCCGCACCGCAAAACGCAGTTTTGGTAGCTCTCTCCTACTAGTGGGACAGACGACTTGGACGGGGGGAGGGGGGATCTCATATATAGCAAGCAAGCATATAGCAAGCACATCTCGCCTCTCAACATCGTCCGCGAGTGACTCTGAGCTTTTTAAAAGGCTAAAGTAGGTAGGTACTTACAATTTTTTTATTCCTTTGAGTTGAAACTGGATTTTACACCACTAATAAACTTAGTAAGCTTTGATAGCCTAGTGGTTAGGACGTCCGCCTTCTAATCGGAGGTCGGGGTTCATCCCGGCCACCTCTAACTTTTCGGAGTGCGTTCGAGGATGTGCGTTTTAATTAATTAAATATCACTTGCTTTAACGGTGAAGGAAAACATCGTGAGGAAACCTGCATGCCTGAGAGTTCTCCATAATAATATTCTCAAAGGTGTGTGAAGTCTACCAATCTGCACATGGCCAGCGTGGTAGACTATGGCCAAAACCTTTCTCACTCTGAGAGGAGGCTCTGTAGTGAGCCGGTGATGGGTTGACCATGATGATGATTAATAAACTTACTAGTGAGTCTGCATCGATCGACAGAGGTCGTGCCACACTGATGGATCCCCAGGATAGTGGCGACACTGCCATGCACCAAAGTCACCACCCTGGAATGCCACTCCGGACTTTTACTCGGTGACGTATTACTGGAGTAAATGTAGGACCATCCCCAGAATACGAATGAGCATAGTTTGAGCACAGACGACGTTGATAGTTCATGAGCCATATAAAGAAATTTTCGGATTCAAAGTACGTGGGCACTGGGTAGGTATTTTATGGTGTAGTTATACAAGGGGATCATGTTTTTGCATTTTTATGCCATTTTCTTGTCAGTTTAACTGAATAAAAAGTTTATTAAATACATTTCTATTTATTTACAATTTTATTATTGTCAAATAATCATGATGGTTTGTTTTTGATTTATTTCATAGTGTTTGGTTTTTTTTTTTGATGTATTATTTATTTATTTAGTGTTTGTTTTGACTAATCTGTCATGACTATTGACTGACCTCTACTAATACAGGTAGGTCACTGGACCTGCGATTGCAGACCTGTTTTTGATGCAACTTGATTTTCGTCGTTTTGGCGCTAATAAGTAGACTAGAGCGTAGTTTAGGTAGTTCTCACTCTGGCGTAGGTAGGTAACCTACTCCTAAATAAATATAAGACACGCTTATAATTTAAATAGGTACCTATAACTTACCTAGGTATCTTGCTAGAAAAATTGCTGATTTGATTTTGATGAAATATGACAAAATAGATGCAAAATAGAGTTCACAGTTCACAATATTATGTCAAAATCACGGGCCTTTATGAAATCAAACTATTTTTTTTTATCTACATACATTTATTAAAAGTTAAGCAATACCTACCTACAATAGGTTCACATATAAATATTATTCAACAACATCGAGTTATTATTAGGCATATTAAAATTCTCCCTTTGGAAGGATAACAATAATAAGTATTTAGTATAAACTATAATACAACAAAATATCAGATAATAATAGCGATCGAATTTTTATTTTTTTATTTTTATTCAGATACAAGTTAGCCCTTGACCGCAATCTCACCTGGTGGTAAGTGACGATGCAGTCTAAGATGGACACGAGCTAACCTAGAAGGGGTATGGCAGTTTTTAATAAACCCATGCTCCTTTTTCACACTCGGCCAGCATGGCAGACTATGATTGGCCACAGTTTTACGACGTAAAACTGCTATGGCCCAAAACCTGAGAGGAGTCCCGATCTCAGTACCTACTAGTGAGCCGACGTTAAGTTGATCATGATGATCGAATATTTTCGTAGAGATGGTTTCAGACATGGTTAACCTATGATTTCAAAATAAAATGGGGAGGTAACTAATTTCCCAGTTACAATATTGTGCGTTGTCTACATTTATACAATTAATAGGATTTAATTGAAGCACGTCAATTCTTTCAGCCTACCAAATATTAGGTAGGTAACTAGGTAGGTAGGTATATTGTAGCCGCATATACTTTTGTTCAAATTCTTCAAGGCCGATCAATAGTAAGGTAATTAAATACTCGGTAGGTACTCGATACTCATGTTTACATCAGCTATCTAATATTATTGTTTCTTACCTTAGATAGGTACCTATTTAGACATACAAAAATACATTTTCACAAATCAGTCGTGTCGTTACATTTTCATTGGATCTAGGTACTATTTTCTTAGTTTAATGTCATAATCACACAGTTATATCCGCAATTCAATTTGAATCATCAAGCGTCCACGTCAGTATAAATTAAGTATACTCTTCACCAAAACTATCTTCTATCAGCGAATATTTTGTCTTACTTTCCCGATTGCTTCTACAGGAACTTGGTTTTATCGACAGCGTAGTTTATCGACATATTTTTCAATTGCACGATAACGACTCACTGGCATTGCATCTTTCAAAAGCTGCTTGAAGCGGGAATCTTCAGAAAGTGCTAGATAAAGATGGCGGGCGTGCATCCTCGCTTCCGGACTCGCGTCAGCTATCAGTTCCCCAGCAGCACGTAAAATTACCGTCCGAGGTTCATTCGGTAGGTCTAGCATACGAGCTGCGCCGTGTTGCTGCACTAGTCTCGTCAAAGCTTGAGCCGCCGCAGCACGCACCGGGCCGCCGCGATGCGATGCTCCTCTCCGCGCCAAAGCTACGCCAGCACGAGCATAGTTTCCACCACAAGCAACGCGACCGAGAGCAGTCACAGCATCTGCTCGCAAAAAGCGGTTAACATCCGCACAACGCTCCAACAACGCACTGACAGCCTCCTCCAATTCAGGATCCAGTCCACGTCCACGATGCTCGAACAACGCGCCGATAGTCGAGCAAGCAGTTCTCGCAACGCGAGAGCGCAGCGAGCGAACGTGTGCAGCAACAGAACGAGTAATCGCACGCCAACTCGAAGCGGGTGCACGTGCCCACTCATCTTTTGCTAGCCGTTCAGTTTCAAGAAGCCCATTCACAATAACTTCCCAGTCTTCATGTCGAGCCGGTATCGTACATTCAGCTAACGCAGTACGTACGTCGCGTTCACACGACGTTCGTGTGCTCTCGAGATATTCGATTGTTGGCTCTGGAGACGCTGGTTCACTTCTCATTGACGTTGAACTGACAGATTTCCCAGCGCTTTTTGATAGGTTCGATAGTGATAACGATTTTGCACTCGCCGGTTTTGGTGTTGGAGATTTTAGTTCTTCAGACGCCGCTTGACTTGGCTGTGAACTCGCCGAAGGAACATTGACACTTTGAAGTGAAACTTGCTCTGCGACCGTTTCGACACTATCCAGGGAAATATTATTTTCGGACAAATTTTCCACGCGTGTTGACTTCTCCGACAGATCGTCGCCATGAATCGATTTTTCAGATAAATCCTCAACATTTACAGACTGAACAGAGAGGTTCTCGACTTGTATAGATGGCGTACGAGATGGTGGAATACTGGTGGGAGTTTCGGCCGGCTCGTTCTCAATTTCTGGGGTGCGGGAGACAACAAAGAGGCCCTCGATATCCTTCTCGTCCTCCTCTGATTTCGTCTTCTCTTCTTCGCCAATAACGATATCAGTTGTGACTCTGCGAACAGAAATAGTATTGTAATATTCTAAGTGTTACTGAACGAGTATCAGTCGTTATCGACTGGAGTCTGGAGCAAAGAGTTACCGCTGGTGCGAAGGCAGATCGGCGACCAGATCGGGGGTTTTAGGCGCGGGTTGCACCGGCGCGGCGCCCCCGCAGCAGCATAGGCGCCGCATGCCGCCGCCTATCACCTCGGCATGGCCACGACTAACGCCACTAGGTACAGCTAAACTTAATACCCGCCGCAATCAATTGACTCACATGCCTGTGTTGATGAACTCACCCCTACCTGCATATTATGTTAAACACTCACTAAATTACTACCGGTTTTTATCATACTAAGTATATTTGCCAACATTTTGATTAAACATAATTTTATTTTAGTTATTATAGTAGCTTCGAATTCGAAAACACAGTTGCGTTAAAAAGTTATAGAGTAAAATTTTCTACATATTAATATTTAAGATTAATTAAAGACCTGTAATTGGCGTTAGCGCTACAAATTATAACGAAAGTGGAGCGATCCTACGATAGCATAAATAGGGCGCCTATAAGTGCCTTGAATGGAGGTATAGGCAATTTCAGTTTATAAATGTAGGTTAACGGCAGCACGCGATAGTAGCCGTTGGTCACCTAACTACGCGTATCGCCTGTCGGACTCTACTGAACTTTTCAAGTCATTTGAATGGATAATCGAAGCCTCTATCGACTTGTAGTACATAAATGTATTAAGGCAATTTGTATCGGCGTCGAAGTAACGTTAGCGCCTAGGTAGCTATCGACCCATTGACCTGATTGTTTTCCATGTATGTTTGTATTCAAACAGGGCGTCAGGTTCTCTAGTAACTTAGCTCCTTGAAATAGGGTTGCCAAGCTAACAGAAAAAATGAGCTGAAAAAAACACGGTCAGCTAATAACTCGATATTCTCGAACTATTTATCTGTATTCATCAATATAAACCATTTGCCGACTCAGTTCTGAGGACAGGTCTCCTCTCAGATATCGTATATTAAGTAATTAAAATCTACTGTAAAAACCGCGAAAGTGTGCCTATTTGTTTTCTTTTCACTTCTTCTTTCGAAAGGCATAGAGATAGCTTCCTATCCTAGAGATCTAGCGAAGAAATCAAAGATTTCTCACGAGATTCTTAAAAATCTAAATCTACGCGAACGAAGTCGCACACAACAGAGTGCTAATTTGTATGGCTATGTAAAAAGAGAAACTGACTGACATCATTAACCACTGGAGTTAAAAACTTCAAATTATGAATGTAAAGTTAAAGTTAGAGGAGCCCGGATCGAACCCCGGACGCCCCGACTGGAAGGCCGACATTTTCACCACTAGGCTATCACCGTTTCGAGTGTCGATACACGAGACGAGTCAGCTACTTTAAAATATCCTTCTTTCCACGCACATGCAAACTGTGGAATCAACTCCTATCGGCGGTGTTCCCACTAGATTACAACATGGGGTTATTCAAGGAGCTGACCAACAAATTCCTAAAAGGCCGGCAACGCATCAGCAGTTCCTCTGGTGCTGCAAATGTTCATGGGCGGCGGTAATCACTTAACATCGGGTAACCCGCCTGCTCGTTTGCTCGCTATCTCTATTTAAAAAAAACCCTGTGAGTGTGGCAGCCCTATAATACCCTACCTGACGTCGCGACGTCCCTACCGTTGCTACGAGACACCAAACTCCACTATAAAACAAAACCGGTCAAGTGCGAGTCGGACTCGTATACAAAGGGTTCCGTAATCTTTCGTTACCATCGTACAAAAAATCTCAAGTCAGTGTAATAAAAAATCGCTCCAACAGCTGTGTACAACAGTGCAAGTTAATGACGGACAACGCCATCTTTATGACTAATTAACTAATAACTACTAACAACACTACTACAACTAATTTAAATTGTGCTGTAAGAAATTGCAATCTGACAAATTTCATGATTCGAAATAGGTAGGTAGGTACCCTATAGGTTTTGATTCCCCCGGATTGACAGACAGAGACCCTTATCCTATAAGGGTTCCTTTTTACTTTTTGAGTAACGGAACCCTAAAAAGGCAGTTATATTTTACAAACCCCCTCGAAATAGTCTGACGCTTCAGAAATGAGCTGTTTGATTTGTGGAATAGTCCGCCGATACCAGTCTTACGCAATTTCTGGGGAAATGACTGTTTTGTTGTGGTTGTTTTCAAAGAACGCTACTGGATTCGTCATGCAGGTACCTACGATTAAAATCGATTTTTAGCACGTGGCGTGGGTACTTGTCTGACACATCGATGCTTATGCTGATCGCGCTTTAGGCACAGCTGAGTCCGAGCGAGCCGCATACGAAATTCGTGTTTGTCAAAGAAACACGTAAAACTGAGTAGGTAGGTTTGAAATCTATGGGTGTAGTCAGAGTGAACTGTGGTGTTATTCAAACCAGCTATGTGCAAATTCGTAAGAGTTACAGTACCTACCTACGTATTTATAAGTAACCTGTAGGTAACCACTGAAATATCTATTGTGGGCATTGTGGCTCAACCTAGCCTTGATTGATTCAGGACAAACTGCACAGCCAAACACGCTGCATCTTTTCACCGCACACATCAATATGAATGTGCGATCAGTATAAAATCGATTTCTCGTAGGTACGTGGAAATTATTGAAAGCTTACGGCAGACGGCTATAATATGTAGGAGTTTGCGTACATTTCGGTATTAAGTAAGTATTTTATATCTTTATAGAGTTAACTTAAATGTCCCAAAATCCATAGGTACAAATATTATAAATGCGAAAGTGTGTTTGTCTGTCTGTCTGCTAGCCTTTCACGACCCATCCGTTCATCCGATTTTGACGATATACAGAGATAGCTTGCATCCCGGAAAAGGACATAGGCTACTTTTTATCCCGGAAAATCCAAGAGGTCCCACGGGATTTTTAAAACCTAAATCCACGTGGGCGAAGTCGCGGGCGTCATCTAGTTGAAAATATATACCTAGTTGAAAGTATAAGCTGTAGGTAACTAAATTGCCTACAGTTTTTAAATATGACTAGTTACTTACCTACCTAAATATTCATATTTTCCGTCCAATCTAAATATATAAAAGGTCAAGGTGACTGTCTGAATGACTGACTGACTGATCTATCAACGCACAGCTCAAACTACTGGACGGATCGGGATGAAATTTAGCATGCAGATAGCTATTATAACATAGGCATCCGCTAAGAAAGGATTTTTGAAAATTCAACCCCTAACGGGGTGAAATAGGGGTTTGAAATTTGTGTAGTCCACGCGGACGAAGTCGCGTGCATAAGCTAGTTAGTCATAAAGTTTATATTAGGAATGGTTACGGGTGAAACATTAATTTTTTGATAACTATTTTTATAACAGTCTGCATCATACCTTTCCATTCCAATCCTTTCCATTTTCAATCTTTAGTTTGTGCTTTTTCAGCTTTGACCCCTCGCGTGTCAATGGGTCCAATAAACTAAGAAACACATAACCCACATGACGAATTAGAAATTCGTATACTGTAGGTAGGTACCTACCTATTGTAACATAATAAATGAAAATACTTAATAGCGCTTAGTAGGTAGTTACCTATATAAACTGTTAAACTAAATACGTCAGTAAAATTAAATATGGATGGAGCGAGGAGATATTACCTAGACCTAGGCTTAATGCTTAAATCCTTGACATTTACTTAAGCTTGTACAGGACTGGTAATAATATCTTCAGGAATTTCAGGATATTATCTCGGTATGTTTAGGTTCGGAAATCGTGATTTATTTTATTTATTTTATTTTGTAGATTTTGTGATGCTCTGAAAGACTTTTTATTTCCTAAAGGTTCCTCTGCAACTCAATTGATGGATGTTCGCTGCAGGACAATGGTCTCTTGCATGGATTTCCACCAAACACGCGCGGTCGTCTCTGGTTGGTTTACCTAGTTAGGGTGCCAACTTACTGTCTTTCAAAGCTGAGTTTTCCAGAGCCGGTTCTCTATTTCAGCATTTTGGGAGTGAGTTGCAACTTAGAACCCCATGTTTATCAGTTTGTCGAGCTAGGAGCCCCAATGCGACTTCAGCTTTGCGACCCGTTTTTTCGGTCACGCTAGTTCTTTTACCTATGTATTTCCTCACATAGAGTTTCAAGCGTGGCTCTCTGGATTGCCCGCTGCGTGACTCTGAGCTTTCTTATCAGATCCAAAGTTATATAAATAATACTTACTTAGTTACTAATAAACTTACCTGTTATCGATCAGATGTATCGCAGTTATAGGCTTCAGAATGTAATCTCTTCCAGACGGCGAAATACCTGCAGAATATTAAGATGCTGCAGTAGAATTCGTAAATGAGAGGTAGAGTCAGTTTATTCTATAAAACTAGGGTAGCTTTGGTTTGCTGGGGCACTATTATACCCGACTATAAGCTACCATCTAAAGTGAACAGCAATTTTGAGTTTTGGTACCTACCGTGTAATCGTTTGAGGTAGGTACCTACCTAGGTAATTACTTGTAAGTAGTTCAACATGGAGAATATAAAGTGTAAAGCAAGTTCAGAGCCTTCAGGTTGCGCCAAACAGTACGGCGATTTAGTAAAACCTGCATCAATCATTATTACAATCTCAATAGTTGTGAGTGGCTGAATTTGTGCTATTCTTGTTGCAACAATGCATTGTAGCCAATAGTGAGCGAGCGTCAACTAATCAGAGGCGATCGTGACATTGTACCTGTCATTCTACCGCAATCGCGCAGCAGCATTAAAAGTTAGACTTCAACTGAGTAGTTATTGCGTTTCACGAAGACGAGTGGCTCATGCTTGTGATTAAGTCGTATCGGTAAAGTAAGGTACATTTAATGTGTGCGTCTGCGAGTGCTCACTCGCGAGTTGCGACTGATTGGTCCGACATGCAAGCAAACTTACGTAATGCAAGTCAATTGTAAACGACGTAACCACAAGTAAAGCTCACTCGTCTTCGTGAATTGCAAGAACTGCACCTACTATAGGTATTTTTAGTCAGGTTGATGGCTGATGAGCATTTTTCGTTTTTATAATGTTGTATTTTTATAGTTACTAACAGCTTAGATTATAAAGTAAGGTACTTAGGTAATATCTGCAGTATACCTGGTAGAGGCGCGGAGTCTGGCAGTGGACGCAACCGACGCGGCCGTGCAGGCGGCGCGGCCGGGGGCGTGGACCGCGCCCGTCTTCGCGTCGCCACGGGGAGGTGAGAGTTTCTGCAATAATACATCATCATCATTATGATCAACCCATCGTCGGCCCACTACTGAGCACGGATCTCCACTCTGAATGAGTTTGGGCCATAAAAAACTATCGGATCAACCCTTATCATGAAAAAATTAATTTACTATTTCTGTCCTACTGCTAGAATATGGAATGCCTCACATAGCTATTATATACCTACCTTTAAAAGAATGGTGAATAGGCTGACCTTCTAGGCAGGCGCACTCCACCTTGGCTGCATCATCACCTACTATTTCGTGTGATTGCAGTCAAGTGCAAAGATATAGTCAGAACTCAGAAACCTCTTTCCTCTTTCCGACGACTTACATCATTAGAGAATAATTTATCTGTAATCATTTTTCTACCAATAAGTTGGAGTTTTTATTATATGGTTATATTTGTTCTATGGTTTTCTTGAGTATTGGGAACTATATTTTACCTGGGGGCTGGAGTTGGCCTAACGTGTTCTAAAGGCCTGTTGAGACGTTCGCGTAACTGCAATAAAAAATATCTAAAGAAAATATCTGCGCTTAAAATCTTTAGGCACACACCATATTATTATTATGTATGCGGACTCTGCTCCCTCTATAGAATTTTCCGGGTTTCACGGCCATCGCTGCTACAAAAAGTATGACCCGCCCACATTTTACTTAATGGTTTGTGGGCATCATTTATTCATGCCGCCAAACAAAATGGACTCTGACTGCTCTACCCTTGAACTTACGCAATGGGTGATTAATCGATCTATCTGCATATCGTCAGAGAATTTTTCGCCGTACTTAGGAACCACCATAAATCTACCCATTCGCAGACTCACCCCCACTAATGTAGTCTAGATATCTTTTAACGTGATTCCAACTATACCTTATCGCAGAACACATCGGCTCTAGGGGATCCGTTGAGCCTGCGTCGCACAGCTGCCAGCACAGCTGCAGGTCCCGCTGCTCTCGCCAAGCACAGCGCCGCTCGCAGCTGACCGCTCTCTGCTTCTTTGTCTGATCCCTGGGAATATATTGCAGGGTTACCATTTATTAAATAGAAGCACTAACTTAAAAACATTACCTCTATAACAGGCAAGTCATGCAAAACAGGCGTTTTATTTTGATATTTTTAATAGGAAACTAACGCAAATTTTCACACAAAACTTATAAATGGAATAAACGTCAGCCAAACAGTTCAAGAATAGATGAACCTGCACCAGAGTCCAGAACAGCCAGTCCGTCTAATTTGCCAAACTAATTAATATAAGTAGGTAGGTAGATACTCAAGATGCAGAGGAAACTTTACAAATTTTAAGCTTCTATAAAAAAAATCTTCCCCTCGACTTTTAGTGCGTCGGGTGTCGAATATCAGTTCAAAAGAAGTGAGGATTTTAGCACCAGCGCACAACTGGAAGCGGATCTTTCGTCATTTTCACTTTTAACGCGGGCAGGATCAGCTTGACTCAGGAAGAAGTACCCCTGCGCACTATCGCGTCTATAACCAAGTATCTATACAAACCTCGATCATGTCAGTGTCAAATATGAGGTCAACGAGGTGATGCAACGCCATCCTTTGCAACAGCGCGTGAGGCAGCGCGGCTGGAGGCGGCTCTCTCACCATCCTCGCTATCAACGCGGGCAGGATCTGCCTGACGCAGGTAGAACTGCCGCTGCGCACGACGGCGCACACAGCGCCCTCTGCTGGCGCCCGGGCTGCTGATACCTGTTTCGGTAAAAAGTTGGAGTTCAATCCACTTTAAGTGGCAACAGCAGTAAAAAATTAAACCTCAGTGCATACTGAAAAGCTCAGCGAATGTGTAAAAGGCCATTTGATGGAAATACCCTATATTTTTGTGGGCAGCACTAGTTAGCTTGCCAACTTTTATGAGTTTTCCTACAGTACGCAAAAAGTAATGTACATCGTGATGTACATCGGCCTTTAGAATGACATTTCGGCTTTGTAGAGCGTTGTCTCTGTCACATAGTTTTGTCGGGCTCAACGACAGAGACAATGCTCTACAAATCTGCTATCTCCTTCTAACGGTCGATGACTTTCTGCGACGTAGGTACTGTACAAATATGAAAGATTGTTGGCCCAATTTGCAAAGTAGATTTAAACTTAGGCTGACCTGTGTACTGGGGCTTTAAGGTATCCTAATAAATTGTTCTTACCGCATCGCTCAGTGCCCACATGTGTTGCACGAGGGACAAAACCTCTGGCTCCACTTTCTGTACATTTCCAGGATCAAGCAGCGTGCTGTGCAGATGATCAGCAGCTTTCACCGCTGCTATCCAGTTCTCCTGGCATATAGATAAACGTGAATTAGTGATAAGGAAACGCCGAAGTGATATGAGGCTATACCTAGTACTTGGGACTTGGGTAGGTTGAGTATCAGACAAATAGATTTTCTAAAATTCGGGGTACGTTGCGTGACGTATCACGCGTCCCTCGTGTTCATTTGAATAAAATAGTGTTGTATTGTGTAATAAACAGAATTAATTAACTTAGAGCGTAGAACTGATAAGGTATTAATATTTCGTGTTCGAGTAACGTAACATGAGACCGAAACTACATATCATTAGCTACACTCTACTATAAAGTAGGTATAACCCTAAAGGCTAAAGGGTCTGCCAAAATTTACTTATATTGGTCAGGGTCGAAAACTCTAATAGAATATTCATTAATTCTTTATACTACACCGGCGCCGGTCAAGGTAAAGAGTAAAAGTGAACAGCTAAAATAAATTAACTGAAGCTATTTTGTCCCGTAAAGATTAGTCCTAGATTTATTTTTAACCCGGCCAGAAGTTAGAACTTTACAGTAGATAGATAAACAATGGAGCCAATTCTGATGTCTTTCTTTAAAAAGAAAGAAAAAAGTTAGAGGTACGTGCCCGGGATCGTACCGCCAACCTCGGATTAGGAGTCGGACGTCCTAACCATTAGGCTATCACAGCTTATAATCATAATACAAAAATACCCTCCTAATCTAAATATACAAAAGGAAAAGGAAAAGGACTGACTGACTGACTGATCTATCAACGCACAGCTCAAAGTTCTGGACGTATCGGGCTGAAATTTGGCATACAGATAGCTTTTATGATGTAGGCATCCGCTAAGAAAGGATTTTTTGAAAATTCAATTTGAAATTTGTGTAGTCTCCGCGGACGAAGTCGCGAGCATAAGCTAGTATTATTTAATTCACAAAACACCCTTCAAATTCCATGTGATATCTATTATCATTCATGGGCATGGCGCCCAAGAAACTAGCGCTATTGCCTTTCTGCATTGCCAATTGGGTATTTTCCTACTTTTGAATTTGATAAATATTATTACTTTATTATAAACTAGGATAAAAATAATGACGTACGCTGAAAAAAATATTAAAATCCAACAAAGATTTACAAAGTTACAGGCATTTTAATTTTGGAGTGGGAAGAGTCTTCTATCCCTTTCTCGCAAAACGAAAATTTGTATGAAACCGCACGAAGCTACTATGGGATTAGTGAGGTGTGACGTCAAAATTCTATATCGCTATCTCTGTCTAATCAGATGCTTATAACTTTTTTGTTATTTGATCGATTTCATTAGTATTTTCAGTTTAAGTCATTATTTTTATCCTAGTTTATATTAAAGTAACAAAAAAATTGGAGTCAAATACCCAATTTGCCAGGCTGCTATTCGGTTAAATGGCGTGGATCAAATTCCTGACACACAAATTATTTATTCATCACTTACCGTGTTATGCAGCTGGTCGGAGATGTGTTGTGGTACTACGTGGAGATCTTCCCAGGAGTAACGTCCTCGCAAGGGGGAGGGTGGCCGAGGAGACAGCAGCATCGATTCGGGAGGGGATGACGCCACGAGGTTTAAGATGAACCTGAATTAAAACTTTAGTACGTCACATATCATTATAAACAGATTTTGTTTTATTTATTTTACTTAAAATATAACAATAATCTAAATGTATATAAAAGGAAAAGGTAACTGACTGATCTATCAACCCACAGCTCAAATTACTGGACGGATCGGGCTGAAATTTGGCATGCAGATAACTATTATGACGTAGGCATCCGCTAAGAAAGGATTTTTGAAAATTCTATGTCGGTTACTCTAGTTCTCCTACGGATCTCCTCATTCCTGATTAGATCACGTAGAGAAACTCCAAGCATAGCTCTCTCCATCGCCCGCTGAGTGACTCTGAGCTTTCTTAGCCCATAGTTAGTGACCATGTCTCAGATCCATATGTCGTCACTGCGTCAGATGAATTCAGTGGATCAGAAGTACCTATTGTTCCCATTTTTACTTTTTGAAAATTTTTCAATCGTTAGAAAACGTTACGAGTAAGTACCAGTTTGTTACAATTGGTTTCCAAAATACGTTCCAATAAAATCCGCAAACTTAGAAAGTAATTTACTTAGAGCAAAATAGATTAAGTACCTAGTCAACAAAAGATATGCTAGGCTAGCTAACCACATATTGATCGTGAATATAATCCTGGAAAGCCCCATGTTTGCGCTAGACTTTGTTTGTTACTCGGTATTCCCTTTATGAGAACTGACTGTTACGTTGGTGTAGTTATAGCTTATGCGGCAGCACCTCATGATCACGATGTTCCGGGTTCGAGTCTCGGTTCGTGCCAAAAATGTACCTATGTATACGTCAGTATAAAACGAATTCTATATAAGTTCTTGGAGTTTGTCTGGTGGAAGCTTCGACCGTCGCTAGTTACCACCCTACCAGCGAACCCGTGCCACCAAGCGATTTAGTGTTCCGGTACGATGCCGTGTAGAAACCAAAGTGGTGCTCCTTCCAGGTTAGCCCGCTTCCATCTTAGACTGCATCATTACTTACCACCAGGTGAGATTGCAAGGGCTAACTTGTATCTGAATAAAATGAAATAAAAAGTTTTCTGTTAAAAATTCTCGGCTGCAGCCCTTAGGAAATGTCGATGTTAGGTACACCCCGCATACCTCGAAGAACACGTAAAGCCGTTGGATCCGGATTACTGTCCTATGACACTATGAAAGGGAATAGAGAGTGCATCCGAGGTTGTGAACACACATTGCGTAGTAGATATTATTGCTCATACTATTAACTCATACAACATAATATCATCGCATAACGTAACGACGAGCGGGGCGATTCGCTAACTTTGTGTACACTGAATGATAGCCACCCCGAAAAATTTCCATTGGTTGGTGCTATATTGCTGCTTCATTGAGCGATGTTAAAATAAATAATTTTTCGTGAAAACCTTCAATGGATTAAAGATAAATGTCAAATGAGCTCGGTTGCTATCATTCAATGTTAGACATTGAGCTAGCGAATCAGTAGGCAGGCCGATTAACTTGAGATTGGCCGACGTAACGGAACCTTGCTCATGTGAATAGAGCGCAAAGAGTTGCGTGCTACTTGAAACATAATTTGAAAATCTAGATTTGGCTGCGATTTCGCCAATTTCTCGTCAAAATCGATTCAGCTGTGTTGAAGGTTAGGCTAAACAAAATTATCGGCAAAACTGATTTAAGGGTCTTTTTTAAATAGTTTACTTAAATAGCTATGTATATTACAGACATAATTTTACTTGTGTCGTTTACTACATTATGCTTAATTGCCTATGAGGGTAGTTATCTCAAGAGAAGTCTACACTGAAATCAAATAGTTACTCCATGATAACATTGTACGTATTTTAAAACAACTTCATATCTAATATAATATGTACCTAACGTTTAACGGAATCAAAAGAAAATAGAAAGTAAATACCTACTCTAAGCTAGTAATGCAAGGGAAAACATAACATAAACATATACGAAAGATAAGATAACATGAATGTTTACTAAAAACGGGAGATGATTAACTCTGAACAAAATACTTTGTTAGTTATGCGAAATCTGTCTACACTATAATAATATTATAAAGAGGAAAACTTTGTTTGTTTGTTTGTTTGTTTGTTTGTACTGAATAGGCTCAAAAACTACTGGACCGATTTTAAAAATTCTTTCACCATTCGAAAGCTACATTATCCACGAGTAACATAGGCTATATTTTATTTTGGAAAAAAATAGGGTTCCGTAAGATATTTGGGTTTTTCGGACACAAGGTGTAAAAAATCAACCAGAAAAGTTACTTATTTTGCGTACGCTGCCTAAACTATAAAAGATAGAACCATAAAATGTTCTAATTAATTGTAGATCTTATAAATATCTACAAAAAAGTCCGCGACACACTATACCCATCTATGTCGAGTGAGGCACAGCAACCATTTTTTTATTTAAAAATCTTGAATTTTTTTTGGACTACATTTAAACGCGTTTATTTTACTCATGCTATTAATCCTTATCAAAATAAATGATTTCATCACTAAGAACAGTTTATGGAGATAATATTTGGTCTTTGAATGATTAAAATTGGACGTTTGGTTTTGAAGTTATGGCGAAATTAAAATATTACGATTTCTGCTGCACGGCCCGTTGTCTACACTATCTACACTAATATTATAAAGAGGAAAACTTTGTTTGTTTGTTTGTTTGTTTGTTTGTTTGTACTGAATAGGCTCAAAAACTACTGGACCGATTTTAAAAATTCTTTCACCATTCGAAAGCTACATTATCCACGAGTAACATAGGCTATATTTTATTTTGGAAAAAAATAGGGTTCCGTAAGATATTTGGGTTTTTCGGACACAAGGTGTAAAAAATCAACCAGAAAAGTTACTTATATTATATAAAGAGGTAATGTCGTTAAGTTTGTTTGTAGGGGGTAATCTTTAGAACTACTGAACCGATTTTAAAAATTCTTTCACCAGTAGAAAGCTACATTATTCCTGAGTGACATAGGCTATACGGGATCTTTAAAAACCTAAATCTACGCGGGCGAAGCCGCGGGGATCAGCTAGTATTATATAAAGAGGTAATGTCGTTAAGTTTGTTTGTAGGGGGTAATCTTTAGAACTACTGAACCGATCTTAAAAATTCTTTCACCAGTAGAAAGCTACATTATTCCTGAGTGACATAGGCTATACGGGATCTTTAAAAACCTAAATCTACGTGGGCGAAGCCGCGGGGATCAGCTAGTATAATATAAAAAAAAAGATTCCGACGAATTGAGAACTTCCTCCTTTTTTAAAGTCGGTTAAAAAGGAAAAGCTGACTGATCTATCAACGCGCAGCTCAAACTACTGGACGAATCGGGCTGAATTTTTAGCATGCAGATAAGTAGCTCTATTATGACGTAGACGGATGTCTAGAACGGATTTTTGAAAATTCAACTCTTCTTCTTCCTTACCTTATCCCACGCTACGTGGGGTCGGCACAACATGTCTTCTTCTTCCACTCATTCCTGTCATTCGTCAACGTATTATCCACCTCTTTTTCACGCATATCCTCTTTCACGCAATCCATCCACCTTTTCTTTGGTCGTCCTCTCCTCTTTTTTCCTTCCACATGTATACTTAACATTCTTCTAGTGACATGGCTTTCTTCCCTCCGCATTATATGCCCATACCATGCCAGCCTATTACCCCTCATCTTTTCTACCACTGGCGCTACTTTCAAACTCAACTCTTATTCAACGAAAATTCAACTCTTATAGGGGTAAAATAGAGGTTTGATATTTGTGTAGTCCACGTGGACGAAGTCGCAGGAATAAGCTAGTTATGTAATAAATTATTGATGTAGAGTTTATATAAAAATAATTAAATTAAAAATAAAAAAAAAATGTGAAAGCAATCAGAATTATTTAAATCGATTTCAAAATTTCCTTAAATGGACCGGTAATACCTGCATTTACCTTAGATAGGAAGGACTGTAGGATCTAAGTATTTATGTCCTGAATAAAAACATCTACCTACATCTTACAATTTCACAATCATTGTAACTTTTCTTTGGAGCAAAAAATGGAACAAAAATGGTCGCTGACACCTTGTCGGAGGATATTGATTATTATTATTTGAGAAAGAAAATGCTCTGAGAAAAGTATTAGGTGCTCGTAGTATGACCGATCCAGACCGTGAAAAAATATTGATTTGATTGATGAAAAGAACAAGAGAATGTAGCAGAATACCTTAGCTATACAAAACTCAAATATAAAAGACTTACCTATCATGATCTACAACAACATGAGTATGTTGTCTTCGAGGAGATAGTGAAGGGCTTCTTTGCAAATTGTGTAAAACTTCAACTTCCCTGTGTGATTCAACTGGACTAGGGACTTTATCGGGATTTTGGACTTCTACTAGTGTCAAAGCAAACCTTGACTTTTCTCTCGTTTTCCCTTCCGTGATATCGTTCTTTTTATTAAAATAGTCATATAGCTCGCTGAGAGATTTCGATTTTACTTTTACTTTAGGATGCTTCGTTACCCCTTTATGTAGTTTGTTATAAATAACCGGTAGTGGAATACCACTTTTTCTAGACGTAAAACGTCCTTCCCGTTCTTGTGCCTCGCGTTTCAAATCGTTCATCTTATTTACAATAGCTGGCGTTTCTGGTAACACTTCTTCTATTCTAGATTTTTCTAATAACGCTAGAGGCCGGTTGTGATTAGCATCGTCTTCACTAGTCACTATATTGTCACTATCTGGGGTTCTAATTTTTACACTTTCACCACCAAAACGCACTTTTTTAACTACAACGTCAGAATCTTCCTCTGAATCCCCGTCACTATATTTTAACATAAGACGATCGGAACTATCACAGTCCTCGTCACTTACCGTGTTTTTGTCCGACTCAGTTTCATTTTGTTCTAACACAGTCATTGTAATAGCAGTATCCGAATCAAATTTAATTTCAGTTTCAATGATCACTTTCCCATAGTTATTGTTGTTAAAAGGCATCTTAAAAGAATCTTCTGATGAGGAGTCTGTCGATACATAAATAGGCGTCAAAGAGTTACTAAAAACACGATTGATATGTATAAGTGGCTGGTTTCGCATTTTTCTCGGTGCATAATAAACGTCTTGTGAATCTTCGTCATACATCTCACATAAATGTCTGAATTTATCTTGAATCCTCATATCCAGCTGTGAGAAGAACATTGTATATTGATGAGGTCCACACACCCTGCGTAATTTCATAAGCGAACGTAGAGCAACATCTTTGTGCATAGAGTCGAAAAGTTTCTCTCCTAAAATTTGAAATACGGGAAACAAATCCAGGTCGGAAGTTCGGCGTTTTAAAATCCCAATCACCGACGGTATGGAAAGTATAAGGCCCGTAACGACGTTTATTTTGCTGTCCATTTCGGCGGAATGAGGTCTAATATTGTTGTAAGAAAACTTATCTATGATCGCCCGAGCTGCACATTCGGGATCTTCACAGTGGATGCAGAACACCTTTAGGGCGTCTAGGGCAGCTTTGCGCACGTTTGGGGAACTGTGCCCTAGGTTGTCGATCACTTGATCGAACGGGAAGGATAGTGCATTTCCAGATAAGGGGAGTAAGTCGGCGAGGACTCGGAGAGCGTGCAGCCGTACTTCCCACTCGGGATGGGTCAGGCGGTCTTTGATGGCTATGTAGAGGAGTTGTACGTCGAGATCGGGCGGCAGGGCTCGGGCTCGTAGCACGCGGTCCCAGAGTGGCGCGAGAGGGGGTGGTGGCGGCGGTTCGGGCAGTTGCATCGTGGCTCCGTGCTGTAGGACTGAGCGGCGGCGGTCGCCCGGCCGCGCCGCCGACACGCAACTGGGTTAATGATCGGACGGCGAGGCACGCCACGCCGCCCGCCCTGAGTTTGACCAATCGATGGAAAATGTATAAGCAATAAAACTTAAGGCTCCACAATTAATAGTATGTTATTAAAAGAAGGACTGACTGACCCGCCCCGTCCGGTCGTGTCAAATTGCTAAAAATCCTTTCTCAATGGAGTCGTTGATATACTATGAGTTGGTCAGCTTAACTTCTCCTTTTTAGGGTTCCGTAAACGAAGGGTGCCAACGGGATCCTACTTGGTCTTTTCACATTACTGATTCAAACTAAAAACTTTGCGTACCTACTTATGTAAATAAAAATCTTTTTATTAGCTCGATCCCTTTTTATTAGTACTTACTAAGTATAAAAATCTATCTTTATCTTCTAAAATCTACCTGACTAAAATCTATCTATCAAATAATTTATTTTTCCTAATAAAATATTCGAAAAATACTTTTAAAACCAGTTTTCATAACTTAATCTTAAAAATTAAGCGTAAAGTTACCTCTATAGAACACAAATGCACTAGCTGGTAGGTACGTTTAAAGCTATTTAAAACACTTCGCCTTTTCTACGATCCTCACATCACAGCTTTTCACATTTTCACTGGAACTTTTGTAAACTTTGGTAGTTTTATCATTGCCAATTGCCACACTTCTAGCCACTTGGTCTATGGTATCCATGAGTGGAAGGTCCCTGGTCTCTGGAGTGAGGATGAGCAGGCAGCTGGCTATGATGGCTGTGCAGCCAAAGCAGACGGGGGCCAAGACTGGTGATATTGAAGCCTGAAAGAATAAACTCTCTTTATAAAAATAGAAACGTTCTATATAATATGTATAATATATTAAATCTACACTACCGGTACCAAACTCGATATCATTATTTGCCATATTTTTATAATGACTGGAGAATTCCTAACAAATATTAGTGTAATGGAAAGGAAATATACGATCCTTAGAAATGAGGAATGTGATTCAGTGAGACAAACGCAGGCACCTGGCACACGCATATAAATTAGTAAATTCAATATACATACTTCCGTAGTGGGGTAGCAAAATGGGACGGTAATACCAATCTTACCAGCACTGGTGTCAAAGGTGCCATCATGTTCCCCACAGAGGCGGCTAAAGTGCACAGTCCGAGCATGGATCCCCTCACGCTGGTGGGGAACAGCTCCATGGTGTACGTGACGATGCCGGTGTAGCACGCTGACGTCACCAGCTTTCCAAATAGGAACAGGGATATTTTTAACCACGTGAATGCTGCATATAAAATTAAATAAGGTACACAATAGGTATTTAATATTGATGGCCTCCCCTGGCGCAGTGGTGAGCGCTGTAGTGTAGTCTTATCAGCGGGAGGTCCGGGGGTCAATTCCTGTCAGGAGAAATTTGGAATTTGATAATTTCTGGTTTCCTCTGGTCTGATCTGGTGGGAGGTTTCGGCTGTGGTTGGTTACCCTTACCACCCTGCCGGCAAAGCCGTGCCGCTAAGCGATTTGGCGTTTCGGTACGATGCCGTGTAGAAACCAAAGGACCAGGGTGTGGGTGTAGTAAAAAAACTGCCATACCGCTACCAGGGTAGTCAAGGGCTAACTTATATCTGAATAAAAACACTAATCTATTCGTTGTTGCGGCTTACGGCGTGTGCGCTTGCTTTTGATTCTGGGCCCATAGAATATGCAAAACGCGTCAAGTGACCCCAAGAACTGGCGCTTATTTAGCTCAAGGGCTATAATCCTGGCTGTCTAGCTAGCTATAGCACCAGTGGACATTATTATGCCCGTCATTATGATAAAAATTCCACTCGAGGGTATTCAAGAATAAACTCTCCTAAATAGTCAAAAATTTCATGTCTAGTTGTCGAATTTATTTTTGTACGGCATCTAAAATATATACTGTGAATTCAGTGTAGGTATAACCCATAACTGTAACACACGTCGTCTTTTTCAGAGAGGTATGAAATTATTGAGAAATCTCCAGACTTTGACTACCTAATACCATTTCAATTTTAATATTAATTTAAAAGAGTTACTTACATCCAGGCACAACTCCGCAAGCTATGCAGGCTATTCCACTAAGCAGATATCCATATATAAGTGGCTTCTTTCTGCCAACCTTATTCATGAGATACATCGACAACAGTTCACCAGGGAAGGACATGACAGCGGCCAGCAGGAAGTTCGTGTATTTATTCCCCGGCAACCAAACTGAGTTGATTATTAGACCGTAGTAGATAAAAGTGACGGTGAACCGACATGCGGTCGCAACTAGGAACCTCTTCAGAACTTCTCTACACCTGAATACTTCTCTATAACCTTCTTTCGTTGCGTTACTTTCCATGCTATATGTACTTTTAAGTTTCTCTTCGTTCAAATTATCTATATCTTCTGTTTTAACGTTCAGTTTATTTGTTTTCACTATAAGTCTTAGGATTTTCTTCACTGGGTCAGCTTTTCCATTTAATATTTGCCATCGCGGGCTTTCACTAACTAGTAGTATATAGGTAACGAATATAAGGGCTGGACTGCACATTATATGGATAAGACTTTTCCAATATGGCACCAGGAAAGCGATCACCGCGAATACAGCTTCACCCATATAAATGGCATATGAGAAAAGGACTCCGGATAGCATTCTACTTTTCTTATTTCCGATTTCGATCACTAAAAAAGAAAATCATTTTATGGGACACAATTTTCACGTCCAACCTTCGTTCTATCTTCAGTTCAAACTATCTTATTGCCAAATAATTTTAAATACATATCAAAAATTGCGGACCGGCAGGATTCGAACCCGCGTCTCCTGGGATCGCGCCCGACGCTCTGACCGCTTATAGCTACGGTTCGCTTGCTGCCGGTGACAAACGCAGATCCAGGAGACGCGGGTTCGTTTCCTGCCGGTCCGCAATTTTGATAGTATTTAAAATTAATTACAAATTTCCTTGAAGTGTATGTAGGTAAAACAAAATTCAAAATTCAAATAATTGATTGAAAATAAGTAATCTTAATAAGTAGTAGGTACTCTTTTTCATGGTCGGTTGTTGGATTACTATACAAATTATTAAAAAAATATTGCCAAATATACTTAGTTGAAATCAGTTGAGAAATGTAAACCTCAAGAAGTAAGTACCTAGTAAAGATGTTCGGGATGTGGATCACAATATGACGTATGAAGATGACGTACTTATAACTGGAACAGCAGCGTAAACTCCTCCACATATAGCAGCTTCCAGAAACTCAAGTGCAATATACACTGGATATGACGTAGCCAAGGTCTTCAGGTTGCCCAGCAGACAGCCAATAGAGCAAATGACTAAAACAGGCTTGCGTCCGAATCTGGAAGCAAAATATAAAATCTGGAAAATAAATCCATACTAAGTAATATTACAAGTGCGAAAGTGTCTGCCTGTCTGCTAGCTTTTCACGGCCCAACAGTTTCACCGATTTTGATGACAGAGTTAGCTTACATCCCGGGGAAGGACATAGGACATTTATCCCGGAAAATCAAAGAGTTCCCACGGGATTTTTAAAAAACCTAAATCCACGCGGATGAAATCACGGGCATCCTCTACTTAGTCTGTAATAAAATTAAAATATTAATTTCCAATGTTGTAATCTATCTATATATATAAAAGGGAAAGGTGACTGACTGACTGACTGACTGACTGACTGATCTATCAACGCACAGCATAAACTACTGGACGGATCGGGCTGAAATTTGGCATGCAGATAGCTATTATGACGTAGGCATCCGCTAAGAAAGGATTTTTAAAAACTCAACTCCTAAGGGGGTGAAACAGGGTTTTGAAATTTTGTAGTCCACGCGGACGAAGTCGCGAGCATAAGCTAGTTTAAGTACTAAAATCTTGGATAAATAATTATTAACATGAGTCTTTTACTACCCATTTACGAGTAGGTATCTACGTAGATTTTCGTGATATTCTTGAGATATAAGTTATAGGTTATTGATTGGATTAGTTATCATCATCGTATCAGTGCAGCCTGCAGACATCCACTGTTTAACATAGGCCTTCCTTAACAGGGTGTGGTAGACCGTGGAGCTCACTAAGGTCCACGGTCTACCACACCCTGTTCTCACTCCTCAGCCTTAGTCATCCAGCCGCTTCCCACCACCCTCTTTATATCAGTCCATTATTTGGATTTGATATGGTGGTATTGAATCTGATCTTCCGTCATCTGCCAACGACTTGTCCACTTAACGAGGACAAGGCTTCGCGTCGTCCGACAATGCGGTTGGTGTAGATAGGTAGTAGAATGTGGTAGAAGTACCGCCGCGTTGTCTCGATCGGATGGATGCGCTTTTGCCTCGGTCGAAGTGCGTCCATATAATTATTCAATACTTATCAGTTTTTTTTTGATTTTTTTTACAATAAAACTTAAAGCTAGCCTTATCTAATTACTATACAAATCATGCCCGCGTGGAATAGTGCCAAGAATACTGGCTGCATTTCCGCGCTGGACAGCCGGGCGTAAAAAATGAGCCAGCGCTTCTGTCACCACTTCTAAATCGCGGTGAAATGTCTCTTAATATTTTTTTTGCGCTAGACTACATTGCCCCAGGGTTTCCACTGCAAACGGAATAAAAATGTAACTCTCGATGAGAGAAGGCATACTTGCGCCGCTTGCCGTTTTCAACCATTTCTGCTGGGTCTTGATGCTGTCTTCCTGATATGACACGGGGCCAAAGTGTCAACGCATGTTGCATCCCACATTAGTCTTCTAATCAGTTATCAGTCTTGTAGTTGCATGAAGCAAAGCCTCAGGAGACTTCCGTGCTGCTTACCTGTCTACCATCCATCCAGCTACTACCATTGCCAAAGCCATTCCAATGTTGTGAATAGCTCCAATCAGACTCAGTTTCCACGGATGACATGCTAAGTTGAGCTGTAAGTAATTAAAATGAGAAGATGTATCATGTAACTTTAAAATTATCATCGAATTATTAACATTTTAAAATATTATTTTGGCAAGGGTTCCATGCCAAAATACATGGTAGAAAAGGAATCATATTGCGATGTTGTCCATCTATCCGTCAGTGAGAGCTGTTTATTTAGTAGGTACAATTAAAATCTACTAATGCTATCGACTTGCAATTTTAGATTTGTTGACCAATTTTACTGTTTATTTTTCAGTAAGTACCTACTTAATGTTCTAAATTCAAAGATGGCAGCTCTGTTGCATACTAAAGCATTGAGTAAACAAATTATTATTGGTGTGATATTGCAGAAGTAAGAAATGACGTCAATGCCATGTGGGTAACAGTAAGTACCTACACCCCTGGAGGTTATGTCTGTGAGGTTAAGGTCCAACAAAACGCACATACGCTGCGCTACGTGACGCGACGCGACGACGCAGCACGTCAATAATTAACATAGTTTACTAGCTGATGCCCGCGACTTCGTACGCGTGGATTTAGGTTTTTAAAAATCCTGTAGGAACTCTTAAATTTTTCGGGATAAAAAGTAGCCTATGTCCTTCCCCGGGTTGCAAGCTACCACTGTACCAAATTTCGTCAAAATCGGTTGAACGGTTAAGCCGTGAAAAGCTAGCAGACAGACAGACACACTTTCGCATTTATAATATTAGTATGGATATAGAGTTTGTATGGAGCAAAGCGCACTTGAGCGAATAGTTTGAGTACCATGTATGAAGCAAGATGCTGTGCTGCCGCATCGCGTCGCGTCGCGCATCGCAGCGTAACGCGGTGTCCTATGTGGGCGACGAATACGACGCGACGCGGTGCGTTTGGACCTTAATGTTTTCATAACCAAGCAATAAAATAATGCAAGAGGAGTAGGTATTAGGTACATAAATTTATCAGTGAATACTTAACAGGCTATGTTAGTTAGATAAAGTAGCGTTGTATTGATAAAGATGTGTATATTCTAAAATAAATAAAAAACCCCGTCTTGGACGGCGTTATCACTAAATCAGAATATACCTACATAATCCATTTTATTACGTAAAGGTCGTTGTACTCCATACTAATCTCAATGCGAAAGTGTGTCTGTTCATTTTGACGGCTCGACCGCTGAACCGACCTGAAGCAATTTTGGAAAAACAAACCTCAATCCACGCGGAAGAAGTTATGGACATCCTTATCATCATGATCAACCCATCGCCAACTTACTACTGAGGACGGGTTTCCTCCAGAATGAGAAGGGTTTGTTTGGGTCATAGTCCGCAAGTGCGGATTGGCAGACTTGAGACTTCACACACCTTTGAGAATATTATGGAGAACTTTCAAGCATACAGGTTTTCTCATGTAGTTTTCCTTCACCGTTAAAGCAACTGATATTTAATTGCTTAAAACACACAAACTCCGAAAATTTACAAGTGCGTGCCCGGGATCGAAACCCCAACCTCCTGAATAGAAAGCCGACGTCTTAACCACAAGGCTATCACGGATCACCCACTACTTACCATGGAAAAAACGGTGTTGTTATTCTCATATATCCAATCGTTGCATTCTTCGACTGCGCCAGTAAAGCTTAGGTTGGTGCAGAGGTTATCTTCTAGAAAGGTGCTGTTTACCACTGGCTTGGAGCAGTGGTCGACGTGTGCGGCTGGCCACCAGGACACCGCCATTTCAGGGCTTGACGACTCACATTCTGGTATTTGACATCTAAAACAATCATCATCATCATCAACAGCCAATATACATACTACCTACTGGACGTAGGCCTCCTTTAGGTAGCACAAGCTGTGACAGCCTAGTGGTTAGGACGACCGCCTCGTAATCGGAGGTCGGGGGTTCGATCCCGGGCACGCACCTCTCAATTTTCGGAGTTATGTGCATTTTAAATAATTATAAATATCACTTGATTTAACGGTGAAGGAAAACATCGTGAGGAAACCTGCATGCGCCTGAGAGTTCTTCGTAATGTTCTCAAAGGTCTGCCAATCCGCACTTGGTCAGCGTGGTAGATATTATGTCCAAAACCCTTCTCATTCGTGAGGTGAGGAGACCCGTGCTCTGAGCCGGAGATATACTCGCGTTATATTTAAATCGATTAAAGTGGCTAATTCCGTTGTACACAATCTCTAAACTAAACTAAAATTGCACGTCTAAATCTATTGCTATCCCTTTCATAATGTTGCTTGCGGAAAAGGATAGCACTAGATTTAGACCTGTTAGTTTAGTTTATTTTAGAGATTGTGTACAAGAGAATCGGCCACAACTGTGGCTAATTCCGTTGTACACAATCCTTAAACTAAACTAAAATGGCACGTCTAAATCTATTACTATCCCTTTCATTATGTTGCTTGCGGAAAAGAATAGCACTAAATTTAGACCTGTTAATTTAGTTTAGTTTAGTGATTGTATACAAGAGAATCGGCCCAATTAAGCAACTTACCTATGATCTACTTCTCCTGCAACAAATATATAATTCACGTTGATCATAGAAACGAACATCGCCGGGAGGCAAGCGTAGAGATACTGCAGGATTTGATATTTGCCGAACTTTTCCAGAATATTTGACACATCGCACTGTTCATTTTCACACTTTTTCGTTTTTTTAAACATATTAAACTATGTAATTTGAAACTAAAAAATGTATTTACTTAGTGGTTATTTTCCAATATAATTCTTGAAAATTAGGGAAACTTAAATAAACCCTACCAACTTAAAAAGTTTTTATAAGCACAGATACTGAATTTTTGTTATTTCTAAATTGATTGAACTAGGTAGGTAGGCTACTTCTTATAAAAAAATTGCTGAATCATTATTTTCCCGATTAAGTAATACGATTTTTTCATTAATTATTTTAGAACTTTCAACAATATTTTGTTTTGTCAATAGTTACTAAATTGTAGTACCTACTTTATCTAATAGTCGTATAGCAATACGACTTGTTATAAGTATTCTAATTGAGCCCAGCAGCAGCGACCACGACGCACGACACTCGTCTTGTTATTATACTCACTATCAGAACATTTGTAAATATTAGATATTTAATTATATACATATAGTAGGTAAGTCTCTCGTCCAATTTGTTTCTGATTCTGAGCACAAATCACGATCAACCCGAGTAATATGAATAAATAATATAGTACCTACCTAGGTACAGACTAGCTGACCCACCCAGGTTTCACTTGGGAAGAAATTTTGTACCTAGATACCTAACCAACACAAAAATTCAAGTTTCTAACCAAGTCTGCCAATCTACAATGGCCAGCGTGGTAGTTTATGCCCAAAATCCTTCTCACTCTGAGAGGAGACCCGTGCTCTGTAGTAAGCCGGCGATGGGTTGATCATGAACCAGTCAGTTTCAGTGGTTTATGTATGTCAGTCAGTCAGTACAATTTTGCTTCTCCTTATGAGTAAACATTTCTTTTTAAAATAAGAAGATCGATATACTTACTCGATTTTTAGGGTTCCGTACCTCAAAAGGAAAAACGGAACCCTTACAGGGTCACTTTGTTGTCTGTCTGTCTGTCTGTCTGTCAAGAATACTACAGGGTACTTCCCGTTGACCTAGAATGATGAAATTTGGCAGGTAGGTAGGTCTTATAGCTGGCATTAGGGGAAAAATCTGAAAACCGTGAATTTGTGGTTACATTACACAAAAAAAATTAAATTGTGGTCATAAATTAATAATAAATAGTATTTTCAATTTTCGAAGATAACTATATCAAATGGAGTATCATATGAAAGGTCTTCAATTGTACATTCTAAAACAGATTTTTATTTATTTTTATGCATCATAGTTTTTGAATTATCGTGCAAAATGTCGAAAAAATACGACTGTTGTACGGAACCCTCGTTGTGCGAGCCTGACTCGCACTTGGCCGGTTTTTTTTAAATAATACTAGCTGTTTAGGTATTCTTCTTACATCAATGCCGGATATAAACTAAAAACCCAGGATAAATGTATTTCAAGGAACTCAATTTTCTTTAATTCTTCATTCTTCTAAATAATACTTTAACATTTTTACTTTTCCTAATAAAAATCGACAAAACTCTGTTAAAACTAGTTTTCATTTAAGTACGAAACTTGATCCTAAATTACGTAGGTAACTAGTTATTTACATCTACAAAAATGGACTAAGTATAAGTATGCTATTTAGAATACTTCGCTTCTTCTTGGTCCCCAGAGCTTTTCATATTCCCGCTGTCTTTTTTATTTCCTTCAGTGGTTTTATCATTACCAATTGCCACACTTCTAGCCACTTGGTCTATGGTATCCATGAGTGGAAGGTCCCTGGTCTCTGGAGTGAGGATCAGCAGGCAGCTGGCTATGACAGCTGTACAGCCGAAGCAGACGGGAGCCAAGACTGGTGATATTGAAGCCTGAAAAAAAAAACAAAGAAGATATACCTAAATACTACGTAGCTAAATGTACATATAGTTATGGCAGAAAATCTACAGTGACAGATAGTGTTTCTTGACACGGTTTTTAAAGATTGCCAGCGATTTGGAGCGTCTTCTTTCGACCGGAAGTGCATTCCACAGCGAAGCTGCTTTTACAGTAAATGATTCCGCGTAGCCAGGCGTATTATGTTTGGTCGTTATAAGCTTGAAATCGAAACAGGAACGCAGGCCACGATCACGTTCGATGGAGCTAAAAAATTGAAACTGATCTTTAAGGTAGGGTGGTGACCAGGGATGGAAAAGTGTGGCAAATAGGATAGAAAGAACATGCAGATTACGTCGATGCCTAATAGGGAGCCAGTTCAGTTTTTTACGATATTCAGATACATGGTCGTATTTCCTTAGACCAAAAATGAACCGAATGCACAAGTTTTGCAGTCGCTCCAGTTTATTTAGTAGGTCTTCATTTAAATCTAGGTAGCAGGCATCGGCGTAATCCAAGATAGGAAGAACCCGTTAAGACCAAGATCTTGCTTGCCAATACCCTCCGTATTGGCAAGCAAGATCTCGGTCTTAACGGGTAGCAAGTTTTTCCACCTTTTTAGGGATCCATAAGCACCAAGGACTTTTTTGCTAACAGCTGAAACTTGCGGTTAGACTGCTATCCATGATAATCCTAAGATTTTTTACAGTATGACTGTACGGTAGCACAGAACCATCAAAGATCACTGGTGGTAATGAAGGGTAGTCAAGTTTGGAAATTTGCCTGGAGTTACCTATGACAATGATCTGGGATTCACTAGCATTTACCAACAATCCATGATCATTACTCCAACCGCAGACCACATTCAGTTCAGAGTTTAAGCGCTCAACGGCCTCAGCGATTTGTTCCACAGAAGTGGACACGTATACGTAAATCATCAGCATAGAGATGATATGGTAAAGAAAGAAGATTGGTGACGGTATTGATAAAAATGGAAAAAAGTAAAGGAGATAGGACACCACCCTGTGGAACACCAGCACTGAGACAGTAAGACGATAGTTTATCTTTAGCACGGATGCACTGCGAACGATCATATAGATAGGACTGAAACCAACTAACAGCAGCTGAAGAAATATTAATGGATTTGAGGGTAGCCAAGAGTATTTCGAAATCAACTGTGTTAAATGCGTTTGAAAAATCAAGCAGTGCCAAGATCGTCACCTGTTTATTATCGATACCAAAGCGAATGTCATCACAAACTTTCGTTAGTGCCGTGACAGTGCTGTGCCCTCTACGAAAACCAGATTGAAAAGGACTGAGTATATTATTTTTAGTTAGGAACAATGAGAGTTCTGAGTGGACAATGCGCTCAAGGACTTTGGATAAGAAAGGGAGAATGGAAATAGGGCGATAGTGAGAGAATAAAGTTGGATTGGTGATTTTGGGGATAGGGATAACTTGAGCAACACGCCAGGCACTGGGAAAGATATTAGAAGAAAGGGAGTGATTGAACAGATGGGATAGAATATGTAGGATGCAGTCCAAGCTTAAAATAATCATCTTACGGCTAACTCCGTCACAGCCTATTTCATCAGGGCTGATTGGGCTAAAACTAAACATAGTAAAATTTGGCCTTGGCTGCGATGTTACAATAAAACTAAATAAAAGCTAGCCTTATATATACTGTGCAAAACGTTGCGTGGAATTTTGGAAAATTTTGCACGACAAATCAAAAACTATTAAGTATGCATAAAAAAAATCTGTTTTAGAATGTACAGGTAAAGCCATTTCATAATTATGATACCCCACTTGGTATAGTAATCTTACTTTATAATTTGAAAATACTAATTATTTGTTCAGATGAGGTTAAGCATTAGTTATTTTTTAACTTACCTATGATTTACCACTCCTGCAACAAAAATATAATTGACGTTGATCATAGAAACGAACATCGCCGGAAGGCAAGCGCCGAAGTACAGCAGGATTTGATATGATTAGCACCCTTTGGGTAGGGAACCCTAAAAAGCTTCTTTTGAATTTCAATTGTTTATGAAATTAAGTACAGGTTAGGTTAGGCAGGTTTTCTTTTATTAGGTTGATAAGCAGTCTACTTTAAAAAAGATTTTGTAAGTGCATGTATAAACATCACCCTGCGTAGGATAACGATGAAGGCACTCGGAAATGATGCTAACATGTTACTCATTAATATCACTTTAATGATTTTCTTAGTTTTACTATAATAATTGCTAACAAGACTACTCTCAATAACATTTCTGAAATATTCAGGTATTGCTGGATATTGAAGTAAATTGCTTCATGTGGTCGTGACGCCATAATTGACCAAATTGCCTGGAATGGCGGAATTTTATTTTCCCTTGAAGCGTATCTTAAGAAAGCTGTATGAAGTTCGGCCATAGTGGTTAATCGTAAAGCTGTGGTGGTTCTTCTGAAGAGACTGAGTGAGTAGATAGGTAAGTGGGACTTTTTGCAGCGGGAAAATTTCTAACGCACCGATTCGAATCCTGCTGGTTCTGCAATTATTGATATGTAAATAAGTACTTCAATCAATCAATTTTGCGTCCACTGCTGGACATAGGCCTTCCGTAGAGCGCGCCACCACACACGATCAGACCCATCTTTCCCACTGGGCACGTGCCCAGGGCCCACGATAGATAGGGGTCCACTAGTCCCTGCCAGATCACCAAACTATAACCGACCGACCGATATTTTATTACCGAAAAACATATTTATTTCGATAAAATCAAAGTTCAAAAAGGCCCACTCAAACAGAGGACCATAGAAATAGTTAACTATAGTCAAGACTGACTTATATTCGATCCTTCTTGTTTACCCCCGACCTACTACTCTGTCATGGTCATAGGGGCCCAATTACTCTAATGTGCCCAGGGCCTCCAATAGGTTAAAGATGGCCCTGCACACGATCCTCCGCCTTCTTAAGTACTTACTTACATATTTAAAATTATTTAAAAAACTGTCTTTTGTTATTCTTAATAATACTTCAATGTGCTTTTATGCGTTTCACTTTTTCTTATGAAAAAATAAATCGAAAAATAATTTTAAAAACATTTAAGTACGAAACTGAATCTTAAACTAAGTACTTAAAGTTAGGTACACTGCAAATGCACATAGTAAATACTAGTTGCTATTTAGAACACTTCTCCTCTTCTGGAATCCTCACAGTTTTCCATATTTCCATTGGATTTTTTGTTTTCTTTAGTAGTGTTATCATTGCCAATTGCCACACTTCTAGCCACTTGGTCTATGGTATCCATGAGTGGAAGGTCCCTGGTCTCTGGAGTGAGGATGAGCAGGCAGCTGGCTATGACGGCTGTGCAGCCGAAGCAGACAGGAGCCAAGACTGGTGATATTGAAGCCTGAAAGAATCATTATACTCTTGTTTAAAACAAAGGATATTTAAATCGCTAATTCTGGGAGCTTTAGGATGTATTGATGTCCAAAAGTTACATACGTACATACTAAATGTCGAAACAAATACACTCGCTAGATACAGTCTCTAATCTATATCTAAAAATATAAATGGAAAAGGTGACTGACTGACTGATCTATCAACGCACAGCTCAAACTACTGGACGGATCGGACTGAAATTTGGTATGCAGATAGCTATTATGACGTAGACATCCGCTAAATATGTTTGAAATCTGTGTAGTCCACGCGAACGAAGTCGCGAGCATAAGCTAGTGATAAGATAAATGCAGATCATATCCTAAGTAGAACAAATAATTAAATGATTTCCTAGAGCTAGACGATCAACACACTTAGTACCTTAATAAAATATAGGTTTACGAGGAAAAACCGTGTTAAAAGTTTTCAAATTGCGATTTTACCAGCACTGGTGTCAATGGAGCCACCATGTTCCCCACAGAGGAGGCCAGAGTGCATAGACCCATCATAGATCCCCTCACGCTGGTGGGGAACAGCTCCATGCTGTACGTGACGATGCCGGTGTAGCACGCTGCCGTCACCAGCTTCCCGAGTAGGAACAGGGATATCTTTAGCCACGTGATAGCTGTATATAAAATTTTTAATGCATAATAATATGTAGTTTAAGACCATACACAACAGGTATGGCAAATTCAATATTTCAAAGTAATGAAAATTCGTAATAAATTCTTTTGAAGCCAGCACAATACAGAATAGAAACAAGAGAAACAAGTGCATGGAAACAATTAAAAATTCACCAAACACCCAAAAATATATACCTAAAAGGAAAACTGACTACATACTTGACTTATTAGCGTATCAAGTCAAATTGCTGGGTCAATGAACTTTACATGTAAATACTTAATTATTATGTTTTCTTTGGGGATGATGCAGACCATAACAAGGATTTTCAAAAAATTTACTCGAATGATGCCAATGCCGTCATTTCGTTCAAAACTAAACATTTAGGTATAAAATCTAAATAGTAAACTGTTTTTTTAAAGTCGATTCACTAAAAATTTCACACATCACAGATTGTGTCCAAAAATGCGTAATTTTTCAGAGATGTGTAGAGAGTATGATTTTGAAAATAACTATTATGAAAAGAGTTAAGTACTTACATCCAGGCACGAATCCGCAAGCTATGCAAGCTATTCCACTTAACAAATATCCATACATAAGTGGCTTCTTTCTCCCAACCTTATTCATCAAGTACATCGACAACAGTTCACCAGGGAAGGACATGACAGCCGCCAGCAGGAAGTTCGTGTATTTATTCCCCGGCAACCAAACTGAGTTGATTATCAGACCGTAGTAGATAAAAGTGACGGTGAACCGGCATGCGGTCGCAACTAGGAACCTTTTCAGAACTTCTCTGCACCTGAATACTTCTCTAAACCCTTCTTTCGTTGCGTTACTTTCCATGCTATATGTACTTTTAAGTTTCTCTTCATCCAAACTATCTATATCTTCTGTTTTAACGTTCAGTTTATTGGTTTTCACTATAAGTTTTAGGGTATTCTTTACCGGGACTGCCTTTCCGTTTAGTATTTGCCATCGAGGGCTCTCCCTGACAAGGAATACATAGGCAACGAAAAGAAGAGTTGGGCTGCAAACTATATGGATAAGAGTTTTCCAATAGGACACCAGCATCGCGACCACGGCGAAAATAGCTTCGCCCATATAAATGGCATATGCGAAAAGAACTCCAGCCAGCATTCTGTTTTTCTTGTTCCCGATTTCAATCACTAAAAAAATAAAGCATTATCACAAACTTTCGTGGAAAGTTACTCCAGACTATTATCTCCAGAATGTAAGAAAATTCATAGTTGAGTTTCGTTGAAATCGATTGAAAAGTTTAGACGTCAAAAGTAACGTGCAAGTACCTAATACTTGTAAGTCGAGAAAGATTTAAGATCCCACATTCTTCAAACATATAAGTATGTAGGTATGTCATAATATAAAAGGTTAAAAAAAAACTGCACACGAATACTGTTGGGGGTACGTTTGACTACTATAAACCAAGGATTGTGGTGCTATGACCAGTATCTGACTGGTATAAAGTATGACCGACTATAAGTGCGAGGTGCATAAATACATCAAAGTATATAATCCAAATGGATAAAAGGAAAAGGTGACTGACTTACTGACTGATCTATCAACGCACAGCTCAAACTACTGGACGGATCGGGCTGAAATTTGGCATGCAGATAGCTATTATGACGTAGGCATCCGCTAAGAAAGGATTTTTGAAAATTCAACCCATAAGGGGGCGAAATAGGGGTTTGAAATTTGTGTAGTCCACGCTGACGAAGTCGCGAGCATAAGCTAGTAATCAGATAAGAAGTAACGGGTTATGAATTACACTAGGTGTAAATGAAAATGACGTACTTATAACTGAACCAACAGAGTAAACTCCTCCACATATAACAGCTTCCAGAAACTCAAGTGTAATATACACTGGATATGACGTAGCCAAGGTCTTCAGGTTGCCTATGAAACAGCCAATAGAGCTAATGACTACAATAGGCTTGCGGCCGAACCTGGAAATAAAAGATTTATTTGTATCATTGAAAGACTAGGTAGCTAAACTACCCCCATTTATTAAATTTTCTAGAAAATCCATGTCAAATAAATTGAGTCGAATATAATATATATGTTTCACTTTGCAATTGTGCGTTGTAGAGTCTACATCCCCAGTTGCTCCCGTGTCTATATAGGATTATGGATCTGAGACATGGTCGCTACCTATGGGCCTCATAAGAAAGCTCAGTCACACAGCGGGCGATGGAGAGAGCTATGCTTGGAGTTTCTGTACGTGATCAAATCATAAATGAGGTGATCCGTAGGAGAACCAAATGAACCAACTCAACGGGTTACGAAACTGAAGTGGTAATGGGCAGGACACCAAGGTTGCACCAGAAAGCGTAGCGTTGGAAGACCCCCCACTAGGTGTATAGACGACATCAAACGAGTCACAGGGAGCCGTAGGACTCCGGCGGCGCAGCGCAAGACCGTGGCGTATGGAAGTCCCTACAATGCAATTTTTTATTTTATTTTATTCGTCGATTGCAAATCTTAATATATAAAAGGAAAAGGTGACTGACTGACTGACTGACTGATCTATTAACGCACAGCTCAAACTACTGGACGGATCGGGCTGAAATTTGGCATGCAGATAGCTAGTATGACGTAGGCATCCGCTAAGAAAGGATTTCTGAAAATTCAACCCCTAAGGGGGTGAAATAGGGGTTTGAAATTTGTGTAGTCCACGCGAACGAAGTCGCGAGCATAAGCTAGTACGCGGATAAAATAAAAAAAATAAAAAAAAACAGGCATATGCCCAGATAATAAGGGCGTCTATCGGTTAATAATGATGATGATAGTTACCTGTCTGCCATCCAGCCAGCCACTAGCGTTGCTATAGCCATTCCGATGTTGTGAATAGCTCCAATCAGACTCAGTTTCCACGGATGACATGCTAAGTTGAGCTGAAAATGAAAAGAACATACTTATGTACAGTGGGTACGTAATTTAATGAAAAAATTACCAATATTACCTATACTCATCGAATTGAGAACCTTCTCTTTTTAGGATTCCGTTCTAAAGTGGTATAAAACAACCCATTGTGCTACTAAGTCGGCCCGTCCGTTCGTCCCTTTATTTGAAACACTTCCTTATTTCAGAAGGAATACTATCTCTTAATATTGGAATGAGTGTACAAACCTGAAATTTTGGTGTTTGATGTCTAAGAACAAGGCCGTAGCAGAAGGTCTAGCCTAGTTTTAGGTTTCTCTTAGATTTCAATATTACATTGGCACAGTTAGAGTACGTACGCACGTTATAAGCAGAATGCGTAAAATATGACTACGCATTTCCCAGCGATTAAAGCAAAGAAGGGTTCCGTAGGTACCATAGTACAAGAAATTCCTAACCTAAACGTGGACAAAGTCGCGAGCAGTTATAAATTACAGAGCTATTACTTGTATACAGGAGAACTTATAGAATTGCATAGTGAATCTTGTTACGCTTATTTTGTGTACAAACGTACATTTTCATCGTACGGCACTCTTTCTTCGCGAGTTCAACTCGCACTTGTCCGGTTTTTCAACTACTTAAGTACCTACAGGTGCCTTTTAACACTAATAAAAATAACAGAGGTCAACCAAATTACAAGTAGATAGGTACATATTGAAGTAACACACTTTATAAAGATAAATCATGAATAATTTGAAATACAAATGAGTTATTAATCTGATTGTTATATATATTCCAATAATAGATTAGTATTTAGTAGGTACCTACTACTATAAATTAATTAAAGAAACGATTGATCTTAATAGTTTACTAATTAGTTAAGACATTTGTGTTTGTACACAGTGTTTGTATCATTCTGATTCGAAGCTTCACTTACCTTGAGCCGGCTAAAGGCGGAAACATAATTTACGTGTCGTGGCGTGTCGTGGCGTGGCGCTTACAGTCGTGACGGTATACATATTAATCTATGGTCGTGACTGTGGGTGTGCACACTTACGTGTCGTGCCGTGGCTACCCACGGAATAATCCATACCTACTAATATCATAAATGCAAAAGTGTGTCTGTCTGTCTGTCTGCTAGGTTTTCACGGCCCAACAGTTTAACCGATTTTGATGAAATTTGGTACCGAGTTAGCTTATTTCTCGAGGAAGGACATAGGCTTTTTATCCCGGAAAATCAAAGAGTTCCCACGGGATTTTTTAAAAACTTAAATCCACGCGGACGAAGTCGCGGTCATCATCTAGGCTTTATATATAAAAAATTTAATGTCCTGACTGACTGATTGACTAATATATCAACTCACAGCCTGGTCCTAGAGACATGAAATTTGGAGGGTATGTTCTTTGTAAAGAGTAAGTATCGACTAAGAAAGGATTTTTCGAAATTCCACCTCTAATCGGGGTAAATGGGGATTGGAAGTTTATATGAAAGTCCTACTTATTTAAAGTTGATGAGAAGTATGAAAATCGTGGTTGAGATTATTAGTTTTAAATAATAAAAATATGTATGAGTAAAATAGGGGATGAAAGTTTGTATAGAAAAGTTATATTTCTCCCCCTAAGGGCGTGAAATGGGGGTTAGAAGGTTATATGAATGAAAGTCCTATGTTTTTGAATTCATTGACGTGAAAATCGGTGCTTAGAATATTATCAGTTTTATATAATAAAAATCTGTAGGTATACTTAAGTGATGTTAGAAATCTCCCCTTAAGGGTGGGTAGGTTATTTCTAAGGGATATAATTATGTCACTAAGAAACGCCTTTTAAGGTGAGACTCAAGTGTGTAGGTAGGTAAGTGGGGTTTGGCCACGTTTGGCCATGTGCAGAGTGGTAGACTTCACGCACCTTTGAGAACATTATGGAGAACTCTTCAGGTATGCAGGTTTCCTAACGATGTTTTCCTTCGCCTTTAAAGCAAGTGATATTTAATTACTCCGAAAAGTTACAGGTGCGTGCCCGGGATCGAACCCCCAACCTCCGATTAGAAGGCGGACGCTTCCTAACTACTAGGCTATCACAGATTAGAAGGTGTGTTAGCTGTGTACAAGTTAATCTTTTCTTATCTAAGAAAGCAATAACGTTATTACAACAATAAGCTCCTATAGTTTGATATTATAAGTAAGTATCTTTCCTTCATCATAAAATTATGATAACCTACTTGTTTTGATCTACCTCGTTACCTTGTTAGATGGTTTAAAGTAGGGTGGAAAATTTTCACATAGCTTTTAGATCAAAATCACACAGAAAAAAATACATAGTGGATTATGCATGCGCGGGGACGAAAAAATATAATTGAAGCAAATAAATACTTACCATGGAAAAAACAGTGTTGTTATTCTCATATATCCAATCCTTGCATTCTTCGACTGCGCCAGTAAAGCTTAGGTTGGTGCAGAGGTTATCTTCTAGAAAGGTGCTGTTTACCACTGGCTTGGAGCAGTGGTCGACGTGTGCGACTGGCCACCAGGACACCGCCATTTCAGGGCTTGACGACTCACATTCTGGTATTCTACATCTATAATGATAGAAGAGCGGTGATAGCTTAGGAGTTAAGGACTTCAGAGGTAGTCGGGGAGGTCAGGGGTTCAATTCCGGACACGCACTTAAAACTTTTCGTAGTCTAATGCATTTTAAGCAATTTATTAACGGCGAACGAAAACATCGTGAGGAAACCTGCATATAGGCATGTAAGAGTTCTCCACAATGATCTCTAGGGTGTGCCTAAGCGTATGGTGTATAATGTAGCCTAAAGCCTTCTCAGAGGAGACCAGTGCACACATTTTTTTGCCGACCCCTTTGGCATTATCGCACCGCGCCGTGGGCCGTAGCCCTAATAGATGGACCGATTTGGATGCGGTTCTTGCGGTAGAGTAGGTACTTATCGACATCTAAGAGTACTGACTAACTGACTATAAGCGAGAATAATGGTGTCAAGAATACTGGCTGCATTTTCACGATTTAGGGTTACATCACACAAAAAAAATTAAATTATGGTCATGAACTAATAATTAGTAGATATTTTAAATTTTCGAAGTAAGATAACTATATCAAGTTTGGTACCTATCATATGAAATGGCTTCACCTGATTCTAAAACAGGTTTTTATTTATTTTTAAGCATCATAATTTTTGAATTATCGTGCAAAATGTGGAAAAATTACGACTGTAGTACGGAACCCTCATTGCGCGAGCCTGACTCGCACTTCGCCGGTTTTTTTTACTTACCTATGATCTACTTCTCCTGCAACAAAAATATAATTGACGTTGATCATAGAAACGAACATCGCCGGGAGGCAAGCGTAGAAGTACTGCAGTATTTGATATTTGCCAAACTTTTCCAGAATATTTGACACATCGCACTGTTCATTTTCACACTTTTTCGATTTTTTAAACATATTGAACTATGTAATTTAAAATTAATTGTAAAATACTTAGTTATTTAAGTAGGTATAGCTATACCTACTATTGTTATAGTTATTTGTAAAAGTAACTAGTTACTAAGAAGATACACCTACTTAGTAGTATGAGGAATTAATTATTATTTTCTTTCCCTGACTTTAGATATTCTGAATTATTATCATTATTTTTATTTTTATGGCGTTTTGATTTTAGATTTATTCTAATTTAACATTTAAGTATGTAAAGAGGCATTATTTCCGAATTAGGTACCTACTATACTTATTATTTATTTTGAGCAGATTGAAATTTATTAGGTTCAGCTGTAAACTTCACTAGCACAACCACGATGCACGAGTGCACGACACATGCACAAAGTCACTCAGTTAATATTATTATATTTGTGAATAATGTCATACGACTATATTGTTTATGTAGGTAGATATAATGTAAGTTTCTCAATGTCTGATTTGTGTCTGAGCCAGGATCGCACCGCGCGATGTTATAGTTAGATTTAAATCACAGAGTAGGTAGGTAGGTACATTGAATATAGATTAAATTAAGATCGGTTATATAACAAGTAGGTGAGTATAATCGACGACGACTAAAGAATGAAACTATAATTGAATTCTATTGGGCAATGATTGAACAACAAACTATCAGAACAAGTTAAACTAGGTAGGTCTGTAGCTTATTTTGACTGGCATAAACTTCATTTAATGTGATTAGTATTCAATTTATACCCAACTAGAAAAACCGGGCTACTAACAAAAACAAGTCGGGCTCGCTCACAAAGGGTTCTGTACCATCGTATGTAAGATTAGCAGCGGGCCATTTTCAAATTTTTACCCGACTGCGGCGAAGCCCAATGGAGGGTTATGTGTTTAACCTGTATGTATGTCCGTTCATATGTCCGCTTGTAACTACTGGAAGGCTCAACTGATTTTAACAAATGATACGTCATTAGATTCGTCTTGATGGCGCGAGTGTCACTTTTATTTACTGAAAACATTACATGCAATTACATTTTATCATAGTATTCAGTATATACATATTTTAATAGAATCAAAAAAAAAAACGTAACTTATACATAATACTTATTTACATTTACATTTATATTTATATATCATTACTATTATTTATGTCATCGCTATTTTTAAATTATTAATTTTCTTACTGTATATATTTTCATTTTTTAATATGTACACAATACTATTCTGTATATCACTACTAATTTTCATATTTTATTAGGTATATACATTCTTCTTCCACTTTTATTTTTCAGTACGCCCCATTTGGACGACTGTCACTATGAAGCTAATATTCTTAAAAAATCAAAATGGCAAGGGTCTTGAAAAAAAGTTTTTTTAAGACCCTCGAGTGGGGTATCGATTACGAAAATATACTTATGCAATTTATATGTTTGAAAACAGTTTGGATTGAAAAAACCGTTGGAATTATGTTTCTGACCTTATCAATTTCTATTTTATACAATGCAAAGCTTGTTTTTTTGCTTTTCAGTTACCAGCATTTCTATTTCCACTATAACAACAATTAATAAAAAATAATTTAATTTAAAAAACCGGAAAGTGCGAGTCAGGCTCGCGCAGGCTTCCGTACAGTCGTATTTTTTTCATTTTAATTCAAAAATTATGATGCATATAAACAAATAAAAATCTGTTTTAGAATGCACATATAAAGACCATAGATTGCACATCTTGCACATATGCACATATATCCAACTTTATATAGGTAGTTATCTTACTTCGAAAATTGAAAATACTAATTAAGTATTAGTTCATGACCACAATTTAATTTTTTTTGTGTCATATGACCGACAAATACTTTTCAGATTTTTCCCCGAATGTCTGCTATAAGACCTACCTACCTGCCAAATTTCATAATAAATTGTAGGTCAACTGGAAGTACCCTGTAGGTTTCTTGACAGACAGACAACAAAGTGATCTTATAAGGGTTCCGTTTTTCCTTTTGAGGTACGGTTACGGAACCCTAAAAACTAAGTGCGTAATTAAAAAAACTAAAAACTAGTTTTTAATTATTCGTTGTTATAGGAACTCTAAAAAACTAGGTAAGTACTTTTGAAGTTCAAATGTTTATGAAATTAGGTAAGTTCTTATTAGACCTGACCTTGATTATTACAACCTATTAGAAGAAAACAGGACATGTTTTCTTCTAATAGGTTGATAAGCAGTCTTATACCTGTAACTTCGGTAAGTTTAAAAATTTATGCATAAGTAGGTACTTTTTCAACACACTTGCTCATAAAGCGTGCACCGCAACCTTTTCTTGACTTCGTAACACCCGTGATACATCATATTTAAAAAATACCATTGTTTCATAACGTGATTTATCGTTACTTTTATACAAGAAACGCGATCACAATTTAATAATTAAGAATGAGATAAAAATACAAACCTGAATCCTTTGCATCATTTGGGTCAATTATTGAAAAAATGGCGTCACGCAAGCACGTTGGGTTTCAACTACGCGTGAATTTTCGTTTATCATTTTAATATTTATGCATATTTTTAGAGTATTGGTATGCATTGACTAAAGAAAGTATCAATAGCTGGTTATCTTGTAATATGATTTTTAGATATACTGAGTCGTGTTTCTTTTTTATTGATCAGTAAACTGTGATGTATCATAATTTGTAATACGTTGTCAAGTGAATAGTAATCTGGAGTTCAATTGTAGCGTAACAATTATGATACATTACAAACTTAGGGAAAATATTTTTGTCAAGATTTAAACAAACCTACACTAGTTGAATTTTATGGTGAAATACAGCATCTATTGTCTAATAATAATGGTATGGCATAGCTTTTTGCTAATTTTATATTTTTTTATGCATAACTGACAATCCTTTTTCAAGATTTGAAATATATAATGCATTATTCAACCCACAAATGCATATTCTGATGATAATTCTGAGAGAGATGTTGAAGAGCACAGTCCAAAAATTACAAGAGCCAAGAAAAGAAAATCAGGTTTTTCTAAAAAGAACATTTCGTGTTAGGAAAGGAAAAAAAATTAACATTCATGTAGGAGAAAAACAAAGAGTTCACTCACTAGGTTCTTGGATCTTTTTTGATAAATAATCCCGTAAACGTGTCATAGCCATTGCAGTTTTTTCTAATAATATTATTGAGCACATTGTTCAACACTTAATATGTATTCCACACAATATACAAGCAAATATATTACGTTTATTAATGTTAATTAATTTTACAATATGACGAATACTGTGTTTAGCCATACCTACAGACATTCTGTATGGAATCTTTATTTTAATTGTTATCCCCATTGTCACTCTGGTATCTGTACGGAATTTGCATGCAGTAAATGATTTAACATAGTTGTGCATGATAGAAAAATCTTTGTATTTATTATAGCTGTTATTAAGTTTTATGTTAAAATCGCTAGTAAACCACTCAATAAAATAAAATAAAAATGCGTTAATGTGTCCTTACAGGAAGTTTGAGATTATATGGCGATAGAATTCCAAGTACCAACTTTGTAATCCTGATGCTGCTAGATTTTGATAAATTCCAACGGGATCATTGAAAAACCTAAATCCATACGGACGAAGTCGCGGGTTTGAATGAGATTTCGCTTTGTAGAGCGTTGTCTCTGTCATTCATATCTATGTGACGTTTTGTCGGTCTCAACGACAGAGACAACGCTCTACGAAACCGCTATCTCTTTCTAAAGTTAGATGTAGGTACCTACAATGTTTCTTGCCGGCGTCTGTAAGTATTTAGATATTAATTTATATATTTTTATGCTACAGAAACAGATGTCTATTCCTTTTGAACAATCCGCATATCTCTACATACCTACTTACCTGTAGTAGGTATATAGAATAGAAGTCGGTTAAAAATAAAGTCGATTCCCGCTGTCTGTATGAACGCTTAGATCTATTAAACTACGCAACGGATTATAATGCGGTTTTCACCAAAGATATTATAGTGATTCAAGAGGAAGGTTTATACCCATGCATAGTTTAAATATTGTTTTGAATATGAGGATGATTGTTCAAAATGTTCCGTGAGAAGCCGGGGCGGGTCGCTAGCAAATAATAATTGGAACATTCCTTGATTGGCGGTTGGCCATTGAGAATTTCTCAATGATAAAGTAGTCTACTCAATTGTCACAAATGTTTTCCGGGGTTAAATATATTGAACCATACAATACGATCTAAAATTGTGTTGTTTTAGAGTCTATTCAAACGGGCCACATTACAGTGGCAAAATGTAGCCACGTGGTTGTCACGTAGTGGTCATGTGTCTCGAATTTGTGCGTATGTGGCGATGATGTGGTCCCTATTGCACACACATTAGCGACTGCTGTTGATTGTGACTGCAAACTGTGGTATGTTAGAAACTGAACAATGCGATTTCATATTTTTGCCCGGCTGCATTAAGAGCCCGCTCCATCGAAGCGACAACTCGTTGGCGGGTGGAGCCTGAAACAGTGCTGTTTCTATAGACGACGGAAAAAAACGTTATCTGTGCGTGTCATCCTTTCCCTCGTCTAACCGCATCTCATCCCAAGAGAGGCCGGTTGAATGAATTTTGCTAGGGTGAAAGATTTTTTAGTCAAAAACGGACAGTGAAGATTTTCAATCGACGTTTGGAATTACGCCTATTTTGGCAAAAGAAACTAAAGACTTTTACACAAATTAAATACATTTGAAATGATTATAAAGTAAAATGTGACGTGACGTGAAGATGTTAATTTTCTAGTTTCTCATATAGATAGTTTATTTACGCACGAAGTTGCCTCAAAACGTGCCCTAAAATAGAATTTTTTCAAGGGCCATAACTTTTGAAATAAAAACAATTTTACTAGGTATATCAATTATTTTAGGGCATAGATAATGCAGAAATAAATCGATATATTGCCTAGAGCAACAAAGAATAGACTAATGGGCGTAATAAGTTTGTATGGAGAAATGCGTAAGAAGGTCCTGCTGCTCACGTCACTCTGGGCGGCACGTCTGAGCGGATCCTTACAGAGAGAGTGAGTTGTATTGTTTTTGTACTAGCTACCTACCTACCTATAGTAGTTACAGTAACTAACTACATAAACATTTTAAAAAGTTGAATATTTTTTTCTAATTGATTTGTTGATAAAATATCCTCGGCTTGGCTGGCATACCAAATCGATAGGTACCGAGTCAGTGGTTACGTAGGAAATTTTATTATAAACCAATTAAATGTTAAATAAATCTAATGTTGAGCAATAAGGCCCCAACTATGTTTGGTACAGATTTTTTTGAATTTAGACCAATATTTTAAAAGTTTTTTTAAATACGAGAGATTTTTAAAGCGCCTTCTAATAACATAGAGCAGCACAGTAGAAAAGGGTAACATTGGAATTGATCATAGCAGGAGTTATATTTTTTGGAACCTACGAACAAAATAACAATAGGTATCGATTCGATATCCGTAGACCGTAGTGTGGAACCGTAGCATATTGTGTGGATCAAAGCTGATAGGTCTAGAGGTTACTGAAAAAACCCTCTATTAATGAAATGCTCATTTAATATTTTTGTTTCATCTGAGGAATGCAAACGAAAAATCCTTTTATTTATTTTGAAATTACTTTTGCAGGTGATTTTTAGGGTTCCGTACCTCAAAAGGTAAAACGGAACCCTTATAGGATCACTTTGTTGTCTGTCTGTCTGTTTGTCAAGAAACCTACAGGGTACTTCCCGTTGACCTAGAATCATGAAATTTGGCAGGTAGGTGGATCTTATAGCTGGCTTTAGGGGAAAAATCTGAAAACCGTGAATTTAGGGTTAGATCACACAAAAAAAAAATTGTGGTCATGAACTAATAATTAGTATTTTCAATAATTATCGAAATAAGATAACTACATCAAGTCGGGTATCATATCAACCATGGTATCATATCATGGGAACCTGTGCATTCTAAAACATATATTTATATTTATATTTTATTTATTTTTATTCATCATAGTTTTTGAATTATCGTGCAAAATGTCGAAAAAATACGATTGTAGTACGGAACGCTCAGTTTACGAGCCTGACTCGCACTTGGTCGGTTTTTTTAAAGTAAATCAATATTTCCATTGAATCTTCGTCGATTCACTATGTTGGGAAGTCCCTAAAGTTACCCATTGCCACTGAACCACTGTTCACGATTTTTTATAATAATAGTTTCCGAACGTATTAAAAAGCGCCAATGTCAATTTAGGTGACATTTCACATTTATGGATTGACAATTGACATTTTTGAGACATTTTTACCAATTTTTACTTAAAATGTCACTCGATGTTTATTGTGATTGTGAGTTTATTGCTTCTGTAATTATGATTTTAATTTTTAACAAAGCATAATAAGTATTCATAATCTGAATAAAACTGAAGATATAAATTTAAAATATTTGTGTATTGTGTGTCAAAATGAAGGCACAAAACTGTCTTTTGATAATAACCTAAACGTGCATTGAAAAACATTATCAAATGTGACGCGCAAAGATTGGATTGTTGATAAGATGAAGTTAATATTACTAGTGTTTTTAGCTGCAGACATCTGGAATACGGTACTTGCTCAAAATGAGAACTGCACGAGAACGAGCAGTCGCTGTGACTACAAACCAAACGTTCGTAAACTATCTGACATTTTGGCGAACAAATTCAGTGAAATTGTGGTTAAAGAGCTAGGAAGTGAATACACATCGCACTTAGAGATTAGAACTGCCTATAAAGTTAACCGCTACCACTCTTCCGACTCCAACACACTGAACAGTATAGCAGATAAGTTGAACTTCAAGCTCTCCTCCGCAATCAACATTATAATGGATATGAACAATGCAATAAATAAAACAGATACTCCGTCCTTTACACATCCTTGCCCTTTTAACTCTATACGTAAGTCTGTGTTTATTAAAAGTTCTAATGTATTTGATATTTCCTCTGTAAACATGAGGTCTAATATGTTAGACAGATTCAAAGATTTGAAAGTCAAGAGACAGTATTTCCTATCCCACATGGACTATGCCACAGACAGAGACTGTGCTACAATGCCACATTCGAATTTGAGATACTTATATCATAAGATAGTGCATTCTGATCCTAAACTCTTAGTCTTTATAATAAACAACAACATGAAGCCCGAGTCTCTGCAGCATGCTATCAATGTTGCAAAAGAAATAGTGTATTCTCTACAGAGCATTGATTTGTTCGCATTAAAGATAACTAACATGACTAGTTTTATGAAATTTGAAGATACATGCAGTAGTGACTGTATGGCCAACTTGGGCAATGCCACTGACAATAATAAAATGCTGTTCCGTGAATATCTAAGCTCTTTAGAAACATCATGTGTGAACATTTCACCAGCCATGATTAATGAAGAAATTATAAGTTTATTAAACGAGAAACATCTCCCAGTATATAAGTTATTCATTTTCTTAACAGATACAAAAATATTTAGGGACGAAATGTGGTTTAAAATATTTCCTTTCAATGAGTATGACGATGAAGCAGTGAAATTCACTATAGGATTAATAAATACATATGAAAATACTAAGAACAGTTCGCTGGAGATTTTACATTTTGATAAACAGCGTAATCATTCTCATGAACACTCGGTTATGAAATTGCACATCAATAACAGTGGTGTCGTAGGACAAGTTGCCTCTGCATTTATTTCCCTTCTTCCTTACAAATATGAAAATAAACTGCAAGCTGAAGGCCCAGTGTGGGAAGCTACGGAGCGAGACTTCATGATCTCACTGGTGTATCCAATATCTACAGGAATTATAGGATTAGACCTCTACTGGTCTGACTTGGCTGAGGATATAATTTATTTTAAAGGCACAAACCAAAAAAAGCGAGCGTTTGTCATGGATTTTTCTGGTAAGGTTCTAATGCATACATATTTCCCAAGGCCTGAGGCGGCCTCTGATAAAATAAAATTTACGAATTTAGATGCTGTAGAAGCCAATTACAATATAAGTGTTCTGAAGCAAAAATTATTTAGTACTGCCTCAGGTAATTTTACAATAGATAATCAAAATACTTCGAAAAACATAATTTATTCGTGGGAGTGGGTGCAGAGCTTATATATTGTGTGTGTTGTATCAGAAGTCGCTGACAGTTTATTGAATAAGACAAATGTATTTTTTACAAGAATAAGTAAGGAAATATTGTTGCATAGGATAGATTTATTTCCACCTAAAACGGGTAAAATATGTAGACATTTTAAGCAAATTGCCACTATTGATCAAGGTACTGTGTACTTAAGCCCTTCCAGTTTTCAATCCCCATTTACATATCTATATGATATGGGAGATGGGCAGGAGGCAGTTACATATATGCAAAATTACTTGGCATATTTAAGAAGTGTGGCTCATGGTTTACTTTCAAATCCCGGACTGAAAAATGAAATACAACAAGACGTTGGATTCTTAAATTCTATTTTATCTTTTTACAAACGACAGCATTTACATGGTCCTCTTTCAAAATATATAGTAAGAAGGTATGCAGTCACAGAGAATGGTGTCCTAGTCATGTTTCCCGGTACAGTCTTAGAGTATGACTATGAACCAGTGCGAAGGCCCTGGTACACATATGCTTTAGAGAATCCTGGTAAAATTATATTAACTCCTCCCAATTTAGATGTGGGAGGGGCAGGATATATTGTAACAGTTTCATATGCAGTTAGAAGTCCTATCTATCCAACAATGGTTGTCGCTATGGATGTCACTATGGGATTTCTTTATAAGCTTCTTGTTGATAGTTCACCTCTTTGTGCCATTTCTTACGTTAAATGTTTAATTATGAACAATCGTGGCTATTTAGTGTCTCACCCGGGCTTGATGGATCCAAACAGCTCTGGTCCTATAGAACAACAACATATTACACATAAAGAATCGATGATAGCTATTGATATGTTGAATCAAAAAGGTTTCGTGACCAAAAGGTTGTGCAGCAATTTTTATGATAAAACTATTCAAAGGTTCTACGAGTTTAATACTTCTTTACCCAATGTTCTATCAAATGTCGTATCTGGTGACCACTGTGTACACTACTACATTGCTTCCATACCTGGTACGAACGCATTCATAGGCCTTGTAAATGCGTCGTGCAGTGTCGGTGCTTTTTGCCCTTGCAGTATGGTTGATCGTCTTTGTTTCAATTGCAATCGTATGGAACAAACAGAATGTGAATGCCCCTGTGAGTGCAGTTCAGAATCGTACGAATGTCCTAATGTCAACTCTTCAAGACTTGTTCCCAATGTTCCTGTGTGTGGCATGATGCCCGAAAACAATAATCATAAATCCCACTACTTCCACAACTTTGCTGAAAATTTAAAGTCCTGTTTTGATTTCCAGTGTGAAACATACCTTACACACTCGTCTTGTTTAGGGGTTTTAGGATGTGAATGGTGTCAGATAGATGCAGATGGACGAACGCCTCTTGGGGCCCCCTTTTGTACGTCACAGTCTACCTGTTTCAATGGGGTTCTTGGTGCCGTCACTCCATATGGGGAGGGAACGTTCGGTCACGTGAATAGGGATGCTTTTGCCAGTTATTCTGCAATTGGTCCTATAGCTGGGTGCATAGTTACAGTAAGTCTAATTATAGCTGTAGCAGTATATTGCTACAGACAGAATACATCATCAGATAGTTGCCACAATTTGTATGTTGATGGACCGGCTGAAACGTGGCACGATGCTGACGTGCAAATGAGCCATTTGCCCTCTGATGACATGCCTGATATGTCCGGTCAGGATAAATTGTTGCCTGCCATGGAACTAGAAGCTCCTATTTCGCCGTATCGTGTAATTACCGGGTACAGGCGACCTCATACCGCTGCTGGATCGGACCATGGTTATTCAACAATGACCCCCCATGAGGACTCTGAAGCTACAGGTTTCTCAGTAAATGATCCTACTATTTTATCAGATGACACTAAGTCGGATGCCAGTTTTCCTGCCCCAGCAAAAATTAAACCAAGGCTCAAAGTGGCAGATCTTACAATGACAGTATTACCGTGTGGCAAAAATAGTGTCATAGCCCCAGTCACAGTTCATAGGGATATGGAGGCATCCTAATTATGTTTTACAGTGCTACCTCTTTTGTACATAAATGAATCATATTTGTGATATGTATAATAGTTACTCACATAATTTTTATAGTTATTTTAAGTTTGCATTGATTATTTATGTTGCAAAATACTATTTTCTAAGTTTATAGTATTTTTTATGTTTCAGTGCTTGACAATAGGCATAAATTATGTCCATAGTAATAGTATTTTTAAGTAAGTGCAGTTGATTTTTTTAATCAATTACTTTAGTACTTAATATTGCTGAATAGGCAAGTAAGTAATAAATGTTTACAACATTCATTTGAAAATGATGATTTTTAAATGTTGCTGATTTATTTTTTAAATTAAGTTTTTAAATCAAGTAAGAAACTCTAGTAGTTGACATTTTTAATTATTATACTTTAATGAATTCAATTTTAACACTTTTACTCCAAGTATAATTTTATTTGTATATTTTTTACAAGATCTACTTACTTAATTATTAGTAATAAATAAATAATAATTTGCAAATAACTTCCTTTTAAAATCTATATTTAAGTGTTATGTAAATGTGTACTATTGTACATGACAGTTATTAACAAGGTAAAAAAAATCAGGCAACTTGCATTGCATTACATTATTTTATATATATATCAAATCATCACTTACAATAATTATATTTTCCGAATATACAATCTTTATTGTCATGCTTTATTTACCTACTTTTCTAAAAAATATACCTAAAACTATAAATATACCTATGCTTGTCTTGTACATAAGTCGGCGACAGGTTGAGATTGCAATCAGGGTATGAGGCGGGGGACGCTCCGCACACCCGCACGTCACCCGCGCTCGCTCGCATCGGGTTAGCGGGGGGCGTTCCCTCCCCGATTGCCATTTCAACCTATCCCGTACTAAACCTATTTTCTTCTAGTCTAACATAACTAACAAATAGTCGTTAATGATGTACCTATAGCGTGCTATAACCATATAAATATCTTACCTAACCTAATAAATAAGCAAATATAACCTAACCTATGTTAGTATTTTAACCTATATAATATACTTACTATTGTTATTATTAATTAATATCTCTTAGAAGATAACAAGTGGTTTGATACAGGTAATCATATAGTTATATTATATTGTGTATCTGCTATACCTACCTATCTGCATAATATATATAATTATTTTGTTATGTACCTACCTAACTATTTACTTAAATATCATTTGAGAGTAAGATAGTTTTATTATTTTTATAAAATGTGCCAGTGCCTCCTGTATTATTAAGCAGTAAGTGTACGTAATTTAAGACTGACTTCGATGTTGCATTTATATAATGTATCTACAATAAATTTTGTACAAATTTTGTTGTATCATTTATATACAGGATGTAACCAGAACGCTGGCAAAAACTTAGCGTTATTGTTATACTACCTAAACACAATCCAATACCAATAACCGTTTGCCTCATTGTATAGTTTTAGTGATTTACTATTTTTCAACCCACAATTTATAGCGTGCAAAACCCGGGTTAATGTCCTACCTACGAAGCAGGATTGACTCTGAGTGGCCTGCTTACGCAACGTTCGTTGACCCCTCGCGTCAGTTAGATGTTTTATTTGCAATATAGGTACCTATCGTAAACTTTTACAAAATGTAGGATTTTTAATACTTTTTTTCGCGTTTTTTTCTGTGTTATTATATCAGAAATCATCAGTACTGTCACTTGCCTTCGTTTTTGCCAGCGTTCTGGTTACACCCTGTACACATAATAAACCTGCAAATAATTGTACACACTTCAGACTAAAGGACTCTTCTTATTCAGCTCAATTCACCTTTTGTCTATAGAAAACACGAGTTTTGTATAAGGAGATGCGTACGCATCCGTCCAACATTCCGGGTCTATTCTGCTTTCGCATAAAATCAGGACATTAGTGTTCTTTTGAGGACGCTAGTTGTGCACCATGCGCATGCTAGCCAGTGTTCAACGCTGTTCCCATTCCGCCGCATTCAGCGCTGTTCCGTGCGCCGCATTCAGCGCTATGCAAGTTGCAACTTCAACGTCGAGGACAGTCCGCGTAGCGAACGCGGCTGAACAGCGCTATACGCGGCGCAACAGCGCTGAACGCGGCTGATAGAAGCGGAAGTGCATACGTGTAACCAAATTGTTCAGCGAAACGGAGTTCACGGCTCGACATGACTTACATCTAGATACTGCAGTCAGCTGGGTTAAATTATAATATTATTCAACAAATCTTTGGTAGGTACTTTCTAAGATAAAACAAAGTAATATGAGAAATGATAGTTATAAAGTAGGTTCTACATTTTAATATCTCGGACAAAACTTCACGTATATCGGCCCTTTGGGACGCAGCACGAGTTCACTAATAAATACAACATCTGAGTGTCTGGTCACCGGCTCCAAACGATACTTCCTCAGCAGGCTGGACATTAACGTCTTCATCTCTAACATTGCGAACTTTTGACCTGCAAATGAATGAAGGAAATTCTTTTAATAGGTTAATATGTGTATAGTGCATTCAATATTAAATGGCGTGTTTCCACGTTAGCCCGTCATTAGCAATCAATAGGATTAAGTCGTGGCGGGTGAATTCAAAAGTATCAACACTGGCTGATTTGCAACAACATATTGAACAGGGTCCTTTAAAAACGAATGGACTATGAGTGTTTGGTTTATTTATTTTTTATTTTATTTTTATAAAAGCTTTACTGTAATGGTAAAACTTTCCAAAAAATATTAAATTTGTTTGTTTGTTTGTCCTCCTTCTTACTCCTTGTTATTACTCCTACTGTTTACGTGGCATGCCGAACGTAATCCTATTGTTATTGCTAATGACGGTCTCAAGTGGAAACACGCCAGTTAATATTGAATGCATTATACCTACTATGAAGTACACGCATATTCATAATTACTATTACACATAATTTATGAAAGACAAAATATTCTTAGGTAGGTAAAAAAAAATTGGTGATCGACATAATTAAGGCTAACTAGAAACCGTAATAAGCTTGCGACTCCTACGCTCTGCCTCGGGTAAGTCCAAAAGTCATTTGTGGGAAATGGGAACGGATATAACCTCCACAACCTATTTTGGACTTGCCTTTACGCAAGTTTAAAAATCTATTAAAAGTAGAAAAGGCAAGAAATATTGTACATCGACCTTTAGAATGAGATTTCGGCTTTGTAGAGCGTTGTCACTGTCGCTCATATTTATGTGATGTTTTAGGTATCTGTCTCAAAGTCAACGATAGAGACAACGCTCTACGAAACCGCTATCTCTTGATAAAGATCGATGTACAATATTTTCTGCCGCGTACTGTACATAAAAAAGCTGTGATAGCCTAGTGGTTTGGACGTCCGCCTTCTAATCGGAGGTCGGGGGTTCGATCCCGGGCACGCACCTCTAACTTTTCGGAGTTATGTGCGTTTTATGTAATTAAATATCACTTGCTTTAACGGTGAAGGAAAACATCGTGACGAAACCTGCATGCCTGAGAGTTCTCCATAATGTTCTCAAAGGCCTGTGAAGTCTACCAATCCGCAGATGGCCAGCGTGGTAGACTATGGCCAAAACCCTTCTCTCTGAGAGGAGACCCGTGCTCTGTAGTGAGCCGGCGCGGCGATGGGTTTATCATGATCATGACTGTACATACCTATGCAGTTTCTAGGTCCAGCGCTGAAGGGTATGTAGGCGTACGGGTGTCGGTTGAGGCAATTCTCCGGTAGAAACCTCTCGGGTACGAAACGCTCGGGGTCGGAATACAAGTCGGGCCGCCGGTGGACGTCATAAATGTGGATTTGGATCATTGAATCGGCTGGTATTGTGTAGCCACCTGAAAACCAATGGCATTTTATTTAAAACTAGCTCATGCAAAATTTATTTCACAACTAGCGTAAGCCTATGTCACTCTCCAGAGACTCAACTAGAGATACCCATGCAAAAATCACGTCGATCCGTTGCTTCATTGTGGCGTGATTCAATGACAAACCAACAATGCTAACTTTAAAGTTTGGAACTCTAAAGGTATGATTCCGAACCACGCTGCACGCCGCAGCGCTGCCGCAACAGTGCTGTCACCAGCTGTCACAGTCCTGTCGCGGCACTAGGCTGGTCCCAATATCCATACAGTCTCTATAAAGTTATATGACATTACATTCCGAGCTAGGCAGCAATGTCGCGGCAGCAATATAGCGGAACATTGGGGACCAGTAGTGCCGTGACAGGACTGTGACAGCTGGTGACAGCACTGTTGCGGCAGCGCTGCTGCGTGCAGCGTGGTTCGGAATCATACCTTATACTTCAAAGTTTGGAACATTGCATCGGCAGCGGTGCAAAGTTGCCTGTCTATCGGTATTTCTATAGGTTAGATTTCGGAGTGTTGCCCAAGAATTTTTGACCACGTACCTACCTCCTTCACCTTGCTACCTTATCGTACCGCAAGGCATCGTCAAAGTCTGCACTCGGGTGCAGAGTGCAGTTTGACGAGACTTTACATAGTCGAAATTCCAGTGACACGTAGGTATTTAGGTACGGAGCGTGTCTAGATGTAAGCTCGTTTCTAATTCAAACCGCTAGGATATGGGAATGCTCAAGTAGGCCCACCACATATTACTTATTAAAAGTGATAATCGAGTTTATTATCAATGCTTAGTAAAAACTGGAGATTTTAGATGTAGTCATTCTAAATCATTTTACCCCTACCTAGAAATACTGAGAAATGATTAATAGGTAGGTACATGAAGAACATACCTAATTCGACGTCTTCTTTCACAAATCTGGCTATATAGTGTACACTGGGATATAATCTTAGAGATTCCTTAATACAGCATTCCAAATATTTCATGTCTTTTACGTCATCCATTGTGGGCGGGCGGGCGGAATCACCAAATATTGATTGCATTTCTTCATATATTTTATCCTGTAAAATATGTGACTAAATGATCATCATCATCATGATCACCCCATTACCACTCCACTACTAGAGCACGGGTCTCCGCTCAGAGTGAGAAGGGTTTAGGCCAAAGTCTGCCATGCTGGCCCAAATTCGTAACCTATTATTAGGATAATTGACATTGAAGTCAGGTAGGATATCTAGTATTCTTAGTTAAGTGCCTAGGTAGTAGCGTAGTAGGTACCTGTATTTCTGGCTCATCAGCTAGTCTCATCATGAAAAATACTAGTGCCATTGCAGTTGTGTCGTGTCCCTGAAAATAAATGCAAAGAAACTGAAAATCACTCGTAGTATAGTACTTACTACTTACCTATAGTCCGCGATAGGTCGAAATGGCAATCGGAGTATGAGGCGGGGGGACACCCCGCACACCCGCACGTCACCCACGCTCGCCCGCACCGAGTATGTGCGGGTTTGCGGAGCGTACCCTCCCCGATTGCCATCTCGACCTGTCGCGTACCTACTATACGTCTGTATGCCTATGTTAAATCGTGTTAGTTTAGTAGAAGGTACTCGATATGTAGTTCAGAAGTCAAGGCTAAAATCAGCTTTTAAAATATTATTAACTAGCTTCTGCCCGCGGCTTCGCCCGCGTGGTCTACAGAGGAAACAAATGGCATTTTTTTTCAGAAACAAACATTATAACATCAGGACACGCACTCTGAACAGCACCGAATAACACATATAACCTTCCAACCCCCATTTCACTCCTTTGGCGGGGATTTTCTCATAGTCGTTTCTTAGCTGACACCTAACCTCAAGAAAAAACCTATTTTCCAAATTTCGAGTGAATAATATCAATAATTAAAACTTCCCATACAATCTTTCATACCCTATTTTACCACCCTTATGGGAAAATTTTCCAAAATTCCTGAAACACGTATTTCTTCATTTGTAATCGAAAACCCAAATACCAATTTTCATACAAATAACTTGAAAATATGACCGACTTTCATACAAGCTTCCATCCCCCATTTAACCCACTTAGGGGTGGAATTTAGAAAAATTCTTTCTTAGTGGATATCTACTCTGTACAAACAATAGACCCTCCAAATTTCATGTCTTTAGGACCAGCGGTTTAGGCTGTGCGTTGATATCTATGTCAGTCAGTCAGTCAGGACTTTGAATTTTATATATATAGAAGATTATTTCAATAAAATGATGTTTCATTACGTATACCTACATTGTATAATGGACTATTTCTATTATAATATCATCAGTAGGTAAGTAGCCCGGAACTGAGTGTCCTACCTATCTACTTAGGTAGGTTTTTTGTCTTTCATTAGCTGATAACTGCGGAATCTATAGTCCGCACAAAATGACTCCTCACGCGCCATTTTAACTATATGGGTCAACTGTCATGTCAATAACGACTAAAATCGTACTTTTGACATGAAATTTGATACAAAAATTTAAAATGGCGCGTCAGGAGTTAAATACGCGTTATAAATGAGATTGCCACTTACTCTGAACATGAAAGTATCGACCTCTTCTCTAATCCCTTCATCGTCAATTCCACCCTCATTTTGGTTTTGAATCAATAAATCCAACATGGCAAGACGCCCTTTCTTATTCATCTCATCATCGATATCCAAATTCAATATCGCAGGGTTATTCCTCAAATATGTTTTCCTTTGTTGAATCACATCTCTCGTGAAGCTATGTAAATCTTTTAAAATCCTTCTTTCTTGACGAGCTTCTTGAGTAAACTGATAGGAGAAATCCAGGAAGAGCCATATTCTCGTAGTGCGTTTTATTAAAATGGCCCCGAGATTTTGTATTGCATTAAAATATTTCGTTGATATTGATTGTATGTCTTCTTTCATTGACGTTCCCATAGCAGTTTCTGGAAAGGCCAGGAATTTATATTCTATATTTAAACTCATCATCATGATTAATCCGTCGCTGGCCTACTACAGAGTACGGGTTTCCTCTCAGAATGAGAAGTGTTTGGCCACAGTCAGCCACGCTGGCCCAGTGCGGATTGGCAGACTTCACACATCTTTGAGTAGGTACATCACGGAGAACTCTCAGGAATGCGTCATGCAGGTTGCCCTCACCATGCTTTCCTTCACCGTTAAAGCAAGTGATATTTAATTACTTAGTTATTTACACTTAAAACTCCTCTCCGACCTCCCAAATAGAAGGCCGACATATTAACCATTAAGTTATCACCGCTTTCTATTGTCTACCACAGTAACACATGAGTACAGTAAGTACATGAGATAAAGTCCTGACAGACGGACAGACAGACGGACGGACAGCGGTGGCTTACAAATCAGATTTGACAACTATTTAGTTAAATCAGTATCTTTTTATCAAACGTCAAAACGCGCTTAGTATGCGAGCGTTTATGAAATACTGGCATATGACGTCACTTTTTAGTTTAATCTAAGTATGTATAATATTTTTTTGAACAAAGAACCGCCCACAGAATTACACATTTAAAAATTACATAAAATGTTATAGAGTTTTATAGTTCTCGTATAACTTAATTTACGTTACTCTCACAACGAGCATTAAATAAAACAACAATTTAAAATGGTTATTGCACTTAAAATTAAAACTAACAAAGGACGTGGATTTTACATATTTTGTAAGACCCTCTATTTAATGATCACTGGGAAATAATTCATGGTTGATATAGGCAATAGGCATGGGTCTTTTTGACGGGTACGGAACACCAATTGATATACTTACTGCACACAGTTCTGAGCGTCATATTACTGACAAGTGTCACGATATCAGTCTGCTCATTGCCCACTTCAGCTTCAACCTTCTCGAGGAATACCTTCGTCTCTTCCTCGAAGGTCCTGAAGAACCTCCTCAGGATGTTGAAGTGGAATGTTGGTGTGAGCAGCTTTCTTCTCACTTGCCATTTTTTACCTGTTACGAAATAATCTTAGTTCTCCAGGTCACAAGTCTTTTGGTATTTGGCTCAAAAAAAGGGACAGCAGTAAATGTATGTACCGCATAGAACCAATAGACGATGCGGAACATACATATTGTTCTGTTGTCCCCAGTTTGAGAAAGAAAGAAGGAATGTCGTGGACGAGCTGGGAGGCGAGTTTGGGGTGGAGAGCCTTGTATATAGAATGCTGGAAGACAAAAAGAAGTGGGTGATAATCCAGAAATATATGGAATCTATAAAAGAAAGGAGAAAGATGAAAGAGAAGGAAGATGAGTCAGACCGTGGCAGTAAAGGTAGGCCAACAAGGCGGGAACATTATTGCTTGGAGAAAGGAGGGGTTTTTAGTCGGCTCACTAGAGAGCACGTTTCTCTCAGTATGAGAAGGGTTTGGCCAGAGTCCACCACCCTGGCCAAGTGTGGATTGGCAGACTTCACACGCCTTCGGGCTCTCAGGCATGCAGGTTTCCTCACGATGTTTTCCTTCGCCGTTGAAGCGGTCCATCAGTCAAGTCGCTATTATTTCTTAGCTCTAGGGGCTGTGACATAGTGAACTAGCCACGACTAGTTGAGATCTCTGTTTCTTGGAAGATAGAAAAAGCGGGTATGTAGTATGTTCCTACTATGTATGCCACCCACACCTATGTCTTTATTGCCCCGCTGGGAACTGGATTTTCTATAAGAGGATCATCTAGAAGTGGTTTACCTCCGATTGTACTAGGTAGGTACCTAACTTTACTAACCTCTTGGGGTGGGTACAAATTGCAAGAGGTACCTACTTAAAAACGATAACTGATCAATCAACCTACTGATCCAAATGGATCCAAGTGCTTCCGCTTAGGCGGCCTTTAATAGGCGCATAATATTATAATTTATATCCTCAAAAATTCGGGTCACTTAGCAAGTTATCTAGTTATTGGGTCAGCATTGCTTCAGAAGTAGATAAACATACCTACCTACGCTACAAAATAGGACACATCATCAAATTATCATCTTTTATCGTTCTTGGCCCTCGATTGCGATAGAATGACAGCTAAAATGTCACGATCGCAATCACCTGACGCGTTGAAGCTCACTCACTACTGCATTGTTGTAACAAGAATACCATAAATTCAGCCAATCACAACAATTGCGATTGCAAATTGATGCAGGTTTTAGGGAATCGACCTACTGCTTTACGAATCACATTGCGTTCACTCGTTTTCTTTTCTTTGAAGTTATGGGTATGGGTTTATTAAAAACTGCCATACCCAGTGGCGTGCACAGAGTTTGAAGCCAGGGTAGGTATTAGTTAGGTAGAAACCTGTTTACATGCAGGTCATAATGAAAAATATGCATTGAGCTATTACAACTGGGGTAAGCAGTGCATCTATGCCTCTATGACCTGCACGCCACTGGCCATACCCCTTCCAGGTTAGCCCGCTTCCATCTTAGACTCCATCGTCACATACCACCAGTGTGAGATTGCAGTCAAGGGCTAACTTGTATCTGAATAAAAAAAGTTGCGAGTGAAGCACCGAACCACGGCTGTTAGCATTTTAATATCTTACCATAACTGGTTAGCAATCCTTGGCCCAACCATCTTTTTAGAAACGTGTAAGGCTGTTGCTTTTCGATGAATTTGGTTGAAGAGAGAATTGTCTGTAAAATGAAGAGAGAATAAAATGAAACACGGAATAATTACCTAGTAGTTAGAGGGTCATAGCCCAGTGGTTAAGACGTCCACCTTCTTTTCCGGAGGTCGGGGGTTCGATCCCGGGCACGTACCTACCTGTAACTTTTCGGGGCTATGTGCGTTTTAAAAAAATAATTATTAAATATCACTTGCTTTAACGGTAAAGGAAAACATCGTGAGGAAACCTGCATGCCTAAGAGTTCTTCGTATTCTCAAAGGTGTGTGAAGTCAGCCAATCCGCATTGAGCCAGCATGGCAGACTAGGGTCAAAATAGCCCTTTACACTCTGAGAAGAGTGCCGTGCTCAGTAATGGGTTGATCATGATGATGAATTAGAGGGTATCTTCTTACGGTTGCCAGGTACTAAAATATAAAAGCCGCAAAAGGATGCAGAATCAGTAGATATCCTTACTTAAGAGATAAAGCAGTGGATGTCGTCCATTGAGAGTTTTGAGACGACGCAATTTTATAAAAAAATATTAACTAGTGCTCTGCCTTCTTATTGATCCGTTGCGACGAAGCAACGCGACGCACTATGAGGCATCGCCCTAAAAGTTGACTGTGACCTGTGATATTGAATTCAGAATATGGCACTATTTTAGCGATGTAACTATCATTATCGCAGAATACTTATCTAAGTTACGTAAGTACCTCGATGTCATTGGGGTTATAAATATTAACGGCGACAATATCCATAGCACCGAACCCAACCACGTCCCCGTACTTTTTGTTCAAAGTTCTTAAATAGTGGAATAGTTTATCTGAAACAAGGTTGAGCTTGTTTACTTTGCCGCACTTTGCCGGTTTAAAAAATAAATCGATTGGTTTTGAAAACATATTTGTGACTGGCTGGTGACTCAAAATGGTTAACGCTCACTGACAGATTTTTGCCTATATCATTAATTAAATGGAACTAGCTGATGCCCGCGACTTCGTTCGCGTGGAATTAGGATTTTAAAAATCCCGTGGGAACTCTTTGATGTCACTCTCCAGATCTTTATCTATACACATGCAAAACATCAGACATCACGTTAATCCGTTGCACCGTTGCGACGTGATTGAAGGACAAACCAACAAACAAACACACTTTCGCATTTATAATAAGGGTACCTACTGATTACGTAACAGAGAGAGCGCTATAGTAACTTGTTTCCGCAGATATGTCCAAGGGCACCTTGACTTTTGGATATTATGAAAAGACTGACAACGAACGAACACATTAGGTAAACTGTAACTTTAAGCATAACTGCTGCATACGAGTAGGCATGTATAACTTTAAACAAGACATAGGTAGGACCTAAAATTAGTTTTTTCTTTGCCGCACCGACCCGTTTCTTATCGACTCCTCTCATCAAAAGTTGTCTGGGACCTGGGAAAGATCGTTTGAGAGATAAGACCGCCTTTATGATGTAGGTATGTGTATATGCAATAAAGTATGTAGGTACACAAATCACATAAGTACCTACCTATAGTGTATTCAAAATAAACTGGCGTGTTTCCACTTGAGACCGTCATTAACAATAACAATTGGATTAGGTATCTAATAAATTAAAAACTAAGATAACTACTTATTGCAAGTGGGGTATCATATGAAAGGGCTTTACCTGTACATTCTAAAACAGATTTAGGTACTTTTATTTTTACTCATAATAGTTTTTGTTTATCGTGCAAAAGTCGAAAAAACCACCCTCGGTGCGCGATTCTGACTCGCAATTGGCCGGTTTTTTAGTTCGATATTATAATCGAACTAAATACCAACATTTTATCTATTTACGTTCTATAGATTTCATATCAGATCCATACATTAAAATAATTACCTACCACCTAGGTACCTACTCAATTAAGTATTATAAACTAATCCAGAAGTCTGCCAATCCGCACTTGACCAGCGTGGTAGTACACAGCCATAACCATTCTCACTCTGAGAGAGACCCGTGCTCTGTAGTGAGCCAGCGATGGGTTGATCATCATGATGATGATGATATGATGATGATACCAATGTTTTTGAAAAATTCATAAATGTGTTATTTTACTGTTCGTTTGTGGAAAGGCTGTCGTGTTTTTAGTTTTTAAATTACGATTTGTATCTATTAAGGTGACGCAGTACGCTCGACCGAACCTGTTTGATTTTCACTCGACATTGTATGAGAAAGGTGAGAGGCACGATGATTTTCACCGAAATCAAGGGTTCAGGAAAAGTATTTTTGAGAAAAAACTGCTGAGTTTATGTTTGCAAAGTATAGTTATTTCAACTAACTAATTAATAAATAAACTAAGTATGTCTAATATTAAATTTCTTTAAAGTTTTCATACCCCTAATCTTATTTATTTACGCCCAAAGTTGTCATAAATTTAGTGTTAAAATAGGAATCTTTTGAGGCTCGTAACTTTAAAATCAATATTTTTTTCAATGTTTCATATTATATCAATGAACCTAGATAATGACGAGATTAATCGATATAATACTTAGTTTTGAGCGTACAGTATCAAATAATGTAGTAGGTAATTACCCTCCTGTTTGTATGAAGAAAGCACCGTCCTGAGCCCCCTTAAGTTTTTTAATGTCCAAAGTTTTCACTTTTCACTTACCTTGAGAGTGAAGTAAATCAAGCGAATTGCCAACAATCGGCCAATGTGTTGGCCCAGGCAATTTGGCCCTTAGTCTTCCCGGTCGGTTGAAACGATGATACACACACAAACTCACGAGGAATATCACAAACCCAGTAAATAATATTAAGAACAACATCGTATGTGAATATTTACTTTGTAGCTATAATTATTATAATATTTTATGTACCTAATTAAGTAGTTAGGTACCTAAGTGGTTTCTGATTCACGTTCTTTATCAATCTGCGCGTGCCGCGAATGTTGATTCAGTTATGTATGTAATATATGCCTATTAGGTATAATTATGTACGGTCACCTCTCTCATAATGTTCTCAAAGGCGTGTGAAGTCTGCCAATCTGCATATTTTGTTCAGCTCAGTAGTGAACCGGGCGATGGTAAATCCATACTTCCATACTAATATTATAAATGCGAAAGTGTGTCTGTCTGTCTGCTAGCCTTTCAGGGCCCATCCGTTCAACCGATTTTGACGAAATTTGATACAGCGATAGCTTGCATCCCGGGGAAGGACATACTTTTTATCCCGGAAAATCGATAACCGGGATTTTCAAAAACCTAAATCCAAGGGGACGAAGTCGCGGGCATCAGCTAGTGTTGATAATACCACTGCTGAGTTAACTACGCGAGTTAGCTCATAGCCGAGGGTCATGACTCATGATCCTTTTCATTCATTACTTACTTAGTGGTGCATTAAATCAAATCAAATCAAATAATTAATTCAAAATAGGTAATAAATTACACTTTTTGATTGTCAGTTATTGGATTTGTAAGATATAGTGGTGATAATTTTTACGCAAACGTAAAACTAAAGCTACGAGGGTTCCAAACGCGCCCAGGTCTGAGAACAGCCCACAACAAACTCAGCCGGGTATTTTTTTCAATCAAATATCTCAAACTATCGGCGGTCCACTACCGAGCACAGGTCTTCTCTCAGAATGAGAATTGTTTACGCCATAGGCCACCACGCTATAGTCCAATACGGATTAGCAGACTTGACATAACTTTTAAAACATTATGGAGAACTCTCAGGGAAGAAGGGTTTCCTCACGATGTTTTCCGCAAGTGCAATTGCCGAAAAGTTAGAGGTCCCGCTGAAACCCACGACTTACCTACGGCTACGTCTTAACTATGTCTATAGACTATCGCCGCTTTACTTCTGATGTTCTCAAACATGTGCGAAGTCTACCAATCCGCACTTGGCCAGCGTGCTGGACTATGGACCCAACCCTTCTTATTCTGAGAGGAGACCCTTGCTCAGTAGCGGCGATGGGTTAATGATGATGATGGCCGGAATATTCTCTTCCAAGCCTCCAAAGACGGCCACCAAGCAGTGGCGTAGCTAGCATTAAGGGCCCTGGGGCAAATAAAAAAATGGGGCCCCACTGCTATCTTAACTGGTTAGGTTTTATCTAGTAAAAATATTAAATATACAAATACATTCACAGAAAGAATTTAGGGGAATTCCCTAGTAACTTTTGAATTTCTCTCAACTGAGTTGCCATGAGTTCGATCGAGATTTTCTGGTAAGGATTCGAGGGCCCCCTAAGCTTTAGTAATGGATATTCGGTGTCGCTTCTACGCCACACGTCCCTCGATTTTATGCGGGGATGAAAAATATTTATATGTAGGTAAGTAGGTATAGACCAGAGCGCTCATCATCGGGTTACAATACGCCTCATATAAGCCTCAATAGCTCAACGGGTAGGAGTGGACTGAAAACCGAAAGGTCGATGGTTCAAACCCCACCCGTTACACTATTGTCGTACCTACACCTAGCACAAGCTTGACGCTTAGTTGGAGAGGAAAGGGGAATATTAGTCATTTAATATGGCTAATATTCTTTAAAAAAAAACCTACGATAATACCTTGAAAAGATTGCCTAAGAAGGTAGGTACCTTAAAAAAAAGGTGCTATCTAAAATAGAGATTCCGAAAGTTCGGCGGTTCAAAGTTCAAACCCCACCTTGTACTATTGTCGTACCTACTTCTAGCACAAGCTTATTTGGAGGGGAAAGAAAAAATCTATACCTTGACGGAGAATTATATTAATGGAGTTTCCCATAATCGGCCAATATGTAGGTCCAGGTATTTTAGCTCTCAAACGTCCTCGTCTGCTGAACCTGTGCTGCAGACACAACACCATAATGTACACCATAATCACGGAAGTTAACACTATAATCAACATGGCTGTGTAGATAAAGTGCTCTACTTATTGGGTAACTTATAATGATTATTTGACAATAAGAATTCTTGAACATTTATTTATTGATGTCACAACTGAACTATGTTCTAATGATAAAATTAATCTAAGCGTCTAACAATTATTGTTGCGACTTTTATTTGGTACTTAATCATTTTTAGGGTTCCGTATAGGGTTCATGATTTCTCGAGCTTATCAATTTCTCGGGTCTCGAGAATTCTCGAGGCTAATTTCTCGGGTCTTCTCGGGTTGTCGAGAAATTTACATTTACGTACGGATTTGTATATTCTTCGGTTCCAATAATGCGATTAATCAACAAATTCAGTGGTTTCCTCTCAAATAAAGTACCAAAATAATTATAAGACTTTTATTGACAGTCTTCAACATAATTAGCTTCTTTTTCTTAAAGAAAACTAAAAAAATAAGCTATTCTGACATTTGTGACTTATACATATATACAATTACAGCACAAGCACAGCATTAAAAAGAAAAAAAATCAACTTAAAACTTCTAGGTTCTTTCTTTTAAACAAAACAAACAATAAACAAAAATTTCAACATGAAAACGTTAACCTTATCCTAACTTATAATTAAATTACAATCACAGCACCATTTTTGGCATGTTAATTAGAAAAAAAAATCAAATGAATTTTTTGCATTTAAAACAAACGGCAAACGCAAATCGTTTTATTTTATAATTTCATAGACTCAAATATGATTTCTCGAGTTCTCGAGTTTTCTCGAGCTTGATTTCCCGGGAACAAAGCCCAACGATTTCCCGGGAATTCTCGGCTCGAGAATTCCCGGGAATGAACCCTAGTTTCCGTACCTCAAAAGTACGCGAATCGCGAGTATTCAGTATCATTTCGTTAATTACCGGCCTGCATTTTACCTACTTAGGTATTTTATTTTATTTTATTTGTTTTTTGCAATCAACACCGATATATACTTACAATATAATTTTACATAATAACAGACTGAAAATAAGGCCAAATAGGATTACAATTTTTTACAGATTACTTAAATAGCTGATATTAAATATAAATTTATAACAGTACGTTTGATAATTTAAACATGCTTTACAATAATATAATAATATGAAAATATAAAAGTCAATTAACTAGTAAAAATACCTAGTAGGTAGGTGATTCACAACATATATATGTGTGTGTGTATGAGTGAGTGTATGTGTGTCTGTATATTATTATGATCGCATCGATTGCATCAGTTTTGATTTGTACCTAGTTATTTTAGTTTAGTATTATAAGAGGAATGTGCAACATCCATATAAACTCAAGAGAGTTTCTGGATGTCAAGCGTAAAATTGTATAATTACTTATTATTTTGCTGAAATAAAGAATTAAAAAAAAAAGGAAAAACGGAACCCTTACAGGATCACTGCATTGTCGGTCTATCAAGAAAAATCTATAGGGTAGGTACCTACTTCCCGGTGACCTAGAATCATGTTTGGCAGGACTTAAGAGGTCTTATAGCATAACTGCTGTACCACCTATAAAACGTGTAGGTACCTGTTTGCAATAATAAATTATGATTAAGTAAAGAAAAAATCCGAAAACCGTGAATTTGTGGTTACATCACAAAAATAATCAAAACTTGTTCATGAACATACCTAATTAGTTTACTAAATCACAGATATAGATGGCGCTGCTGTCATTTTTACTTGCAGTGTTGCACATAAAAGTGTTAAATAGCTTGTACGACAGTACGGAACCCTTCATGTGCGAGTCCGACTCGCACTTGGCCGGTTTCTTAACCAAACGGTAAAAACGGAGCCCTGTTAATGTCATTCTGTTAGGGTTCCGTACCTAAGTACTTAGTATAATAGACCAGCGACCCGCGGCCCCGCAGCTGTTGTTTTATGTCGTGTAAAGTTTGCTATTCACAGTGAATGTAAATACGAAAATTTATTTAAATTGATTTTATATTAATCGAATAAAACTGGTCGTGCAAAAAATGCGTATTTTGGGAAAACTTCGCGATTTTTTTGTATCGAGCCAAATTGTGCCAATCGTGTTTTGGCTTTCGTAATTCACTCAAGAATATTTTTAATTTTTATACCGAACTAGATGATGCCCGCGACTTCATCCGCGTGGATTTAGATTTTTTAAAATCCCCTGGAAACTCTTTGATTTTCCGGGATAAAAAGTAGCCTATGTCATTCCCCGGGATGGAAGCTACCTCTGTACCAAATTTCGTCAAAATCGGTTGAACGGATGCGAGGGGTGCAACGGATTGACGTGATTTTTTGCATGGAAATAGTTTTACCTGGAGAATGACACAGGCTACCTTCTTTTATACTGGAAAATCAAACATTTCCAACGGGATTTTTAAAAACCTAAGTAAATTTACGCAGACAAAGTCGCGGGCATCAGATAGTCATACTATACCTACTTAGGGATATCCACAATTTAATTTTACGCGAAATACCTACGTCCCAAAAGCGGTGTTGAGACAAATTTCAGATATTCAAAGAATCAAGTTTTGGCCTCAAAAACTACAAGTTTATTTATTTTTTAATACTTATCCATACTAATACTAATATTATAAATGCGAAAGTGTGTCTGTCTGTCTGTCTGTGTGCTAGCTTTTCACGGCCCAACAGTTTAACCGATTTATAAGAAATTTGGTACATAGATAGATGATAGATAGCTTGGACATAGGCAACTTTTTATGCCGGAAAATCAAGGAGTTCCCACGGGATTTTTAAAAACCTAAATCCACGCAGACGAAGTCGCGGGCATCCTCTAGTAATATAATATTATCATCAAAAATAATTACAATACGAAGTAATATATCAGTCTATGAATATAATATTAATGCACCACCGTGGCGTGTGGAAGTCCCTACAAGAGACCTATGTCCAGCAGTGGACGTCTATCGGTTGATGATGATGAATGCACCTCACGCTCGCACTTACAGGCCTTATGGAACTAGGACATTAGGCTCCGGTGATGTATGTAACAGTAAAAAAAAAGGATTTGTTTATACATAACTAGCTGATCCCCGCGGCTTCGCCCGCGTAGATTTAGGATTTTAAAGATCCCGTATAGCCTATGTCACTCAGGAATAATGTAGCTTTCTACTGGTGAAAGAATTTTTAAAATCGGTTCAGTAGTTCCAAAGATTACCCCCTACAAACAAACTTAACGACAGTACCTCTTTATATAATAGTATAGATATAGATATAGATAAAATAAATAAAACTATAAAGTTGATTTTAATTTAAACAGGTATTTATTCGTCGTCTAGATCGTATGTGAGTGTGTGTGCTGTGGCGGCTCGCGTCAACAAACGCGTCCGTCCGCGAGCGCGCTTGATCGAGCGAGCGCTTATCGCCAGCCTCCACTTATTCGTCGTCGAATCGTATGTGAGTGTGCGTGGGTTGCGGCGATGCAGGCGTGAGCGCGGGCGGCTCGCTGAGCGCCGCTGCTCGCGCCAGCAGTCGTGTTCGCCCGCGAACGCGCTTGTTCGAGCGAGCGCTCTCCGCCAGCCTCCACTGTTCCTGCTCGTCTGCGCCGCACAGAACTCGGGCGCGGTTGCTTGAATTCGCGCAATACTGTGAAGTAGCAAAACAAAAATTTAATATGAAGCATCTGAATAAGAGCGGGAAAGCCATAATATTGTCTTCGATCTGTCATCTGTCAAATTGCTGAAATTTGCGGTTTGCACGGAAAATACTTTGCCTACAGACCGTTCATTATCACTTGTCCCTTGCCGTCATGTTGGCACCATTACTTTGTATACTTTATTCTAAGAAGTAGGGTTTATTATTGTGTGATTTGCAGTGATGCCAACATAAAGTCAGGGGACAAGTCATAGTGAACGGTCTGTAGTTATTATTGACCTTGCTTGGGTTTTTCCAGGTCTGTCATACTGATATTTTTTAAATTTGCCACGCTTTTCCAGTCACATCTTTCGTTGGCCAGACTATCTTTGGTACTACCACAGTTCACGACTATTAGGGAACTTGTAACAAAACTTGTCGTCACTGGCAGGCGTCAAATGTTACCTATATTTGACGCTAGGAAGCCTATGAAACGCCTATTTTTCTTTGATTTCACGTCACCCATAGCCAAATATTTGACATATCGTTGATTCAGGATCATACCGAGAGTTTCCTCAGTCTAGTTCACTCTGGTAAGTGATATAACCCTACTTATTATATACCTCATATTTTGACAAAACACTATAATATGTACCTATATGTTTTAGTTTTAAGTTATTAGTGGTACCTTACTACCACTTTTATAAGTGACAAAAAAAACCGACTTCAATAACCAGAAAGGTTATTGAAGTCGGTTTTTTTTAATTTTTTTTACGCATTATACTATACATGAATAAATACATAAAATATGTGAGTGTTTACCTCATCCGCAGCTTTGGAGGAATCGAACCGAATGATGACCTCCGATTGACCTTCTTTGACATCGACGTGTTCCACGTGTATATTGGTTTTAATCTGCAAACAAGTTTAACCTTCAAGCGGTTATAGTCTAGTGGTTAAGAGTTCAGTCTCCAATTCACGGGCTCCGGGGTTCGATCTCCTCTAACTTTTAAGAGTTATGTGTGTTTTTCTAAATGTATAAAAGGAAAAGGTGACTGACTGACTGACTGATGTATCAACGCACAGCTCAAACTACTGGCCCATAAGACCCACTCTCCTTTGACACATTAAGTTAAAATGGCCCGTGAGGAGTAATTTTTTACACATTATACTCGTAAATATGTAGTTATATCTTCAGTCGTAGTAACTTACAGTCTTTTTCGTTAGTCTCACGTCCAAGCATGGCTCTGGCAGTGCTTCTTTAACAAAAACCCCCGGAATCTTCTGCAGAGGCTCCACGTTTTTAGCACTGTTGAGATCTTGAGTGCTATATTTTACTGCAAAAAATAAAAAGAACAAGAGCTAGATCCGAACCGTTAAGCCAGTGTTAATTTTTTCCCTTAAATTATTTAGTGTTTGTGTATTGAAGTCGGTTTTTATTTTTTTTGTAAAAAAAATTATTAAGTAAAAATATACCATCAGCTTGTAACTTCAGTCTAGTGCTGACGTTACTAAAATGGCGGCCACGCGCATTAGCAATTTGCGGGACGTATAGTAAGTAAAGGAAAAAAAACCGAAAACCGTGAATTTCTGGTTCCAACACAAAGAAAATATAATTAGTGTAACATGACCAAAAAATTACTATAATAATTTACTAAATCACATCATGATGGCGCTGTCCGACATTAACTTTGAAATCAGTATACCCTTATAATATAAATGCGAAAGTGTATTTGTTTGATGGTTTGTCCTTCAAACACGTCGCAATGGAGCAACGGATTGACGTGGTTATTTGCATGGGTATTTTTATCACGGAAAACCAAAAAGTTCGTGAATTGCAAGAACTGTACGATGGTACAAAACCCTTCGTGTGCGAGTCCAACTCGCACTTGACTGGTTTATTTTATTTTAAAATAACTTACCAGGTTCCACGTCCATAGACGGAGCGGCGGGATCAGGAATACCGGAGTATGCGTGTTTGTTGTTTCGTAAGTTTGTTTTGATGTCTTTCATGTACTTCCTTTGTAGATTCAGATACTTGTTCCTGAGGGACTTCCATTCTGATTTTGGTAGCACCTAGACAAAATTATCTAAATGTATCAATGGAAAAGGTGACTGCCTGACTGATCTATCAGCCTATCGGTGTTTTACAGGATATATTTCGGAGAGTGTGCTCAGGAGCTGTTCGATCTTGTCCCTCCTTCGCCTTTCTACCACCGTACCGCAAGACGCCGGACGAGTTTCCACCCCTATGTCGTCAACATTCCATCTTCGCGTACGAAACGCTTTGCGTCATCATTCCTTATACGCATGGCTAGGGTCTGGAATACTCTTCCTAGATCAGTGTTTCCTGTCAATTATAATCCGGGTATCTTTAAAACAAGAGTGAATAGGCACCTTCTAGGCAAACGCGTCCCATCTTAGGTCACATCATCACTTCCCATCAGGTGTGATCGTGGTCAAGCGTGCGCCTATAATTAATAAAAAAAAAATCAACGCACAGCTCAAACTACTGGAATGGCTGAAATTTGGGATGCAGATAGCTACAGTACGCGGCCAAAAGTGATGAACATCTTTAGAAGGAGATAGCAGATTTGTAGAGCACTGTCTCGGTCGTTGAGTCCGACAAAACATCATATGGGTATGAGTGACAGACAACGCTTTACAAAGCCGAAATGAGATCACAATCGAAGTATAGCGGCGCGATTGCGGTAGAATGACAGCCACAATGTCACGATCGCGATCACCTCTGATTGGCTGATGCTCACTCACCATTGGCTACAATGTATTGCTGCAAGAAGAATCACACAAATTCAGCCCATCACAACACTTGAGAATAATGATTATGCGGTTTTTACGAAATCGACCTACAGATTGCAGAAAAACTTTATCCTGTCAAACTGTTAAAGCGGTTTAGAAATAATCTATCTTGGTTTAGAGACCCTGTTTAAATATGAGCAGATTGTAAAAATTATGTAGCAACCCACCTGTAAGCCCCATAGGGCACCTTTAGGGGCTTCACCTTTCGCTAGGGCTTTGGATTTGCCCTTTTCCTTGGCAGAGCGCTTTTTGAGTTTTTTCTTCCTCTGCGTACTGTCTGCAGCTTTGCCTTCATCCTGACTGGTCATCTCATCTTTGGATTCTTGTTCTACGTCTGTGTTTTTTCCTTCCTGTGAAATCCACACTAATATTATAAATTCAATAGCTCAACAGGTAAAGGAGTGGACTAAAAACCAAAAAAAAAAAAAAATCAAGTGCCTCAATAGCTCAACAGGTAAAGGAGTGGACTGAAAACCGAAAAAGGTCGACGCTTCAAATCCCGCCCGTTGCACTATTGTCGTACCTACTCCTAGTACAAGCTTGACGCTTAGTTGGAGAGGAAAGGGGAATATTAGTTGTTTAACATGGCTAATATTCTTTTTAAAATAAAAATGCGAAAGTGTGCCAGTCAGTATTTTTACGGCTCATCTGTTTAGCTAAATTCTGTTCTGTCAAGTTTAAATAAAAATATTCTATTAATTATGTAATCCATACTAATATTATAAATGCGAAAGTGTGTCTGTCATGTCTGACTGTCTGCTAACTTTTCACGGCTCAACCATTCAACCGATTTTGACGAAATTTGGTACAGAGATAGCTTGCATCCCGGGGAAGGACATAGGCTACTTTTTATCCTGAAAAATTGAAGAGTTCCCACAGGATTTTTAAAAACCTAAATCGCGAACGAAGTCGCGGGCATTATCTAGTTATAATATAATGCTTACTTCACTTGGAGTAGTCACAATTTTGTTTTCTTCCTGAAAAAAAATTACAAGTTGGTGAAATGATGTGGTCACTTTATTTCAGAATTTCATTTTTATTTTTTTCCAGAAACTCATAAACTTTGCCTCTTTATTATAATATGTATTAGTATAGATCTTCTTTTTTCTTTATTCATTATAGGTAGACGCTTGACCACAATCACACCTGATGGGAAGTGATGATGTGGTTAGGCCACATCATGATGCCTCCTACTTAATATTATAAATGTGAAAGTGTGGATGTTTGTATATTTGTTACTATCACGCAAAAACGGCTGAACGGATTTGGATGAAATTTGGAATGGAGATAGATTATACCCTGGATTATCACATAGGCTACTTTTTATCCCGGAAAATCAAAGAGTTCCCACGCGATTTTGAAAGATGTAAATCCACGCGGACGAACTCGCGGGCATCAGCTAGTATGCTGTAAAATCAGGCTAATTAGAATTGCATATTTTACAAAATAATTGATTTATTTAAATCAAAAATTAATTTTCAAAAACTAATAATAATTGATTGTAATAAACTATTGCTTACAGTGCGTGTCCTCTTTTCATTATCTGACTCTTGATCTTGTTTCAACTCTAGTGTCTTTGGTGGTTTTTTATCTCTCTTTTTCGCCTTCTTCTTAGGTGGTTCATATTCCTCTTTAACATGAGGGATATTATCTGGGCGGTTATCATGATTTTTATCCGGGTTATCATGGTTATCAGGGTTATCTTCGCTATCAACGCTGAACATTTTGATTGATGACAATTCTTCTGGTGGCATACATGATGGTAGCTTGCAGCCCATTTTGTTGAATGCATTCATGCAATTCTGTGCATCTTGAGGTTTAGCGAATTCTATGAAAGCGAAACCCTGTCGATAAAAACGTGAACTGATATAATAGGTAGACACCTTAAGCTGGAGATTGACTTTGGTTGGTTCCAACATTTGGTGTAATGTATCAAGTTTAAGCTGGGATAGCCTAGTGGTTAGGACGTCCGCCTTCTAATCGGAGGTCGGGGGTTCGATCCCGGGCGCGCGCGCACCTTTAATTTTATGAAGTTATGTTAGTTTTAATTATATTAAATATCACTTGCTTTAACAGTAAAGGAAAACGTCGTGAGGATACCTGCATGCCTGAGAGTTCTCCATAATGTTCGCAAAGGTGTGTGAAGTCTACCAATCCACACATGGCCAGCGTGGTAGACTATGGCCAAAACCCTTCTCACTCCGAGAGGAGACCCGTACTGCGTAGTGAGCTGGTGATGGATTCGCGGCGAGCGCCGCGTGCTCCACTCGATTGTCGGTTTTTTCGCGAAATTTCCTTTGAGTGTTAGATTACAAGTCAGTGCTTGTTGTGGGTGTGGACAAAAAATAGGGCATTTTATAAAATTATAAGTATACTATATACCATTAGTCAATTAATTTTACAGCTTCACTTAAATCCACACTTATGGAATGCTTTTCTTATATTAAGTGCAATAATACACTTTGCATGGCATGAAAATGGACTAAAAAGTGTGTTGGTTTGGCCTGATGTGATGATTTTATACATGGATATTTTTAAAGACTTTCGCTAATCTTTATTCTAATATTAACTGACACCTGCGACTTCATCCTCATGGATTTAGGTTTTAAAAAATCCTGTGGGAACTCTGTGATTTTCCAGGACAAAATGCCTATATCACTCGCCAGGTTTCTTACTTTACTCATGCAAAAAATCACGTCAACCCATTGCTGAAGGACAAACCATAAAACAGACACACTATTGCATTTATAATATGAGTAGTGATATAGTTAAAGACCTAGAGATTACAAGCTATTTTTAATTCTATGAAATCAAAGACTCACAGGTTTTTTGAAAATACCTAAACCCATGCAGACAAAGTAACTGACATCAGCTAGTAAATGATAAAGAAACATGCCTTGATTTTATTTGAATTCTTGAACTTAGGTAATGATATGTAGGCAACTTGGCCATAATCAGAGAAAATCCTCTCTAGCCATTCTCTACTTGCTGTTACAGGTATTGACTCCACATAAACTGTTCGCAAGTCAGCATCATAGGGCATCATTGGAGTTTTTCTTTTTACCTAGAAAAAAAATTCAACAATGGTTAAGTAGGTCTAGTGGCATCACATTAAAATACATCTTTGCGGGAGAATGACAGCTACAATGTCACAATTGCAATCACCTCTGATTGGTTGACACTCGCTAACTATTGGCTACAATGCATTGTTGCAACAAGAATCACACAAATTCAGCCAATCAGAACAATTGAGATTGTCATGATGATTGATGATTGATGCAGGTTTTAGACAATCGCCCTACTGCAAAACGCTGAAGTGGGAAGTTCCCCATTAGGTTTTGATTCCTTTGATTGGATCTTGTCAGACACGACGGACAGACAGACAATGAAGTACTGTTATAAGGGTTCCTTTTATACTATTGAGGTATGTAAAATTGTAAACCTAAAAATGAAATTTACTCACTTTTTGTTTATCTTCTGATAACTCTAACAATGTAGAGTGCTTCATTGCCTTCACGATATCGTTCGCATCCTGGGTCAGAGAGCGGATTTTGTTAAACTTCAAGAATTCAGTGACCGGCACAAAAGGGTCGCTCTTTACCAAATCCCCGAGAAACCTATCCTTACTTAGATTAGCATCGCTAAAATAAAACTCCATTTGCTTCATAATATTTTCATAAATTTGTTTTTTCCGATGTCGCACCCTTTTACGAGGGCTTTCGTGTTTGGTTGGTGGTTCCGAAACATCAGTATGTGATTCCATTTACAAGGTTTTATATGCCTTTTTCTGGCGTAAATTAATTGTACACTAAACTATGTGCACGCTAAGTACATCAAGTCCATTTATTATGTAAAAATAATGCAAAATACTGTAGATAATAGATTTAAAAATAAGTGATAGAAAATCCCACAAGCAAGGTGCCGAACGCCAAAACTTTTTCAATTCAATTCAATTCCCAATTATTGCAAAAACTTTTTCTTGTTCTTCTTAATTTGCTTTATGGCTTAAAACTTCAAAATCATAATTGACACTTGACAGTGACAGTTGTCTGACAATGAGAGGTAAAGTTACGGGTTCGGTTTTGTTATGATGCTTCTACACGTCCTGTAAGTCTTGGATTGCTTGGAATCCAGCGCAGAAGGAGTTGAACAGAATGAATAAATTGTCTGTGGTATAGATGTATTTTATCTGTGGACTACACACTCTATAGGCCAAAAATTAGTCTATGCCTACTCGCAAAAAAAAAACCAAACAAACAATTTATTCCCCAACCAGTGGTTTTCATATATTTTCTGATAATTTATTTCGATCGAAATTAACAAATAGTGAAAGTAGATGAACATTAATATTATTATGTATCTAGAAAATTATTTAAAAACTGAGAAAGTTATTGAAATGTGAAACAAAATGAGTGAAAGATCAATAGCGGTAAGTAAACGCTTGCAAACATTTTGCAAATCGATTTGTTATGAAGGTATGAAAATCTCGAGAGTGAACAAGCATTAACTCGATAAAGGCTTAATTTCAGTTGTAAACTAAAACAGCTAAAAAATTTAAATTGTGAGATTAATTTTCACTAGATAGGTAGATACTTACATAATATTATATCGAATGCGCATATTTTTAGAATGTTATGGTGAATTTAATATTATAAGTAGGTACCTAATTTTTTTTAACTCGAAGATATATTCTACCTCCTACCATTTGTTGTACCTAGTGTAGACTTTAAGCGACAGGTCGAGTTGGCAATCGGCACACCCCCACGTCACCCGCGCTTGCCCGCACCGGGTTAGCGTGGGGGGGCTGTGCGGATGTGCGGGGCGTTTGCCACTTCAACCTGTCGCGTAGGTACTATATACCTACTAAGCAGGTATTCCAAATAAGTACCTACCGGATATTCGAATTTTTGAAAGGGTTCCTTCAGGTGTAAGTGTGTGACATAATAAACCTAGGTAGGTATTTATAAGTAACACGACCTCCCTGGCGTATTGGTGAGCGCTGTTTTATAAGTTAGAGGTCTTGGGTTCGAGTCCCGGGAGTATAAATTTTGGAATTCATACCTAATTCCTAAATTGTCTCTAGTCAGAGGGTACCTATAGCACTGGCCGTGCCATACCCTCCGTGGCCGTAAGGCCCGATATCCACCTAAGCGGAGAGGAGACGAGATGCGTTCAATCAACCAATCAGATCAAAATAGATGACGTGAAAAAATTATCACGTCATTTTTAAAAATCGGATTGGGTTACTGCACACATCTCCTCTCCGCTCCGCTTAGGTGGATACCGGGCCCTAGCGTTTCGGCTTCATTCCGTCCATAAAAAAAGGTAGTGTAGGTACCTACCTACCTACTAAAAAAAGATAAGGGGTATGGGCAAATAAAACTGCTATGACCCTTTCCAATAGCAGGCTTGCATCTTGGACTGCATCATCATCATTTACCAGCAGGAGAAATCTCAGTCAAGGGTGAGGGTAGTCGAATAAAATAAAATAAAAACTTTTTTATACTTATGGTTAGTTTTGAACTTTTTGTATTTCATATTATTATTAGCTATAGTCCGCGACAGGTTGTATTGGCAACATTCCCCGATTGCAATTTCAACCTGTCCCATACTATACTGCATTCATTCATTTCAACCACAGAAGATTAAAATAATGTACTTGAGTACCTATTATATTTTTTAATTTCAGTCTCGTCCAAGCTTTGAACAAGTTGTTGCCATAGTTGATTTCATGGAAAATCACAGATCATTAGCTCTTGGGAAAATGAGAGGTTTGGAGGGACGCGATGAAAGCAAGAGGCTCTGGCTTAAACTCACCAGGATCGTAAATAATATTATGGGACCTACTCGGCCTATGAAATCTTGGATCAAAGTAATTATGTTTATTGCTAGTCTAGCCCTGTAGGCAGCAAGGTGGGCTAGTAATATTGACATACATTAAAAAGTTTGATTTATACAAAAATAAAAACCTATCAAGTGCGTGTGAGACTCATACACGAAGGATTCCGTACCATGGTACAAAAATAACACTTAATTTTTTTTAATTTCATTCACTTCATTTCAAATCTCACCCTTAGTAATAGGGTCCTGTTGGCACCCTTCGGGTACGGAACCCTAAAAATGAGTTTTTAATTTTTAAATAAGTATGAATATTACCTATAAGTAATATGAATACTCTTATTATTATAATCTATATACTCTTATTATTATAATATATAATTTTATAAGAATATAATAATCTTATTTTTTTTTTCCATTTTAGTACTGGGCGGACAAAAAGTCTACAGTTAGATCAAAAGTTGAGTCTGGGGGTGGTGACCCAAACATTTTATGTTCTAATGTAGAGAAAAAAATATGGGATCTGTTTCTAGCTACTAAAGATAAAACTGCTCGTAAGCAGAGATTAAAAAAAAATAAACCAGGTAGGCATACAGTTTTACTGCTTTTTTAAGTCAACATTTTATTAAACAAATTATTTTTACCTTTTTATCAATTAAGTAAATGCCTTTAAAATAGGGTAACACTGTTTAAAGCAAAAGTAATTTAATATTGATAAAATGGTAGGTAGGTAAGTTATTATATATAAATATATAAAATGAAAGGGTGACTGACTGACTGACTGACTGATCTATCAACGCACAGCTCTAATTACTGGACGGATCGGGCTGAAATTTGACATGCAGATAGCTATTATAACATAGGCATCCGCTAAGAAAGGATTTTTGAAAATTCAACCCCTAAGGGTGTAAAATAGGGGTTTGAAATTTCTGTAGTCCACGCGAACGAAGTAGCGGGCATAAGCTAGTTACACTATATAATTCTAAACCTTATCAAATAAAATTTAATATAAGAAGATTTTTATTTAATTTGTATGAATATACTTAATTTAGTTATTATATTATGTTTTCGATTAAAAGAAACAATAGAAATAAATGCTTATTCTAGTATCACAAAAAATAATAAGGCCCAACACACACCTGCAGAGTGAAGTGGAGCTCTTTCAATTTCCCCCGTGTTTTGTTTTCATTATACCAACCATATTATCTTAAAGTAAATAAATCTGAAATTAGGTTCTTATCTAATAAATTAAGATTTGTCTTAGGTCCACTCCACTCCGTAAGAATGCGTCGGACCTAAGAGTCATTCAAGGGTAGCTTGGAGTAGTCATGAGTCATGACTCGTGGCCAAACTGCTCTAAGAATATAATGTATGGTCGCTCTAAGAATGTGTATTTCAATGTCATATTGTAATAGTTGATGCCTGCGATTTCATCAGCTTGGATGTAGGTTTTTTAAAATCCCTCGGGACCTCTTTGATTTTTTATTCAGGATAAAAAAGTAAACAATAAAAAAAGTAAAGGTAAAAAAAGTCTCCGTACGTCTGTAAAAACCTGGTAGAGGGATGCGAACTATTGTTCTACCAGATTTCGTCAAAATTGGTTAAGCGGATGGGCCTTGAAAAGGTAATAAGACACAGTATGTATCGCATTCATAATAATACTAGCTGTTGCCCGTGACTTCGTCCGCGCCCCGCGATCTTTTCCCGTGGATGTTCCAAAAAATTTCTTTCATACAAACCAAAAAGAATTAATCAGTTTGGAAGTTATGCGCTTGCATACATTTCGGCGATTCATTTTTATTTATAAAGATTAGTATGAATTTTCAGCGAGCCGCAGTAACTCTGTGAAGTTGGAGCCGCAATTCTCGGAGGTGCCGGAGTTCGACGATGATGAAACTGATCAGAATCACGACGAACCAGCTCTCGAGTTCGATGAGCCAGCGCTCGACTTCGAAGAACCAGCGCTCGACTTTGAGGACCGCCAGATGATCGTTATGGAGAAGCTGGTGTGTAACAACCATTATTATTTTTATTGGATACAGATATTGTGTTATATAGTTACATACCTATTCCAGTCCAGTTGTACAGATGATATGGCGTAGACTGTTTTCAAATATAAGGTTTCTGACTTGAAACTTTTTATTTTATTTTAGTTGGAAAACCAACAGCTTAAATTGATGTAAATAATCTTAGAATTAGGTAACTAGGAGCTAATAATAGATTTTCACAGTTTTAGGCGTTAACTTTCGTACGACTAACGTTACTTCCGTCCGTCCGTATTTAAAATAGTCGCCAGATAGAGAAGAAAGCCAATTAATATTGCATTGTCGATAATTGCCATCCAGTTTCAACCTATGTTTGAAATTTTAAATCCGTAGCTCTTATTGATAAGTTAGATTACTTAGAAAAACAAACAAACAAGAAAGCGAGCTCACGCGTATTTCGTTATGCTTCAACCACATGTAAAGGTTCAATATACCTAATAAATACTTAGTTGTAAGTTAGAATAATAAACAGTATTTTGGCTGTGCACATTTCCATTTTTAGTCATTAGTGCATAATTGCATACATTCCTCTACCATGCATATTTTGGCATTTTGATAGTGCATATATTCCGATGTCCAGTTATTATGTACTTACTAAGCATTTTTTTGTATTTCAGGTGAAAGTGATGTCGGAGCAAGCGGCTGCCATGACGCAGTTAGCTAACGCGTCGCAAGTCAACGCGCAGTCAATGGAGAGGTTGGCCGACGCTTCGCAAATACAAGTAAGCAACTATTATTTAACTAGTGGTTTACTCTGAACAAAGTACCTACCTACTACGCGTTCTATTGTAGAGGGTATTTACAAGTGATAAGTAAAAACTATTTTTTTTCACTTTTGCTTGTGAGATAATAAATTTTACTCAAACCATACTACCACAACACAAACAACCAAAAGCCGTATTAATTTTGGGGTGCCTTTCCACTGAAGCGGAGCGTAGCGGAGACTGTTTTAATAAGATTATTGGAATTGAACCTGATTGGTTTATTGAACACGTCTCCGCTCTGTATTAATGAAAATGCACCCCTAGGGCCCACACTGATCTGCTGAGGCATTTTGCATAGTGTCAACATGTGGCGACCGCCACAATAACGTAAGTCGATAATGCAGTGAAAAACGCTCTCCGCTGTGCCTCGCCAGATGTGCGCCGGCCCTTAGTCTGCAGGCCAGCTGGGAGCGGGTGCGTCCTGCGGGACGGCCAGCGGGCGTGACGCCATACTCCCGATCCGCTCTCGATTAGGATGCGTCCGCGCGTCTTCCTTCCAATTTATTGTAAATATTAAGTTTTTTCTACACGCTGGCCGCCCGCAGAACGCGTCCGCTCCCGCCTGGGCCGCAGACTTACTGTACTATTGTTATCCAGGCTCGGGCGATAGAACGGGTCGCGAGCACATTCGAGTCGATAAGCGTGGCCGCACACAACGTGGGCAGTGCGCTGGTCGATATCGACGCCACTCTCAAGCGCTTCTACAACACTGCGCCCACTTAGCATAGGTATATGTAGGAATTAAGTTTATTATCATTGAACGAGTGAGTGAATGACTGATTGAATGGATGGATCCAGACTCGGGCGATAGAACGGGTCGCAAGCACGTTCGAGTCGATAAGCGTGGCCACACACAACGTGGGCAGTGCGCTGGTCGATATCGACGCCACTCTCAAGCGCTTCTACAACACTGCACCCACTTAGCATAGGTATATGTAGGAATTAAGTTAAGTGAGTGTCATTGAACGAGTGAGTGATCTGAATGTTCCCGATATTTAAAAAAGAACTGATTTCTTAATAAGTACTTTTTTATTTTTAAACGCGTATATTTTACATAATATTAATATTATTAACATAATTTGTGTTTGAATAATACCTATGAATATTAATTAATTATGTAAGGTGTGCCCACCTTACATAATTAATTAATAATATCTTAACTTTCATTTAATTTTAATTTTGTATAGGTAATAATACTTAGTAAACCAAAATAGTTATTTATTATTTTACTTATAAAGTAAAATTAATAATTATTTTGGGTTTTAAACATTGTTAAATATGTAACTAGTGTGAATATTATATAACACTTGTAAATGTAAATACAATAAGTATTTCTGCGTTTCATTAAAGTATTTTTAACAATTTTACGTTGTTTTGTACATTTGTTTCGTATATTATAACTGCAAGTTTGTACTTATAAAGCCTGGACTGGAATCAACCTGAGGCGCGCCAAATAATTTATTTATTTATTTATTATTTATTTATATGACGTTTGGTCGGTCTCACCGACAGAGAGAGTACATTATTCTGCCACGTATTTACTCTTTGAGCCGAATCGAGCCAAAACACGTTCTGTAGTCGTTTTCGTTTGCTTTTATGTGCACATGTATAAGTCCTGCAGATTGCTATTGCGCTGGAACCATGTCTCATTAACATCGAACTGACGTCATTTTGACGTCAGCTGAAATAAAAATATAGGTACCATCAGCTCGAAACTTTAGTAAACAAAAGACACGCTTCTTGTGGTAAATATAAAATAATCAAAAATTTGAAATTGGCGCGCGCAAGGGCTGCGATCAACATAATAATTACCTATAAGTAGGTACCTACTACTCGTGCGCAATAAGTTGAGACCTGGGGGGCGGTGACGCCACAGACGCGTGGTTGTACTGTAGACAAAAATCGGAGCGCGAGACTAAGATGTTAAAAAAATGGCGTTGTCTACAGTACAACACGGGAACTTGAGGGGAAGTTACAGGGCAAGCGGGCGGAGAGTTGCATTCCAGGCGAGTCTCAACTTATCGCGCACGGGTAGTACCTACCTACCTACTATTATTATCTAACTACTATAGAATACAAATTAAATGCAAACCATTACACAAACTAGTGATACTACCTAAGTAACACTTCTAACAATACTTCACCATTTTAACATAATATACTTACTTACAATTTACATAATTATACAATCTATTATTACCAATATTTATTTAGGTAAGCCTGAAACACAAAGCGCGAACGTCACGTCATAGCTCGGTATATTACGGTTGAGATGGCAATCGGGGTATGAGGCGGGGGGACGCCCCGCACACCCGCACGTCTCCGCGCTATCCCGCACCGGGTTAGCGCGGGGGTTTACGGGGCGTCCCCACGCCTATTGCCATCTCGACCTGTTGCGTTCTATACATGTCGTACACATAATACGGTATTTGACAACTAGTCAAATCAGTAACTTTTTATCAAACGTCAAAACGCGCGCTTAGTATGCGAGATTCTATGAAATACCGGTGTGTGACGTCACAATCATTTGACGTGCTTTTTTTAGTTTAATCGATAATTTAAAATGGTTATTACACTTAAAACCAACAAAGGACGTGGATTTTACGTATTTTGGAAGACCCTCTATTTATATATATCACTGAGAAATAATTTATTTTTGATGTAGTCAAATACCCAATTATGTAAAACAAAAGATTGTATGAAGCACACCGCACTGCGCGAGTTCCAGTGTGAACTTCATAACACATTTCCAGGACATGACACACAGACATGTATTTCAGGCGTTAGTGTGTATTTACAGCTGATGCCAAACTTTATGATCGCTCTGAAGTTGTTGTTTACGGTACAATTTCCGACCCGAAAGGAATACGCGGTACGCGGGCGTATGCTCTATTCTCGCTCTCCGCTGATACTTGTATGTTTAGAATTAAAATGCGACGGTACTCACAGCGATCAAGAAGTTTGGCGTCACATTATTGTATATCTGGTCTATCGTTTAAGTGTGACGGTTCCTGAGGTACGACAAGCTGCGCCGTGCGGGAGGGTCACAGTTAAGTCGCCCTCATGTACTGCGCAACTACGTCAGGTACCTATGTCAGAGATAATATATTAACAAGTAATATTATCTCTGCCTATGTACAGTACTGCCAAAAGTGATGAACATCGATCTTTAGAAGGAGACAGCAGATTAGTAGAGCACTGTCTCGGTCGTTGAGACTGACAAAGCGTCATATGGGTATGAGTGACAGAGACAACGCTCTACAAAGATGAAATGTCATTTTAAAGGTCGATGTTCATCACTTTCGGCCGCGTACTGTATAATGGTAGGTTTATACAGTCGTGGAATGTGCCAAACTACTCGTCATCGTCATCACCTCACAAACTTGAGGAGCGTAGACAGCGGCGACCTGTTGGTGTCCGGCATCATGCCTCTACTGCCCATGCTGTATGGAGGATGGCTGTTTGTGCGGAAGAAAAAGTTGCCGCGAGCCCTAAAATATAAAATAAAAAAACCGGTCAAGCGCGAGTCGAACTCGCAAACGAAGGGTTCCATACCATCGTATTTTCACATTTTTATATGCAACACTTTAATGACAAGTCAATGACAACAGCGCCATCTATATTTCTTTCAGTATTTCTTTTATTTTTTTAATGGTGATATAGGTTTTTTTTCACACGTTCATAAATTCACGGTTTTTGGGATTTTTCCCTTTACTTGTGCTATAAGATCTACCTACGGGACGTAGGTACGCTATATGTAGGTTTTCTTGACAGACACGACAGCCAGACAACAAAGTGATCGGTCCTATAAGGGTTCCTTTTTCCTTTTGAGGTACGAAACCCTAAAAATGGCATATAAATCTTTATCGGATGGGTTCGAAACTAGTCGGGATAAAGTCGACTAGACACGTGAGTACAGCCGGGATAGATATTATTTATAATATAAATCATTAGCCTAAAATGGCAATTTGGAGATTTATAACTTCTGAATTTGATCTAGTCTGGCCTGGGGGGGCTTCGGCCGTGGCTAGTTACCGGCAAGTGATTTGGCGTTCCGGTGCGATGTTCGCTAAAAGTCCGGATTACTAAACCCGCCATCAAAATCAAACAAATTTTGGTTTAAATGTTAATTTATCGAAAAAATGACACAGCGAATCTAAATATATAAAAAGAAAAGGTGACTGACTGACTGATCTATCAACGCATAGCTCAAACTAGTGGACGGATCGGGGTGGGCATGCAGATTATGACGTAAGCTATTATGACGTAGGCATCCGCTAAGAAAGGATTTTTGAAAATTCAACCCCTAAGTGGGTGAAATAGGGGTTTGACATTTGTGTAGTCCACGCGGACGAAATCGCGGGCATAAGCTTTGCTTATAAATAGGCTACTTGACATTTTTTTTAAGTTGGTCTTAAATGGTTAATATTTGTCCTATTATATCAAAAAAATTAACACTATATTTTTTTGCGCCCTAAAAACCGTAAAACTTTAATTTAAAAAAATATTTTTCTTAGACAGGTGAAAACACTGTCGGCCATGTTTGGCCGATAGATTATCTGTGCTCTGACGTCATGCATTTGTAAACAACAGCATAACCACAGAGTACATTATATATACTGAGCATAACCTACCAAAGTTTAATAAACATGACTTCTATACTAGTTTACATGAAAAATATAGTAATTATCGTTATTGCATCATCCGAGAATGTAAAAAACGCATCGATAAAGACCACAGGAAAGTTGTGGATTAGAGTGCCCAGTGAAATAAATATACGTAACACGCAAAGACTTGCTTAAAGGGATCCTATATGACTAACGACTTCAACCCAAATTTTTATTTTTGCAAAGATCACTTTGTTGTAAGTCTTACTTAATAACTTATTCAATTTATAAAGAGAAAACGATATTTTTTTACGTTTACTATGAGTTTTTAGAAATATATAAAAACTAGCTTATGCTCGTGACTTCGCCCGCGTGGACTTCATAAATTTCAAACCTCCATTTAACCCACTCAGAGGTGGAATTTCAAAAAATCCTTTCCTAGTGGATACCTTCTCTTTACCTACAAAGAACACACTCACCAAATTTCATGTATCTAGGCCCAGCTGTTTAGATGTTTAGGCTGTGCGTTGATATATAAGTTAGTCAGGACTCTAAATTTTATATATATGGATACTACGTTAGTCCCCGCGTGACATAGGACTGACATTTCTTTGTTTACATATTTAATGACGTCACATCATGGCTGACAGCGTTTTCTGCGTTTCAAATAAAAATAAAAATTGTATTTTTTTAAATTGGATTTATATATCCATCCTGCGTTTTTAATAATTGTTATTGATATATTTCGTTGTTTTAAGCAAAATACTATATAAATAATCATTTATTGGACGAAATTAGATATGAGTCAAGTAGCCTATTGCTTTTTGGGCAAAGTATCAATAAGTGGCAAAGTCGGCTAGTGTGACGGTAACTGAACCATTTAGAACGTCTTATTTAGGAAGGTGGAATAAGCCCTTTATGATCATCCTTCCATCCAAATAAGCTGTGATAGCCTAGTGGTTAGGACGTCCGCCTTCTAATCGGAGGTCGGGGGTTCGATCCCGGGCATGCACCTCTAACTTTTCGGAGTTATGTGCGTTTTAAATGTCAATTGCTTTAACGGTGAAGGAAAACATCGTGAGGAAACCTGCATGCCCGAGAGTTCTCCATAAACATAATGTTCTCAAAGGTGTGTGAAGTCTACCAATCCGCACATGGCCAGCGTGGTAGACTATAGCCAAAACCCTTTTCACTCTGAGAGGAGACCCGTGCTCTGTATTGAGCCGGCGATGGGATGATGATGATGATGATCATCCTTACCGAGTATTTGCCAATTCCCCCATGTACATTGTGGTGCTAGGTGGTTGTTTCAGAGACAGCCAAGCGTCGTGGTTTTCAGCTGGCGTCGCCGGGAACGCGGTTCCTGAATGTATGGACTCTACCAGATATCGCCATGAACGATCGTGACTGCAGAGATCTACAAGTTCAATAATTCCTGGTCAATCATCAAAACCCCCACTAGGTGGACGGACGACATCAGTACCCTTAGTACGAGATTTTATGTCTTACCAACGTTGATAGTATTCGAGAGTCGAAAACCTTCCGCATTATAGTAAACTGGATCTTAATTGCCTTGTTTTAAAGCTCAAGTTTGTCTACACATCTACAGCCAGCGCTCCAAGCGGAAACGTTGCGAAAATAAAATCAGTGGCCTTAAATTTTTGACTTCAATTCAAGGCTCTTTAGGTCCATTTTGCTTTGATGGTATTGTGTTACGACTCTCGAATTCTAGCAACGTTTGGTAAGACGTAAAATCTTATACTAAGCGTAGACGAGTGGAAGGGAGCCGCTGGATTCAGGCGGCGCAAGACCGTGGCGTGTGGAAGTCTCTACAAGTGACCTATGTCTATCAGTTGATGATGACGATGATGATGAATCACAAAAAAATACGTCTTTCTCATTATGTAAGTACAGTAGGTACGCGATAGGTCGAGATAGCAATCGGGGTGGGAACGTCCCGCACACCCGCACGGCCCCCGCGTTAACCAGGTTAACCAGGAGCGCGGATGACGTGCGGGGGTCCGTGGGTGATGTGCGGCTGTGCAGGAGGTCCCCCACCTCATACCTCCAATTGCCATCTTGACCTGTCGCGTTTTGTATAGGTGGTGAAATATTATTCCAACATTCAGCGACTAAGTAGTCAAGTACAATTTAAAGTCAAGTACAATTTAAAAAAATACAATAAGTTGGATAAAAAACTGGTGATAGCTAAAGAAGAAGGTTTTTAGAAGTTAATTAGGTAAGTACCTATGTGTATTTCAATCAATTAAAATATATCACTTGGTATGAAGAAAAGTGAAGGAAAACATGCCTGAGACTTCTCCATAATGTTGTCAAATGTGTGAAGTCTGCCCACCCGCACTTGTTTAGCGTGGTGGACTAGACCTTAATCTTTCTCATTGAGAGGAGAGAGGTTAAGATAAAGTCGAGTTGATACTTTAGATGTGGCAGGCGCGCTGATTGGCCCGTTACAGATTTTACAGGGATGGCAAAAGGGATCCTACCTGGCGTTATAGTTTTAGTTGGGCCATTATGAACGTGCGAACTGAGCCATAAATCATTTTTATCAGACCTTTCGCTCGCACTTACAAGATGTTCTGGTGTTGTGTGTACCATTAAAAAAAGGATTTGTCGATAGTTGATAACAGGTTACAAAGAGCGAAGGGAAACAAATAAAAAAGTAGCTACTTTGGACGAACGGCATCCCTTTATCGACAACGACTTCTGCGGCATTCTCACTCCTTATGACCGTAATGATTTATGACCCTACTAGATGATGCTCGCGACTTCGTCCGCGTGGATTTAGGTCTCTAAAAATCCTGTGGGAACTCTTTGGTTTTTCGGGATAAAAAGTAGCCTATGACCTTCCCTGGGATGTAAGTAGGATGTAACTCTGCAACAAATTTCATCAAAATCGGATAAACTGTTGGGCCGTGAAAAGCTAGCAGACAGACAGACAGACGCACTTTCGCATTTATAATATTATAAGTATGGATATAAAATTAACTCGCACGTTCGTAATGGCCTATCTATAGGTAGGGCGTACTGCATAAAAGCATGAATTTCTTATTTTATTACCTTCAGGAGTAAACATGTCGAACTTCCCACTTGGGCACCCGGGTTGCATGCCGTCATCAACGGAGTAGTTGGGCCACCAGTCAACCGTTCCCGTGGACTTGCTGGTGCCGTATTTCCCTGGGTTGGTGTGGATGATGTCCACGAACTTCGCGCATGTCCGATCCAAGCCGGATTGTATGGAAAACATGCCATCGAAGAATGCTCGGGCTGGATCCAAACCAGTGATCCTGAATCATGAAAAATGTTTATCGGTATGATTTTTAATGTACCTACATTTGGCCTAGGTTCTTATTTATTCTAAGGACTTCTAGTGCTGTAATAGTGTGCCTGTTTATTTGTTTGTAAATCACGCAAAAACTGCTGGACCGATTGAGATGTCCCCTACGCCTGCATAGCCAGTATAGCCGTCAGGATTGGGCTTAGAGTGTCCCATGAGTTGCACTTTGCTCATGTTCAGACCAGCTCGTGAACGAAGCAAGTGTATACTTAGTAAGTATCCTTACCTGGTCATGAGCAGTGGCCCGTAATAGCCTAGTGGTTAAGACGTCCGCCTCATATTCGGGAGGTCGAAGGTGCGATTCGGGGTACGCACCTCTAACTTTTTAGAGTTACGTGTGCTTTTAACCGACTTCAAAAAAAGGAGGAGGTTCTCAATTCGTCGGAATCTTTTTTTTTAAGCAGTCAAATATCACTTGTTCTAACGGTGAATGAAAATATCTTGAGGAAACCTGCATGCTTGAGAGTCTCAAAAGTGTGTGAAGTCTGCCAATCCGCACTTGGCCAGCGAAAAAGAATAGAATGAGAAGGGAGAGAGGAGATCCGTACTCACTAGTGAGGGTTGGGATGGGTTGATTATGATGATGATTACCTGGACAGAACCTGTCCCCTCTGCCGGGTCCACCTGCCAGCATAGCCCATCACGTGGGCGCCTAGCGAGTGTCCCATGAGTTGCACTTCGCTCAGGTTCAGACCAGCTCTTGAAAGCGTTAAGAGTGCTTCGCCTAGCTCTTGGCCGATCTGAAAATATCATTGTTCTTTTGAGGAGTAAGTACATAATTGAATGCATGTTAGAAACAGAAGATACTTCTCTTCTTCTTTCAAATCACCTACTAATTTACGTATCCACCTATCTACCTGTAAAAATGTTTTTATACACGTAGGGAAAAATGTCCGCTCGAATTCGAAATAGCTCTTCCACATGCCACGGTCTCGGATCCATGCGACTCGTTTGATGTCGTTCGTTTATCTATAGTCGGGAGGGAGTCTTTGCCTTCTGGGGCGGCATTCAAGCAGCTTGGGACCCCAACCTCTATCGGTTTTTCGAACTGTGTGCCCTGCCCATTGTCACTTCAGCTCCGCAACCCTTTGAGCTAAATACGTCGGCAATATGTCAGCTATTCTGGTTGTCCTAAGGATCTCTTCATTTCTGATCATTTGATCACGTAGCGAAACTCCAAGCATAATAAGTATAGCTCTCTCCATCAATTCGAAATACGTGTACAGTACGTACAAAATTCAATAAGTATTCTTAGTGGCAATTAGAATCGGATTTTTAAAAGGAACTTTCAAATAGCAGTGCTGTAGGTATAGTCCGCGATAGTTCGAGTTGGCAATGACTTATGAGGACGCCCCGCACATCCCCCGCGCTCGCTCGCACCGGGTTTGCGCGGGGGTTGTGCGGGTGTGCGGCGCGTCCTCTCCCCGATTGCCATCTCGACCTGTCGCGTACTATACATTCCTACTACTTAGACCTAGAGAACGTTGCACATCGTATCATGCAACAGGTTGGCACGTGGCAAAAACCCGATAGAATGTAGGTAGGTTCGACATTACTTGTATGTTTATCCGAATTGGTAAAGCTTACCCTTTACAGGTAAAAACATCCGAAATGTAGGTAACCTTAGGACCAAATCCTACGTTTAAGGTATGCAAAAGGAGTCCTCGGTATGAGATAAAAATACCTTGTCTAATTATGGTTTAAACTGCGCAGGTCTAGGTACACGAAAAAATATTGCATCATTTAGAATTCAGTACTAAATTGTTTATGGAAATCGCAATTATGATTTCTGTGGATCAAACAAAAGGGCACTCACTCGTTTAGCATTTGGTACTGCAAGCAGCGCGTATCCAAGAGGTATACCCAAAACACCACTCTTGGCTTCCTCCTCCCAATCGAGTAGGATTATGTTCTTTTTCTTAGTGCCTATATAGGCAGTAAGAACTGCCGTGGTGGCTGGGCCGTTGCACTTTCCTCTGTACCCGAATGTGTATATGAGCGTCCGAAGATTAGGGTCGAAACAGGGGTCGTGCAGAAGCCTCACTGGGTCGTTTAGAGGCGTAAATGTGTAGTTGTTCATGGAGCTGTGGATAAAATAACATAGCTATAAGAATAAGCCTGCTGTTTAACTTGTATCTATACAGGCGGACTACATTTGGACTGCAAGTCGACTGCAAAATTGCAGTTGACATAACTGCATTGCAACTGCGACCGACTGCGCAGCCTGTGTGCAGTTCAAACTGAATGCGCATTGCCCGTATTAGAACTGCACGCCGCCGACTGCAAGCAGACTGCGCAGTCGATCGACAGTTGCGAGGCAATTGTGTCAACATCATCATCCAACATCCCAACTGCAATTTTGCATTCGGCTTGCAGTCCAAATACTTATAGTTCGCCTGTATAGACGACCTTCTGACGGTTCTGTGGAGTGGACGGACGGAGTGGGAGAGATGGCGGTTGCAGGTTGACGTAAAAGTAAAGTTGCCGTTACTCCTCCCTCCTAATTATAAAATTCCAGACAGGCAAACCCTTATACATTCGTATTTTAAAAAGTGAAGATAAAGTACGCTTGCGTGTAAGACACGTACAGTGCGACAAGGCTCTTTTGGCGCGTGGCGAAAATCGGAACTAACGTTGCCGTCAAGTATCCCCTTTGTTCTTGTTTGAATAGTCTAAATCTCCAACAGCGCCCCCCTGTCAATGTCATTCAAGTGCTAAAAGAGCCTTGTCGCACTGTATGTGTGTAGACTGTAGAATCTTTGGATTAAACGACACCTACGAGCATACTTAGAAACATGGCGAAGTCGTTGTCCGTTGTGAAGTACAACTATTTTACAAGTCACTGAGATAAGTCAAAGGCCTGCTGTCCGGAAAGTTTTAGAGACGGATTCAAACGGGAAATAACCCATTTTTTAGTAGACATGTGACTTGCAATATTATGGTCGGCCTTACCTATCTACTTATCGTTTTTATGTGAGACTTCATTATAACTTTTTATTACCAATACATATTATTTTATAAAAAAGTAACATTCACGGTCAACGATCATACCTACTCATACCTACTTACTCGTTATTGCCATGACCAGAATATCATCTCATCTGTGATTGGGAAGGTTTATCACTAACAAACAAAACTACTAAGCAGTTCATAATAAGCTATATCGACTATCGAGTACCTACCTACCGCTACCTAGAGCGGGAATGTCTCTGGAACCTATTTAACAGGAGTTACGACATGGCATAATGACGTCTCTGCCATAAGCCATTCTTCACTTCTGTATGAACCGGGCCTTAGACTCTCTGCTCTTCTAAGATATATTTTTATGATTCACTTGTAATACAATAGATAAGTATAATTGAATAAAAATAGAACTGATATTAACCGATTACCTACTGTTGCTTGCTATTCGGTTGGCTATTTTTGTTTGGTTTCATTAAAGCTGTTATACCTATATAATATCTCTCACTCACGATACTATATATATATATAATATAGGCTATACTCACGTGTTTATTCGACGTTAGCCCGAGTAGTTTCGAACCCATCCGGGGTCCTTTTTCAGAAGGAGTCAGTTCGCACACGCGTCGCGGTTAAGACTGCGTGACCGTGACGTGACGTTCATGACCAGTTTTTTTTTTTTTGTGTGTGATGTAACCATAAATTCACGGTTTTCAGATTTTTCCTCGAATGTCAGCTATAAGACCTACCTACCTGCCAAATTTCATGATTCTAGGTCAACGGGAAGTACCCTGTAGGTATATTGACATACAGACAGACAGACAACAAAGTGATCCTGTAAGGGTTCCGTTTTTCCTTTTGAGGTACGGAACCCTAAAAAGAACTGCTGTACCAAGAGGTCATCGACTGTTACTTGCATAAAAATTAGTTCATGTCCTTATTCGGACCCCTATGTCCTTAATCACTATCGAATATGCTTAATTACAAACCTTGCGAACGATATCAAAATGTAAGCAGGTAAATGCCCACCAAAACAATCAAGGAAATTAAGCCATCAAGGTTCATCAATTGACCCTATTGTTTGATGTAAAACAATTAAAGAACTCTGACTCTACTTATGCATTTTATAAGAAATTAGCTTATGCTCGCGACTTCGTCCACGTGGGCTACACCAATTTCTAACCCCTGTTTCACTTCCTTAGGGGTTGAATTTTCAAAAATCCTTTCTTAGCAGATGCCTACGTCATAATAGTTATCTGCATGCCCGATCTGTCCAGAAGTTTGAGCTGTGCGTTGATAGATCAGTCAGTCAGTCACCTTTTCCTTTTATATACCTATTTAGACTATAGATGATGCCCGTGACTTCGTCCGCGTGGATTTAGGTTTTTTGAAAATCCCGTGGGAACTCTTTGATTTTCAGGGACTAAAAGTTGCTTAATTATGTCAATTTCCGCAAGCTACCTCTGTACGAAATTTCGTACAAATCGGTAAAGCGGAAAGGCCTTTAAGAATCTTGTGGGACTTTTTTGATTTTCTGGGATAAAAAAGCCTATATGACCTTCTCTGGGATGTATGTTAACTCTGTACCAAATTTCATCAAAATCGGTTAAACTGTTGGGTCGTGAATTTAATTTAATATTAAAATATTGATATTTGTAAGAGCGGTAATAGCCTAGTGGTTAAGACGTCTGCCTACTAATTGGAGTGTCGCGGGTTCGATAAGTTAAAAGATAAAATATCACTTGCTGAAAAGATTGCATCGTGAGGAAACCTACGATCTGCGAGTTCTCCATAATGCTTTCAAAGGTGCGTGTGACGTCTGCCAATCCACACGGCTGGCGTGGTGGACTATGGCCAAACCATTTTCATTTTGAGAGGAGATCCGTGCTCAGTAGTGAGCCGGCGATGGGTTGGTGACGCTGATTTTAACGAGATGATACACGCGACTTCGTCCGCGTGGATTTAGGTTTTTAAAATCCCGATTAAAATTGTGATTTTCTGGGATTCAAAGTAGCCTAGATGTTCGTCTCGGGGATGCAAGCTATCTAAGTCAAAATCGGATGCGCCGTGAAAAATTACAGATAGGAACCTAAGCAAGCTTACGCATTTATAATGTTAGTAAGTAGGTATGGATTTTCATTTCTTTAGAAATACTCTTAAGCGGTTTTCCACCTGTTCTGTGCTGAATCTCAAGGTTTCATTTTGTTTGTATTACTTAATTCTATTATGAAAATGAATACATAATTCACCTCGCGCGAAGACGAACAACCGGTCCCTTACGCATACAACAAACAAAATCAAACTCACTCAGTCGAAAAGAAAGCGGTCGAATGTGGTGTTACGTATAGAAATACGATAATCTGTACTAAACAATGTGGGACGGCCCATTAGTCTAGTTATGAAGACCTTGGCAAAGCAATTATTATAATGTGCGGATGATATTTTATCATCTATTAGTGATACGCGTAGACCACAATTTTTTTTTACAGATACTTATATTTAATTAATAGGTACCTACTATAGGTAAGCTGTGGTAACCTAGTGGTTAGGACGTCCGCCTTCCAATGGGAGGTCGGGGGTTCAAGCCCGGGCACGAACCTCTAACTTTTCGGAGTTATGTGCATTTTAAGTACCTAATTATAAAATATCACTTGCTTTAACGGTGAAGGAAAACATCGTGAGGAAACCTGCATGCCTGAGAGTTCTCCATAATGTTCTCAAAGGTGTGTGAAGTCTACCAATCCGCACATGGCCAGCGTGGTAGACTATGGCCAAAACCCTTTTCACTCTGAGAGGAAACCTGTGCTCTGTAGTGAGCCGGTGATGGGTTGATCATGATAGGTAATACTTGCAAGTATTGGAAGTGGAATTCTATTTTCCCGTGAGGCGGCCTCACGGGAAAATATCCAGATTAAAGTTATCTCTAAGTTACGTATGCCATTTATAAGTATTCTAACTAGCTTATGCCTGCAACTTTGTTCGCGTAGGCTACACAAATTTCAAACCCCTATTTTACCACCTTAGGGGTTGAATTTTCAAAAATCCTTTATTACTGGATGTCTACTTTCTAATAGCTACTTGCATGCCAAATAGTCCACTAGGTTGAGCTGTGCGTTTATAGATCAGCCAGTCTCATCATTTGTCTGGTGGGAGGCTTCGGTCGCAGTTAGTTACCACCCTACCGGCAAAGCCGTGCCGCCAAGCGATTTAGCGTTCCGGGACGATGCCATGAAGAAACCAAAGGGGTATGGGTTTAATAAAACTGCCATACCCCTTCCTGGTTAGCCCGCATCCATCTTAGATTGCATCATCACTTACCACCAGGTGATATGTATATCTGGATATAGGTCTGAATAAATAAATAAAAAAAAATAAAAAAGTTAGTCAGCTTTTCTTTTTATATACTTATTTACAAGATCGGTTTAGCGGCAAAAGTTTTACACAGGTAAGTAGGTAGGTACTTACGTCGATACTTATCAAGGAGATATGTAGATATAAAAATTAGTAAGGATTCCCATTCAGTAAGTATAATATTAGAGGTCTTTGTTAAAGAAAATTAAAAGAAGACCTCTCGTTTAACCAAGGTTGAAACTAGAAAAATGCGATTATTTTTGTTTCCAACCGAATTTGATACACACGTACACATAATCGTAGGTAGTTAACCTTATGGAAAATTTAACAATAGCCCCTGCAGGTCTTTTATTAAAATGCTGCTCGGAAAAGCTTTACGTAGGTGCATAAGGCCCCATATTTATTTATTTTAACAAAAACTATTCTTTTTTTGGACGTTTTGATTTTGTAACGTACAGTGAGTGGAAGGGTAAGGTCTAGCCGCGCGATTTTCTCGCAGAATTCTTTGTAAGTGATTGCTATACAGCTTACAGATACAGCTTGCATCCCGGAATCCTACATAACCTAAGTATAAGTACTTTCTATCCCGGAAAATCAAAGCTTTCACAATTTTTTTAAAAAACCCAAGTCCACAAGGACGAAGTCGCGGGCATCATCTAGATTTTAGTAGTATACTCTATAAAGGGCAAATATAAAAGATTATCTGCAATTTAAAGGATTTAAGTTTGACTTAGTAACAAAAAATAAATAAATAAATAAATGTTAGCACGTCGAATCATATATTTTAGAAAGTAGAATTAAATTAAATAACGCAAAATATTCATTAATTAGGTATGTTAAATTAATAAGATGATTATACACGAAAACGATATTAGAATAAAAATTAGCTCTGTCACTGTCTAGTATAAAAACTTCCAAAACTTACGTTAGTAATAGGGCCGCAGATTACAATATCGAAAGAGTTAATTGTGCCATAGATTTTACAGAATCAGAGGTTACGATTTATGAAAAAAAAAACCGTTGCCGCTGTAACAAAAAAACCGGCCCAATGCGAGTCAGGCTCGCGCAACGAGGGTTCCGTATTACAGTCGTATTCTTTCGACATTTTGCACGATAATTAAAAACCGTGATGCATAAAAATTAATAAAATCTGTTTTAGAATGCACAGATGAAGCCTTGTAATAATATGATACCCCACTTGATATAATATAAGTAGTTAACTTACTTCGAAAATTGAAAATATTAATTATTTGTTCATGACTACAATTTTTTTTATGTGATGTAACCACAAATTCACGGTTTTCAGATTTTTCCTCGAATGTCTGCTATAAGACCTACCTACCTACCAAATTTCATGATTCTAGGCCAACGGGAAGTACCCTGTAGGTTTCTTGACAGACCGACAGACAGACATACAACAAAGTGATCCTATAAGGGTTCCGTTTTTCTTTTGAGGTACGGAACCCTAAAAATCAGGATTTCAGCATTTTACCTATGTATAATGCGTAAATAATGACTTCTCACGCACCGTTATATTAAGTTAACTTTGTGTCAAATTTCAAGACAAAAGTATGATTTTAGTCCTTATTTTAAAGGAGAACCCATAGAGTTAAAATGGCGCGTGAGAAGTCATTTTGTACGGACTATGAGTGCCAAGTGATCCGTTACACATCTTCAAAAAAGTATAACTACTTACGATTTATAACATCTGAGCCAGACCCCATGTGAGTAATCGAGTGAATACCCTGAAATATTTATTTTACATAGGTAAATGACATGAAAAATATTGGAGTTTATGTATTTTATTTAATTACTAGATATATTATCAGGTATAAAGAATTTTTATTATTTAGATTAATTTATATTACTTTTGAATGTATTAAATAGTACTTAATTACTTTTATTGTTATTAAAAAAAAATGTTTGCAATACCATAAAAAATGCGATCGGCATCCGGAAAACGCATTTTAAAAGTAACCATATTTCTTTATATTTTAGTTAAAAATTCAAAGACAGCAAATGTGAAAAATATACCCATAGATAACACAAAAGAGCATATTAACTAAAATCATCTATAAATAGAATTTCTTCAGTTTACAATAGTTAAGTAAGAAGTATATTTTTAAAATATAGTTAAGTAGTTAATATATTATACTTTTTTCTAAATATTCCTATAATTCCTATTAGGTTACTTACCAATTAAAATGACCCAAACAGTCCAAAACATTTTGTTGCAACTGCACATGTTCAAAATTAAACCGAAAACGATTATTTTTTCGGCAAATTCGAGCGTTTTTACGTGCGTATGCTATCGCCGTAGCGCTGCGCTTCAAACACTACAATATAAACACTCCCGCACATACCAATAAACTGCTTCACATCCGATTTCAATGTTAAAACCAACGCCGAAACATGACATAAATTTTAATTGATAGGAAACACGTGTTTTTAATCTCTATGATTTTTTTTCGCACTGATAAATCGTCACCTTGAGCCCCTTTTTTTCGTCCGAAATCCTTCATAGATACCACTGCGCCCGGGGAGGCACGGAGGTTATGTCGGACTCTTACGAACTAAATCCGAACGGTGTTCCACGCATCGCCTCGTCACATGAGTATATTCTGTGGTCTGGTGGCTGGTCTGTCTCACAGAGTCTGAATGATGATGGATGGCAATCGGGGTGGGGACGCCCCGCACACCTGCACAGCCCCCGCGCTAACCCGGTGAGGTATAGCGCGGGTGACGTGCGAGTGTGCGGGGTGTCACCCCGCCTCATACCCCCCGGCCATTTCGACCTTTCACCTACTATAGGCCAGTACCCGTAGTACAAGATTTTACGTCTCACCAAACCAAACCAAATTCGAGAGTCGAAATACTTCCGCGTTACAGTAAACTGGATCTTAAAAGCCTTGTTTTAAAGCTCAAGTTTGTCTACACTTCTACAGCCAGCGCTCCAAGCGGAAACATTGCGAAATTAAAATCAGTGGCATTGAATATTTGACTTCAATTCAAGGCTGTTTAGGTCCATTTTACTGTAACGCGGAAGTATTTCGACTCTCGAATTTGGTTTCGTTTGGTGAGACGTAAAATCTTGTACTACGGGTACTGTTCGGGTTGCTCCTTCGTCCCGCACTTACTGCACGATTGTTCTTTAAATAATAAATAAAATAAAATAATTTTATTTCAGGCAATGACAAAACAAGTTACAACCCATAACAATATACACACAATATGGAGCAGATTACATTAAATATTAGAATTGAATTGACTAACAATAAATGTAAAAAAATAAAATAAAAAAATGGAGCTAACAATTTAAAAATAAACTAATCTAAGTAAAGGTGTTATTATCGTACCGATGCAGGTTGGACCAATGTTTTGTGAAAGGATTACTAAGATCCTCTACAATAGCACATAAGATAGCGTTGGTACTGTATGTCAGTCTTTCCCAGTAGGAAGCCGTCCTCGCTCGGAGTATGGCGAAGAAGTCAGGGACCCTTGCAGCAGCAAACATAGCTTTAGCACTGCAGAAACGCGGGTGCTTCATTAGGATGCGGAAGGCGTTGTTATATTGTACCCTAAGTGCATTATAGCTGCGCTTGGTAAACTTTGTCCACAGCTGACATGTGTAGAAACATTGACAAAAAGCTTTAAATAACGTCACCTTCACATCATCAGAGCAACGAGCGAATCTGCGCGCTATCATGTTAGCCCGTACCGAAAGAGCCCTGCGCTCCCTCTCCATATCTCCGTCATCTTTTATGTCTTCTGATAAAATATGGCCCAAATATTTAAATCTCTTAACAACCCGAACCGACGACCCATTCAAATACACCGGCGGAACGGTCTCCGGACCCTTGCCCGCTTTGAAGACGAGTATTTCAGTTTTTGCTACATTATATTTGAGAGCATGTTCTGCAGCAAACTGCTCACAAATATTGAGCAGTTTCCTAAGTCCGTTTATTGAGGGGCTGAGAAGCACCATGTCGTCAGCGTAGCTCAAATTGTTAACACAGATGTTACCAATATGGCAACCGACTTTGGTACTTCTCAGCCTCCCAATAAGGTCATTGATATAAAGGTTAAATAGGTCCGGAGACGTCAGCCCTCCTTGACGAACGCCACACTCTAGTCTGTATTCACTAGAGAGTGCATCGCCCCATTTTACGTAGTTAGTTTGGTTCTCGTACCAAAATCTCCACAGATTCGTTAATTCTTTTGGTACGTGTCTATCAAGTTTACGCCATAGTATTTTGTAATTAACGAGGTCAAATGCCCGGCTTAGATCTAGAAAACATGCATATACTGAAGTATCTCTATTAACATAATAGTTTACAGTATATTTGAGACTTAAAATAGCCGAATCTGTGGAGAGTCCGGCACGAAAACCAAACTGAGCATCATCAATATTAAAATTCCTGGTCAGTTCGGGTTGTAAGAGCCTTTCCAAGATTTTTCCGACAACAGTACCTAACGATATGGGTCTATAGTTGGTAAGATTAGACAGATCGCCGGTTCTATTTTTTACGATGGGGGCAACTATCGTTTTCATAAGGCCCTTTGGTAAATAACTGTGCTTTAAGCATACCTTGAATATAATGGACAAGACCCGATAAACTTCATCGCTGGCGTAGAGTATGTGCTCAATGCTGAGGCCATCGTGTCCCGGAGATTTGCCACGCTTTATACATCTTACAGTTTTCGCAATGTTATCAGGAGTGAAAATATTGTTCAGATCAACAGACGAGTTCTGCTGCAGGGATGTATCGGAGTCAATGGTCTCAGCATTTTGCTCGCTACCCCCTTCCATAGGTTGCACTTTAAAATGATTAGCAAACATGTCAGCGATTCTATTCGGGTCCTGTTCATCATTCACTGTTACGGGTAGTACATCCTTATGTTGGAGGCTTTTCGTGGCTTTCCAAAACTTTGGAAAATTCTTTTTATCTCTATTTTCAGCTATCATATCCATCTTTATCATTTCTTGGTTTCTTTGGCACCATTTTAATTTATTTTTAAATATTTTTCTAAATTTTAACATATTTTCATATATATATCCATGATCCGGTTTACCAACGTTAACCCACCAACTAAAATATAGTCTAGCTTGTTCGTGTTCGTTCGTTCGTGTTCTGTCTAGACGGCTTCGTTGAACCTCTGTATGTAATATCATAGTCTTCTCATAGTCACTCTGTGGGTGCGTGGTAGTTCTATTCGCGCGACCCAGCCAGTGGCGCCTGTTAAGGCAACCCTCCTTCGGGACCAAGGAGTTGTCTCTACACAATGTCAGAGACGCACCAGGAGCATTAAGATGCAAATCGTAAGGAGAACCCTTAATCGGGCGATAGACTTCATTATCGTGAGCTTCAGGTTTCGAGTTAACACAATATGTATAACACTGGAGTTAGTACGTAAAAGTAAATCTGCTAAAGTAGGTATAGAGCTCTCGAATCACCTTTGTCAATACTTAAATGGCAAATTTTCTCCAACATAATAATTATTACAACATATTATTATCTAGGTACCTATCTAAAGTGATAAGTTACACTAAGCTACAGCCAAATGAATTTTGATTATAACGTCCGTCTGTATCGAGGTTGACCGATTGTTTGCTAAAATAATACAAATAGAATTATAGGCTACCTACGTCATTATTAAAAATTATCTACATAATGCATAAGATATTTTACATTCCATACTGTAATTATAATATATGCATTCGCATATATTATAATTATTGCTTAACCATTGAAATGGCTTACTTAAAAATTTAATAAGTATACCAAAAATATCAAGGTTCTTAAATTATCTATTCAAAAAATAATAATTATTATAAAGCACCTACCTACCTAACATTCTAATTTAGATTTACTCTTTCATCATATTAGAACCTACACTAGGTGATTTATAATTTCCTAATTTCAAAACTATTAAAGAATGAAAACAGTTATAATTTGTAGACATACCTAACCAATGCTAGGTACCTAGGTAAGTAAGTACGTCTACGGTTATAATTTTTAGATCTCTTATCTTATAGACCTAGTTTAATTTATTCATGAATTAAAGTAAATGGTATCTATCTATTTATGTTTATTTTGGCTACCTTGATAAAAAGTTAAGAAAGAGATATTATTTTGTGCATATTACAAATAGGTACCTAACCTATTTGTAATATGCACATAGTGCGAACAGTGGCAGTGAAACAGAAAACCTTATGTATTAGAGAGAGAGAGCCTATGCCCGCGACTTCGTCCGCATGGACTACACTCAAACCCCTGATTTAACCCTTTAGGGATTGAATTTTAAAAATCTTTTTTTGACAAAAAAACAATGGAGAAGTTCATGCTGTGCTGCATTTTTGGTCAGCTAATTAAGTAATTAACCTATTGGATTGTGAAGATTAGGTGCAAAAAAGAAAAAAAAGGTTATATGATGTAAAACCCCTTCACTGGTGGGGAGAGTGCGTACAGGTTTTCAAAAATGTAAAAAAAACCTCAAAGAAATACTCGAGCGTATATAATGCGCCCCATATTGTGTTTTTATCGTAAAAATCTGCCGGTTTGCATGGTGGGGGTGGTCGTACGAAGGTGTAGAAGGGGGCGCTCCATCTTAGGCTGCATTATCACTTCCCACCAGGTCTAATTGGAGCCAAGCGTGAGTCTATGAATTAAAATAAATAAGAAAATAGACCCAAAAAATATTTATCGAGCGCGTCAGATATTGAGAAGGGATGTTAAGTGAATCCTTAAGTAGCTCTTATTCAAAAAACTGACAATTTGGACGCAACCAAAAGTCATGGCCGATGTTTGAAACTTTGTGATTCTCCCATTTCCTTAGGTCACGCTCAAACTGTCAGATCAATGAAATGCACAATTTTCTGCATCTAATTAACTTACCTTGTTTTAATCTGACGAGCTCGAGTAAACCCCAAAATCCCCTCTTGGGCTCCCCTACCATAAGACACTGAGTTAGCGGATCAGTGTACACTGGAACTCTGAAGAACGTGCGCCAGGGCGGTGCCTCTCTCACTCGACGCTCATCCTGGAGATCGTGTACTTATTAGTCTAGTGTTTAAACTGATTTTTTAAATATGTATTTTGGTAACCCTGTTTAGCATTCTACAATGACTTTGATGTCCCATATAGCAGGTGACGAATAAATTAACGTAAACGGAATAATATAAATTAGTAGGTAGTTACGTACAAAACAAACGAAGTAGTAGGTAGGAGCTAGGTAGGAACTTTACAAAAGTAAACACATCATATTGTTCCTTCATTCTTCTTCTTGAAATTACATTAGTTTGTGTGTTTGTTTGTTTAATCTCACACTGCGACTTCATCCGCGTGGACTACAAAAAGGTACCTATTACAATGGAATAAAAAAAACTCCTTAAGAACTCTTTTTAAATGCTGTATTAAGTATAAAATAATAATATGGTGTACTTCATGTTTTTTGTTTTTGCGGTCAGAAACAGTACCCCTGTTCTCCTTGTCCATATGGAGGTTCCGGGTTTGTGCCAAGGTAGTAAGTACCACGCGCGCTGAAAAAAAATTGTCATTATTTACTAATTATAGGCTTCACCCTACGTAGGATTGCGATGAAGGCTCTCGGAAATGATGCTACCATGTTACTCATAAATAATCACTTTAATCATTCTATTAGTTTTACTATAATAACTGCTAACAACACTTCTCACAACTTGCACTTATTAACAACACAGGATCTCTCTCAAGAGTGTCCGCTAAAACCAACGAACCCTCTCGTCAAGCTTCCAACCGTCAGGGTGGGAGAAACCCAACCTCATTGGTCCCACCGCTCTGCGCCAACCGGCGTCAACCAATGACAGAATAGTATTTGAAAATTAGAGTTGCCAACGTGACAATTAAGAATCTGATTGGTTTCCGCCGTTTTACGCCAACTAGCGTCAAAAACTCCAGAATGACAATTGAAAGTCTATTTAAAAATAAAGTTGCCAAAAATATAATGCAATTTTGAAGCTAATTAAATTAAGATCCTAACATAAGAAAAGTAATTTCTCCGATCGCTATCATTATCTGTCTGTCTTTTCCGTGGATTTATAATATTAGTATGGAAGTATGGATATTAGTATTGAGTTATTGACGGTTTCTTGTACTGAATGTAGCAGGTATGCAATTTTTTCTCGGACCTAATAATTGGCCTAGGACTACGAGGATAATAGGTCCTAAGTACACACCTATAGTCCACGACAGATCGAGTTGGCAATCGGGTTATAAGGTGGGGGGACGCCCCGCACACCCGCGCTCGCCCGCACCGGGTTAGCGCGAGGGCTGTGCGGGTGTGCAAGACGTTCCCTCCCCGATTGCCATCTCGACCTGTCGCGTACTATAGATACCTCACGTAGTTCCTGTCCTGCTGGCCCTACTACGAAAAAACCGGCCAAGTGCGAGTCAGGCTCGCGCAACGAGGGTTCCTTCGGAGGAGTTAACGGAGGGTTAATTCAGTCGTACTTTTTCGACATTCTGCATGATAACTCAAAAACTATGATGCATAAAAATAAATAAAAATCAGTTTTAGAATGCACAGGTGAAGACCTTCCATATGATACCCCAATTGATATAGTTATCTTACTTCGAAAATTGAAAATACTAATTATTAGTTTATGACCACAAATTAATTTTTTTCGTGTGATGTAACCACAAATTCACGGTTTTCAGATGTTTCCTCTAATGCCAGCTGTAAGACCCACCTTCCTGCCAAATTTCATGATTCTAGGTCAACGGGAAGTAGGTGTCTTGACAGACAGACGGACAGACAGACAGACAACAAAGTGATCCTATAAGGGTTCCGTTTTTCCGTTTGAGGTACGGAACCCTAAAAAGGAAGCATATTTTGATTTCCATTTAGGTATACATCTACCTAGGTACATATTTAGAATTGTACAATGACGTCAAACAAAAGGTTCTTTTAATATTATTTTAGAATACACACCTTGTTGAAGTTAGGTCTCCCATATCAATAGTTGCACTTCCGGCAACAATAGTACAGAGAAGACAGCTTGGCGCTTGTATGGCTATCAGCGTACCTGGCCGGCGCACTGCGTCACAGAATACCCGCCAGGATCTGTTGTGGCTGCAGGTAACTAAAATAATTCGTAATTATAAATATTTACGTCTATATACAAGTAATAACCGGTGTATAAGTCCCGCAAATTGCTATTGCGCTTGAACCATGTCTCATTAACATCGAAATGACGCCATTTTGACGTCAGTCGAAATAAAAGTATACCCTGAGCTCGAAACTTCAGTCTAGGGCTGAAGTCACTAAAATGGAGGCCACGCGCATTAGTAATTTGCGCGACTTAAACTAAGGTTAGCATAATTATTAGTTTTTATTATCCTTTTGTGGTTTAGGGGAGGTGTGCCTAAAGTAGACAGCCCGGCGCACGTTCGTAAGAGTTCCCGGATACTATGCGCTGAGGATGGCCACCGAGGGGGTTTCAGTTACGTAGTACTATTATATATATTCTGTGTTTCAGTGGGTAGAAATCCCACATAACCCAATCTCTCCTCATAGATTATTTAGAGTTATCGCACAAGTTTAATTTTTACAAGCGGACTGCGCCTAAAGAGAATTACGATTGATAGGAGTGCAGACACCGACACGTTCGTTGTAACATTATATTTTGTTAGGTGAACAAATGAACTACATAATCTACACCTATCTACTTTGAAGCGGCGCATCTAGTGAAAACAAAAAAAATACTGTAGAAACTCGTAGTTGCACGGGGCATGCAACCGAGTCGAAATATCGGCAGATAAAAATCACCAAATTAATCGAGGTATGTACTTTTACCCGTTTTCTACAATACAATTGTGTCGTTAAACCACGAAATATGCTAAAATGCTTATTATTTTTAATAATGGTGATACTGATGACTTATGATGACTGATGAGTGATGACATACTTACTTGCAGTCGTACCGTCGGTGGCATCTACGCAGCCGGGCTGAAGGGGGCGTATGCAGTTTACCACAATGTCGGCTGTGCCCGCCGTATACACAGTTGTGCCTAGAACTCTGTCTGTATGGATGATCACGACGAAGGCAGCGCTGGCTGCATCAAGCCCACGGAGGACGCTATAGAAGAGTGGACCTGCCGGGTCTAAGCCTATGATTCTGTGGTTTAAAAAAAAATTATCGATAACAAGATAATTCTCGACTGCAATCTCATCTACACTAATATTATAAAGAGGAAAACTTTGTTTGTTTGTTTGTTTGTTTGTTTGTTTGTTTGTTTGTTTGTTTGTACTGAATAGGCTCAAAAACTACTGGACCGATTTTAAAAATTCTTTCACCATTCGAAAGCTACATTATCCACGAGTAACATAGGCTATATTTTATTTTGGAAAAAAATAGGGTTCCGTAAGATATTTGGGTTTTTCGGACACAAGGTGTAAAAAATCAACCAGAAAAGTTACTTATTTTGCGTACGCTGCCTAAACTATAAAAGATAGAACCATAAAATGTTCTAATTAATTGTAGATCTTATAAATATCTACAAAAAAGTCCGCGACACACTATACCCATCTATGTCGAGTGAGGCACAGCAACCATTTTTTTATTTAAAAATCTTGAATTTTTTTTGGACTACATTTAAACGCGTTTATTTTACTCATGCTATTAATCCTTATCAAAATAAATGATTTCATCACTAAGAACAGTTTATGGAGATAATATTTGGTCTTTGAATGATTAAAATTGGACGTTTGGTTTTGAAGTTATGGCGAAATTAAAATATTACGATTTCTGCTGCACGGCCCGTTGTTATTATATAAAGAGGTAATGTCGTTAAGTTTGTTTGTAGGGGGTAATCTTTAGAACTACTGAACCGATTTTAAAAATTCTTTCACCAGTAGAAAGCTACATTATTCCTGAGTGACATAGGCTATACGGGATCTTTAAAAACCTAAATCTACGCGGGCGAAGCCGCGGGGATCAGCTATTATATGATAAGTGACTAACCTAACCTAACTACGGCTGGAATAGAAGAAGTACCAGATTATGCCAGATTCTAGTCTTTTAGCAGCGTGGCACGTTGTATCAAAGCGCTAGTTCGCTTCATGGCACAGTAGGCATGGGTGGTAACTAGCCGGTCGAAGTCTTCCACCAGATCAGACCAGATCGGAGTCAATTTAGATATCATAAATTCCCAAATTGCGCCTGCCGGGCATCGCTCATATTAAGACCTCCCACTTGTAAGGCAGCAGCGTTCACTACTGCGCTCCTCTAAGAATGTCATCAAAACAAACACTAAACATACCTAAATACCACCCAAGTGCGAGTCAGACTCCCGCACCAAGGGTTCCGTAACTTGTATTTTTTCGACATTTTCACGATAAATCAAAAACTCTTATGCATAAAAATAAATAAAAATCCATTTTAGAATTTCCAGGTATTTCCAGGTTTCCTTTCATATAATACCCGGATTGGTATAGTAATCGTACTTTAAAAGTTGAAAATGCTAATTAATTGTTCACGAAGACATTTTAATTTTTTTTGGTGAGGTAACCACAAATTCACGGTTTTTAGATTTTCCCCTCATGTCTGCTATAAGACCTAAGTACCTTCCTGCCAAATTTCACGATTCTAGGTCAATGGAAAGTACACTGTAGATTTCTTGAAAGACACGACAGACAGACAGACAGACAGACAACGAAGTGATCCTATACCTAAGGGTTCCTTAGGTTTTTTCCTTTGAGATATGGAACACTAAAAAAACTTTGTAGAGCGTTGTCTCTGTCACTCATACGGCATACCTATGTGACGTTTTGTCGGTCTCAACGACAGTGACAACACCCTACAAATCTGCTATCTCCTTCTAAAGGTCGATGTACATTACTTTCTGCCGCGTACTGTAGCTGTCTTGAATACCAAATTTCAAAGGGTGTTAAGACCGTTAACAGATTCTCACGCTTGGCATGTTTAGGTATTTACCCGAGGTTTTTTGTTTGTTTACGTGACTGGACGTACCGAGTGCAGTGTAGTTTAACAAACCCGTTTTGATCCTAAAGTAATCTTGAAATGCATTATTTATTTTAATATTTTTGAGAGTGTGGTGTTAGTTATTAGAGTTTTAATTTTTTTACATTATATACACATTATAGATTAAGTACGAGTACATAAAAATTATAATTGTAACCAATACCTAATACCATTTTCTACATACTTGTGTAAGAATAAGAGAGTCAAGAAATAATACAAAGTTTAATTTATCGTTATTGATTTTTTTATACTCATGTGAGGGCAAGAGAGTTAAGAAAAATGCAGATTTATTCAAAGTCCAATTTATTTACAAAAACTTACCTAATACATGTTTGGCATAAATAAGTGTGTTACTCAAAGTAACATATTAACACTATACATCAGGTTCCACATATTCAACACACACCATTTCCCGAATGTATACATAGTTTGAACAGTAAAAATATTGTGAAATCCGTTAAAAAAGTAGCCTATGTTACTCGATCCCTGATTAATCATCTACTTGTCTGTGAAAGTCCCGTCAAAATAGGTTCAGCCGTTCCGAAGATTAGCCCGTTCAAACAGACAGACAGACACAAAAATTTTAAAAACGTGTGATTCAGTTATAGTTTTTTTTAATTTTTTTATTCAGATACAAGTTAGCCCTTGACTGCAATCTCACCTGATGGTAAGTGATGATGCAGTCTAAGATGATAGCGGGCTAACCTGGAAGGGATATGGCAGTTTTTATTAAACCCGTACCCCTTTGGTTTCTACACAGCATCGTACCGGAACGCTAAATCGCTTGGCGGCACGGCTTTGCCGGTAGGGTGGTAACTAGCCACGGCCGAAGCCTCCCACCAGACCAGACCAGAAATTTAGAAATTATAAAATTCCAAACCCTTGCCAGGAATCGAACCCGGTACCTCCCACTAATATGCCCACAGCGCTCACGACTGCGCCAGGGAGGTCGTCAAAAAGTATAGTACTATAGTATAGTATATATAGTAAGTAAGAAAAATAGTACAAATAACCATATGAGCTTGATATGAGGTAGTTATTTCGAAATTACAGACAGACACTTCAATTTTATTTATTATTAGTATAGATTATTATTAGGATTATAAACAAAATTAAAAAATATATACAAAAGTATTAATCTATATCTGTAAGAAAAATAGCGAGTATTAAAAATACCTAGTATTGAGGAGTGATAATCGTACTAAAATTTCAGGTATATTCTAAATAATCCAATAAGAGTCGCCAAGAAAAAAAGCGATACGTCCGTTCTCGGAGAGGCCTCGGACAGTACTAGTTTCCTAGTTCAATTTCCTACTGCATGTTCGCGCAGTTTTGTGGTGGGTTTCAAGCTTATTTTTTGGAAACTAAAAATAATTAATTTCAGATTTTCTTCTTCTTTGTATATTGCAAATATGTTATATTTTTGTGAGTACTTAATTTTATTTACGAATGATAAAAAATTATCCACCAAAATGACACTTTTATATGTCTGTAATTTTGTGAAATTATAATTTTTTGGTTTGGATTTTTATAATGTAAAAAATACTAAATAGAAAACTTTTATCTGCTATAGTAGTAGTTTAGGACCTCTCCTTTAATAAATATATCTTTTTGTGTAAATTCAATAGGTAACTTTTGATGTAGTGAATGTCAAAGATGGCACGAAATCGAAAATTGAATAATAGTCTTTTGATATTTTAGGCAATAAGAAACAAACTATCAATAAATTGCAAAATGTTGTCTTACTTGGTAATAAAACAGAAAATTTCCTACAATGTAGTATAAATAAGTTTTTAAGTAAATGCAGGGATTTACGAAATTTAAGGGGTCAAAAATGGGCTTAAACTCCTTGTACGCTACATAACCCTATTTTACGCTCTTAAGTGTATTGTAAAGTGAACTTACCTAGGTATAAGTTGACCTAATATTCTTAGAACTTCTCTTCCTGCGTAGCCCATCAAGTGTGCACCAAGCGAAAATCCTGCTAAGATGATCCGTGCTAGGACTAATCCAGCTCGGACCAATCGTGCTATAGCTCCACCAAGAAGTACACCAACCTGAAGAAATGATGTAGGAGTGACCGATCAATTAACAAAAAACAAATAACAAAGTTTCATTCCGTACCTCAAAAGTAAAAAAAGGAAGCCTTATAGGATCACTTTGATATCTGTCCGTCTGTCGTGTCTGTCAAGAAAACCTATAGAGTACCTACTTCCGCTTGACCTACAGTCATGAAATTTGGCAGGCAGGTAGGTCTTATAGCACAAGTAAGGGGAAAAATCCGAAAACCATGAATTTGTGGTTACATCACAAAAAATGCGTTCATGAACATATTATACTTAATTAATATTTGCAACTTTCAAAGCAAAATTAATAAATATACCAAGTGGGGTATCATATTATTATGAAAGGGCTTTACTTGTAAATTCTAAAAAAGCCCCCCAATTGTGTAAGAATAACCATTTCATGGCTATCGCAATCGTCAAGAAATTCTGCCCTTTGATTGGTTGATTCGCTGTTTACATTTTTTCACAGCCAATCAAAGGGCAGAATTCTTGACGATTGCGATAGCCATGAAATGGTTATTCTTACACAATTGGGGGGCAGATTTTACGCTTTATCTATCTATACTCTATATAATATATATTATATACAGAGATAATGATATAAAGAGGTAATGTCGTTAAGTTTGTTTGTAGGGGGTAATCTTTGGAACTACTGAACCGATTTTAAAAATTCTTTCACCAGTAGAAAGCTACATTATTTCTGAGTGACATAGGCTATACGGGATCTTTAAGAACCCCTAAAATATCTCTATAGTTTATGGCCTGGCAACCCTAGTCGCAGCCCTAGTAGTAGCCGTAATCGGCGGACTTTTCGCCCTAAAAGTTTGAGCTAAAGTTAAGCTCACTGTTCAGCACGAGTCTCTTCTCAGAAAGGGTTTGGCCATCTACCACGCTGGTCAAGTGCAGATTGGCAGTGTTCCGGCGTAGCGCCTCATAAGGAAAATTCATTGCGTGTGTTTTATACCAGGCGTTTTTCTTATTGTGATAATGTATTTGTCTGGACTCTGGAGTATGGAGGGTCAGTCGGCCACTGGTCGCCTACCGCTTACGTGACATGTAACGGACCGATAAAACAGCCACTAATCTCTAGTATAATAAGTCTATGAAAATAAGTCTTTTATTTGCCCCAATGTATATCTGTCAATCCGCATTGGGCCAGCGTGGCAGACTATGGCCTAAACCCTTCTCAATCTGAGAGGATACCCGGCTCAGTAGTGGGCCGGTAATGGGTTGATCAGTGGTTGATCATGATATCGTAATATACAGGCACCCTTTGAGAACATTATGAAGAACTCTCAGGCATCTAGATTTTCTCAGGACGTTTTCATTCACCGTTAAAGCAAGTGATACCAATTTAATTGCTTAAAACGCACATAGCTCCGAAAAGTTAAAGGTGCCCGAGATCGAACCCCTGACCTCCCGAAAAGGAACCGAACGCCTTAACCACTAAGCTACAGGCCGTTCACTATAAGTTATCCCCTGCCGTCATGTTGGCACCATTACTTAGGGTTTATTGTTGTGTGATTTGCAATTATTGTATCAACACAACGTCAGGGGACAAGTTAGAGTGAACGGTCTGTATCACGGCTTACACCGTACGAGATACGAGTTACTTACACTTGCGGTGTTACGAGCGGCGGGCACATATCCTAGAACCGTCCCCAGTTCACCTGTAGAGGCCTGATTTTGCCAATTACAAAGTATAACATTGTATGTAGGTATGAACGTCTCAACCATGGTTTTCACATAATCAAGGAAGGGTGTGCCGTTTAAACCAAACGTAAAGATGATTGATCTTTTTCCAGGATCATAGCAATTAGAGTTTAGCAAAGGGGTAGGATCGTTTATGCTGAAAATAAAAAAGTTTTCGAAGGACCTGTAATGTAAAAAAATATATGATAAATTTGAATTTATTTATTGGAATAAATGAAAGTATTGATAGACGATAAAAATACATAGGTACTAATCAAAATTAAAAATTGCCTAAAACAATGAAACTAAACTAAAACCTTAAAAATATAATATTATAACTAAAATATATTATTAAAAGGAGTCCCTTTAGGCAATTCAAAGAGCGATCTTTGAATTGCTAGGCTAATTATTTGTCCGAGGTAGCTGCCAACTCTAAATTAAAATAAATTGATTGATTGATTGATTCATAAGTTCATAACCTCGACAGTTTTCAAGAGAGATTAGAAGTTCATCAATGCATGTGAACGCAACGCATCTATACGTACGTACCTACAGTACGCCGCAGAAAGCCTCAATAGCTCAACCGGTAAAGGAGTGGACTGAAAACCGAAAGGTCGACGACACGGTTCAAACCCCGCCCGTTGCACTATTGTCGTACCTACTCCTAGCACAAGCCTGACGCTTAGTTGGAGAGGAAAGGGGAATATTAGTCATTTAACATGGCTAATATTCTTTTATAAAAAAAAAGTATTGTACATCGACATTTAGAAGGAGATCGCAGATTTGTAGGTCGTTGTCCCTGTCATTGAGACCGACAAAACATCATATAGGTATGAGTGACAGGTACAGCGCTCAACAAAGCCGAAATGTCATTCGAAAGGCCGATGTACCTACATTACTTTCTGTCGCGTATTGTAATACACATCGTATCATACCTACGTCCGTCGTACCAAACAAACCGGTACACTTTCCATATTGTTTTTAATAGTAGTCGATTTCTGCGCATTCTGTATACCTGCTCGTAATAGTTATTTATGCAACTGTTGTATAAAGAGGGGCATTAAAACACGAAAGGCGGTATTACTCGGCTTCGCCTTGTGTGATAATAGTATGACTTGAGTGTTTTTATACCTAATTATCAACAGTTGCATACAATACTTTATCTACACACATATTATCCTCTATAAAAGATTCTGAAAGTCAAGTCAAAGTCAAATGATTTATTCAAAATAGGTAATAAATTACTCTTATTGATGGTCTGGTACGGTGTTAGATTTGTAAGATATAGTGGTGATAATTATTACGCAAACTTAAAACTAAAGCTACGAAACAGTTAGCTTATTGCCATTATAAAACACCCAATATCTTAATAACCATTAAAGCATCCAAACGAGTGTTATAATGTTGTACTGAATTTCATTATAACACTCCTGTGAAAAAGAGACTGCGCTATACTGCTGGCATAAATCTGGCGCTGTCTCTTTTTCACAGGAGTGTTATAATGAAATTCAGTACAACATTATAACACTCGTTTGGATGCTTTAATGGTTAATAAGATATTGGGTGTTTTAATGTTGGCAATAAGCTAACTGTTTCAGAATCTTTTATAGAGGATTTAAAGCATGGGTGTAGATAAATAATTATTATAGGTGTTCATATCCGCCGTAATCTCTCTTCAAAATTAGGTTGGTTATGGGCTCTGATGTCTCATTAGCCTAATATCACAGTGTTACGATCTAAAAACTGTGCTATTATGCCTTATAGTTGCGGAGTTCATTCAAACCCGTTCGGATTTACCTAACAAAATAGATTGCGTTAAACTCATGAGTCATGAGCTGTTATGACTCGTGAGTTTTGAGTCATAACTGAGGACAGTCGGGTCTGAACACTGATCTGTGGGTCTGGAATCAGGTGCATTGTGCACTGAACAAAAACGAATGTTAGTAGGTCAGGTAGGCATTATCGATACTTCAATATTGCACTCATGACTATCTACGGAGTAGCACTGAGCACTAAAGTTGGAATTTTAAAATATATTACTATCTTGAGTAAAATGGTTGTATGTATAAAATGAATTAGACTTGCCCATTATAGCAGTATAGAGTAACATCATCAGTAGCAGCATATGCCATAGAATGAGGAGTATCTGTAATATGAAATAACACATTTTGATAGCAAGTACGTGACTCTAAAATTGGTACCCCGACCTATCAATACCTCGAGTTTCGTCCGCATGGATTTAATTTAAATTCTACTAAAAATATATACATGTTCTTGGATTATACTCGGTAGTCGGCTATAAAAGCGGAGCGCACCCAAGCACGAGGCTCATCACAGCGTCTTCGCCGGCGAAGACGAGGTCCCCGATTTCTAACGTCACCCGGACGTGGACTCACGCCACGGTCTCGGGGGCGTACGGACTAACCAGTAGTCCAACAACTCCACCCATCCCAACGTCATCATAAGCCGTGGTCCGAGGCTCACAGGAGGCGCCCTTAGGAGGACGTTGCCCCCGACTTCTCGAATTCTTCGAGCCCTAGGGCTCACCCCCAGACGGAGCTTCGCGCTCGCCAACCCCCCCCCGGTGACTACGCAGCATAGTCAATCCGAAACAACTGGTCTGGTTGAATTAATTTGTTTCTTTATTTCTGACTTTAACTTTTTGTGTTTTTTTTTGTGTTCAATCTTGTTCCAATCATTAAAAGTTTGAATTGTAAATGTATTTGGTTTTGTGTTAATAAATTGTGATTTTTTTAAATTGAATTTCACTTCTGTACCTAATTAATATATGTAGGCGCGCTGCCATTTAATTGTAAACACTTTGCTCATTGTACATCACGTCATCGCCCCACCGTCATTGTAAGATTATAAAAGCGGATGCGCAGTGTGTCACGGGGCATTATTCGTGTGGCTCTTGCCGAGGGCACTTCTCAGTAGACACTATGTGTGTCGTACTGTAGGTTATTATAATTGTTGTTGTGACCTAATGTGGTTTAAGACGTAAGGTTATAGTACTAGGTTGTGAAAAGTGATGTGATTGTGTGAATGATGGTATAGTGTGTGTTGAATAGCTGTTTATCTGGTAAGTCCTTCTTGTATCGTTCCAATTTGTATTAGACAAACGTGATTGTTGTAGTTGAGGTTAATTGAACTAAGTGTGGTGTGCTAGGTTAGCTGGTTGGTCTGGGGACGGTATGGGGATGGTTGGAGCCGGTCGCTAGGTAGGGACTTAGCTGGTGTTAGTTAGCGATGTCTAGTCTCATAAGAGACGTTGTTATCATGACTCATTATTGACGGTAGGTTAATAGTTGAGGGTAGTCTGTGATATCTCTCGTATTGTGCAAGAATGATGTTAGTATGCCCACGAAGGCTCGGTTAATCTAAAGGTAACAATCCTGACGTATCTGGTTAACCATTACCTAAGGTTACTTTTAGTGGTTTAGTCTTCAATCTCGATCATAATAACATACTTCTGGTGGTGACGAGCCTGCATCAGAAGTGGGATTACCCACACTAAGCCCACATGAGATTACCCACACTAAGCCCACATGAGATTACCCACTCTAAGCCCTCATGGGATTACCCGCAGTTAACCCACACGGGATTAATACGGGCTTACTCTAGTTGTCAAATAGTGCATTGTAGTTTTTCTTCTAACCGTGAGGTATGTGTTCCTTTTTGTCCGAACAGCGGCTTGCAGTATTGGTTGTTTCTGTGCGTGTTTGACAGTCGACCCTGGATGAGGGGTGTTGTCCCAGTCAGTCTGACTAACGTAGGAGTTGGTTAAAGGGACACACTCCTTCCAGATGTTTTGTTAGTAAGTTCATGAGTCTATCCTGGTAAGGAAGTGTCCTTCCAGATGTTATGAGTCTATCCTGGTAAGAGTGTCGTCCGGGCCAGACTCGCAAGAGTTGGTTGAGGGGACACACTTCTTCCAGATGGTGTGAGTTTATCCTGGTAAGAGTGTCGTCCGGGCCATACTCGTAAGAGTTGGTTGAGGGGACACACTTCTTCCAGATGGTGTGAGTTTATCCTGGTAAGAGTGTCGTCCGGGCCAGACTCGTAAGAGTTGGTTGAGGGGACACACTTCTTCCAGATGGTGTGAGTTTATCCTGGTAAGAGTGTCGTCCGGGCCAGACTCGTAAGAGTTGGTTGAGGGGACACACTGCTTCCAGACGTTATGAGTCTAGCCTGGTTGAGGGCTGTCGTCGTCGAATAGATACCTCGTTTCTTTTTGTCTAAACTGCGGCTTGTAGTATAGGTTAGGGTGTCTTGATGATTGGAAATTGTTCGCGCTTGATCGTACTATCGCCCGAGGACGGTCGCAAGTCAGAATGGCCGTGATGATGCTAGTCATACACTCCGTAGTCGTGTTAGATGATGGTCGTGGAGTCAATAAACTATGTGACAGTCAAAATTAACCAAAACCAAAAAAAACAAAAAAACAAAAAAAAAACTTTGTTCAAAAGTTTAGTTAGATGCTACCGTGTTTCTTGCTGGTTCTTCTCGCTAGGTCGTGGCGTTCCAAACCAGTGGTAGATTTGATTTAGAAGTTCAAATAAAAAAAATCGTTTAGATAGTTAATTGATTTAGAAGTTGCAATAGCAATTGCGCTCTAATCAAATTAAGTGTAATTTAAAATTGGTTTAATTATTTAATCTTTGGCAGTCTTCCGCGTGGTAACGCGTCAGTTATTAGTTTCTTACGTGTACGTTTTAGTTCATCTAAACTCAGAGTTAATACTCGCTTAGTTTGTTGCAGTTTGTTATTGCCTTTAGACAAACGATCAGTTGAAAGTGATTTCTTAACCAAGTTAGGTTGTTCCACCTTCATAATAATTGTTGAAAGATTCTTTGGCTTAGTAATAGCCGTGATGGTCAGAATTATAACCAACATCATTATGTGACAATTCTTTAAAAGAAATGTAAAGAGTTTGGGTAGCAAGGGATGTCTTTCAAGTTTGAGTGATTGGAAAGACGTTGATGTCTGGTCCACACTCCGCTGGGGAATAGTTGTAGTACTAGAGTCATTATGTTCGCTTCGTTTATTGTTGTATAATGATTTGAATGTGAAAAGTGTTCAATGACGGTTAGTAGTTAGTCAGGATGGACGAGCGGTAAAATGATTTTGTGGTTATGGTTTTGTCCTCACGTACTTTGTAATACTTGGCGTACGAGGACGTACGCATGTCAGAATGGCCGTGTAGGCGCGCCGCCATTTAATTGTAAACACTTTGCTCATTGAACATCACGTCATCGCCCCACCGTCATTGTAAGATTATAAAAGCGGATGCGCGGTGTCACGGGACATTATTCGTGTGGCTCTTGCCGAGGGCACTTCTCAGTAGACACTATGTGTGTCGTACTGTAGGTTATTATAATTGTTGTTGTGACCTAATGTGGTTTAAGACGTAAGGTTATAGTACTAGGTTGTGAAAAGTGATGTGATTGTGTGAATGATGGTATAGTGTGTGTTGAATAGCTGTTTATCTGGTAAGTCCTTCTTGTATCGTTCCAATTTGTATTAGACAAACGTGATTGTTGTAGTTGAGGTTAATTGAACTAAGTGTGGTGTGCTAGGTTAGCTGGTTGGTCTGGGCCGGTATGGGGATGGTTGGAGCCGGTCGCTAGGTAGGGACTTAGCTGGTGTTAGTTAGCGATGTCTAGTCTCATAAGAGACGTTGTTATCATGACTCATTATTGACGGTAGGTTAATAGTTGAGGGTAGTCTGTGATATCTCTCGTAGTGTGCAAGAATTATGTTATTATGCCCACGAAGGCTCGGTTAATCTAAAGGTAACAATCCTGACGTATCTGGTTAACCATTACCTAAGGTTACTTTTAGTGGTTTAGTCTTCAATCTCGATCATAATAACATACTTCTGGTGGTGACGAGCCTGCATATATTTAAAATATTAAATATTATAAGTACATTTAAAAAAAATATTTAAAAATTAAATTTCACTAAAGACAAAATATGAAATTCCTTGGACATAATAGGCTACTTGACTCATATCTAATTTCGTCCAATAAATGATTATTTATTATAGTATTTTGCTTAAGACAACGAAATATATCAATAACAATTATTAAAAACGCAGGATGGATATATAAATCCAATTTAAAAAAATACAATTTTTATTTTTATTTGAAACGCAGAAAACGCTGTCAGCCATGATGTGACGTCATTAAATATGTAAACAAAGAAATGTCATCCCTATGTCACGCGTGGACTAACGTAGTATCCATATATTATATAAAATTTAAAGTCCGTAAAAGTTTGTCAGGACTTTAAATTATCTACTTTTTTACATTCTCGGATGATACAATAACGATAATTACTATATTTTTCATGTAAACTAGTATAGAAGTCATGTTTATTAAACTTTGGGAGGTTGTGCAGTTGTTTACAAATGCATGACGTCAGAGCACAGATAATCTATCGGTCAAACATGGCCGACAGTGTTTTCACCTGTCTAAGAAAAATATATTTTTAAATTAAAGTTTTACGGTTTTTAGGGCGCAAAAAAATATAGTGTTAATTTTTTTGATCTAATAGGACAAATATTAACCATTTAAGACCTACTTAAAAAAAGGGTCAACTAGCCTATTCGAGAAATGACGGACAAACATTCATCCCCTATTTAGAAATTTCAACAAATTCAACAATTTCAGAGCTGCTCTATTGATATTTTGTGCCGTGCTTCTCTAGTCTCATCTTTTGTTAGCCAGACTCTAGGCATCTACCTACATACGTTCCATAAGATCCGATTATACGCACTAGGGAGACCTAAAAATCTAAAAAGTGAGTTAAAGTGAGTCAGCATAAAATCGGATAAAAATCCGGGCTCCACTATAGAAAGGTTCACCACTATTTATACACGAATATTATACTATATAGGTATAGCGGTAATATTCAGTGTAAAGAGGTTCATTTGCACTTTACATATCTGTAATTTCAAGTTTCGGAGACACGTATTTATATAGATTTATACAATTTTAAAATGATTAACATTATAAATAGAAAACACGATTACTACATAGATTTCGTTAATATTCACTGGAAAGAGATTAATTTGCACTGATCTTTACGTAATTTCTTAATTTCAAGACACGTAATCGCGTATTTTATACAGATTTATGTAAATAAAATGAAATTAGCAATCCCTAGCATTTTTAGACTGAACTTAACAAATTACAAACACAAAACCGCAAAGTACGAACTACGAACTCATATAAAGATTACCATAACATAAACCTATAATAGTTTTTTTTAAACTGGTTTTACGGCTCTAGGTTCTAATCTATAATAATCTTGCTGGGAACCAAAGACCAATAAAGTAAACTTACCAAGATACTTTTTTATTCTAAATGGTTTAAAGCGAGTCTTCTAGCGTAGCCCGTTTTAAAAAACTTAATGATTGGTTAGGTTAGAACAGTTACCACAACGCACGAGCCGAGCGAGCGCAGCGAGCGTGCCGCGGCAGCGACCGGCGAAGTGCCAGAACCGAATTGTAGGTGTTTCCCCCCCCCTCTCCTTTCCTCGCCATTTACAAGTGAGGGAAGGAGTGGGGGAGGGGTTATCTTTTCAACCCTTAAAAATCTACCCCTAGTGTTTTAGTGAAGCGCGAAGCGACAAGAGCTACTTCTGGCGTAGCCCGTATTGAAAAACTTAATGATTGGTTAGGTTAGGTTAGAACAGTTACCACAACGCATGAGCCGAGCGAGCGCAGCGAGCGTGCCGCGGCAGCGGCCGGCGAAGTGCCAGAACCGAATTGTAGGCGTTTCCCCTTTCTCTTTGTATTCCTATTGGGTAATTAGCGATTTTGAAGTATTTTACCCAGCTAGACGTAGGGAAGTATTTATACTGCCCGGTCCAACCGTGCCGTGGCGGCACGCTCGCTCGGCTCGTGCGTACTGGTAAACCTAACCTAATCAATCCTTAAGTTTTTTAAAACAGGCTACGCCAGAAGACTTGCTTTAAAGCCGTTTAGAAAAAAAAGTTTACTTTACTGGTCTGTACAGCAGCAGCAAGAGTATTATAGATTAGAACCCAGAGCCGTAAAACCAGTTAAAAAAAAAAGTATTACAGGTGTTAACAGTGGTAATATATGACAGTATCTATCGTATTTTGCGATTTTGTATTGTGTTTGTTTAGTTTATTCTAAAAATGCTAATTGTGATTAAAGTGATTAATTTTATTAAAAAAAAAAATTATTTTCGAGCTCTGAAATTTTAACTTAGAGTTTCAGGAGCACCCCCTTTACTGCCCTCTATCCCAATGGATGCTATTGTATTCTATAGCAACCCCAAAATCCGTCTGCGTTCGGTTTATGATTTGAAGAAATAAGAGTAAAGCTTACTTACACAGAGAAAATAATACAAATGCCAAGAAAACAAAAGTGATCCACATATTTAAAGGTTATGTTAGGTATGTCATACACCTATTCCTTACAAAATAGAAATTATACTTACCTTTTGTTTGATGACTCTTTTATAGGTAAATACAGACCTACATAAAACAATTTGAATAGTAATAGCAACGATATCGTCGCAGTTTATTACTTTTACATAAAGTCATTTTTAAGTATAGGATAAACCCAATTATAAGGTTGTTCCGTGAAAAGCTGTTGGTTTTGCCATATTAAGTTAGTGTCTTTCTTCTTTTTTTAACTGATGGGCCATGTTACAAAGTTTACTTTTATCAAATACTTATACCTAGATCTAGGGGACCATTAGACCATAGACTTTTTTCACAAACTTAGTTTTGAGCTTTTGAGTTTACAAAAACAGTAAGTTTAAAATACAAAAATTGCATAGACTGGAGTCTGGGAACTCAAATTTTGTTGTAGGCCAAACTCTAGACAATCTTATAAATTACTTACTAGATGATGCCCGCGACTTCGTCTGCGTGGATATATGTTTAAAAAATTCCGCGGGAACCATAGATTTTTACGGCATAGAAAGTAGGTAGTGTATGTTATGTGTCAATCCAAGATACTATCTATCCTCATTTTACAGCTAAGTTCGTCCATGAGTTTTTGCGTGAAAAAGTAACAAACATACACACACATACATACACACACGCACGCACGCACGCACACATACCTACAAAAAACTTTTGCTTTTATCATAATACTAGCTGACCCGCCCCGGCTTCGCTCGGGTGGAATTTTCGAACCGCGTCATTTACGGGAGCCGCGCGGGTACCTTACTCATAGATCTAAACTCCCCTCCCGCACGCGCACCCCCGCCTTGGTGACGCCCACTTCGCAACGGGCCGTGCAGCAGAAATCGTAATATTTTAATTTCGCCATAACTTCAAAACCAAACGTCCAATTTTAATCATTCAAAGACCAAATATTATCTCCATAAACTGTTCTTAGTGATGAAATCATTTATTTTGATAAGGATTAATAGCATGAGTAAAATAAACGCGTTTAAATGTAGTCCAAAAAAAATTCAAGATTTTTAAATAAAAAAATGGTTGCTGTGCCTCACTCGACATAGATGGGTATAGTGTGTCGCGGACTTTTTTGTAGATATTTATAAGATCTACAATTAATTAGAACATTTTATGGTTCTATCTTTTATAGTTTAGGCAGCGTACGCAAAATAAGTAACTTTTCTGGTTGATTTTTTACACCTTGTGTCCGAAAAACCCAAATATCTTACGGAACCCTATTTTTTTCCAAAATTAAATATAGCCTATGTTACTCGTGGATAATGTAGCTTTCGAATGGTGAAAGAATTTTTAAAATCGGTCCAGTAGTTTTTGAGCCTATTCAGTACAAACAAACAAACAAACAAACAAAGTTTTCCTCTTTATAATATTAGTGTAGATTAGTGTAGATAGTGTAGATTAGTGTTGAGTGCAGTGATGTGGTTATCTCATTATAACTCTATTGTTGAGTGTGATAACTTAACCAGCAAAGAACATATTTTCTTCCCTCTATATCATACGCTTGCTCGTGACTAGATTACCTAGAGAGTCGCAGCGCAGCATTAACAAGTAGGTAATTTTCTAACTATTTTATGTTAACTAGTTTACGCACTTTGGCGCTAACATACTTAATAATTATTAGGTAAGCAGGTACTTGATAATGCCCGTGCCTTCCTCCGCGTGGATTTAAGATAAAAAGTAGCCTATCTCCATCCCCGGCATGTAAGCTATTTCTGTACCAGACTTCAAAATTAATTTAGATGGGCCTTTAAAAATCCCTTGGAAAATCCTTCAATTCTTCGAAATCTTCAATTTTCTGGGACAAAAAGTAACCTATTACCATCCCCAAGGTTCGAATTGGCCGGATGGGCCGTGAAAAGCCAGCAGATAGACACACTATTGATTTTATTTGATTGATCATCTACTCGTATGTTAGTAAAATGCTTTCATTTACATTTTCCTACACTTACCCACTCTCTTTATTAAAATGCGATTTTATTTGATTGATCATCTACTCGTATGTTAGTAAAATGCTTTCATTTACATTTTCCTACACTTACCCACTCTCTTTATTAAAATGCATAGGGAAACAATTATTAGGTAGTTATAAAGGTTCCTATGTTTTTAAGTTGGATAATAATTATAATATTTAATGAGTTTCCATTACAAGTGTACTTATGTATTATCTCTAATTGCTTCTGTTTTAGTGCATACCTAATAAAGTTTTTATTTTAATTGTTATTTTAATACATAATTAGGTACATGATAAATTATTATGGTCTATATCTATGACCATTAAAGTGTTTTTTTAATATAAGTAAATAGCGAACAAACGAGCAGGTTACGTGGTTAAGTGATTAAGGTGATATCAGACTGTTCATTATTAATCATTATTAGGGTTCCGTACCCGAAGGGTGCCAACGGGACCCTATTACTAAGTGTCCGCTGTCCGTCCGCCCGTCCCTGTGTCTGTCAGTGAGCTGTATCTCGTGAACCATAATAGGTAGAGAGCCGCTATACACAGATATAATAAAAACCAGCCAAGTGCGAGTCAGACTCGCGCACTGAGGGTTCCGTATTACAATCGTATTTTATCGACATTTTTCGTCGACGACTGTTTTAGAATGTACAAGTAAAGCCCTTTCATATTATTATGATATCACACTTGGTATAGTCATCTTACTTAGAAAGTTTAAAATAGTAATTTTGTTCCTAGCACATTTTTTTTCTTGTGATGTAACCATAAATTCACGGTTTTTAGATTTTTCCCCTCATGTCTGCTATAAGACCTACCTTCCTGCCAAATTTCATGATTCTAGGTCGACGGGTAGTACCCTATAGGTTTCTTGACAGACAGACAGACAAAAAAGTGATCCTATAAGGGTTCCATTTTTCCTTTTGAGGTACGGAACCCTCAAAACATTTTGACATACAAAGGACCATGGGCATTTCTGTACGGACTCTGGCCTGATAACGAATAGAGTTCTAATAATGTACCGTCAAAATGCCTAATTTTGCCTCGCGTCCAAAGTTTGCCTAAAATGAAAAAAAGCTAATATCTTATTTAATTTATTTGTCTAGCAATAGAAACATTTGTCAGTATTTAGAATGATTATCTGGCAACATCAAATTGGTGCCGTTAAGTTAGTAGCATGCATAATTTTCGCCAGTCGTGTGTCAAATGAAAGTGCGGCAAAACGGTTATTATGAGTTGCTGAAAAACTTTTCAAATAACTCATTAAAATGTGTTTATTCCTAACTTGTTTTATTCTCATTCTATAAAACGTCAATAGATCTTTCATTTCTCATCATTAATGATGGAAATTCGCGTATATTTACTGAGATATATTGAAATAGGCAAAGTTTAGCAACTTTTCTGCACAATTGAACATAACATTGCCTAGGCTAGGGTTTACAACTTTGTAATTCGATTTTAACCGACTTCAAAAAAGGAGGAGGAATATTCGTATGTACGAGTATGTTTCCTGATAACTGCGATTGAAGCAGTTTTACTGATTTTTTAATATGGCAGAAATAGGTTCGAAATAGAACGCTGCACGTTGTACAATACAGATTTGTATGACTTGGTGGATTATAGTGAATTAAGCGCGAGGTTACGTTAATAAAAAGTTAGGTACTATCTTAAGTAATGTTACTATGTTTGAAGTTTATCGTAATAGTCACCTATCTACCAAATATTTTGTTTTTCTAAGACTGATTGGTTTTCTAATAAATACGAGGTACTCGCAATGACTGATTAATTGTTAAACTACGCGAGTTTAATATATATAGTCACACCTACTTAAATAATAAATATATTTTATTTCATTCTTATGTTACTAACGAGACAACCCTATGCATTTTTTGTCAATATATGGAAGTTGTATAAAATTGTGTCCGTAACATTGCCGCAACGATTTTACCTAGTAAAACACTTCCTAAATTTAACATTGAAAATTGGGTTGTATTCTCTAGGGATTAGAGTTAGATCTTGTCTGTGCCAGGATAAAATCAAATTATTAATATTGGAGCAAATGCATCAGGCAATGTTAGGAATATGAGCAATAACTTTGCCTATTTCCTAAAATACCTCAAAACTTTCATTTATATACGTAAATTGGCTAAAACTAATGAAAATTATGAAAATATTGGGCTTTGTTTATGATAAAATGTTATATAACATGCAAATCATGCATATTTTAATATTTTTATGTTACGATAAAGTCCAAAAATATCAAAATCCGTGAAAAGTTAGGGCATTGGACGGTATGTTAGTTTATTATTTTTGCGTTACTGTAACCCAATAGTTTATCTCATGAAATCACCGGGTAGGTATGTAAAGTAGAGGACATAAAAAGTTTGACGATTTGCTCGTGGAAATTCAACCAACAATGGAGAAGTTCATGCTGTGCTGTATTTTTGGTCAGCTTGTCTTGGGTAATTAATTAACGTCAGAGTGACACCTAAGCAGAACCTTGCAGTGTGGAACGCAGACTTAGTGTTAGCGGATCGATCAGTAGACTGGAACTCTGAAGAACGTGCGCCGGGGCGGTGCAGTGCCTCTCTCACTCGACGCTCATCCTGGAGATGGTGTACCTACCTACCTTTTTTTTAAAAAGAATATTAGCCATGTTAAATGACTTATATTCCCTTTACCTCTCTAACTAAGCGTCAAGCTTGTGCTAGGAGTAGGTACGGCAATAGTGCAACGGGCGGGGTTTGAACCGTCGACCTTTCGGTTTTCAGTCCACTCCTTTACCTTATATATCTATGTATAATCTATGTATAAAATGAATTAGACTTGCCCATTATAGCAGTATAGATTAACATCCTCAGTAGCAGCATATGCCATGGAATGAGGAGTATCTGTAATATGAAATAACACATTTTGATAGCAAGTACCTACGTGGCTCTACCTACTCGTATTCAATTACTTAATATTATCATACCGACCGACCTATCAATACCTCGAGTTTCGTCGGCATGGATTTAAATCCAATACTAAATATATATTTAAAACTAGCTGCCCTGGCGAACTTAGTCGATTTTTTTTTTTAATTTTTCTCTCCGTAAGAACCATCCTCCTACTTCAAGGAATATTATAAAAAAAGAATTAGCGAAATCGGTTCAGCAATTCTCGAAATTTGCGATGACTTTTCTTAACAAAAATGAGACTAGAAAAGCGCGGCAAATTAAAAAATATCAGTATGGCAGCTCTGAAATTAGTATGACAGACCTGGAATAACCTAATTTGATACTTTAGAAATACTTATTTTATGCATATTTTTATTTCTGTTCTATCAAATTAGATCTTCAACAATTTCAGAGCTCCACTATTGATATTTTGTGCCGTGCTTCTCTAGTCTTATCTTTTGTTAGCAAGACTCTAGGCATCTACCTACATACGTTCCATACGATCCGTTTATATGCACTAGGCAGACCTAAAAATCGCTAAAAAGTGAGTTAAAGTGAGTCAGCATAAAATCGGATAAAAATCCGTCAGAAGAGGTGTCGTCTGCGTTCGGTTTATGATTTAAAGAAATAAGAGTAAAGCTTACTTACCCAGAGAATATAATACAAATGTCAAGAAAACGAAAGTGATCCACATATTTAAAGGTTATGTTATGTCATACACCAAGTCATACACCTATTCCTTACAATATAAAAATTATATTGTTTTTTGACTCTTTTATAGGTAAATACAGACCTACATAAAATAATTTGAATAATAATTACAACGATATCGTCGCAGTTTATTACTTATACATAAATACATTTTTAAGTATAATATTATACGATAAACCAAATAAGTAATTATAAAATTGTTCTGTGAAAAGTTGGTTTTGCCATATTAAGTTGTGTATTCCTTCTTTTTTTTTTTAACTGATGGGCCATGTTTCAAAGTTTACTTTAATCAAATACTTATAGATCTAGGGGACCATAGACTTTTTTCACGAACTTAATTTTGAGCTTTGAGTTTACAAAAACACTAAGTAAAATAAAATAGAAAAATTGCATAGACTGGGAACTCAAATTTTGTTGTAAGTAGGCCAGTCTCTAGACAATCTTATAAATTACTTACTAGATGATGCCCGCGACTTCGTCTGCGTGGATATATTTAAAAAATTCTGCGGGAACCATGAATTTTTACGGCATAAAAAGTAGTCTATGTTATGTGTCAATCCAAGGTATTATCTACCCTCATTTTACAGCCAAGTCCGTCCATGAGTTTTTGCGTGAAAAAGTAACAAACATACACACACATACACACACGCACGCATTCACACTCACACACACTCACATACAACAAACTTTTGCTTTTATAATATTAGTGTTGACATATTTTTTCCCCTCGATCATACGCTTGCTCGTGACTAGATTACCTAGAGAGTCGCAGCGCAGCATTAACTACTTACTTATCTGAGAAACGCAAAAATTTAACGCGGATTAACAAGTAGGTAATTTTCTAACTAGTTTACGCACTTTGGCGCTAACATACATAATAATTATTAGGTAAGTAGGTACTTGATAATGCCCGTGCCTTCCTCTTGATTTAAGATAAAAAGTAGCCTATCTCCATCCCCAGCATGTAATGCAAGCTATTTCTGTACCAGACTTCAAAATTAATTTAGAAGGGCCTTTAAAAATCCCTTGGAAAATCCTTCAATTCTTTAAAATCTTCAATTTTCTGGGACAAAAAGTAATCTATTACCATCCCCAAGATTCGAATTATCTTTGTATCTGTACCAGATTTCGTCGAAACCGGCTAGCTTTTCACGGCCAATCTGTTTAAGATTGGCCGTGAAAAGCTAGCAGATAGACACACTTTCGCATTTATAAATTAAGATCTAGATATAGATTGATCATCTACCTACTCGTATGCTAGTTAAATGCTTTCATTTTAGTGACGACAGCACTAGACTGAAGTTTCGAGCTGATGGTATATTTCTACTTAAATATAGGTACGTCAAATGACGTCATTTCGATGTTAATGAGACATGATTCTAGCGCAATAGCAATTTGCAGGACTTGTACATTTTCCTACATATTTTGTCTTTGTTAAAATGCATAGGGAAACAATTAGGAAGTTATACAGGTACCTATGTTTTTAAGTTGGTTAATAATTATAATAAGTATTTAATGAGTTTCCATTACAAGTGTATGTCTCTCTAATTGATTCTGTTTTGGTGCACACCTAATGAAGTTTTAATTTTAATTGTTATTTTAATACATAATTACATAATAAATTTTTATAGTCTATATCTATAACCATTAACGTGTTTTTTTAGGGTTCCGTACCTCAAAAGGAAAAACGGAACCCTTATAGGATCACTTTGTTGTCTGTCTGTCTGTCTGGCAGACATTAGGGGAAAATATCAAAACCGTGAATTTGTGGTTACATCACACAAAAAAAAAAAAATTGTGGTCACGAACTAAAAATTAGTATTTTTAATTGTCCAAGTAAGATAACTATATCAAGCGGGCTATCATATGAAAGATCTTCACTTGTACATTCTAAAACAGATTTTTATTTATTTTTATGCATCATAGTTTATGAATTGTCGTGCAAAATGTCGAAAAAATACGACTTCCCCTCGGAACCCTCGTTGCGCGAGCCTGACTCGCACTTGGCCGGTTTTTTAAATATAAGTAAATAGCGAGCAAACGAGCAGGTGAATCACCTGGTTAAGTGATTAAGGTGATATCAGACTGTTCATTATTAATCATTATTAGGGTTCCGTACCGTACTATTACTAAGTGTCCGCTGTCCGTCCGCCCGTCCCTGTGTCTGTCAGTGGGCTGTATCTCGTGAAACATAATAGGTAGAGACTTGATTTTAACAGAATGTGTATTTCTATAGCCGCTATACACAGATATAATAAAAATTTCAAAAAAAATAAAAAGTGTTAAATATTCTTATACTTACAGTGGTGCCAAGGTGGTGGCGCAAGTCCAACTCGCACTTGACTGATTTTTGTTCATTTCTGGTTTCATTCGGCATTTTGTTAAAATTTCTACACGTGTATGTTTGTTGTCGGGTGAGCTGTCCGCTTTGTTTTTCAGTTTCTTTTATTACGCTCACCCATCGAGGAGTAAATAAAGTCTCTGTGCTCACCCAACTTCATACATATAATATGTACATACGTGTAGAAACATTTTTTTTAAATAGTGGTTTGTTGTTGTTTATTTGTTTAGTTGCTTTTTGTCGTGCCACACAGCACAATTTACTTCGCCAAAGACACGTTGTTTGAAGAAAACACAAAGGAGGTTGACCAGTAATAGTGGTTTTGGAAGTCGGATTTTATAATAGTTTTATTTTATTTAAAGTTTTTAGTGTAAGTAGTCATTGCTTCGTACCTAAAATATCAATTCACTAGCAAAACTTTCCAAATCCACACGTCTTAGGAGTTCAGTACCTTGCAGCATCAGGATTGAAGGGTTCGAACTTGGAATTCAATAACAAAGTTTATGTTTGGCATTTACAACATTATTTCACCATCTGAAATTCCCGAATCCCCACGGCTTAGGAATTCAGTAGGTAGCATTAGAATTGAGAAGTTGGGACCGAAGTTCAATGATGTAGTAGGTATATGCTTAGTAACTAATATCCCACACACTTCCGACATGTGGCATGTGGAGTCCACTGAAACCATCCCAATCGTCATATCTGCGAATGGGTTGATCCCAGTCAGCCTCGCTCACCATCTGAGGCGACTGGGGTTCCGTGGCAGTTGGCTCGCAGCCAGGATGCAAAAAGCGGTCTTGCTGGACTCGGCTACGATAGTCCGCCGGTTTCTTAACCTGTCGCCCTGACCCCCGGCCGTTTGGTCTCCCCTGCCGGGGTGTAATCCTCCGCCCGGTACAAATATGTATGTATGTAATGTTTATGTAGGTTTATTTATTTTTACATATGTAAGTATATTATAAACTTTTTTGGCTTTTATATGTATCTATTTTGTACACGGGCGTGAGAGCAAATAATATATGATAATAATAACTATTATGCTTTATTGTTTTCATTACTGCTAGTTGTATGTAAAATATTTTATCTTATAGGTTTATCTAAACTAAAAACTAACAATAAACAATAGGTCGCAAACTCAGCATAGACGAGCACTGCTCACAATGCTCAGCGCTGGTTTTTAGTTTGCGCCATAATTTGCATTGACGCACCGAGCATGTTGCGTTATCTCTTTGTTGAGCAATAAATAATTTTTTTGTATAAACTAAACCAAAACAGTCACATAGAAAAAAATCAAAATCCAAAAATAGCAGTAAAAAAAATATAAATGTAAATGTCCCTTCCCAGCTTAATGTAAAGAATAAAGGCTCCCCCACACAGGCGCGTTATTATAGGACGATAATATCAGATGCGGTATTGCGATAATGCGTCCCGATTCCTTGCACACAGCTGCGTTTTTATCGTCCGATATTTCTTACGAGAGAGCGCGGAAAATTGTTTAGAAAGACATTCCAAGTCTAGGGTTTTGCTAATGTCGATTGCGGTAATTCCACGCTGTATTACTTACCTTCGTTTCTGGCGTCTTTTTTGGTCATCTTCCATTGCTACTGTTAGTAATAAGCATTCTTCATCTGATGATATGATATCCATATTATAGAAAAGTTTTTAGGACACTCATACAGTCATGTAACCACTCACAAACTGTCGATAAAACTAAACGTCGTAACATTGTCCCACGTACCTCCTGGGACAATGTTTATCTGAGATAAAAGTGGTATTCTCCCATCAGCGTCAACTGCCACAAACTGTTTGCTGCTATTTAAGAACGAGTAAAATTAAGTACCTACATGCATTTGAGTCAACCAGAGAAACCAAAGAAAAAGGCAAAAGTTTTGGGGTGCGCTGTGGATGCGCTGAATCGACTGCGCTCACTCCCGACTTATCTCTAACCGTTACAAAGTTAGCTTTTCCTAGAATTAATCCCTAGTTCGTTATTAGGTCGGTTGGGTCGGACCACAGCTAGTGAAATAAATTGTTTTTACTGAAAATATTTTATTTATTTTTAACAATTAATATTATGAGTCTTGAACTCTTGACACAATATGTTATGACAGAATCATCGATGTTTACCTTTAGGTAGGCCCATACACCATAGTGATAAAAACCGAGCATATAAAATCACATATACAGGGTGTAATCAGAACGCTGGCAAAAACGAGGACAGGATAGTACTGATGATTACTGATACGATACCACAAAAAATCGCGAAAAAAACACCTATAAGTTGACGATATCTTGCAAATAAAACATCTGAGTGACGCCAAAGTTAAATGAACGTTGCATAAGTAGGCCACTCGGAGTCAATGCCACGCCGTAGGCGGGGCTTTGACACGAGCTTTACACGCTATACATTGCGGGTTTGAAAAATCCTAAATCATAAAAACTGCAAAATGAGGCAAATGGCTGTTAGTAGATACCTATAGGTATAACGATAACGCTAAGATCTGCTAGCGTTCTGGTTACACCCTGTATTTAATTGATACCGCTGTCGTGCGTTATTTATGGAGAAAAGGCCTGTGAGGGCCAGTCATTCGTCATTTTATAAAAGCTGAAAGTTTCTCTGCCCATTGTCCTCACTACAAGGAGGAACGATCAGCGACTATGAAGTTTGGGTCATAGTCGCTTTGGAATATAACAAGTAATAAATAAATAAATAAATAACAGGTATATAAATCTTACAAAACCTTTCGAAGAAACATAAAAGATACGGAATTACATCTCATAACAGACTGATTTATTTTATTCAAGCGCGTTTTCCTGAGACGTAAGTACCTAATATTCGAATAGGGCTATCTAACATCGATTGATAAAATGCTCCAGCTAGTTAGGATTAGCTCCAGCCTCTCCTTTGCCATAGGGAACTGCTGAGTTGGTGGTGTAGTAGAAATTTCCACGCAGGCTGAAATAAGAAAGGGACCTATCTGTATTTAAGTAGTTATATCAATAAGAAGAAAGAAGCTTACTGCCTATAGTTTACATTTAGACACATATGAAACATGTCTTTTCATAGTTGTTCTGACTGTCAGTCAGTCAGTCAGGCACCTTTTGTTTTTGTATATGAAGGTCGGGGGTACCGGGCGCGCACCTCTAACTTTTCGAAATTATGTTCATTTAAGTACCTACCTAATCAATATACCACTTGCTTTAACGTTGAAGGAAAACATCGTGAGGAAACCTGCATGCCTGATCTCTATAATGTTCTCAAAGGTGTGTGAAGTCTGTCAATCCCCACTTAGCCAGCGTGGTAGACTATGGCCATAACCCTGCTCACTCTGAGAGGAGACCCGTGTTCTGTAGTGAGCCGGCGCGTGATGGATTGATCATGATGATGATATTTTAAGATTATCATATGAAAATGGGATATAAGTTTGCAAAAAATTGTACCTAGTATCAATGTTGGCTCCTAACGTCATGGTCAAATTGCCTCCATTTCCCGCGTTAAACTCCTTGCAACTCTTTGCTGAACTGGCTATATGCGTTTTCGGATATAGCAATGCTTCTGCGTAGTAAAAAAAGGAGCAATTGTGACTGCACATATCTAAAACAAGAAGTAAAATTGTAAATAAAATATTTATAGTACGCGACAGGTCGAGATGGCAGTCAGGGTATGAGGCGGGGGACACTCCGCACACCCGCACGACACCCGCGCTATCCCGCACCGGGTTAGTGCGGGGATGTGCGGGTGTGCGGGGGGCGATTGTCATCTCGATCAGAGCACTGCCTCTGTCGTTGAGACCGACAAAACGGCAATATAGGTTTGAGTGACAGAGACAACGCTCTATAAAGCCGAAATGTCATTTCTAAAGGCCGATGTACATCACTTTCGGCCGCGTACTGTAAATAAAGATAAGACCTTAGACGAGTTCCGTGGCGCGGTAGGGAGCGCTGTGGTCTTATGAGTGGGAGGTCCTGGGTTCGATTCCCGATAGGAGCAATTTATAATTTCTATAAATTGTCTCTGGTGGTAGGAGGCTTCAGCCGTGGCTACCTAGCCAGTAGCCACCCTATACCGTCAACGCCGTGCCGTCAAGCAATTTAGCGTTCCGGTACGATACCGCGTAGAAATCCATCAGGGGTCCATTCCTTTGGCTTTAATGAAACTACCGTACTACTTCCAAGTGAGCCCGCTTACATCTATGACTGCAACATCACTTATCACCAGGTGATTCAAGGCTAACTTATATGAGAACTAGCTTAAGCCCGCGACTTCGTCCGCGTGGAATATACAAATTTCAAACCCCTATTTCACCCCCTTAGGGGTTGAATTTGCAAAAATCCTTTCTTAGCGGATGTCTACGTCATAGTAGCTATCTGCATGCCAAATTTCGCCCGATCCGTCCAGTAGTATGAGCTGTGCGTTGATAGATAAGTCAGTCAGTTTTTCATTTTATACATACATCTAAGATTTAAAAAAATCATCAATTGCGAGTCGGACTCGCACAGGAAGTGTGCCGTACCACCGTACAAGAAATTATATATATATATTTTTTAATTTTCATGGCGGTTATTTTGAAATGTTTAGTATGTATTGTTACAGCGGTAATATTAATACACAATCTTCTCTTCTCAAAAAAAAAACTTTAGGTCTCTACCTATTATGGTTTAGGTACGAGATAAACCCACTGACAGACGGACGGACGGACGGACAGTGGAGTCTTAGTAATAGAGTCCCGTTGGCACCCTTCGGGTACGGAATCCTGGAAAGATCGGATGATAAAAACATATTACTTTCTGGTGTCCTAAAGCCGATGCCACCTCCAGCATCAGCGCAGGCGGGTTGTACTTGGGGAGTCCCGCAATTCGCCCACACATCCGCAGTGCCTCTACTTTGAGATATGCCCATTCCGCCAGCATTCGTGTGGAGAACTAACACATAGACGGCGCACGTGGGATTTATTCCGCGGATCAGGAATAGTGGTCCCGCCGGGTCTAAGCCAATAATCCTGAATATTTAATGATTTGTTATCAATTGTTGTATTAAAATAACCCTTATACTACTGGTTGGTACAGCGCAGCGGGCTGATTCGCCTTTCTTCGCGAGTCGTTCCGCACGCGGTATGCTGAAAGTGCGCCAACCTTCCGCGCACTTTCCATGCTAAATGCAAATGAGCTCAACCGGTAAAGGAGTGGACTGAAAACCGAAAGGTCGACGGTTCAAACCCCGCCCGTTGCACTAAATTGTCGTATCTACTCCTAGCACAAGCCTGACGCTTATTTGGAGAGGAAAGGGGAATATTAGTCATTTAATATGGCTAATATTCATTAAAAAAAAAGAGTTGATTGCTCAGCACCAGAGCCTAGACGTGTTCAATATAAATATCAATCAATTTATTTCATGTGTAGAATTCACTTATAAGAACCTCTGTGAATTTGAATAGTATAAGTCATTAGTCATAAGTCTAACTTGTAAATGCGCTTTGGCATTAGCTGGAAGCATATCAAGTATGTATCTACAATTTAAAAAAAAAACTCAATGATCAACACGGTACACTGAATGATAGCCACCGAGCTCATTAATTGACATTTAATTTTAACTAGCTGATGCCCGCGACTTCGTCCGCGTGGAATTAGGTTTTTTAAAAATCCCGTGGGAACTCTTTGGTTTTCTGGGATAAAAAGTAGCCTATGTCACTCTCCAGGTCTTCATCTATACCCATGCAAAAAATAACGTCAATCCGTTGCACCGTTGCGACGTGATTGAAGGACAAACCAACAAACCAACAAACCAACAAACTAACAAACCAACAAACAAACACACTTTTGCATTTATAATAAGGGTACTGAATACTGATAAAAGTTTTGCTACGAAAAATTATTTTAGTATTACTCAGCCAAGCAGCAATGTAGAACCAACCAATGTAAACTGAGCTTTATGGCTACCATTTAATGTTGATTAATCGAGTTAGCGAATCACCCCGCTGCGCGCTGGTCGTTTGACGTGAAAAGTCCGCTAGGATAAAGTGGATGAGTGTCTTCGTATGGGTATGCTGTTCTTATCTACAATAGGCACGCTCCTTTAATACTGAAACAATAGGTAGGTACGCTCCTTTAATACTGAAGATATTTGTATCATAGACACGGCATTAGATACGGCCGGCCTCAGAATTCGAGTAGCAATTCCGCAAAACTATTGCATCAAAAACCAGTCGCACTTATAACCCTTTTCTATAAACACGCCACACACTCAGATGTGCGCACAACCGTGCCGTGCAGTAAAAGTGAATTCGATCATTAAGGTGCTTAACGAGTTTTGGCCGTTGACTGTACCTACCTAATTTTTAATTTTATGAATTTGCTTGGAGCATTTTAGAATCGTATAGAATGCCTAGAAATTGTATGAAATGTCTTGGAAATGTATAAAATAGTTTGTTATAGATTATTATATATTTTTACACTTTGCCAAAACAAACCTGGTATGAGAATAACTAGGTATTCTATAGAATGACTGGTATATAGACATTGCCCGTAACATATATAAAAATTGGAATACTGTAGAATTTTAATATTCATACATTGCCATTGACTTTGCCTTTGAAGTTTTTTTAGAGGTTTTAAGTATGAAGTTTTAAGCTTTTAATACTTTCATTTGCACCCAGGTAAGGTAGAATTGGAGCTCTTGATTCACTCTCTTAAATACTTTATCTTTTTAAATAAAATTGTTCTCACAATATAATAGATTGTCCACTGGTTTGGAATTTTTTTCCGGCTTCTCCCATAAAATGTGCCCCCAGTGAAAATCCTATCAAACGAATGCGTAGTAGGTCCAATCCAGCAGCGACCAATTTTATTAGTGCTCGAGCAAATTCTGCCCCGTACTGAAAAAATAAATTATGATTAAGTAGGTACTTAATTATTGAAATTAGCAATTTGTAATAACAGTAAACAAGCCATGACTGTCGCAACTCGCAGATCGATGGCTGCTGCGGCAGATGCGAAAATATACAGACGGAGTAAATATTATGACCTCATGGGAAAATTGGTTCTTTTATGTTCTTTTAAATATTTTCGTAGCAATATGCGACCTCCATCGACTGACTGCGTCACGCGTTGATAGCCGCAAATATTATTTGACCATTACGTGGCTGGCTGGACATAAATATTCGAATTTCGAACAAATTCAAAATCTTTGGCAGGCGAGAGCTATTCAATTCCGTCGTGATCCCGTCGTATTAACTACAGTAGACGATAGATCTTCAGTTTCATCAAGAAATAATATTATACATTTACCTACTATGAATTTCAGTATGTAATTGTTAACAATTAACATCTCAATTGGACTACAGTCTTGTTATACAGGGTGTAACTAGAACGCTAGCAAAAACTTAGCGTTATTGTTTTGGGATCGCGCCCGACACTCTAACCACCAAGCTACGGGTTCGCTTGATGCCAGTGACGAAATTTGTGATATGTATGTTCACTCAGTACTGACAGTCGCTTCAGTACTGAGTGTACATACATATCTTAAAAAATCTTAAAATATATATTCTAGAAATAAATCAAATTACTGGATACCTAGTAGGTATTTAAAAATCTAATCACAGAGATACTTACATAAAAAGCATTTTGTGCAGCAATTGGATAACCCAAAATATCACCTAATGCGTCCGAAGCGCCTTTCTCCCAACCCACCAATATAAAATTGAAGGAAGCGGCATGCGCTCTGAGCATGGTTTCTACAGAGGTACCGTTATTTTGGCCACCAAACCCATATGCATAAAATACCGTGCCTTTTGAAGGGTCAAAACATGATGAGTTTAGCAAAGGTGTAGGATTGTCAAAACTAAAGTCCATAAATGTAGAGAAGGACCTGAAAAAAATATTATTAAGTAAGTACCTATACTAGATGATGTCCGAGACTTTGTCCGCTTATGGATTGGCAGACTTCATTACCTACTTTACCTGATCATTATATGGAGAACTCTCAGGTTCCTCACGATGTTTTCCTTCACCTCTAATAGCAAGTGATATTAAATTGGTAAAAACGCAGAAACTCCTAAAATTTAGAGGTTCGTGCCTGAGATTGAAACTCGGACCCCTAGAATAAAGGGCCGACGCGACATCTCATAACTAGGCTAGGGGCAAGAAGATGTAAAAGTTGAACAGTCAAACACAATAATAAAAATCATAAATAGGTATAAGTAGGTATTTCTGATTTTTCGACTGTTACGAAAGCAATGCAATCATCATCATCATCATGATCAACCCATCGCTGGCTCCACGAGCACGGGTCTCCTCTCAGAGTGAGAAGGGTTTTGGCCATAGTCTACCACGCTGGCCAAGTGCGGATTGGTCGACTTCACACACCTTTGAGAGCTTTATGGAGAACTCTTTCAGGCATGCAGGTTTCCTCACGATGTTTTCCTTCACCGTTAAAGCAAGTGATATTTTAATTACTTAAAAACGCACATAACTCCGAAAAGTTAGAGGTGCATGCCCGGGATCGAACCCCCGACCTCCGATTGGAAGGCGGACATCCACCACTAGGCTACCACAGCTTCAGCTATTCAATAGATTCGATAAAATTAAACTCACCCATTTATATAGCAGCGAAGAATTTTGTCATTATTATCAGCGGCATCTATCGGTATAATATGTACCGCACCTGTAATGTTTGATGTAATTCATGAATAAGATGCCAGTTTTAGAATGTAACGGTTAAAGTCTAAATCGGTTCTAGGCGCAATAATACTCAAGTACCTACCTAACTTATCAGTAACTAGCTTATGCTCGCGACTTCTTCCTCGTGGACTACACAAATTTGAACCCCTATTTCACCCCCTTAGGGGTTGAATTTTCAAATATCCTTTCTTAGCGGATGCCTACGTCATAATAACTATCAGTCTGCATGCCAAATTTCAGTCCGATCCGTCCAGTAGTTTGAGCTGTGCGTTGATAGATCAGTCAGCCAGTCACCTTTTCCTTTTTAGGGTTCCGTAGTAAACAAGGAACCCTTATAGTTTCGCCATGTCCGTCCGTCTGTCTGTCCGTCCGTCCGTCCTCGGTTAATCTCAGAGACTATTAGTCCTAGAAATCTGTAATTTGGCATGGGTATAAATATTAATCACGCCGACAAAGTGGTGAAATAAAATTTTGATAAATATTTTTTTAGAGTAGCTCCCCTAAATGTAAAGTGGGGATGAATTTTTTTTTCTTGTCTACCCCATAGTGTGAGGTATCGTTGAATAGGTCTTTTAAAAATACTTTGGGTGTGGGAACATCATTTTTCGATTTCCAGATCCGTTTGTAAAATATGAGGTTTTAAAGTGCTAATTTTTATTAGTCAAGTGCGCCCCCCATCAACCAAATGGTAGTATATATAGGAACGTGAAAAAATTCACAGCAGTAGTATATATATAATCAATTTTAAAGGAAAACTATCATGGCTACGTAGGGTTAACAGGTTAAGGAGTTATATCTGTTTTTCGAGGATTGTGACTACGGAACCCTACACTGCGCGTGGACCGCCACGCTTTTGGCCGGTTTATATATTTAGATCTACGTTTAGTCGGTTCCGTCCACGTTGGTAACGCATCATTTACCTACCTACTTACTGTATCTAAGTCCATGTTTCAATCTAAAGATCATTTAGGTAGTCGAAATTCATGTCTAGTTACATTATTTTAAAATACGAGTACAGCAATTAGCACTGATCGCAGCTGATGTGATTTACTAATTTTTATTTTATTTTATTTTATTCGTTTATTAGAAGTTGCGTTCTTCAGATCTAGCTTTAAGTAAAAAGGGGCCTTTGAATAGAAAAAAAAATATTTAAAGGAAAATATGGAGTAATAATTTAGAGCCGACTAAAAACCTGTCTTACCATTAATTCTTTTTGAAGTTTATTAATAGAAAATAACTTACTCAACGAAATTAATAAAATTGGTAACAAAGTATTACTGATCCACATCTTTCAGACGTAGGTATAGAAGCTGTTCTGTGCTACTCTCTTGTGAACATAACACAAGACAGAACCTAATAATTTATGTGCATACGTAATGTCACTATCTTTTAATTTCAGTCTACCAAGCCTGTAAGGCTGAATTAGTGGACTGTTCCGTGAACAATTTTCAGCACGTTTATTAGCTAGGTATGTTTTTTATATAAAAGTTGTGATAGCCTAGTGGTTAGGACGTCCGGATCGGACCCCCGTCCTCCTGATCGATGGTCGGGGGTTATGTGCGTTTTAAGTAATTAATTAATATCATTTGCTTTACGGTGAAGGCAAACATCGTGAGGAAACCTGTAACCTGAGAGTTTTCCATAATGTTCTCAAAGGGCGTGAAGTCTGCCAATCCGCACTTGGCCAGCTCTAGGTAGACTCTTGCCAAAACCCTTCTCACTCTGAGAGGAGACCCGTGCTCTGTAGTGAGCCGGCGATGGGTTGATCATGATGGATGATGATAATATACCTACGCCGTTTTACTACTGTACTAACTACCTCTTCTTTGGCAAAATCCCTTTTTAACCGACTTCAAAAAAAGGAGGAGGTTCTCAATTCGTCGGAATCTTTTTTTTAGTAAGCGCCTACCTCTTCAAAGAAACCTTTCAAAATTTTAAGTTTCTAACCCTAGCGCAATAAGCCCAGGCTGTTTAGGTTTGATAGTCCATTGATGTACAAGAAATCTACCTTTTACTTACTTAGCAAGGTATCTGTGGATAGATCAGTAAGTAGTCAGGATAAGTATTTTATTATAACAATTAATGTGACTAACCTCTAGATAGGTAGGTACTTATAGAAGTACTTAGGTACCTATTACCTCTAGATTTGCTATTTCCGACCTGCTTTTGAAGCAGACCTTTTTATCACCATTTGGGCACCGTAGGTATACCGATAGCAGCAGTGAAAGTAATGCATTTAAATATTTTTTTTTTAATTTTACTAATTCATCCAAATATTTTAGACAAGACTTACCTACTTACGCTTTTACAGAGGAACCCTCAGAGAACATAAAATAATAATATGGAAATGCTTTTGAAAAGATTTTCAATGTTATCAAAATATTTGCCACATGTACATAATATTATAGGAATATTTTATACAGCTGTGGTATACACGGCAACACTTAACCACAGCTGTATAAAGAAGCATATTATCTACTCATGTGAAGAAGCTTCCTTCATTTACTTTGGATGAGCTCAGAATTCATAATAAATTATAGGTACTTTTACCTATAGTTTTTTTTAATAAAGAATATTAGCCTGGCCCTTGACTAACATTCCCCTTTCCTCTCCAATTAAGCGCGAAGCTTGTGCTAGGAGTAAGTACGACAATAGTGCAACGGGTGGGGTTTGAACCGGGCGGCGACCTTTCGAATATCAGTCCGCACTTTTAACCGTTGAGCTATTGAGGCTATTGAGTACGCGACAGGTTGAGATGGCAATCAAGATAAGTATGAGGTGGGGGGACGGGGCCCGCATCCGCACGTCACCCATCGCTTTGGGGTCAGTGCTGTGCAGGGCGTCCCCCACCCCGATTGCCATCTCGACCTGTCGCGTACTATATGTACGTTACATAGATATGTACGCATAACATGAAATCTGCTAAAGCAAGTGGCATTTGTAAATAAAGGAATTGAAATAATATATATTGCATTAAATTGCATTTCGATACTCGCACCTGACTGAAGTTTTTTATAGTCCGCGACAGGATGAGACGGCAATCGGTGTATGAGGCAGAGGGACACACCCGCACGGCACCCGCGCTTGCCCGCACCAGGTTAGTGCGGGGGGTTACCTCCCCGCTTGCCATCTCGACCTGTCAGCTCAAATGCAGTCCTTTGTTCAATATGGAGTAGATCTAGAGTAGCATGTAAGGAGTTTTATAATAATAATTATTGAAAGCATATTATATTATACTAGCTTATGCGCGCGACGGATGAAAATTATGAAAAAATCATTAAAAAATTCATCTGTTAAACTACTAAAAATCGCTGAACATACATAGGGGTGATTTGGATACCCCTTAATACTTAAATTTTTCTTTAAGATGTCACATCCCCGGTCACCTGTACCTATATACAATATTTTTTTGTGGAAAATAAATTAAAAATTGAATTTAATTAAAAAATATCTATAAGTAGGTAGTGCATATATACCATGAAATTATGATAATGTTTTTTTATGATATAGGTATTCAAGTAAAAAAGGATTTTGGGATAATTTAGGGCATGAAAGTTTGTATAATAGTCCGTCGTTTATATTTTTCAAGTTATATTATGTATGAAAATAGGGGATGAAAGTGTGTATGAAAGTCCTTCATTTATAAAGAAGTAACTAAGTACGTGTTTCAGGATTTTTGGAAATTCCACCCCCTCACGGATTTGAAAAAATACCACTCGAGCGAAGCTGGGGCTGATCAGTTAGAACATAATATCCTTCTGGACCTTATAAACTTGTTAAAATACAATAATACTTGCAATTTTTTACTAGTAATTGCTAAGGTAGGTTCAATTAAAAACTTTACATAGGTATTATGCATTAGTTTTAATCGAAACGATCGAGTAGGTAGGTACATAAAACACAACATATTTATTTACAAAAATATTGTAAGAATTATTATTGCCTAATTATTTTTACTATACATTTATTTGATTCTATTTTTCTAATTAGGTATATTTTATTACATAATAATTATTCAATTCTAATATTTATACTTATGTTTAATTGTTTATTATTATGTATATGTATTTTCTTATTCGTACTACGAAATTTTATACATTTTATTAAAAAAATATTCGATTCTACTAAAATTACTATTAAATTAGAACATAACTTCACGATGAGTTCACCTAATTTCTATATTTTACATGACGGGAGTTATAGATCTCTGGATCACTTATGGATACGAAAGCTATTGAAGCTACATCACACGAGTAGATATACAGACCAGAGGGGAAGCTTCACACTAGCTCACGCACACCACGACGTATCACGGACGCTCCGTTTGCGCCCAGTTCGATAGCAAACGGCGGCAAACAGAGCGTCCGTGACACGTCGTGGTGTGCGTGAGCTGCGCTATGAGTGAGTGAACCTACAGCCAGCCGCAAGTATGAAGCTTCCCCTCTGGTCTATATATCTACTCGTGTGGCTACAATGTACAATACTTTATTTAATAATTAATCACGAGTCACAACACATTAAACTTGATAAAATTCGTAAAAAAAATAAAAAAATAACATACCTACTTACTACCTACATACATAGAGATTGTATAGGAATACTAAAATAATTCAATATTATTACCATGACAAGACTGTTGTGACTAGACTTTTTTTTAAAATTCCTAATCTGCTTTCTGGATTTTCATCTTATTTTCATTTTAACTTTGTAAATAATTTTATATTTATATTTTTGTTTGTTATCTGTACCTAATCACTTCTCATACGGCAAGAATTTGCTTTTTTTCATTCGTCTATTTCGAAGTAACTAATTAACTCCTCTTTTATTTAAATCTATCTAAAAAAATCTGCTATCATTATTATCATGGTAAGTAAATAAAAAAAAAACAACTCATTAGGACTCCTAATTGAAATCTAAGGTTTTCTTCAGAAAAGTATTCAAATCATTACAAGTACCTACAATGGTCAACTCCAAACCACCCTTTCCTTTGTTAACATCAGCTTTAACTTGCATATAGCTGGAAGTTGATTTGACTTCAGTTAGTTTCATATTAATTAAAATATCCAAGACATCATGTTTGTCTCTTCAAGGCGGCGCCGCAGCGATGTTATTAGGAACTATCTCCGACTGATCTTCAACCGTGTCTGATTCGTTGTCTTTGTTGATCGGCTCTTCTGGCTCATCCCTCATCAGTGCTCGGTACTTCTTAGCAATTATCTCCCAATCCACTACGTTCTCTATCCTCGTCATGTTGCTGAAGCTCATTTGAGAGCCTAGAGGACTCAGGTGAACTACGGAGAGGCGCGTTGAATCTAGAATATATTTTGTCAATCTTTAATAATTGTTGGTGCGTGTGTGTGAGAGTGTATAAATTCTGAACGACTTCACCGATTGAGGTTACATTTCCACCATACAAATGTCAAACCCCTGTTTTACCCGTTAGGGATTGAATTTTCAAAAACCCTTTCTTAGCGGACGTCTATGTTATAATAGCTATCTGCATGCCAAATTTCAGCACGATCCGTCCAGTAGTTAGAGCTGTAGTTTGATAGGTAGATCAGTCAGTCAGTCACCTTTTCCTTTTGTATATTTAGATAACTTTAATTTATAGAATAGGTAAACCCACTCGTACTAAGCTAATAATAATAATTAAATGTATTATTTCCCTACCTTTAGGAACAACCTGTCCTCTCTTGACTTTGGACAGCCACTTGGCCCCGGCTTTGGACCTGGCGCTCATCTGGTCTGGACGCTGCAGTCCGATCATGTGCACTAAGCTAGGTCTTTTCTTCTTGTTCAGCCGGTCCTGTATCAATATTTAATAATAAAAATGTGCAGTATAATAGCACTAGTAGTTGAATAATCCAGCTAAAATCCTTATCTATATTATTATGGAAAAAAACGCTGGAAAACCCCATCTTATTGGTCCGATGCCATCCCTAATGATGCGGGAAAACTTGGAGGAGGATCGCTTAACATAAGAACACATATGAGACCTATTTCCAATAATAATAATGGATAAATAAATGCTGATAAAGCAGATAATATAAAGGGAACCTCTGTGTAAAATTTCAACGTTATAGGTCCAAAGTTTGGGCTGGTTGATGATTAGGTAAGTATAAAATGGTCAAATATCAATACTTTAATTTTTGCCTGTGGAAATAAAAAGAGGCAAGGAAAATCAAAAAAATGGTGAATTGCTCAAAAAATCATATGCGTGTAAAAGGGGTTAATGCGTTGACTTGTGACAGAAGTGAGAAAGTACACAAATGACGTTGTGCCGACCCTACATAGCGTGGGATAAGGGCAAGAAGAAGAAGTAGAAGAGGTAATGGAATTTTCAGGTCAGATTTTTTAACAATTTTCACGTGTAGTCGTACATACCTTACACCTGTGTATGAGCCACATCAGCCAAGTGGTGACGAGGTTCAGAGGAGATGGCGCGGTGTTAGTTCGATGCATGTTCCGGATCAGCTTTGACAATCCGTACTTCCACTCTATGTCGGATTGCGCCTAAAACCATATGGATTCCTATTATAAAAACTGGTCATGTGCGAATCTTACTCGCACTCGAAAGGTTCTGTACCATCGTAGATTTTTTTGTTATTAATGTAACCACAAATTCAAAGTTTTCGGATTTTTCCGTTACTTGTGCTACAAGACAATGCTACCTGCCAAATTGTATGATTCTAGGTCAACGGTAAGTACCCTATAGGTTTTGATTCCCTTGACGGGTTTTGACAGACAACGAAGTGATCTTATCAAGGTTCTTTTTGCTCTGGAGATACGGAACCCTAAAAATGCACTGGCAGAATCAGACGTATAGGAATATGATAATTCTAGTTCAAAAACAATAGTCTACGAGTTTATAATAATAGCAAAATAGAACAAAACTCATTTTCTATACTATCCTACAGAAAGGGTCTAGCAAAAGTAATCATAAAATTAAATAATTAAAAAAATGTTTAATGAATTTACTTTGAATCAGAATAATAATACATATCTAATGTTAAAATTACAGACAACCTCTACTTCAAATTGAATTTATTTATCAGTCTTTTGGGAAGAGTTACAAATAATAGGTATAGTACGCGACAGGTCGAGATGGCAATCGGGGTATGAGGCAGGGGGACGCCCCGCACACCCGCATGTCACCCGCGCTCGCCCGCACCGGTAGCACGGGGGCTGTGCGGGTGTGCGAGGCCTACCCACCCCGATTGCCATTTCGAACTGTCGCGTACTATACCTACCTTGAGCTATTTTTAACAAGAAGGTATGCCGGGCCACTTTATCGCATAAAATAAATAAAAGTATTAGAGTAGAAGGTTATAGTGATAATAATGTTTCAGTAACTAAAGAATCGGTCATGGGTAAAACGAAAATGGGTTAGAAGTGTTAATTTATGTATCATCATCATCATGATCAACCCATAACCGGCTCACTACAGAGCACGGGTCTCCTCTCAGAGTGAGAAGGGTTTTAGCCATAGTCTACCACGCTGGCCATGTGCGGATTGGTAGACTTCACACACCTTTGAGAACATTATGGAGAACTCTCCTTCACCGGTAAAGCAAGTGATATTTAATTAATTCAAACGCACATAACTCCGAAAAGTTAGAGGTGCGTGCCCGGGATCGAACCCCCGACCTCCGGTATGTACCTATATGTAAATTTATGTATAAAATAATATTATCTTCTTATTTATGGTAACTATTAATTAGGTCATCTAGTCAGTCAGTTGACACTGCAAAACAGGCGAGGAATAATTTTTCAACTTTAAAACAAAAGGTGTACCTACCTACTACTTTATAAATTGCTTCTAAATCACAATATTAACTAAATCAGGTTTAAATGTTTGAGATTATAAATAGTAAGTGAGTGCGCTAATGTTGAATCAGTTCACTTGAGCAATACCTGTATCCTCTGGTACGTGTCGGACATCATGGCAATGAGCAGGTTGATCAGTACGACCACCGACACCAGCATGTAGATGCCAAACACGATTTTGAACAAGTAGTTCGTCCAGACCGGCTGCACGTTGCTGTCGTTCCTGTGGACTCGCGTCTGCTCCGTTGTGGTCTGCCCGAACACCGCGAAGAACAGCAGCTCGAAGGAATACAACGGGTTCATAGTCACTGTGGACAATCGAGGTGAAGTTGATGGCAGTTACCTGTATGCGTTGGTAAGTGTCCGACATCATCGCAATAAGGAGCGTAACGAGCACCACGTTGGACATCAACAAGTAGGCACCGAAGACGAACTTGAACAGGTTCTGTGTCCACAACGGTCGTAAACTCGACACGTAGTTAAGGTCTGATAAAGTAATCTGGCCGAAAAGGGCGAAGAACAATTTCTCCATGACTTCGATCGGCGTTAGCGTCGCTAGAAGACAACACGCAAATAGACCATATTCTGTGTTCTATTTCATGTAGGGGTAGGTTAATGCAGGTTGGTCTCTTTAACTATAGCATCATCGAATTTTGTACAGTAACTTTAGTTTGTGACTTTGTATGAACTGAAGAATCAGCATCAATGTACCCCTTCATTTTACGTAAAAAGTATAGTAATATTAACAGTTAAGGCGGTGCTCTACACTCAATACAAAACTTTCGGTATGTCAACGAAAAATCCACATCTAGTATATTAACTCCACTAACTATAGGTAATAATCGTGTGCGCTATGGGGTAGATTGATTTGTGTAGACATTATACGGTGTAACTTGAGAAGTGTATCGGTAAATGTAGCATCGTCGTTTAAAGTATTTCATGTGCCTGCATCAATCTACCCCAAACCCCTCTACTCGTGTCGGAAAGGTCAGCGTGGGCGCAACGATGACGCCACATCGACGACATTAGCCAAACATGTCGGAGATAAGGTACTTCAAGACACCGGTGAACAAACGCAGGACAAAAGCCAGCCACGACATGCGCAAATCAAACTTGCTCCATTGAATGCGGTGAAGTCGGCCACTCATTCCTCTAAAAACTAGTGATGCGAAATGCATTTTCTATTGTTATTTTTATATCTTGAAAATAGTAACATTAATGATCTTTCCCTTTTTGACTTGTGAGTTTTTATGTATTTGGATTAACGAAAAATGGAAAATGCATTAAGCCTTAAATTAGGTTATATCTAAAACTAACATTAAAGTATGCCATCGTTTGTGGCAATTCCAAATGAAGACATGCTGTAAACACGGCAAGTTGTGTGTATGTATACATAGGCCTATCTCATTCCATACACTTCTTGTGTTTGTTGCAACGGTCAATCAAATAAAAACAAAATAATTATAAAACCAAAAACGATGATAACATTCTCGATATGGCGGCAAACGGTTAAGCTTGCAAGCGGATGGAATATAAATTACAACAAAATAAGCACATCGATAAAATGCAATCATCGTAAGAACGAATCATTGTTTATGCGAAATAATAAAGTATTGGAATATTAGTTTTCACGACTATCACTAACGCAGACTTACGACTCGCTGGACCCTGTTTTCTTCGATATGATTCTCCGGGATCAATCCATCGAGAATCAAATAATTGTCGCTTCGTTCGGAGATTATTATCTACCGTGTAATAATTTAAAAATGAAAATTGTTGCATTGTAAAGAAAAAAATTAAATAATTATTATTGGAATAATCCCCTTCATAACTTATATCCAAATAATGGTAATCAACAAATTTTATTGGAAATAATAGGGTATAGATGGAACAAAAAGACTACTTTTCGTGATAAACTAAATAAGAAAAAGAAGCGCTTACCGTCTGAAAACAGTGTTCTTCTCGCTTTTCTTGCGTATTTGTTATCTTCTGGTTTGTATATATTCCTAAACGGTTGGTTCAGTGCCACAATATGCATCGAGAACCCAAACACAAATATCGCTAAAACTGCAAGAAATCTCCCTAGATCCTTCATGAGGTCTCCAATAATTATCGCCCAGGGACCGAAGAGGTGATGAAAGGATAAGAAGTCTAATATTTGAACACATGCTAATAAAAACGATAAGGCAAAAAATTGATTCCTACAGTACATTAATGTTGGCCAATACTTAGGTAATATAAAAATCCACCCAACGACGTGGGTCGCTACTCCGATCATACCTAATAATAAAACTGCAATTTTAATCCAACCTAATCCTGACTTATCACTAGGGTTTGTTAATTCAAAAAGTAAAAGACCGCTCAAACAAATGAGAAGTATCCATTCATACCATCTAGGTACTAAGCTTTCTCTAAATATAGAATTATATATAGGCGTTATGGCCACTAATGATAACAATATCATTAGGTAAATATGCGACGTTAAATACGACATAAACTTAATTATAGGAATTTTATTGTATCTGTGTCCTAGTGGCAGGGAAAACACCATCCAAACGGGTGGACAAATTATGAACGCGAAAAAAAGGAACAAAATTTTGATGCCAGTCCACTTAAGGCTCCCACGCCAGAGTTCCTGAAACAAAACCGTGGATGTAATACAAGAAAACACGTCAAAGGTAGCTATTTCTTTAGTAGACGAAGTTACCTATTTTTTACCTGAAGATATCTCTGAACGACAGTATGGGCGATTACTTCTTTTTGCTCATTCTCTATTAATACATCTAAAAATTCTATATTTCTATTGTCCGTAGCTGTAAGTATATGGCCAGCTGAGTCAGCACCGGCTGCTAAAGCCAACAATTCTGTAGCCATTGCTTCGCATTGTTTTCCAGCTGCTATGAGATCTTTGGCACGCTCTTTTTCCTGTTAATAAATTGCACGGCATGAATATTAATGTTTATTAAAACAATACATTGTGTTCAATGCGAGTACCATGTTAATTATATTGTTGTTGCATACATACCTTTGTTGATAAATTAATGTACAAATTGGATAATTTAGCCGCTGTATCAACGGGTGCTGGTGAAACTAACACAAACTCTTCAATCGGTATGTTGTTGTGGTTTTTCGAACACACCATCAAATTGTAAATGAACCTTTTGTCATCCATAAGCGATTGCGTGTCGTGTTCTTTGTGCAAGAGGTATTCAAGGACGTCGTTGTGGTTTTCAGATGCCGCGAACCAAATAGGCGCACAATTCAAATTTGTTTCGCTTCGAGGCGACGCTCCCGATTCACACAACAACTTAACTACGTTTAAATGTCCAGCTTTTGATGCACAATGTAAAGGAGTCCATCCATTTTTATCCGTTGCATTGATTTCAGCTCCTTGTCCGAGCAAAACCTCAACCATCTGGTAATGTCCGTGTGTCGATGCTATATGTAAGCCAGTTTTCCCATGTCTGTCAGTGCTTTGAAGTAGCTCTGCTGATCTACTTAGTAGTAAGCCGACTATTGACATATGCCCTCCAAAGCATGCTAAATGAAGTGGATTGTATCCCTGAAGTAAATGAATTTAAAACTTTGTAGTAGGGATGTATTAATTTTTGCTTAGACACTAAAACGTCCAAAATCAACATATGACTTACATTTTCATTCGTAGCAGCATCAACTTGCACTCCAGCTGAATTTAATAATAGCCGAACGACGTTCTCATTACCATTATATGCAGCCAGATGTAGTGGCGTTAGACCAGATTCAGATCCCAAGATTGGTACCAACGACATTCCAGTTGGAGGCTCAGATTTAACAGTTCCCGGTACATAAGACAAAAGTTCACGAACCGTTTCTACATAAAAATAATATATTAGTATATATTTGAAAGGTTTAAAAATGATCACGAAATTGTAGAGAAATCTTACCTGCTTGCCCATAGTAAGCTGCAATATGGAGCGGAGTTAAGCCTAACTTTTTACTTGATATCCTTAAAGTGTTAGTAGAGCGCATTACATCTAATACATTTGTATGACCGTGTTCAGCAGCTAAGTGAACTGCTGTCAACCCTGCTCTATTTTCGTCAGTACACGATGCTCCAGCTCTTACTAAAACTCTAACTACGTCGGCGTGACCACCTTCGGCAGCCAATTGTAAGGGAGTAGAGTCATTTAGCTTATTTCGCGCGGATATCACACCATTTCTATCAAATTTCATTAGCTCTTCTATTACTTTAACAGATCCTTGAATAGCTGCAATATGTGCACACGTATTCCCTTCTTTTGTTGTAGCCATTACCAAGTTAGGATGTTGCTGTAGAAATAACTGTACTACCTCTGAATAATTGTTTTGTGCAGCAGTGTGGATTGGCTTTTGACCTAATTCATCTGTTGCATCAATATTGGCACCTAGTTCAAGCAACAACTTGCAGACTTCGATTTGTCCACTCGCTGCTGCCAAATGTAGAGGAGTTTGTTTTTTCAATGTTAAAACATCAATCATAGCGTTATGATCTCTTATTAAAAATTTAACTAAATGGACATATCCATTCATTGCCGCCAAGTGTAACGCAGTTCGTCCGTTTCTTGCCTTAGAGTTTATGAAGGCTTTATTTGTCAGTAAAGCATCACACACTTGTAGGTATCCATGTTCGGCAGCCAAATGTAAAGCTGATCTACCTTCAACATCGAACACATCTACTCTTGCATGATTTGTAAGTAAATTATTGACAAGTTCCATATGACCTCTGTTACATGCGATGAGTAACGGTGTCCATCCAATGGAGTTTTGTTTATTCAGAGCTCTACTGACATCGGCAGTTGACATATCCGTAATCATTTCTGTTAACACATCGTTATTGCCCGCTATTGCACAAAAGTGTAAAGCTGTTTCATGATTATGTTTCGTTTGCAGATTTACATCAGCACCATTCTGCATTAGACACTTGACTACCTCTCTATCTGCAGAAGCTGCTTTGACCTCTTCTTTGGTAATTTGTCCAGCGAAATGTAAAGCACTCGCACCATCCTCGTCAACAGTATCGACGTACATCGTGGCACCTTTTTCGCCTTTACGTGTTTTGACGAATTCTATCAAATGTCGTACGATATCTGGCTTACAGCTTCGACATGCCATATGAAGAGGCGTTTCACCATTCTGTTAATTAAAAGGGTATTATTATTCTGGACCAAAATAGGTAATTAAATAACTTAATGGGTAACATTCTAAACGCAGAGATTAATTTCCATGTATCCGTAAAAATATTAATATTATATTTTTAACGTTTGCTGCTTCCTATATTATAGTAAAAAAATTACATATAAAGCGTTTTAAAAATAAGCTTTTATTTAAACCACGTACTAAAACGAATATATTATTAAGTTTAGGTTAGGTAATTCAATGCCAAACCCTAAAGTATCAGTGCTAATTTGTAAAGGAAATACATTGGTTCAAGTAGGTATTTTCTTATCATCAAAGTACGTACAATCTCAAATGACATTCAGTGTACCTACCTACCTATTATGTATTTTTACATAACATTGTAATCATTGCATTACACTTCTATCTTAGTTTGAATTTTTCTTCTAATGTAAATAAAATAGTTTATACCTTTGTTTTCCTCAGTGGGTCGCCCCCATCTTCTAAAAGCAGCACCAAAGTAGCCAGGTTTCCGTACCTTGCCGCCACGTGGACGGGTGTCATGCCATCTTCAGTTGCTTTATTTGGTCCAGCGCCAGATTTTAACAGCATCAATGCGCACTTGTCACCTAAAAGTATAAATTGTATTTATGTACTACCTCAGCTAAACTTCTAGATTATTTTGAGCACCAGGTGAGTTGCGTCATTTTCAAAGTGAAGAAAATAAATAACATGGATTTCTTACATTCATTCTTTCATATTTAAAAACAAATACTCTTGAAAGAAAGCTAGACTATGTTAGACTTGTAATTAAGTAACTACATAATCATAATATAGACACTCATGCTTATGTGTAAGTCTATTCTATAATACACAACACATAAATACAAATGAAAAAGAAACAAGAGGTAGGTAAAATAAGACGGTCTTATCGCTAAATAGCGATCTCTTCCAGAACTTAATTTTCTTAACAGTAAGAAAAAACTGTGCAAGAAACTGAAATCATCTAGGAAACTACAAAGATGAAACTACAAAGGGGTACGGGGAAACAGAAATATGTATATAATATACCTCAGTTTTAAAATCGTGGGTAACAGTTACAGACGTTAGCAATTTAAAACTACTAGTGTTAGAGAATAAAACACTAATAGCAATAACCATAACCTCGGCGAAGGTTAGGAAGCCATATATTTTACGTGCAAATGTATTTTGATATATTAAATTAACACGCAAAACTTCCGGACTTAAGCGGTTTAGACATCGAGGTCATGAAATTGGGCTGAAATTAGGAAGGAGTTGCATTGGAAAGAGGGAAAATTTTATATCAGAAGGTTATAGAGATTTTTTTGGCAAGATCTAATTTTCAGATACTAAGTTGCTGTATACAATATGACCCAACTTAAAAGATTTACAGCAAAATTAATAGGATAGATACAAAAGATTTGACGATCTACCTATCACAGAAGTGAGCGCTGTGGTCTTGTAGATACGAGGTCCCAGGGTTGATTGCTCACAGCGGTAGGTAATTTGGGCATTTATAATAATTTTTAAACTGTTTCTAGCCTGTTAAGGTGATAAACATAATACGCTAGTAACCACTCTCTTAGAAAAGCCGCACCACCAAGCGATATAGTTTCATAGTGTATTGAAGATGGCACTTAGAAATAGATGAGGGGTATAAGCTTAGCTTATTTTCACATAAGGCTGCATTATAGCTTACCACCAGGTGATACCTTTTGCATATTCGGGGGCTTGTAGGAATATGAAATTGTTCCAAAAGATTTGCCACACAAACAGTGTGTAAAAACACTTATTATAATATTGCTGAATTTCTCAGTCACTGCGTGGAAGCAACTGGCTGAGCTTACAGTTGCCCAAAATATGATTCGTGCATTGCTACATTGATAATATTGTAATTTTTTATGGTTTGAAAAGAGCAACTGCGGAGTTTTTTACCAGCTGTTCACAATAGAATCTGCTTCCCGAACAAGTGGTAGAGGCTAGTTGTCCTACATTAAATAAATACATTACTTATGATTTCTAAATAGATTTCTAATTAATAAGAAGTAGGTAAAAACACTATAAATTCTAAAATATACTTATGATTTTTTCTGAATAAGAAAAGATGCAATCTTTAGGATGAACATATCAATAGAAGAATTTTGAATATGCACGTGGAAGGGAAAAAGTGGAGAGCAAGACCAAAGAAATATGGATAGATTGCGTGGGTGGTGATAAGCGGGTAAAAGGGGTGAATAATGCATTGACACATAGCAGAAGCGAGTGAAAGATGTTGTGCTGACCCCACAAAGCGTGGGATAAGGATAGGAAAAAGAAGAAAAATGCAAGCTTTACCGTCAGGAATTCTTGCCGCGATGTGCAATGGGGTCTCTCTTTGCTTTCCCCCTCGTATGTGCACATCAGCTCCGTAGCCAAGAAGTGTTTCAACAACGGCTGGCTTGCATGATTCAACCGCTATGTGTAAGGCCGTGTAGTTGTCCTGTCCATAAGGATAGAAGCAAGAGTTATTTTGTGTTTCATGATATACAAGAAACGAGTAGGTCCCTGTATTACCCACAAGAAGGAGAAAGTTTATCACATAACTAAAACTTTAATACCAACAAAATATTTAACCTATAAAAATATAATTATGTAAACACAAAACAGAATAAAAGACTTTGGGACAAAGAATGGCTAAAAAAGCTGTACCTATAATAAATTTCACTACTATAGCAGACCAATATTCATTATCACCATCATCGTCATCGTCAAGTGATAGATATCCGATGCTGGTCATAATAATGCCCTTGTAGGGATTTTTACACGCTACGGTGTTGCACCGCCTGAATCCAGCGTCTCCCTGCAACTCATTTGTTCTGTTCTGGTCTGTTCAATTTATCGAGGTCTGCGCTTTCCGGTGCGAGGTCACAATTCTAACACCTTGGGAACTTCTATCGGTTTTTTGAGCTATGTGCCCTGCCCTTTGTTCCACTGCCACTTTTTCATCACAACCCGTTGAGTCTCCGCATTTCTGATTTAATCACGTTGAGAAAATCCGATATTCTCCAGAGCTATTTACCTACGAAAATTGCTAGAAATTCTACTTACGTTAGTAGTGACATCTACGCTTTCTCCTTTCTGTAGCAATGTGTTTATAATGCCTACGTGGCCGTATCTTGCCGCTGTGTGGATACTTCGTGCTCCGTCCTAATAAAATAAAATACATTTTTATTGAATAACTCGCGAAACGCCTACTGCAAATTACTTAGTAAACTATTAGCTGGTTATTTGCTACCACATAATTTGCTATTGGATCTCCATTGTTGTAGATATGGAAATCTACAATAATGATGAAAGCATCATCATCATAATATACCGATAGACGTCCACTGCTGGACATAGATATTTTAGTCTTACGACGTCGCTTGAGTCCAGCGGCTCCCTGCGACTCGTTTGATGTCGTCTGTCCACCTAGTCCAACGCTGTGTTTTCGGTGCAAGGTCCCCAATGATCCAGCACCTTGGGATCGCAATATCCATCGGTTTTTCGAACTATGTGCCCGGCTGCCCATTGCCACTTTAGCTTCGCAACCCGCTGATCTATGTCGGTTACTCTGATTCTTCTGAGTGCTGTTTTGACCACGTAGAAAAACTCCAAGAATAGCTTTCTCCTTCTCTCTCGAAGTCCTGACTGCTCTACAATTTTCGAGTTGTATTTCACAATAACATTGAAGAAATTGGAAAACAGTGTTCGGTAAAGTTTATGAAGCTTAAGTAAAAAAAAATTAAACTTAAGATAAGGTTTCATTATACAAATTTATTTTGAACTTAACTTAAGAAAGAAATCTGAAACACCACAAAGACATAACTTTAGATCTGTATTCAGGAATCAAAGAAAGCAGAATCGCCATCAAGTCCATATAAATAGCTAGAGGCTATGGTCAGGCGTAACGAAAGGGGTAAAGCTACCTAACATTTTTAAGTTCAACAATTTTATACCTAGCAGAATTTAAAGTGATTTATGTGAACACAAACTTATGAGCTCATTTCCTTATAACCAAGGACGTTCGTGAGGGTAGCCGGTTTCTAGGAAAATAGCAGTTAACTTTTATAATGTAAATAGTTATACTTTTCTAAGACACACTTGATTGCTTTTGCATACATTTATAATACGTAATATTATGTAATATCATTGCTTTTTTATTGGTAATATTGACCGAGACGTGAACAATAGAATGAATGCGGGATGGATGAAATGGCGACAGGTCTCAGATGTTATATGCGACCCGCAAATGCCCCTTAAACTTAAGGGGAAAATCTATCTCTATCTATCTATAAAACAGTCGTTAGACCTGTCACAATGTATGGTTCAGAATGTTGGGCGGTAAAAGAGACGGATGAAAGGCGAGTACATGCGACTGAAATGCGAATGTTGAGATGGATGTTTGGTGTGACAAGGATGGATAAGATAAGGAATGAATATATAAGAGGTAGTTTGAAAGTAGCGCCAGTGGTAGAAAAGTTGAGGGGTAATAGGCTGGCATGTGGCATGATATGGGCATATAATGCGGAGGGAAGAAAGCCATGTCACTAGAACAATGTTAAGTATGCATGTGGAAGGAAAAAAGAGGAGAGGACGACCAAAAAAAAAGGTGGATGGATTACGTGAAAGAGGATATGCGTGAAAATGAGGTGGATAATACGTTGACGAATGACAGGAATGAGTGGAAGAAGAAGACATGTTGTGCCGACCCCACGTAGCGTGGGATAAGGTAAGGAAGAAGAAGAGATCATTGCTTTTAACATACAAACTTTAAGCTTGCAACTTGTTCACTTTATACTTGATTTTTTTTTAATCCATAGGTACAATATTTATATAAAATGCGAAATTGTTTTTTGGTTTATCCTAAATCCCAGCAACGAACTGACCGGAGAGTAATATAGGGGATATTATGGTTTTCTGGAATAAGATATTGTTAAAAAATCCTCGAGAATATAGTCGTGGGCACATTAATAAATAATTTCAGTTTGGTTTTTATTTGATGGTCTTTAAACCCTTTGTTGTTGTTGTTGTTGTTTGTCTACCACAAATGCACGGTTTTCAGATTTATTCCTTTACTTGTTAATTTCATGATTTTAAGTCAACGGATAATACCCTATAGGTTTTCGTGACAGACACAACAGACAGACGGACAGACAGACAACGCAGTGATCCTATAAGGGTTCCTATTTTCCTTTTGAGGTCCAGAACCCTAGAAACCTTGTAGAAGCTCAATTCAGTAAAGTCTCTCACATCGGAGTAGAACTTTTCTGTACTCACCTTATTTGGCATATGAAGATAGACACCTTTCTTGAACAGCATCATTGCGCAGTCTGCGTGGCCATTCAATGAAGCTATGTGCATTAGAGTACTGCCGTCTTTGGTCCTCTCAAATATGGATGCTTTGAATTTGTCAGCCAACAGTTCGATGATCGCTGCATGGCCGTTCTCCGCCGCTAGATGCATCGGCGTTCTATCTGTAGGGGGTGGGAGCATTTTTTTTAAATCGTTTTAAAGACGGTATTTTACACTAAGAGAGAAAAAATCTAAAAATGTATATGAACAAGATAGTAATATTAGCAATAAGCAATCGAAAAATGTTAATTCTAGTTTATAAGATTATACCTATAATGAATTTTATAATTCATTTTAAAGATTTCACTTTTTTTATCTGTTCTACAGAATATATCCAAAATGTATGACGTCACATGGATTGAAATCGCAATGTAGTGCAATTGTCCTTTACAAAAAATTACCTAAATTTTAAATCCTATAATATAAAAGCTATTGATAAGGAATCTTTATAAAGGAAGAAAAGTACCTAGTAGAAAATGGGTAAAGTTTTCGAGGATATTTGCATAATACTTTGGGTCAACATTATTTTTGACATGTAACATATTATATCCGTAATTCTTAATTTACATAGGTTAACATAATACGAGATAATAATCTAGGCGTACCTATTGTTTTATTCATAACTTTAGTTTTTGGTTGATAGATATGTACCTACTTAGCTGTAATATCTAGTTAATAAATCCCTACTCATATTATAAAATAAAATAGCTTATGCCCACGACTTCTTCCACGTGGGCTACACAAATAAACCCCTATTTTATCCCTTTAGGGGTTTTATTTTCAACACAGAAAATTCATGATTTTTAAAAATCCTTTCTTAGCGGATGTACATACGTCATAATAGCTAACAGCATGTCATATTTCACCGCAATCCGTCCTGTAGTTTAAGCTGTGCGTTGATACATTAGTCAGTTAGTCGATCAGTCAGCTTTTCGTTTTATATATTTAAGATTAGATAATACTATTGTGAAAGTGTATTTGTTTGTTGGTATGTCATTCAATCACAGCGCAACAAAGCAACGGATCGGCGTGTTTTATATGGATACAGTTAAAAACCTGGCTTCTTTTTATCCCGAAAAATCAAAGAGTTCCCACGCGGACAAAGTCGCGAGCGTTATCTGTAGTCCGCAATGGCAATCGAGGTACGAGGCGCGGGGACGCCCCGCGTACCCGCACGTCCCCCGCGACTCACCCGCATCGGGTTAGCGCGGGGGCTGTACGAGTGTGAGGGGCGTTGCCTCCCTGATTGTCATTTTGACCTGTCGCGTACTGTAGTAAATATGATATCCTACCTTCATTATCTGCGATTGCCGCATTGGCTCGTACTCCATAGAAGTATTTGACCAACGGCTCATCACCTTCCGCCGCAGCTATATGCAGCGCCGTTTGCCCACCACCGTTGACGGCATCCACTACTGACCCGTAGTCCACTAGGATGCGAGACATGTCCACATCTCGTCTCCTGGCTGCGAGGTGCAAGGCCGTGTCGCCAGATGGTGTGCTAGCCTGGACATAAGTACCTATATTAAATTAAATTAAAAAAAAATACATCAAAACAATTTCCTCCATCTACAAGTGAGGCAATATTTTCTTGCTAATAGATAATAGTACCTATGCTCATAAGTATATTGTCCAAAATAAAATATATAACCAAGAAAAAATCCAAGTAATATTTGTTATCTTGACTAAACTAAGAAATATACTATTTTCTCAAAGATGAAAACTTGACGAATTAAAATTTAAAACACTTGATTTAAGATCTTGCGATTTTGAATAGCAGATAATTTCGTAACTCCAAAAATATGGCCATGGCCAAACATACCTAATCACAATTTTGTATAGTTACGCCATCAGTAACGGTGAAGGAAAACATCGTGAGGAAACCTGCAATGCCTGAGAGTTCTCCATATTATTCTCAAGGGTGTGTGAAGTTTGCCAATCCGCACTGGGCCAACGTGGCAGACTGTGGCCTAAGCTCTTCTCCTTCTGAGAGGAGACCCGTGCTCGATAGTAGGCCAGCGATAATGAAGGTAACGGCGTCAGATAAAGCTCTGGAGAACAGCGTAGGTAGGTGACGTACCTATCTGCGCATTGGTATTTTACTTTTCTACTCCCCGAGAAGCGAAAGATTGACTGATTAATCAACCGCGCGGCGGGATAGACATCCCTACCGTCATAATTTACTCGTACCACTAAATTGACAAATCATCCACTGCGTAGGTTCAATGTAAAGTCCTTTTTGACGCCAATTGTTGAAAACACGAAATGAAAACATGAAGCAAATAAAAGTGGTTGGCAATCAAAAAGCTGACTAAGTTAAATTGTCTAAAACCTGATACCAAATACTCATTAAAATGCGGTCTTATTAATTTCTATAAATCGATCTAAACAATAGGTAATTTGAGATTTGGGACAGTGATAATACCAAGAATAGAAAACTCTGTAGTGCTCCGTGCACGGAAAACTCCGTACTCGGAAAACGGAATATGGAAGACTTTTGTATGTTTGTTGATCACAGGTATATAATTCAGAAACTACAGAAGTCTAGCTCAATACAAACTTGTGATATAAATTGTAAATACGCATGTAGTCTACTCATACTTTCATGAAAGAAAAGAAGCAACTTTGCTTAGAGAAGTCAACAGTTTACTCATTCAGTTATGTTACGTCAATCATTCGTGACCACTTTTCGTCACATTGAAAGGTTGTACACAATATAGTTTCCAACTAGGACCCACGGGACTCAAGACGACTACTCATTCTTTTTGTAATTTTTTTAATGATTAGTGTATTAAGGAAAATATTGTCAAGGAACAGTAAAGCTATTTACCTACTTATTTATTCATTTTTTCAGACGTCAACAAACCTTGAGCTGTTCGGCCGTCTGCGCGCTGAGAAGCTCGCGCACCATGCTCTGGTTGCCAGCCTCCACGGCGAGCAGCAGCGGGATCTTGCCCCTCTGGAATACCATGTCGCGAATTAGCTTTTTCCATTCCTTTTGCCGCGCGCGCTCTTTATTCAACTCGATGAAACTAAGCTCGAGTTTTTGCAGGTCCCTAGGCAGAATCGCGGGCGGGCTGCGGATGCCCGAACGTAAATTCAAATTCGCGCTGGTTGGCACGTCTTTGTCCCTGCCGTTTTCAGACATGGCTGCAGGAGCTTCTCGTAAATCGGAGCTTTCTAACCCGCACTAAAATCCATACAGTGCAGTGTCTATGCACGAACTATTCGCGCCAGTGCGGTATGCCGATCACGGAGCTTCCTAACCGTCACAATTCACAATACAACCGATAGTTTCGAGACTTATGTGCATCGCAATCTTCGTAGGCGGTTCGACATAACATTAAATCGAATGGCAATCGTTCCTCGCATGCAATAGGTAACCTGGCGTTTGCGCCTGGATTGTCGCACACTATACGTACTTGGTCCTCCATCGCTACAGTTCAGCGAACGAAAGTGGAGCGTGTGCGCCCATAGTAAAACTGCCTTTCTCTAGTCGTGTCGTAGGGCGGACTGAGACTTATTGTATTAAAATTACTAATTTTGAAATTCAACGCTAACGCTATAACTAATATTCCGCGACTGATTTGCATTGTAAATTTAGCGTTGTGACGTTTACTCCGCGGCTAAAGCTTGCTGGATAATTAGCTAGTTTCTATTCGTGGGGGTTATTTCGTGTTCTATGTCGGAATGTCGTTAAAATGAAAGCCTTGTACTAGTTTCGGTAGTGTTTTATATTAATCTTACAAGTTTCAAGTAATTCGTAAAGCGTTAGAAAGGAATGTGAGGATGATGAATCTTTATTTCGTATTCGTATTTTTAGTAGAAGTTTTCTTCGAGTGCGTTTTGTTTACAATCTTGTTTTAGGGGGGAGTCCCCCCTGGTGATGGCGGTGCCAGGCGACAGCCGCTGCACGCGATCGTCATGACCAATGCTGCATCAGCTCTATTTACTATAAACGTCACAACCAAATCAAAATCCTAACATCAAGGCTATAAAGTCTAGAGTTTATTGGATTCCTTCTTTTTCGTTTACGACAAATCGGTGTAGATTAAATTACTACATACATATATTTTTATATCGTATATTGAAAATTTGCTCATGATTTACTACGACGGACGTCTGAATAACGATTTAGCATTTGTATTTTCGCGAATTCGATACAGATTCTCTTAATTTGGTTATCAATAAAATATTCAAGAATTTCAAATCATTTGACCGCACAGTTTATTGTTATTTCTCACCCCATCTGTGCGCAGTCTTATATCCTTGCCCGCGGCTGTGAGAAGTGCTCGCAGTATGCTGGTGGCTGTGCCGGTCTGCCTGCTTGCCACTATGTGTACAGCTGTTTGTTGGCGACTCTGTGAATAAAATTACTTATTTTTAATCTAATATTAATCTTACCCTGCCGCTAGACTGGTGAGCAAAACAGATTTTATGTAGCTAACGGTTAAAATGAACGGACTGAAATCCGAATTTATAATATGATAAAATAAAAATGTGGGAATTGCAAATATCATCTTAGAAATCATCGTTACGAGGCAGGGTGCCCAGAAAACGGGCTGCGTTACCTCGTTGAATGGCTAGACTGCTGACTGAGGTAACTGCCAGCCCTCCGGTCCTTCGTGGATTCCTTGAGACGGGATGACAGTCCTTAAAAATGGATCTAGCATCCTCGCCCCAAGAACCTGTAGTCTCCACCCAAAAGGGCCAAATATGAAACTATTTATAAGCAGACTGAAATCTGAAAGGTCACCGGTTCAAACCCCACCTGGTGCACTAATTGTCATACCTACTCCTAGCACAAGCTTTACGCTAAGTTGGAGGGGAAAGAGTCAAAGTGATAACCTTAGCTAATATTCGTTTAAAAAAAATAGTTTGAAAATTATTTTGAAATTTCGAGATAAATTATGTCAAAGTACAGGCTTAGCATTTAGCAGTAGCACACTTGCTAAACTATCGGTGACACGCATTTTGCAGGTATTTCTGAAATTAACTCTAGCTAGGTACCTACATCTGGATTCTGGAGGCGCATTTATAAAATACTAGCTTATGCTCGCGACTTCGTCTGCGTGCACTACACAAATTTAAAACCCCTATTTCACCCCTTTGGGGTTGAATTTTCAAAAATCCTTTCTTAGCGGATGCCTATGTCATCATAGCTATCTGCATGCCCAATTTCAGCCCGATCCGTCTAGTAGTTTGAGCTGTGCGTTGATAGATCAGTCAGTCAGTCTGGTATGTATGGATTACTGAAATAGTTAGGTACTTATTAATTAATTATATTATATAACTAGCTTATGCCCGCGACTTCGTCCGCGTGGACTACACAAATTTCAAACCCCTATTTCACCCCCTTAGGGGTCGAATTTTCAAAAATCCTTTCTTAGCGGATCCCTACGTCATAATAGCTATCTGCATGCCAAATTTCAGCCCGATCCGTCCAGTAGTTTGAGCTGTGCGTTGATAGATCAGTCAGTCAGTCAGTCAGTCAGTCAGTCAGTCAGTCAGTCAGTCACCCTTTCCTTTTATATATTTAGATATAATACTACTTCATTTTTCTGTATTGCGTGTAAGTACCTACTATCCAACACACCTAGTTTCTCCTTTCATCAAAGGTTGCCTGGTAGAGATTGCTGTGAGCAATAAGGCCGCCTTTGCATACAATTATTTTTAGTTTTAGTTTCTTCGTCTTTTGTCATGTTATGTAATATTTTTTGTGTGCAATAAAGTATTTCTGTCTATCTATCTATCAGTCAGTCACCTTTTCATTTTATATATTTAGATTTCGCTAAGCACGCAACATTTAATCATCTTATCAACTTATTTTCATTAAAAAGTTTTCAAAATTTGAACTTGAAACTCTAGGGAGAATTAAATTACCTATACAAAATTTAGAACTTACTCCGCCCGTAGCAAATGGGTCGACACCTCTCTTGGACAGCAACAGCTTGACGATGTCTTCTCTCGAATACATCGCCGATATGTGCAGCACATTGTAGTTGTCCTGTACCAAATAAATGATAATAATTACTAACTACTTACCTACTTACTTATTATAACTGCTTCAGGTTTATCATTTGAATCGCAATTTAGCCAAAATAGGAAAATGAGTTAGGCAATTTTCTTGAATTGAAAAGGGAAGAGAGTACAAGGGCCCAATATTTATATTTATATTTATATTTATATCCATACCTGTTCAATACTTAATTTTAGGTACCGACGTAAAGAAATTGCAAAAGGAAACTTGTAAGAAAGTAGGAAAATAAGGTCGTTTAATTACCCATGTGCTGTGAAAGCATAACGTCATAATATAAGTAATATAAAAAAAATGAATAATAAGTATGTAAGTAGTAAGTACTAAGTATTTCAAAGACAATAATAAAGTGCAATTTTCTTTTGTCACGCGCCCATAAGTTACAATTAATAGCATGCCAAGTTGACGACTACCAGTGCCAAGATCGGGTCGAATCGAACACTTCTTCGCATGCGAATATGATTAAATCGTGTTTTGTTTTTCAGAATAAAATTCATTAGAAATATCTTTAATTTAATACTATGAGAGTCTCTAATTTAATACATAGTAATTTCGTCCGCGTGGATTTTAATTTTTGGAAAATCCTGAGGCAGCTCTTTGATTTTCCGGGACAAAAAGTAGCCTATGTTACTCCCCGGGGGCCGGGATGCTAGCTATCTATCTCTGTACCACATAAAAATCGATTGAACGGATGGGCCGTGAACAGCTACCAGATAGACAGACAGACTCACTTTCGCATTTATAATATTAGTATAAATAGATATAGTACAGAGATAGCTTGCAACCCTAACATAAGCTACTTTTTATCCCGGAAATTTAGTTCCCACCGAATTTTTTCGCTGGCATGATCTAGTACAATATAAAGCTCACATTCCCATGCTTAGTGTGAGTTGAGTTGGAGTAAAGTTTAAGTTAAGCCTATGTATTGTGCGACGATCTTTATAGGATGGTCTCTATTGTCTCGTCAAGTGTCGACAAGTGTACCTACGCCTCGTAGTAGGTAGCAGTGGCGTGTAGGTCATAGAGGCATAAATGCACTGCTTACCCCAGTTGTAATAGCTTGATGCAAATTTTACATTATGACCTGCCAGTAAACAGGTTTCTACCTAACTAATGCCTACCCTGGCTTCAAACCCTGTGCACGCCACTGGTAGGTAAGTACCTAGATTGGCTCAAATCAAACACCTTAGTGCATCGCGTGATACTAATCTCTATCAGACATAATTGAATGGAACGACTGCATGGTGTAATGTGAAAATGAACAAGTCCAATGCAAATTCCTTTTCAGTGAACCTCTTATTTGTAGACTGTGTCAGCTGTTCAGCATTTCAACAGCTTTCTCAAGAGTTATTTTTTAGGCTACCGTATCTCGAGAAAAAGGAACTTATAGAATCACTTCGTTATCTGTCCGTCAGTCTGTCTGTGTCTGTCAATACCCGAAAAGGGAATCAAAACCTATAGGGTACTTTCCGTTGATTTAGAATCATGAAATATGGCAGGTATTATGTCACATGTAAAGGGAAACACCCGAAAACCGTGAAGTGATGTTACCACAATCACACAAAAATAAGTAAATTGTGGTCATGAACTAATAATTTGTATTATCAATTTTCGAAGTAAGATAACTATATCAAGTGGGATATCATATGAAAGGGCTTCACCCGTGTATTGTAAAACAGATTTTTATTTATTTTTATGCATCATAGTTTTTGAATTATTGTGCAAAATGTCGAAAAAATACGACTGTAGTACGGAACTCTCGTTTCGCGAGCCTGACTCGCATTTGGCCGGTTTTTAATACTTACTTAACTAACAAGCTAGTTGCAACAAAGGCTTACAGTCAGAACTAATAATTTTTACAAGCTAAAAAAGGATATTAACTGTAACACGGACAGACCCGTACGACGCGGACGCGCCAATTTAATACACCCTACCCACTATTTTATTTGACCCTTATAGAAGTCGCAATTATTTAAATTTGTATGTGAATAACAGGTTAGGTTCCATATGTAATTACTTTTTTACTTAGAAACTGCTAACGACATAAATGAAAAGGCACATTTACGAGAAAATTTTAAAAGAACGATTACGCATAACAGAACTGATATTACTCACTGCCTATACATTTTCTTTTCTTTGTGATTCTTTTTAATCAAAGAACTGGGCGTTAGGGGTAAATGAATCAAGTCTGAATCATAATGGCCGTGACATTACGAAGACCATAACATCAAGATTGCGATTTGACCCTTTTTGTCACGCAACAGACAAATTATACACAATCTTCGAAGGAGAAAACTACAGCTGCTAATTTTCAAAATAAGTTCCGGTAGGTACCTCCTATCGATGCAATTTGTGATTACACAAAATACTGACCATATTTTGCGATGCAACATAATAAATGGACTGAGAGCTAGCGCATGCCAGACCTTCCTTATTTTATAAAAGCTGAAAGTTTCTCTGGCTGCGTATTGTCTCTAACACTAGGAGGAACGTTTGTTTCGATGTTTGTTTCTCTCTCTAAACAGCTGTAGGTGGTGTAAATTACAATGTGTAAGGTGGTAGAATACACGATACTGTAATACATACTAACAACTAACTTCTATATATACATTCACAAATGAATAAATAATTGAATTATGAATTAGGCTTTGTGGAGGGTTAAGAGTTAAGACGTCGTCGGCCTTCTATTTTTTGGAGTTATGTGCGTTTTAAGCAATTATTAAATATCTGCTTCGGTGAAGGAAACCTGCATGCCTGAGAGTTCCCCATAATGTTTTTAAAGGTGTGTGAAATCTGCCAATCTGCACTGGGCCAGGGTGGTGGACTAGGTATGGCCTAAATCTTTCTCATTTTGAGAGGAGACCCGTGCTCAGTAGTGGGCTGGCGATGTATTCGTCATGATAACTTCTAACTCAATACATAATTACAAAGTTGCAGTCTCCGTTATTATCCAATTTGGATAAACCAACTTTTTTTTACTTTTGGATTGTCTTCACGTGGAACAAAGGTTGTAAGTAGCTATAATATGGGGATTCCAGGCCACATCCTGTGCAGGGTAAAATGAGCTTTATGATGTGTGTTGTTAGAGTTGAGTTTAGGTTGTGTAATGTGTGAAATGGGACGATTTCGTGATATTGTCCATTAGTAGAGCTCTCTCGTGGTGTGTGTTGTATGGTGTGGGGGGTCAGATGGTCTGGTTTGACGTCACGCGTTGTAAATTTGTAAGGTGGTTTTTGTATTCCAGACCATGGGCTAGTGTCGTAGAGCTCTCGCCTGGTGTGTGTTAGTATGGTGTGGGGGGGGGTCAGATGGTCTGGTGTTGAAAAATCTGTAAGGCATGCGTTGTAAATTTGTAAGGCGGCATTCCAGAGCAGCGCCGCGCCGGAGACCGCTGACGCCGCGCCGCGTCACTACTGAGCATGTTGGTGTCTGTGACGTCATGCGTTGTAAATTTGTAAGGCGGTTCTCGCATTCCAGACCAGCGTGGGCAGCGTCGCGCCGGACTACATGGTCTAGTTCCCAGAGGAGCTTATCGCTGTTGGCCCTGTGTGCGTGTGGGGTATTTATTCGAGGAGCGGGGGACTGGCGGCATGATAGAACGGTTGTGCGTGCGCGCATGCATACATATTATGGAGCATCATCGTTATAATAGTTCAAAACCGATGATAGATCAGCAGCTGGATCCATCACCGCCGCCGCCGCCGCTCGCTTCACCCGAGCATAGAGACACACCGCCGCAGCTTCCTCAGCAGCAGCAGCAGCACTATACAATGAGAGTGATTGATGTTGGTGCTAGTGAAAGAAGAAAAGCGGCATTATTTGCAGTGGCTTCGGCGGCGCTGATGGCTGAGGGAGGAGTAGGACGAGATGAGTGTGGATCGGAAATGAATAGGCGGGTGTTTTATCCCGCATGTTTGTATCCCATATTCAGTTCGAAAGTGAGTCGATTACACACGTATGAAGATTGGCCCATGCGTATGCGTCAAAGGCCTCAGGAGCTCGCCGAAGCGGGATTTTTTTATACGGGTCGCGGTGACATGACTCAATGTTTTCATTGTGGGGGTGGGTTGAGACATTGGGAGGACACTGACGACCCGTGGCGGCAGCATGCAAAGTGGTTTGGTGGATGTGGTTATCTAAAGGCGAAGCGTAATGAAATGTTGCGACGTTAATATATTATTTCACACAAATAATGTGTGTGCGTGCGAATGTGTCTAAAAGCGAAGCGAATTGTATAATCTATGTGAATGCTATGGGATTGTTGAAAAATAAAAAATAAAAAATTGTTTTAAAAAAGTGTATATATTTCTTATTATATTATTTTATAATGCCCCCAAGCTAGTGTATTTACATTGTCCTGGCTGATGAATCGTTTATCATCGTCGCTAGACAGGATTTTTTTTCTTTTTATTTGAGTGAATACATTGTGCTTATCGCTAGTGAACGTGTACATATTGTCATACTTAACATAGTTAGAATCTAAAGCTATTCTATAATTTTCAAAATGTAATTTTCTCACTATAGCCGCGGAGGTGCCTTTATTTTTTTTTACAGTTAAATCACCCTGTAAAATATAACTATACATTTTTGATCTTAAACCTATGAACTCTTCGATGATGTGTCCATTGTTTTCATCTTTCATGAGTCCAATCACTTTCTTATTTACTAGGGGGAGGTTATAAATATTGTTTTGTGGAAAATCCGAGGTGTCGAATTTGGTGTCCAAGTCGTGTCTAATATCTTCGTAGAAATTTGACGTTTTAATTTGGTAAATAAACGAGTCGGTATCCGTGTAGAGCAATTGTACATTGTTTTTATATTTAGGTTGCATGTACGAGTAGTGGAACTCGTACATGAGCTGTTTTGAGATTTCCAGTACACTGAATCCCACATAGATTGGTTTATTATACAATATTTTTGTTTTGTTCATTTGCACAGCTGCAAAATTTTCCGAGAAGACTTTACAGCTGTGAAAATTGGGGCGAGCGATGTATCTCTCTGCGCCGTATTTACATTTACGTTTTGTTTTCACATCACTCCACACGGTGCAGAGTTTGACATCGACCCGTTTGGCTACATTTTCTATTGTCTTCCCAAACACTGAGTTTATCATCAATTTAAAGAAGCATCGCTCAAACGAGTTTTCCGCTAGTGTTCTTTTTCTAGTGTTTAATTCAATGTAGGGTTTGAGCCATGCCGATTGATGGAAAGACAATATTCTATGGATTTTCTTACAAACTAAACCATATTCTATACATTGTTTCAAGTTTATATAGTGCATTACATAATTATGTTTGTCGGTGAGTGTTAGTAAAAGTTTTTTATTTTTACCGTTAGGTGGTTTTTTTGTTTCCGCACAAAATGGATAGTCGTTGTGTAAATCGTGTAGCGATTGTGGATACTCCAAGTCCACTTCCAAAATATATCCTATATCTGAATCGGCGTGTTGCGCCAATATATCAAACGAGGCGACATCACTATCCGATAACCAAACAAAGTTGCCGTATGGTAAAAATTGACTCATTGCATAACCGTACAAATTGTTGACGTCCAAGTACACGATGAAATTGCTTTCATCTGCAGTGGTGGTGGTGGTGGTGGTGGTGGTTGGATTTGTGAAGCTATTGGTGGCTTTGGCGTGTCTTTTGACAACTTGACTTACTCCACCCCGAATACCGGATTGTAAAAATTGTATAATTTCATAATCGGTCAAAAGTTCAAGGTTTACACCCGTCTGCTTTAACATGGCATCCCACGAAAGACCGGGTGCCGTTAAATATCTACACGGGTCCAGTGTATAAGAGGTTAGACAAATATTGCGGAAATTTTCAAACACTTCAGCCAACAATAAAACGTCAGTTTTCAAGTATAAATCTCAATATTCACCCAAAGTATTGATATTGAATTCATTCCATATTGTTTGCGCGTGTGTGTAATCGTTATCGGAAACATGCGTCTGTGTTAATGCACTATAAAATAATTGTTTTTCAGGCAGTGACTCGTCATCGAGCCTACCCCAACAATCGACATACTCGTACGGATAAACGCCTTTGCGCGTTAAAAGATTCATTTGATGGGGGTTTTTAAAATATCGGGACAGTATTTGAAATTGACTAGCTGACAAATTTTTCACCAATTTATCCAAACTGGTGGACATGAATTTAAACGAGTCTACAAAACGGATGTTGATTGTTGTGCTAGTAGGACCGCTCTCATCATCATCATCATCATCATTATCTTTAGCTTTAAAACATAATTTTTGACTGAATGAAATATATTTTTCTTTATGTAGTGGAATGCATTCAATACGCTCCCCACCTCTTGCGGCCAACTCCTTAATAAATAAATGACTATCGTATCCGGTTAAATTATGAAAAAAAATAGGGATATAATTAGGTAGGGTGTATTTCAAATTGCATTGTTGGTGTGCTACACCCCTAATTTTCCCGGTAAGGTGACAATGATCAATCACTTTTTCATCTGTTGCTAATAATACCTGTTCACAAATATGACAGTGAGACGACGACGACGACGACGACGCATTGTCTTCTAATATTTTTATACTTTCGGTTTTATCATATGGAATAATTTTAGAGTAAATATCGGCTATACGACTCGCGTCACTATATATGTTATCAACAAATTTTATGACGCAGTCTTCACCGCGGTATGTTACGAACTTTGATAACGCGTCACTGTAATTACAATGAATGTAATATGCGAATGCGCAAGGTATGTGCTCGTGAGAATAATATGTGTTTTTCATTTCATTTGTTTTAAGCGGTTTTAAAATTGATTCGAAATCGGCATAAATGACAAACGGCACCGACAGCTGGTGGCTATAATTTTTAAAACTTAAATACCTGTCATCGGCAGAAGGCACTTCTATTAGAGTTTTCTGACATCCCAAAGTTGTGTGACGTTGAAGTTTACACTCACTCGTAAAATTTTGCAAACAACCATTACAGAAAAAAATTTTATTCTTATGACTAGTGATTTGAGCGCGCAACAAACGGGACATATTTTTTATATAACAATAATGGGATTTATTATTAGAGTAGCCCTCCTCATAATACAATAGATTTACATGTCGATTGTAGGGTTTCGCCTGTGATATGTAGAGGGGTGCAATTATTTTGAATTTATTATTTTCAATCCCGTAAACGTTCACGTTGATTTCATTCATGATTTCGAACCGTTTAATGCCCCCAATCGATACGGGTAAATCTATTGTAGACGTTTTGAGGAGCGTCTCATAGTGCGGATATGAGGATACACGATCCGAGTGTGAGCCGGCCGGACGAAGGGCACTCGTCACGGCCCAAAAAAAGCACGCATTGTCCTTGTTCTTCACGTTCACACACGCGTTTTTATTTTTAATCCATGCTGGAAGTGGAATGTAGGAGGAGCCACCCTTTAATGGCACATATTTATTAATATTAACCTCCAAAAATTCGATTTTCTCCAAGCTCCAACCGCTGTCCCTCTCTTGAAACTCACCACATTTGCTTATAATTTTGGCGCACACATCCTCATAGTATAACGATAGATCCGATGAATTTTGCAAATGAACATTTCTCGTGTTAAATGATTTCAAATCTTTTGCAACTTCATCTCCTTTTATTAGAACATACGTGCAAAAAAGTTCCAAATTTGCTTTAATATTAATATGTTCCGCACACTCCATTTTCAATAATTGTTTCACTTTGTTGGCAACCCTTTTTAAGTACACGTCCGGCGTTAATGTACTTGATGCGGAGCCATTTATTCGGTAACTTATTATCCGACATTTGAATGCTGAATTCACCACATACGTGAAATAATCTTCACCGTCATTTTGTTTGCACAACAACTTGTGACGTTTGGTGCGTGAATGAGCAATAAGTCGATTGCTTGCAACTTCGACATTACAAAATGGACATTCATACATTTTGGCGGCGACGGCGCGGTGAAAAAACGAATGTTATTCACACGACGGTGGCGGCGGCTCTCTCCTCCTCCACAACTATGATTAGTTTTAGACAGTTATACATATTATATACAAGCGGTAGGGGGCAGTATCGAGATGTATATTATTGTGTGTGTGGTGCAGTATTATTATTTAATTGCTGTATACACGCACCACAATAACTGCCGTTTTTTTAGTCCATCTACATAGAATTTTATGCCGCACCGTCTGCGAATGTGAAATTAAATTATTGTTTTCCACCTCAACATTGCAAAATTGACATTTATACATTTTGCGTACAAGTTAATGAAAAAAACTAGTAGTTAGGTAGGTAGGTAGGTAGGTAGGTAGGTACTTGGGTAGGTGGCTAGCTAACACCGTTATTGGTACACTGTCGGCTCGCAACTAAGTTGTATTCCCAGTTGTTTGAGGATTATACATATATATAGTCATATGACATATGTAGGTGTGTAATTTTGCAATGATGCCACTCTGCATAATATAATAGGAGCGGGATAACATACATTTAATTTCGTCAGGTTATACCGCGGTAAAGGCAGGATGTTGTGGTTTGTCAAATGATAATAATATTATTGTATTCAAAATAGAGAAGAAATAAATAGGTCACAATAATAATTAATAGAATTACATTTTAATTTAATTAAACGTACAAAATTTTATCATAATAACAATGAACAATAAAATATATGTTCTATGGCATAACATTTGAGTTCATTATCTACAATTGATGTTTTATCGTGCATATTGTCTACAAACGCGTGAGCGTCATACAATGTTTTCACATGGTTTTGCTTGAAACGTTTCCTAAAGAATTTCATTCGATTCTCATAATAACCTTTGATTTTATGCAAGTGACATAAACGTGAATCGATACAATGCAACAAGTAATTTAAACACTGCCATTCTTCACGATGAATACACATCGATTTCGACTCCCCGTGAATTAGAATGAATTTCTTTTTAATGTTTTCATCGTCGTCGTCGTCGTCGTCGTCAGACCAGATTACATGATATGTTATTCGTTGCATCATTGATGCCGCTTGCGGTGGAGTGCTGGAATCGGACTCGAAGAAGAACCGCGAGATTTCAGAGGCGTTCTCCACAATGATTGCATCCCATTCGTTTTTAGTTAGTGTAATTTGATCACCAATGTTAACGGCCACATCCAATAGTTCCTCGTTGACACTAATTCGACCCGATGGCTTTAGAAATGTCGTTATATGCGATATCACAGAGCTGCAGGTGACGTCACCGCTGCCGCCACCATTCGTAATATGATAGACATTCTTGCAAAGTTCAAAGTGCTGCTGCTGAGGTGATGATGATGATGATGACGTCGGAATCGATGGCGTGTACGAGGGAAATGTGAAGTAGCCGCTGTACATCCTGCCGCTATGCACGTTAAAAATCAACTATCTGGATATCGGCTTTATCGTGCAGTTTTATAAAGCTGTAATTTTTCTAACTGTTTTCGTTAGAACAGTATATTCAAACAGAGAGTCATAAATGATCAGACAGTAGGCGCTCGTGTCGACGGGTACCGTTTTCTTGAACTCTAATTCCAATTTGATATCGATCCCCCCACCCACGCCCGAACGGAGAGTGTCAGATTGCCTGGAACAATCGATTACGACCAAGGGGGTTTTTGTTTTAAAATGCGGCGGATTTATTTGTACATTGGGATTGATGACACCATAATAGGATCTTTTAAAATTGATAAACGACTCGTATAGAACCGCATACATGCCCTTTTCAAAGTCGTTGCAGAACGAGTCGTATGGGTAGTACTGAGAATTGAGATACAAACGTGCATTATAGAAATTGGTGTGATCGAATAGGCTCTTATCTTTGGTCGCATCATTGTTTCGCGAATGCTGGAATCCGATTATAACGAAACGCGGTTTCTCCAACTGAGTGGCCGTTTTCACGGTCCACACGTGTTTTTGAGACGCCGGCAATACCGGATACTCGTAAAGATCCCACGAGCGGAAAGAGATTGCAATGGGGATGTTCGTCTCCATGTACTTTAACATGTTTAGTTTTTCCCTATCGGAAACTTTGATTATAGGCATACGCCACGCTATCCGAGTTATATCAACGGTGATTGTTTTAGTTGCATCCTTGGTGAGTGCACAATTCAAATTTGTAGAGCTTCGATTTAAAATCAACTCGTGTTTCGCATTAATTATCACTTTTTTATAGTCCTCGGCGAATCCCAACAGGTGGCTGAGTGGAACGGTGAAACAGAACTCTCCATCCAGTTCTTTGAAACCTGAAACATTCCAACCGCTATTCTCCAAAGCGTCAGCCTCCTCGCTGCCGTAGGACAGCAATCCTTTCATGGTGGTGGTGATACCGCAGTTTTTCGTTCTATCAATCTCCACGCCGTTCAATTCGTAGCGGATGTCTTGGAACAGGTGGGCCGGTGCATTGTTGACGAAAGACGATGATTTTGTGGTAGTACCTTCAATTATCAGCTGACTTTCGCAAGGTAACACAATTTGATCTTGATCATTGATTCTGATACGAATCTCATCATTATTCTTATACGATTCGCTGTACGGCAAATAGGTATGGTACTCGATTGCCTCTATACTATCATCGATCACCACACTGTTTCCTATATCTAAAATATCCGATGTCAAAGCCATATTATTTGAGCTTTAGTCCGAGTGACTGTAAAAACAATGCGTTATCTCTGCTCAGTCTTTTCGATAACCGTTGTTGTTGTTGTTGTTTACCAACACACGGTGGTGGTGGTGGCGCTGCTGCCGCCACACGTTCCAATTGAGAGTTGGTTGTGAGACTGTAGCATTGGCCCATGGCACTGTCCTTTTTATAGATAATCATCGGTAGTGGGTGGTGGCGGTGATGACTCTTCTTATATGCAAACGTAATGAAATATTTTCCTTTCTAAAGTTTACCAGGTTGCCCTGCTCGTTGACAATGCGCACTTGAAGGTTTTGAATAGTGTTGTTCACCTTTAGCGGTAAATAGATGAGGTTGGGTGGACACTCTATGATTTGAAATCCGGGCGGCACCGTCGGCGAGAATTCGTGCAACACGTGCGATGCTTTGCTGTTTATGAATGAGCCCTGGACAATATTACACTCCACTCTTATAGTGTTTGTGATAAGAATATTTATCGCTTGATCGGACATGTGCACCCTACCTTTGGGGAGCAGTGATTGGGAGAAACCGAATATGCTCGCGATACTATGTTTTTTTTCAAAGTGGATATCGTATGTTGGCGAGTAAATCATACACTTCATGGTGTTCGTATTCGCGGCTATATCTATTGAGGATTTGAGAACATCACCACCCGACCGCTTCGTCAGCTCTTGCTCCAAGTAGTGGATAATGTTGTCCAGCTCGTATGAGCCTTCCGGCACCGCGATAACGTTGTCCGCCCCATAATGAAAAAGGTTATTGCTGCTATCCACATTGGGTATAGAGTTGAAAGACTTGAAATAAATCAGAGCGCATTCGTGTTCACCCTCGCCTAGCTCTATGGGTGGCAAAAAATCAACATTCAAAGTAGAGTCGACACCGTGAAGCGACAAAGAAATAGACATTATTACAATGCAACGTGAGGATGTGAAATGAAACACCAATCTCTATATATATACCTATATAATATTCTTTCAAAACATGTTTCTACAGGCATTGGTTAGAAAACGTAAACATAAATGTCCACAATTATACTTGTTATCTCTCTGCACGTCACTATAGTTGTAACGTATATCGACGGTGACGACGTCACGATCATTCATCATGTAATCGAAAAATTCTCGCGGCGGCCTCAAGTTCCCATAGCTGTCGAAATACTCGCAATGTGCACCCTTCTTCACGTAAGCCACCCAGTGTGTCCCCGCTCCGTGCGAATCATCCAAATTGACTATGCCCGTTTCACATTTCCACGGGCCGCCGCCGTGACGTAGCCTCTGACGTAACACATCACGCATTATGACGCCACGGAAATGAGGAATTTTTAATCGCTTCACGTGGGTGACGAGTTCGTAGTCAAAGAGCGGGCGGTTCGGAAGGGTTGCATTCAGTTTTTTTGGTATGGTGACAAGTAAAGCCCCATTCCCCTTTTGTAGGGGGCCATGTACATGCCTCGACCGACTGCCACCGGCGTGGTGGAGTCTTTCTTTTTTCTCGTCATTTCATATATATTTTTAACGGCGCTCGTGACACCACCGGCTAAAGATCCAGCCGCGGCCAGCGCACCCAGGATCGGTATCAACGGTAGGAAACCACCTTTTTTCGGCAGAGCAATAACCCGCGGCTTTTTCACTGGGCGGGCCGCGCCGCCGCTGCTGTTGTCTTTGATGGTTTTTTTGGCCGCTTTAATAGCTGTCTTTATCAATTTGTCGGTGGATACTGCTGCCGCCTTACCACCGGATGAGGACTTTTTTACAGCTTTACGTGCGGCCGTTATGGCCTTTGCAAGCGGCATACCCATGCCGCGTTTCACTTTGTATTTCATTATTTTATTAACGCCAAGCGCCACCAATCGTTCGGGTATACTGTTCGATTCGCGCCAACGTCTCTCCGCCGCCGATGCCAACTCTAAATCGGCTCTGTGTCGATGCTCTAACGAGGGGTTTTGAGCGTATGCAATATCGTGCACCTTGCACGCCTCGTCCAAGGGGTTGATGCCGACGTCACCTCTACGTAAACGTTTCTCCAATTTCGTGCCGGGTCCACAATAGTTGTATCCGGGCACGTGCAATTCAAACGGCAGGTTGTTGATGACTGTATTGAGTAAACCGCGTCCACATCGTGGCTGCCGCTGCCGCCGCCGCCGCCGCAGCCGCAACCACCCACCTCGTTCTGGTAGAGTAGTGATCATTTTTTTTTTATTGGCTCGCCACCGCCGTCGTTTAGGAGAGAGAGACAAAGAGTCTAGTTACTTGTCCCACCGCTCGCGGCCTATTAACATATATAAAGCATATGCATATCATTTTTACTATTTCTCATCGAAATGAAGTTTCAAAAGCAGCAACCCTCATGTCTATCGGTCAAGGGTTGGGATATAAATTGTAACAACAACAACAACAACAACAACAACAACAATAATGGGGTGTGTATTAGTAGACATGGTACAGCACTGCTACCCAACAGTATCAGATGTCTGGTGTGCGGCCCGTCAGGTTGTGGTAAAACTAATTTATTACTAACCCTACTGCTCGATGCTAAAGGTTTGATATTTGAAAATGTCTATTTGTATTCAAAATCATTGAATCAACCAAAGTATGTGTTCCTAAGAAAAGTATTCGAACGGGTGCCCGAAGTGAGTTTCCACACCTTCTCCGATAAGAGTGAGGTGGCGTCCCCTGAACAAACTCCAAGCAACAGTATTGTCATCTTTGACGATGTATCGATGGAGGATCAAGAACCGATCCGTCTACACTTCTCCATGGGTCGGCACAAGGGGTTGGATTGTTTCTATCTGTGTCAAACATACAGCAAGATACCGAAACAGCTGGTGCGTGACAATGCAAACTTTATCATACTATTCAAACAGGATGAAATGAATTTAAAACACGCGTACGATGACCACGTGAATACGGACATGTCGTGGGACACTTTCCTGGCAATGTGTCACGCTTGTTGGACAGGCAATAAGTTTGGCTTTTTAGTCATTAATAAGGATGAAATTGGTATGAATAAGGGTCGATACCGGAGGGGTTTTGATGAATTTATTACGTCCATATAATATTATAAAAAGCTCGAGGTGCGTTGGTTTCGTCCACATTTCACTATGGACACGCCACCGGTGCAGCAGCAGCAGCAGATCTTTGGAGATGCGGAGCTCAAACGTAAACTCGTTCAATCGGTGAGTTCGGTGAAAAAGAAAATCAAAGCATTGCGCGATGGTAAAGCGGAATTACAGTCGAGTCTACGAGAAACATTCCAACCGATCACACAACCCTTGAATACTCTATTGAATCAGTTTAATAGTCCCATCGATATGAACGCCTCATCAGCATCATCGAGTAATATTAAGAAGGACTCTGGAGTAAAAAAAAAATCCCATCATCATCATCATCGAAAAGGAGTGAAAAAAGAAATTCAAAAAAAGAAAACCGTGAGTGGAGATGATGATGATGATGATGATGATGATGATGATAGCGATGATGATGATGATGAAGAGTTTGAGGACGCCGATGAATCGATCAACTACTCCCCTAAACTGGAGATGGCGATGTCGTCGCCATCGTTGTCGAATGTTGAATTACATCCTTTAGCACGTGCCTACTTGGACAATATTATTATTAATAAAATTAAAAGAATTCCCTACGGTATTCATATCACCCCCAAGGGATATCACATTGGTGATAGTGCCGTTGGATTCGATAAACATCATCTAATTATCAATAATCAAAAATTTAACTACACACCAGGTCTAATGGAGCTATTATTCAAAAAAGAACCAAACACTTCTCTGATTCAACCGGCGGACGGTGACACCTTCCACAAAATTGTGATAATGACCAACGCACATAGACGCAATTATTCATCAGACGGTCAAATACAGGGGGATAAGAGTCTCAAGTATACACACTACATAAAACGACTCTCAGAAATGAAATCGACAAAAACTGGCAGTGGTCTTAAACAGCCCCCATCATCATCATCTGATGGGAACGGATCAGATCGGTTGGTAACCGACGGTTCGAGGGGGTCTCATGAACGGATCAGAACAGGTTCGATCACTTCAACAGATCAGCGGCGGGGGCGGTTGGTAACCGATCCATCAGCTGTTAATAATCATAAAAATGCGGATGCGACCTTGTTAATGAAAAAATATTATCCCAACACAGATTTCATATACTGGGACGATCCCAATGAACTCGTTGACCGATTACGAGTGCTTATCGCCTCACAAAATGCCGGAAACAATGCTCACGACAATGAGATAATTTCCATATTAGAAGAGTTGGTGGAAGCTGATATAATTGAACCGCCGCCACCGTCACACCGACGTCATTAATACTGAAGGGGTGTGTGCATGTGTGTGTGTGTGTGTGTGAGTTCATTGTGATAATGACTATCGATAAGTTTGGACGTTACCTGCTGCATCATGATAATCGGAACAGCAGCAGTGGCAAACAAAAACCTCAACTGCTCAAAGTTCTGAAACATCAAGTGGACTGTGAAAATCGTCTGTTAAGAAACGTGAGCAAAGCTATTCTAAAAAACGATGTTATAATCAAGGCTCAACTCGACGAGGCTATAACTGGATGTTTAACCAAGATTAGGAAAAACGCTCAAACTATAAAAGCCATCTCTACAAAAAAGATTTCTCCCCCTCCTGCTGCAGCTACCAAAAAAAACCCTGCTAAAACCACCGAGTCCGTCAACCCTGCTACCGCTTCCAGTAGTACGGAGGCTGCTAAGCTCCCGACAACAGGCACCACCACCACCACCACCACGAAACCCCTCAAGTCTATACCGAAAACCGCCGCCGCCGCCGTCGCCGCCGCCTCCTCCAAGTAAAAAAACGGTTGTTCCATTATGAGCAAGTGGACAGTTGTCCAGGAAATCCATAGGAGCGCGCGTAAAAATTTTCCTCGAAGGCGTTTCATTCAAAAAGGCATCGATGATACTTGGCAAATAGATTTAATTGATATGCAAAAGTATTCCAAATACAATAGTGGATTTAAGTATATTTTAGCGTGCATCGATACATTTTCCAAGTATGCGTGGGTCGAGCCAGTGAAGAGTAAATCAGCCGATGACGTGTCGCGCGGAATGCTTAAACTATTGAGCAATAATCTAAAACGCACACCAAAAAATATTCAGTCTGACGACGGTCGGGAATTTTTCAATGAGAAGTTTAAAGCCCTAATGCATAGGTTCAATATAAACCATTACTCCACCTACAGTGTAATGAAGGCTTCCATTGTGGAGCGATTCATTAGAACCATCAAGAATTGGCTTTGGCAGCAGTTTGCATACAATGGATCCTACAAGTGGAGTGGCACTGTACTCTCTGACGTAATTATTAAATATAATAATAAAATACATCGTACAATCAAAGTTGCCCCGACGAGCGTGAACCGCGCGAATGCCGATAAGCTGTTATCTACTGTTTACAACAATATAAAAGTACGCGCTAAAGCGAAATATGCAACCGGTGATTATGTCCGCATTAGTAAATATAAATCCACCTTCGCCAAGGGCTACACCGGAAACTGGAGTACGGAAATTTTTCAAATAACCAAAGTGAATAACACCAATCCAGTAACATACCAATTACAGGACGAGCAGAAAAAACCAATACTGGGGGGCTTTTATGAGCATGAACTGCAGAAAGTTAAATATCCAGACATATATTTAGTGGAGAAAGTCTTGAAACGACGTGGTAATAAAGTTTTAGTTAAGTGGCTCGGTTTGAACTCTACCAGTTGGATTAATAAAGAAAACAAGATTAATTAAAATTATGTGTGTTTTATTTTCCATGTAATACACTTACTAATAACTAATACTACTAACTAATAATTAATACAATACACTTACAAAATACAATACACACAATAAGTACAGGTAGCTCTCTCTCTCTCTCTCTCCCTCTCTCTCTAAATAGTTTACAGAAAATATTACTATACACTACTAACATAATTGTTGTTGTTGTTATAGTCAAAATAAAATGTAGTGTCAATAAGGGGGTCTGGGGTTCGATTCCGCTGGTGGTGGTGGTGGTTTTCTTCTTCTTCTTGGATATAGTTTTGAAGCCATATCCAAAAGACTTTAACTTCTACACGACTACAATGACACAATGACTTTTTGTGTGTCCCCCTGAACGCTACATGTCTAACACAGTTATCTTTTAAAATATCATGGAGGTTTAAATCTTCTATAATTTTATCGAGTTTTGGACATTTCAAAGTTTCCAAATTTATATGTATAAAACAGAGCTTGTTTAATAAATCTCTTTCAACATGACCACCTTTGTACGCCCACATGAATTGTTTCCCCGGATCCAATTGATCCATTATCCGCAAAAATTCTACATACTCGATATCAGTGTCGTAGTTTGCCAACAGCATACCATGGATATTATACATTACATATCTAATGGTCTTGCTATTGTATTTATACAGCAACCAATTCGGTAATTTTATGTGAAATAAATATGCAAACTTATTTTTTACATCGAAAATGCCCACCTCTTTAAAATACATTCTTTTACCGTACATGAATCCATCTATATCTATAATATATTTAATATTATTTAAATTCATTATACTATTAGTTAACATTCAGTTTTTTTACACACACATACACACACACACAGACATGTGTTTAAAAAACAAAGAAAAATTAAGTTCGCAAAATATATTAGTTAATAACATACAGCTTTACATAAAATGGTAATACACACACACACACACATATGTTTAATAAACAAAGAAAAAAAATCCTATGTACACACGTACACTCACAATACTTGAAAGGCACCCTCGTTCGATACGGCGCAAATTATATACGTCACTAGCGTATGACCCATTTGTTCTGTAAATGGTGTGTATGCAAAACACTCCGGGGGCACGTGGTTCAATAATTCCAACCACTCTGTTGCCTCGACATTGGCATCACCGACCGTATCTTCTAGGTAGTCTGTGATTGCATCCCAAATTTTTATTAACGTATATGTGTTCTCATCATCAAATTCAGTGTTCTCGTATACGTTCACCAATAGAATGTTCACATTAGCATATACTTTGGCCAATGGCACCGGTCTTGTCCACAACCGCATTAGTTTGCTCGCCGACATACAGTTGCACCAGCTCATTTTACATTCATCATAGAGCACTTCCATAATCATTATAATTTTATGTCAGCAGGGGGTGGGGGAGCTCAGATAGATAGATAGAGATAGAGAGAGATGCTGCTGCTGCAACATAAAAAAACAGCTATTATTCTTCAGCAATGGTGGCGGTGGTGGTGGTAGCAGTATTGGAAAAGTTAACTATCCATGCCGATGCTGATGTCCCGCATTGGCCTCTGCTAATTATAAAAAGTTCACCGCTGTTAAGCTCCCCTAAGAGTTCACTATTGATATCATTAAACCTCGATGGCAGCGTCACCATCCAACCGTTTTCCAAGTTTACAACCGTCTGCATGACGTTCGCTATGAACCTAGATGGTGTTTGAAACGACTCTGAAATTCTATAGGGCTTTCCAACCTCCAAATCAGAGATTTTTTTCCACACCCTGTTACCACTTCTATTCAGCTGATTTAACAGCTGTTGTCTGTTGTTGTTATCACTTCCACTGTTGTTGCTGCTGCTGCTTGATGAAGAGTTTGATGCCATTTTTTTTTTTTTTTTTTAAATATTAATTATTGATTTTAAAAAAACTTACAAAAAACTATATTTAGAGAGAGAGAGAGATGAGCGCTGCTTAGTAAACTGTTCGTTCGTTTAAAGACTTTAGTTGAATGTACAAGTTTAGATTCAATGTTGGTGTATTTATACTACGAAAACTCATACATAGTCCTCCTCCCCACTTGCAATTTACATGTACCTAAATGCGTAAATTGATGATAAAAGGAATTCATAATAATAAATAATATGGGAATAAAATATACTCATCATTAGCTGAAAATAATTATTATAAACCGCAATAGTAGAATTAATTTAATGAGAACATAATTGATAATTCTCATTGTTGCAATAACAGGATACAAATTTTATAGTATAATAATTAATAATTGACTGTGTGAACTATAACAATAGGAAGGTCTTATCAGCAATAACCTATATTTCCACGTTCGAGAACATTTAAAATTACAGCTAATATAATTATGATATTGTATATACAATATACTGCATGCGGTTTTTCATGCATGATTTATTTTTAATAGTTTTCTCATTTTATGGGTATAGTAGATATACATTCGGAATCGCTCATATGACCATTTATCATTTTATCTAAACGCTCCTTCGACCAATTATGGATACTTTCAAGAACCGCTTTAAACCTTTGACAGGTTTCACTTAACGGTTTAGCCGTTGTCGTCGTCGTTGTTGTTGTTGTTGTTGTTGTTGTTGGCATCGATGTTGTTCTTGTTGTAACATTCTCGTTTTCAAGTTTCTGCTGCTGCTGATGGTGGTGGTGGTGCTGCTGCTTGCGTTGATGAAGACCACCACCACCTCTAGGTAGTGAGACGATAATCTCCAAACCCATCTCGTCCTTATATGTTTGGTGAAACAAGTCCGAAGACCACGTTTGCAATAGAGTATTATTATTACTATTCATACTACTTCGTCGTGAACGTGCATTATGAAATCTTATGATTTCCAATTTGTATAATAACAATTCACCACTATCACTACACAAACGTAAATGGAATTGGGACTTTTTCATATCCGCACTCGTCACAGTCACATAATACGAATGATATGTCTTATCATCTCTGAGGTCAGCTTGTTTAAAAAAAAACTTCATTGCCCACGATTTAATCGGCTTTTCATTATGATGATCGTACAGCTGAACTGCTCTTAGATTTTTCAACTGTTCAACACACAAATATCCCAAGTCCTTATTAATCAAGGATTGTGTAACATTTCTCAATACCAACGTGGAGTCATTGTCATGTTGCAAATAAAAAAATACCATCCATGGCAACAAACTAGGGAGCAACATTATAACTAGCACACACACTCGCAGCTGCACAAAAATGCATATTACACACGCAAAACTACCTTATATATATTCACACACACACATGTAAACATAACACGTGGAGGTGCATCACAACTCAGCGTGACGTCAGCGGTCTCCGACGCGGCGCTGCCCACGCTGGTCTGGAATGCGAGAACCGCCTTACAAATTTACAACGCATGACGTCACAGACACCAACATGCTCAGTAGTGACGCGGCGCGGCGTCAGCGGTCTCCGGCGCGGCGCTGCTCTGGAATGCCGCCTTACAAATTTACAACGCATGCCTTACAGATTTTTCAACACCAGACCATCTGACCCCCCACACCATACTAACACACACCAGGCGAGAGCTCTACGACACTAGCCCATGGTCTGGAATACAAAAACCACCTTACAAATTTACAACGCGTGACGTCAAACCAGACCATCTGACCCCCCACACCATACAACACACACCACGAGAGAGCTCTACTAATGGACAATATCACGAAATCGTCCCATTTCACACATTACACAACCTAAACTCAACTCTAACAACACACATCATAAAGCTCATTTTACCCTGCACAGGATGTGGCCTGGAATCCCCATATTATAGCTACTACTTGTATTGGTATTTTACTCGTATGCAACTCTTTTACTGATGTGGATGCAGCTTAAGGCGTGACCTCTTGATTATAAATTGCCACTTCATTTTTATCAGATCGTTGGGCATAACATGTTCGCTAATGTAGTGCCTCAACATAATCCGTACCTAATGCAAAAGCAACCCACCTACTATTAAGATCAGCGCTGATCTAGGAAATAAACAGCCATCGATTTTCTCCGTTCGAATTATGATTTTTGACTTCCTGTCTAGGATGGAAATATGTTTATTTTTATTTTTATTTTTACGTACTTAGTTGAAATTTCGACTAGGTATAAGTGCGCGACAGGTCGAGATGGCAATCGGGGTATGAGACGGGGGACGCCCGCGCTCGTACGCGCGCGCGCGCGCTTGGCGGCTGTGCGGGTGTGCAGGGCGTTCCCTCCCCGATTGCCATCTCGAATTGTACATATTTGCGTGAAATCTAAAATTTGTAGGTACAAATAGGTACCTGTTGTGACCAAAGCAGGATTTACAAGTCTACCAGACGGATGGGTTTGCTGTTAATTTTACCACAGACACTGCTCTGGCTAACCAATAAGTAGCCGATATGAATGCTGCGTTGCCTGATGTAAGTATGCCTGATATCTGGATAATTCTTTATTCCGTCAAGCATTCATCACTCTTTATTGATGGAACTGACTGTATGACTTTACGTCATAGTAATAAATAATTTTATTATTATTTAAAAAATACGCAAACTCTACTCACATTATTTCTAGCTCCAACGTCCGAACCCAACTCGATGAGCCTTTCCACGAAGGATGTACGGTTGTCCTTCACTGCGTACATCAGGGGTGTCATGCCGGTCGTCTGTAACCAAAGGTTGTTTCAGTTTACGCCTCTTGAAGTTAACCGCTAGAGCATCTTTTAGGCGTCCGTCAGTGAGGGGCGCGATGTGAGGGAGCGGAACAAACCAGCCCGCGCGCCGCGTCCACGTTCGTCCATGAGCGGTAATAGCTTAGTGTTAAGACATCGACCTCCTATGTTCCCGGGTTTGATCCCGGGCACACATCTCTAACTTTTCGAAGCTATGTGCATTTTAAGCAATTAAATATCACTTGCTTCAATCATCGTAAGGATTCTGCATGCCTGAGAATTCTCTATAATGTTCTCAAAGGTGTTTGAAATCTGCCAATCCCATAGATAACAGAAGTTCTGTTATCTATGGCCAATCCGCACTTGACCCACGTGGTTGACTATGGCCAAACCTCATTCTGAGAGGAGACCAGTGGTCAGTAGTAAGCCGGCGATGGGCGATGGGTTGATCATAATTAAAAAATGGCGAAATTTATGGCGGTTGGCTTGCGCCCCCTAGGACCCCGCGGCCCAGGTGAACCGCACCCCTTAAACCTCTGGGTAAAGACGGCCCTGATCTCAAGAATGATTAGGTATGCTGAACAAATTTAACTTAGTAAAAGCTTAAAAGCTCGTTTTTGGTAAACAGAGTTCTGAGTTCCTTGTTATCGCTGATTTCATTCATAATTTTTCAGTCAGGCAAAATAATTGTGTCTTAAATATTCCTTAATTATATCTGCAGTGCTAACTAGTGTTTAAGTATGCAAATTGTTCCTCAGTTTAACATTTCGCAGTTAGGTTTAAATAGTTCGTGCTGGTGATAATTAACAAAGCCACAAAGATTTGAGTATTTAATTTGACACTACGTATTTTGACAGATTTATTAGTCCTCAATAGCTCAACCGGTAAAAGAGTGGACTAAAAACCGAAAGGTCGACGGTTCAAACCCCGCCCGTTGCACAATCGTCGTAGGTACTTACTTCTAGCACAAGCCTGACGCTTAGTTGGAGAGGAAAGGGGAATATTAGTCATTTAAAATGGCTAATATTCTTTATAAAAATAAAAAATTACGTAAAGACTTTTTTATTAACACGTTTTTATAAATTCGCTTTCTTGTCGGTTAATTTGTTTGTCTGTTCTTTCAAAAATTTGCAATCGTTTTAACTAACTTCCTGACGCGCTAGGGTCTTAAAATGTTTAAACTTATAGATAAGTAATTTTATTAGATGAGAAATACATTTTTTAACGACTTAAGTGCAGTCTCGTGATGGCCAAAGTTACATGACATAATATCATCAGCAAACACAATCATTACCTTTTATTTTCTTTATTCAGATATAGGTTAGCCCTTGACTGTAATCTCACGTGGTGGTAAGTGATGATGCAGCCTAAGATCGAAGCCGGCTAACCTGGAAGGGATCTCACCCATTGCCGGCCCACTAATGAAAACGAGTCTCCTCAGCTCAGAATGAGAAGGGTTTAGGCAAACACCACCAATCATCATCATCAAGATCAACCCGTTACCGAAAAGATTACGGAAACTTTCAGGCATACCGATTACGTTCATAACAAATATTACAACTATTACTGTTACCATTTTAAGACCACTAAGAAAAAGCAAAATGAGTTGCACAAGTCAGTATTCATACCTCCATTACTAACGTTAAAGGTAATTTGTTGAAAAGTTAACAACCCCAGTGACTTGTGTAATCCATTTGGCTTTTATTGACGTTCAAAATTTAACGATAATCATAACGTAACTTTAACCGCCGGTCATGCAACTGGACCTTAATAGAGAAAACTTTTGTATAGTAAGCTAAGATTTACAAAACAATTATAAGCCTTTGCTTAGAACCTATTTCAGTTTGGGATTTTTCGAAAGTACCTATTAATCTAAATGTGAGTATAAAAGGAACAGCTGACTGATCTATCAACGCGCAGCTCAAACTACTGGACGGATCGGGATGAAATTTGGCATGCAGACATCCGCTAAGAAAGGATTTTTGGTAATTCAAGCCCTAATGGGGTTCGACATTCGTGTAGTCCACGCGGGTGTAGTCGCGCGCATAAGCTAGTCTATAATAACTTCAAAATCTAATCTTTCTGGATTTCTCTTTCCAATCTTAATTAATAAGTGAAAATTTACCCTACATACAAACTGACAAACCAACACCTCTTTGTAATATTAGTACTTATAGACATTTAGATATGAATAAAGTTCGTTGATAAATATGTAATTGCATTCAATAGGTATATTATTATATAAGACCCGCAAATGGCTAATACGCGTGGCCGCCATTTTAGTGACGTCAGCACAAGACTGAAGTTTCGAGCTGATGGTATATTGTTATTTTGGCTGACGTCAAAATTACGTCATTTTGATGTTAATGAGACATGGTTCTAGCGCAATAGCAATTTGCGGGACTTATACCTACCAAGTTATGTCACAGTTGGTAAAAAAAACTTGATTCATAACTATTTAAGTCTGACAGAAGGTCAAACCTCACCCTTTTGCTTATTGTTTTGCTTACTCACTCAACATCATAACCACTAATTATTTTAGTATTACCCGTGCTTTACAGCTGGGTGTGGTGAAAACGGCATGAACATTCCTACTTCAATAAAGATACCTATTTGACTTTAATAATATTAATTAACCTGAAAAGACCTGCCCAGTACATAAATAAAAATTTCAGCCACTATATTATCACTACTCATCAAAAACCATGGTACCTATACTTAGGTACATAGCAAATTACTAAGACCTGAATAGCAACAATTGAATATTATTAGTTCTCGCCCACAGACCACTAAATATTGCTTAGTGGTTTGTGTTCTCGCCCCAGCTTTGCATTTGTAATATAAGCATGGTTTATTTTAACCCTCCATTATCATCCACTCATCGCCAGTTTACTAGTGAGCACGGGTCTCCTCCTCTCAGAATGAGAAGGGTTTACCTTTGAAAACATGATAACTAAGGCGTGCAGGTTTCCTCGCGATATTATTTATTGTTTAAACGCACATAACTTTGAAATGTTAGAGGTCCGTGCCCGGGATCGAACCCACGACCTTCCGATTAGGAGACAGATGTCTTAACCACTAGGCTATCACCACTCAAAAGTCAAAAGTCAAGTCAAATGATTTATTCAAAATAGGTAATAAATTACTCTTATTGATTGTCTGGTATAGTGTTAGATTTGTAAGATAATATAGTGGTGATAATTATAACGCAAACTTAAAACTAAAGCTACGAGGGTTCCAAACGCGCCCAGGTCTGAGAAGAGCCCACAACAAACTCAGCCGGGTATTAACCCTCTCACCCTCCTCTATTAAAGGGCGTTAATCCGTAGGGGCAAAATCGCGCGATCAAACTTTTCCAGGAATTAAACGGTCTGCGAAGGAGAAAATTCGCGTGCCGCCTGCACCCTGTGACACAGTAATGGGCTTATAATGGCAACCCTCCTTGTGATAATTAGCTGCGGGTGAATGCGTCATTACAAATAATTGCCATTTAAATCGTGTTTTAATCGCCCCTTAAGTTTTAATGTTTCACAACGTTAAAAATATCATACTTCCGTGATTTTAAATGAAGAATTTATAGATTTGCATTTTGAATTGGAACTGGAATTTTAGTTGACAATAATTGTAAACCGGAGATTTATTCGTCTGATTATTATCTTCCATCTTTTGACTTCGTCCGCGTACATTTAGATTTTTAAAAATGCCATGGAAACTCTTTAATTTTCCGGGATAAAAAGTAGCCCATGGTAGGTACTTTACATGTGAAAGTGTGTTTGTTTGTTGGTTTATCAGTTTGTTGGTTTGTCCTTCAATCGCGTCACAACGGAGCAACGGATCGACGTGATTTTTTGCATGGGCATAGTTAAAGACCTAGATAGTGACATAGGCTACTTTTTATCCCGGAAAATCAAAGAGTTTCCATGGGATTTTTTAAAACCTAAATCCATGCGGAAGAAGTTGCGGACATTAGCTAGTACATATATCTAATAGTTTGCGAACAAACTAACAAACAAACACACTTTTGTATTTATACTACTTATTATTAGTAGGATATACTTACATAATATAAAAAGCACTAGCTGGCCTGCCCCAGCTTCACCCGGCTTGAATTACTGAAATTCCTTTCTCTAGACTAAAATTGAGCTTAGGTAGGCCCCTAAGATTTTTTTTCTACATTATTATAGACCATAAGTAACTAAGCGAGTAGTTACTGGTCTGGAAATATCTTAAGGTATAACGAACAAGGGCAACAGGTGAATATTGATATTGAAAATAATGATACCTACCTTAATATGATATTAGAATTTTTCCGTTGGCCGGGATTATGGTGATATTTTACGTGGAACAACTACTAGTCGTGAATAGTGTAGTCATGAAAGTAATACTACCTGCTAATAAACCCATCCATGATTCCTTACTAAAACGTGTAAGTCTGTCCGTCTGTTTACTACATTTTTATACAGAATTTTAATACAGAGGTAGTTTGCACCCCGGGGATGGACTACTTTTTGTCCCAGAAAATCATAGAGTTCCCACGGGAGTTTTAAAAACCTAATTTTATGTGATAGAAGTTGTGAGCATAAGATAGCTTGCATCTTGGAGATGGACTTAGTCTAATTTAGATATATCCCAAAAATCAGAGTTTTAGTAGAGTACCTACAGTTTTAAAAACATAGCCACGTGGACAAAGTTGCGGGCATCAAATAATATTGTAATAATGTCATTAGCTTGGCATAAAAAATTATTGCTGTTAATATAACCAGAGTGAACTAATATAACTCTGACCCGAATTACATCAGAACTTTGTAAGGGTACATTTGAGTGCGCCAAATAGAGAACTATGTAGTAGTCGTTTGAAACTGACATTTGCATATAAAATATTATGCGGCGGAGTTTTGGGGGTGGTGTGGCCTGATTTGAGCAACAATATATCCATGTACTTACAATATACAAGCTGTCCCACCAAGGATGTGGTCGGGTGTAATTTTTGAAAAATGTGATGGGATGAAATCCATCCATACTAATGTTATAAATGCGAAAGTGTGTCTGTCTGTCTATTTGCTAGCTTTTCACGGCGCAATAGTTTCACCGATTTTGATGAAATTTGGTACAGAGCTAGCTTACATCCCAGGGACAGATTTAGGCTTAGATTTAATCAATAAGTTTTCACGGGATGTAAAAAAACTATATCCGCGCGGACGAAGCCGCGGCATCATCGAGTAATCATGTAAATCGTTAAACTGAAATTATATTAACCCAGATTTTCCCATCGTCCTGGTTTTCGGGTTAGCCGCATTACTTGTTGAAAGGAGCTTCCTACAAATTGCAATATCCGTTATGTGGGGACTTTTAGTGAAATTAATACGTCGCTATTCGTTGACCAAAGAACTAACTGCTTACTCATTACCGGTTTTCTTCATTTGTTTTTATTTTTTATTTTTATTCAGATACAAGTTAGCCCTTGACTGCAATCTCACCTGATAGTAAGTGATCATGCAGTCTAAGATGATAGCAGGCTAACCTGGAAGGGGTATGGCAGTTTTTATTAAACCCATACCCCTTTGGTTTCTACACGGCATCGTACCGGAACGCTAAATCGCTTGGCGGCACGGTTTTGCTGGTAGGGTGGTAACTAGCCACGGCCGAAGCCTCCCACCAGACCAGACCAGAAATTTAGAAATTATAAAATTCCAAACCCCTGCCAGGAATCGAATCCGGGATCTCCCACTAATAAGACCACAGCCCAGGGAGGTCGTCAGCAGCGACATTTGTTTGCTTATCAAGCCGGGAATACACACGCCATAATATTCTCAAAGGTGTGTGAAGTCTACCAATCCGCACTGGGCCAGCGTGGCAGGCTATAGCCTAAACCTAATTTAGAGCCTCGATAGCTCAACGGTTAAAGGAGTGGACTGAAAACCGAAAAGTCGCCCGTTCAAATCCCACCCGTTGCACTATTGTCGTACCTACTCCTAGCACAAGCTTTACGCTTAATTGAAGAAGAAAGGGGAATTTAAGTCGGCAATTAACTTGGCTTATATTCTTTAAATAAAAACCCTTCTTATTCTGGGAGGAAACCCTTGCACAGTATTCATGATGATGATGAAACACGCTTGTAGCTTAGGGAGGAAGTGTATATAATCATCATCAGCATGATCGACCCATCGCCGCACCGGCCCACTACTGTGATGGGTGACACACACTTTTGAGATCGTTATGGAGAACTCTCAAGCAAGATGGTTTCCTCACGATGTTTCCCTTCATCGCTATAGCTATTAATTGCTTAAAACACATATAACTCCCAAAAGTTAGAGGTGCGTGCCTGGGATTGAATCCCCGACCTCCCGAATAGGAGTACGACGCCTTAACCACTAGGCTATCAGCGCTCTGGTAAGTACAGTACGTGGCAGTACATCGGCCTTTAGAATGACATTTCGGCTTTGTAGAGCGTTGTCTCTGTCACTCATACCTATATGACGTTTTTTCGGTCTCAATGACAAGTGCAACGCTCTACAAATCTGCTATTTCCTTCTAAATGTCGATGTACATTACTTTCTGCCGCGTACTGTAGATAGAGTAGGTACGACACAAAAAAGTGACATTGATGTGATCCATCATCCAACAACCAAAATATGACAATCGCTCATATTCACCGCATTCACGCATCACTGAAGACTGAAGCTTCGAATTCGTGTTGACTGACTTGACTGACCCCCGTTGAACTCTTTAGTAGTACGTTATCTATCCACTACCAGTACCACAAGCAAAACCTTTAAAATCCAATCCATCCGAATGTTATTATCATAAAATGTGCAAGTGTCATTGTCCGTTTGTTAGGTACCTTTTAACATTCCATCCGTTAAACCGATTTCAACACAGATATAGCTTGGATCCCGGACGGAAATAGGTTAATTTTTATCCCGGAAAATCAAAAAGTTCTCAAAGGATTTTTAAAGAATCGCAGGCATTATCGAGTAGGTGCTTACCTATTGTCATTTATTTTAATTTTTTGACCGTAACCACAAAATAACGTCAAAGTCAAAGCCGTTTATTCAAGTTAAGCATAGATAGGGAATATTATCGCTATTTCACAATATCACTTAAAACTTATTAGAACTAACTAAGCTCATTGTCATAAAATATGTGTACCTTACCCATATCTTAGAAAGGGTTAAAATCATTTCTAAGTCTATGGTTGAAATTGTATTTTCAACTAGGTGGTAAGTTGGTTCAACAGAAGTTGAACCAACTTGGCAAGTAGGTGAAAATAAAGGATTTTAGTAAATCTGGTGTCATCATCATCATCATCATCATCATCATCATCATCATCATCAACCGATAGACGTCCACTGCTGGACATGGGTATTTTGTACGGACTTCCACATGCCACGGTCTTGCGCCGCATGAATCCAGCGGCTCCCTGCGACTCGTCTGATGTCGTCCGTCCACCTAGGGTCTTCCAACGCTGCGCCTTCCAGTGGGAGGTTGCCATTCCAGCACCTTGGGACCCCAACGTCTATCGGTTTTACGAACTATGTGCCCTGCCCATAGCCACTTCAGCTTCGCAACCCGTTGAGTTATGTCGGTATAAATTTCAATCCCTATTTTACTCCCTTAGGGGTTGAATTATCAAAAATCCCTTCTTAGTGGCTGCCCACGTCATAATAGCTATATGCAATATGCATGCCAAATCAGCCCAATCCGTCTAGTAGTTTCAGCTGTGCGTTGATAGATCAGTCAGTCAGTCACCTTTTCCTTTTACATATTTAAAATTTATCAATATTTAAAAGCCAAAACAGCGGGGAAGCATAAACCAAAGTCAAAGTAAAAAAAATATTCAAAATAGGCACCATTGTACATGTTTTGATTATCAATTATTGGATTTTTGTAGTTATAAATAATTAATTACGAAAACTTAAAACGAGGGTTCCAAACGCGCCCAGGTCATGTTTGTTTCAAATCTACAAAATATAATTCAGTAAAATTATACTCCTCCAAAGAAAATTATTTTCTAAGTTTTTTCCAGACATATTACTATTCTGATATTTTTTTATGGCGACAATTAAATACCGTAACCCACTTGGGCTGGTCACAGAGACCTATGAATTATTCATGACTTTCTATTCACATAGTATTACTAACGGAATTTGTTAGTGGGTATTACTACAGGTATTACTAAATTCTTTAAATATTACATACAGTAGATTTCGTATATTGAAGTAAATTCTTTAAAATAAGTAAGTAAAATTGCACTGAGTAAAATATAAACGTACCTATATGCCGGGTGGTATGTTATAATAAATCTAATATATACCTAAAAATAACGGCAATAAAATGGCAAAACGATAATTTTTTTTGTCAAAGTTCGAAGGTTTGACGGTCTTTAATGAGTATCTCCACGATTTGTAAATACTTAAGTGCTTCAAAAGCGGTTCGAAAAATAAAAGCAAAACTAATAGTTTCACCTTATTTAGTTTCACCCATTCACCTTACCAAATTAGAAGTTTTATTTTAGAAAAAATATTTTTGTTTTCATTAAGAAAAAACTGGCCACTCGAGCGATGTCATTTTGTTGTCATATAATTATGACGTTTTGTCGTTTTCACGTCCCTCTCGTCGTCTCAACGAGAGGGATAACGCTCTATAAAACCGCTATCTCTTTCTAATGGTCGATATACAATATTTCTTGCGGGATTTCGTTAGGTAGGTACTATGTAATGAAAAATTGATAATCTTTTAAGAATACTTTTGTTTTCAAACGACTTTCAAAAAGGAGGAGGTTCTCAACTTGGCGTGGTTTTTTTCTAACAGTTCATTCATAACGTTAAGTTCTTTTGATTAAAATTATGTATCCAAAACACCGAATGTCTTTAACTTCAGTTTTAAAACCATTAGCAATGGCCTTGGTAGTAGACAGGTCAGCTTTGCCCAAGGATGGTGGTTTGACCCAAGGTCGGAAATCTCCCATCGATTACTCTGGGCTAGCACGCAAAACTCCTGCCCTCTTACCCTTGACACACTAACGGTCACTTCAGTTGGTCTTAACGGCCAAAAATTATGTAGGCCAGGCGAAAATAATGTACTGATGGCGGAAGGTGCGTTTTAAACCTCACGGACATTGCTCTTGGGGGACCTTGGTTTAATCGGCTTTGGGTTACCTTGGCGAGTGTGATTGTAGATTTTTTCGTCACCCCTGTTAAACATTTCTAGTCTCTTCCCTTCATTACTTTTCCTCTATTGTGTGCGGTGCGGTACCTACTGTGAGGTATCGGTCGCTTGGTACTGCTAGCTTGCCGAATCCCTAGGAATATCTTAAAATATATAAAACCAAAAGGTGACTGACTGACTGATCTATCAACGCACAGCTCAAACTACTGGACGGATTGGGCTGAAATTTGGCATGCAGATATTTATTATGATGTAGGCATCCGATAAGAAAAGATTTTTGAAAATTCAATCCCTAAGGGGGTGAAATAGGGATTTGAAATTTGTGTAGTCCACGCGGACGAAGTCGCGAACATAAGCTAGTAAGTAATATTTCTGTACGCTTCCTTACTCACGCGATATGCGCAGAGTGAATTGAGAATCTGGACTGTGCTGTAATCTATATTTTGTATAGAAGCAAACATTGTTTTGCGCAAGTCCAACTTTTTACCAACTTATTTAGAAGATCTGGCACCCTTTGCTGTGTAGCTAAGAAAGAAACTATCAATTCAGTCACAGCTGTGTTCGCAGATCGTAATGGGGAGGCGTTGGCATATAAAGCTGAATGGGAGATATATCTAACGGGTCGGACTAAGAAAGTTGGGGTTTTAAAGAAATTCTCATACTCACTTAGCAAACATGTACGTCACTGAGTTTGATATTTGGCGATGTTACACCCCGTGCATCGAAGAGCACGTTAAGGTGACGCAGGACGCTCGACCGAAATTGGCAGCGCATGTGGGTAACATGTTTGCTTTTCACTTGACATTGTATGAGAAAGTTGAGAGGCACGATGATTTTCACTGAAATCAAGCGCGCGAAAAAGGTTTAGGAAAAGTATTTTTGAGAAAAAACTGCTGAATTTATGTTTGCAAAGTAAAGTTATTTCAACTAATGAATAAATAAACTATGTCTAGTGATAAATTGTTTTAGAATTTTCATATCCCTAATCTTATTTATTTACGCCCAAAGTTGTCATTAATTTAGTGTTAAAATAGAAATGTTTTGACCCTCGTAACTTTTAAATCAATATTTTTGTCAATGTTTTATATATCAATAAACCTAGATAATGACGAGATAAATCGATATAATTCTTAGTTTTGTGCGTGCAACATCGAATATTGTTGTAATTTCCCTCCTACTTTTGTATGGGGAAAGCACTGAACTGAGTCCCCTTAAGTCAGGTCTTGTGCCCCATCTGCCAGTCGTGTTGGATGAATCTGTGTTTGAGCACTGGCGTGTGTTTGTGCATTATATTCTGCATAGATGTCTAGTATCTGTCAGGTTCAAATTTGGTCAGATGGAGTGGGCATTGGAACATCTTATCTCCAAAGATTTCTTTCAGATTTTTTAAATTATGTACCTAGTTAGAATAGAATTAGGTACAGAAGGAAGCAAGCTTGAACTTTTCATGTCAAAAATTAACATTCTTCCCGTTATCAAGGTTGGATTAATAACATTAATGAAGGGATTTAAAAAAATCCACAAAGTAGTGTTGCGTCAAGTGCAGGAGTCATAAATATGCAGTAAATGTGGGCGTATCTCGGTGAATAAAGCAAAAGAAGTTTATTTTAAAGCATAATTAGCTCTGAGGTGCTATCCTGCAGTGGCTCACTGCGGGCATGTGTCTATTTATGCCGACCTTTAGCTTGGTGGCGTGGACGGAAAATCAAACGGAAAATCGTGTGTTCGTACACGCATGTTATTTCCGTGACATGTGACACTGAGTTAGTTCTTTTATCTTTGATGTTATTGCTAAGGTCTATCTATATTATTTTTATTCTAGAACCTACATTACAAAGTGCTCCATCAATATAATATGTAGTTCAAAATGAAGGTGACTCTATTAAAATAGCGACCCAGCGATGGGATTCTTAGACTTCCTACCAGTAGCTAAGACTGTTAAAAAATTACAAACATATTATTATCAACATTTTCCACTGGCAGTGAAAGGACAATGTTCTAAACAGACTAAAAACACTCCAAGCCAAAGGGATAGGTACAGGATTGACCCTTGCCGGTTCCGCAATTTTTGATTCTTAATTTTTTGATTCTCAAACTTTTTCAAGCAAAGTTTCTTAAGAGAAATTTATTCGTAGCGCCCTCCAATCAAACTAAATGAAATATTGATACGTTCAACATGTTAGGTACATATAAAACTGAAATAATTTTGGATGTAGAATAAAGATACATGTTTTTTCTAACATAGACGCCCACTAAGAAAGGAATTTCAGCAACCGATAGAAGCCAGATCGTGTCAGTTAGTTTCTAGATGACGAGATGACAAATTGGATTTCACAGTTGCAAAAAAATTACCTAATATTCATGGAACGTAAAATAATTTTTTTTATAGCGGTAGTAGTCGTTGGCAGAATGCCAGGGATCTGTGTAATCAATCGCCTTATCATGATCGTATCAGTGCTGTGCCAGAAATATTGTACCTACAAATAAGTAGATATATTATATCTGTTAGCTTAATACAGTGCTTATCGGTTCTTACAGTTTCTTATCGTCTATTATCGTCACTTAATTATAACAATATTAATTATGCTGTTTATCAAAGCAAACACTGGATTTGATCTAGGTACATATACAAAAGGAAAAGCTGACTGAGTGACTGATCTATTAACGCATAGCTCAAAATACTGGACGGATCGGGCTGAAATTTGACATGCAGATAGCTATTACGACGTAGGCATCCGCTAAGAAAGGATTTATGAAAATTCAACCCCTAAGGGGGTGAAATAGGGATTTAAAATTTATGTAGTCCACGCGGACAAAGTCGCGAGCACAAGCTAGTCTAAATATATAAAAGGATTGACTGACTGACTGATCTATCAACGCACAGCTCAAACTACTGAACGAGTTGGGCTGAAATTTGGCATGCAGATAGCTATTATGACATAGGCATCCGTTAAGAAAGGATTTTTAAAAATTCAACCCCTAAGGGGATGAAATGGGGTTTGAAATTTGTGTAGACCACGCGGACGAAGTCGCGAGGATAAGCTAGTATGAATTAAAAATAATATTCTATTTATTTCCATAGCGAATGCATACTCGAATCTGGCCAAAGCAACTAAGTATACAACTTTATAAGTACAGTTTGACGTAGTACGGCGCCTGACACACTTTGCTCACGCCAACGTAGGTAAGGGGCTGACCATTGGAGCTTAGCACCGATTTACAAGTAGCTATCAAGGGTATTATTAGGCGATAGAATAAGCACCGAAATAACTTGACTAAGTTATAAGAATTTAGCTATCTATTTAAGTACTTTAACAGAATTACGAATAATAGGATAATATTATGTTACCTATAGCCCTTTTTTTGAAAAGTATCTTAATTTGATCCTAAGGTTACAATAAACTACCAAAAAATTCACGAAAATTCTATTCGATCGATAAGTGCAACAAAAATGCATTTAAACCGATAAAAAACCGACTTCCAAAACCACTACAAAGTAATAAATATTTTTTATTTCTACACGTGTATGGTACCGTACGGTACCTACCTATATATGAAGTCGAGCGAGCATAATAAACGAAACTAGAAATCGAAACGTAAAGCTCGCCCGACTGTGACATACCTACATAGATACACGTGTAGAAATAAAAATTATTTATTACTTTGTAGTGGCTTTGGAAGTCAGTTTTTTTAATATTTTTTTTTGTTAATTTGATAGACCAGTGCTAGTGTTACATTACAACCGCAATCAATGTGACGTCACAATCGGGATCCATCATGGTGGCTACCATTGGCTACAGCTTCGTGCGTTTCGGATATTAAAGGTAGCACAGATAAAAAAGTGAAATCTTTAAAATGAATTATAAAATTCATTTTACTACCTACTTAAAATCCTTGTCATGAAATCAATGTACAAGAGGCCAAACAGGACCCTCCTGCGATAGGTATATGCTATTATAGGGAGTTCCAGTACCCACCTTCCATTTCAATCCTCCAATGAATAACCTGATCATTATATATTTTGAAAAGCACCTACAGATAAAACAAAGCATGACTCAAAATTTCACCATCCTGCCGTATTATGCCATCAAAGTGAGTATGTACCACCTCAATTTTTTAATGAAATTAGAGAACAATCATGTAGCTGCCGCTAATCTTTCATTAGATCTAGGTACGACATCGATATTGGGGCAAACTTACTACACAGTGAGAGTCTCCATCAGGACCTCAATCTTATCTCTGTCCACCCCTTAAACATTGAGCTATGAAGCTCAGAGCTTTAAGGATTGTTTAGAGTCTTTATCCTTAAAGTTATGGGCTTTTCCTCAGATGAAATCTTGGTAACGCATCATCATCATTTTGAATGTTTAATAATTATGTAATGTGAAACATTAGTTCTAAAAAACTTCGTATTCAGCATCTTATTATAAAAAAATGTTTCAGTGCAAAAAAAGAATTTGAATAAAATGTACATTTCATTGGAGAAGCATGGAGAAGCGCCTTAAGTAACCGCACTCAGCGCAGCTTAGCCTGCCGTAAGAATTATGGCAGCCACAAATAGAACTGATACAATAGGTAGGTATGGTTAATTATTACAACACTGTGGTTAGTAAAAATTCTAGGTAGCTTACTTTCCGACTTCCGTGCTTGCGCCTTAGGTGTGGCGCTTTTATAATTTATGACAAAAAAGTTGTATGCTGAATGATAATAATACAGTATTTTACAGTAGTGAGAAAAAATCTAAAAATGTATTAACAAGATAGTATTAGCAATAAGAAATCAAAAAAATGATAATTTCAGTTTATAAAATTGTATAATGAATTTTATAATTCGCTAGCTTATGCTCGCGACTTCATACGCGTTGACTGCAGAAACTTCAAACCCTATTTCATCCCCTTAGGGGTTGAATTTTTAAAAACCCTTTATTAGCGGATGCCTATACGTTATAATGGGCGCTGACTCAGAAAACTCTTCAAAAAATTGCCAAAGAGGCATGGAACGCAGCATGTTAGGATTCACCAGAAAGGACAGGAAGACATGCAAAGATTTAAGACAAATCACCAAACTCGAAGATGTAGTCATCCAAACCAAAATACTTAAATGGAGATGGACTGGACACATGCTTCGAGAGAAGTCAAAGAAGTGGACCAAAGCTATAACAGAATGGGAAGTTAGGGATGGCTCAAAGTGGAAAAGGGGTAGACAAAGAAAACGCTGGGTAGACGATATAAAGCAGGCAGCGGGATCACTATGGACAAGAGAAGCACAAAACAGACTATTATGGAAAAACCTGGAGGAGGCCTATGCGTCAGAAGACGCGCTGATCGGAAGGAACTAAAGTGCGAGATTTAAATTATGTAACAAAAATTTCAAATGTAAATTCAGTAATAAAAGCTTTATTTATTTATTTATTTATACGTTATAATAGCTATCTGCGTGCCAAATTTCAGCCCGATCCATCCAGTAGTTTAAGCTGTGCGTTGATAGATCAGTCAGTCAGTCACTTTTTCCTCCGTGCATCCTAAAGTGTTTGTGTTTTAGGCACAATTTGTAGCATACGATATTATCCATCGCCTTCACTATATCCGTTCTGGCTGAAAATGTCTAATCTCCAGAATGTCTAGTATGCTAAAATGCCTAAGTCCTATGCTAGTCCACGTAGACGAAGTCGCGAGCATAAGCTATTTCTATATAATATTAGATCAGCAATCACATGGACGTACTTATCATTATTTTTTCGTCCTAACTTCTGATTCTCGCTGTAGATCATCAACCTCTTCATACATTTTAACAACAAACGATTTTAATTTCACAAAAGTACAGATGAGTTTGTATTATTACAAAGTGAATTGAACTTTTTCAGCAAGAAATGGCGACAGGCACCTTTGTTGGATTTTTTATTATCTGAATGCTAAAGCATTTTAATTTCGTATGTAATGTAATAAAATAGTAATATTGTCACTTCAAGGTTGGGGTGTAAACATGTTGTATTTCAAACTTTTCAGCGGTTTATCAATTAGTAGGTACCTAACTGAATTTACTAGTTTGAACCTACACTAGAGTATTTTATGATCAAACCGCTAGGTCTAAAAACTTGCATGTGTTTCTTCAATGTAAACTTCCACTTAAAATGGATTTTAGAAGGTCCATCTGCATGAAACTGAGGTGGGTTAGCTAGACGTATTTCGTCGTACCCAACTGCTAAACTCAGGTCTTTTGTAGACACTTCCACAGGCCATCTACACAATTGTCTCCATAGGTACCTGAGGTCTACCTACTGAGGTTTACCACAGGTATAGATAGTTCAATCCATGAAGACGCGCCCCACTCTTTGTCCCAATAGGTTACAATGCAAAAAGTTCTATCGTAAGTCGTAACGCACCGATCAGCGATGTCGGCACACGCACAAGAAGATAAATGAGATAAAGATTACTCCCCGCAAACGTGGTTTCCCCGCACGAAAAATAGTGGGGCGCGTCTTCTTGGATTGAACTATATATACCTATGGAGTGCCAACGCTGCCCTTTCCGATGTGAGTTCGTCATTTCAACATCTTAGGACCTCAACATCTATTGGTTTTTCGAACTATGTGCCTCGCTCATTGACACTTCAGCTACAACACGTAGAGCTATATCGGTTGCTCTGGCTCTTCTACACATCTACTCAATTCTGATTTGACCACGAAAAAAGCTCTGAGGGTAGCTTTCACCATCACCCGTTAAGTTACACTAAGCTTTCTTACCAGCCGCACTCAGAGTAGCTTAATCGTTACTGAAGTTTAGTTAAAACGAGACAGAGCTATATCTCTCACATAAATCTGTCTCGTTTAAACTTAATCTTAAGTAACGAGTAGCGACTTTGAGTGCGGCTGTAGTAGACTTACTTATTTGATTAAGGAATATTTTTTGTGTTTAGAAGTACCTAAGTTAGAGAAAATAGATCCTAGAAGACAAAAATAAACAGAGTGCACTATCGCCCGCTTAGTGACTCTGAGCTTTCTTATAAGACGTAACTTAATTAAAGGATCACAATATCATAAGTATCGTTTAATGATCTGTCTTACTTCGAGTGCTTAGAAGTACTTAGGGTGAGTTAGAAAAATTTGATTTTAGAAGACAAATAAATACTAACTACTAAGTGCAAATATAAAGAGAAATGTACGAAAATATAAAGATTCAACAAATCATACGTGACAGTCATGATCGATCCAGCTTAGGGGAGGCAAGTTGAAGCAGTAAAAAGTTGGAAAGATGTCTCGAGGAGCCAGCACGCGATCGTTGCTATGATATCGAACATACAGCCCCCCTTCTAGATTATATAGCCGAATTTTTGAGACTTGTAACCTTTAATATTGAAATGCATCAATAGTTTTGTGGTATTTCAAGTGCACTGCATAAATACACTTCAATGTAGCAGTAACAAGATGTCAACCCCATCGCCAGTCTATTACTGAGCACGGGGCTCTCAGGGTGAGATCTATAGAGCGCACTCTGACTTTGCTTAGACTTAAGACAGAGGCACTAAAAAGCCGTGATAGCCTATTCGGTAGGACGTCCGCCTTCTGATCGGAGATCGGGGGTTCGATCCCGGGCACGCACCTCTAACTTTTCAGAGCTATGTGCGTTTTTAATAATTAAATATCAGCTTGCTTTAACGGTGAAGGAAAACACCGTGAGGAAACCTGCTTGCCTGAGAGTTCTCCATAATGTTCTCAAAGGTGTGTGAAGTCTATCAATCCGCACATGGCCAGCGTGGTAGACTATGGCCAAAACCCTTCCCACTATGAGAGGAGACCCGTGGTCTGTAGTGAGCCGGTGATGGGTTGATCATGATGATGATGATGAAGACAGAGTTAAAACGACACAGAGCTATATCTCTCACATAAATCTGTCTCGTTTCAACTCAATCTTAAGTCTGAGCAAAGTCAAAGTGCGCTCTATAGATCTCAGCCTCAGAATTAAATTTAGCCCATAGTGCAACCATGCTGGTCAAGTGCAGCGCTAGCCTAGAGCTTCCTATAAGAAGGGTGTGGGGATAGATCTCGGGCCGAGTACCAAGTCGCGGCAAAAATATCTCTTGACCAAAGAGTTTATGTCTAGATGGTCGTAGGAAAACAACGTCCGTCCATCTGACCCTGTCTGCATTTCACAGACATTTAGATACTAATAAAGTCGCTAAGTTGAAAAGTACAGTTATAGAAACTTGTGCAATTTGGCAGACTTCACACACCTTTGAGAACTTTATGGGGAACTCTCTGGCATGCAGGTTTCAGTGATATTTAATTTCTTAAAATACACAGCTCTGTGTGAGAAGCGTGCCCGGGATCGAACCCCCGACCCCTGAATAGGAAGCCAAGACGTCTTAACCTATCACAGCTTTTTTTAGCGCCACTTTTTCAGCGTTTTAGTACATACTTACTACCCCTAACTTTGAAAATCTAGGGGAATTCATTTGTAGTGCATATTTTGCACCCATCTTAAGAGTCGGACTTTATCAGCATGTTACTAAATCATTCTACTTATGCGTTAGCAAAAAGGCATTCCGAACCAGTGGTAGAAGCATTAATTGACGATTTAAAAGTGCTTGTATTGAATAAAAAATATTTTTATTTATTTAATAGTTCAATGGCTTTTTTGTCTAGTTATTTTTAACACATAGTTCAATTACAGGTACCTTTTCGTGAGGTTTGCATCTTCTCAATCAGAATTAGTTCTTTTAAATAATGCTGGCCTTGTGATAACGAATGTACTTGTAAATTATGGTGGTCGCAAGATTGGCTACAGAAGGTCAGACGGCTATAATGTATTGCTCTACACTCCAACAGTAGCTGTACAACCGTATAAAAATTTAGCACCACACAAAAATTGGATGGATAAAATTGTGGGAAAATTGCCTTGTATAACTTACAACATAACTTCTTATAAGTTTGCAACTCCCAGTTTCTAGGGGGTTTTTCGTTTTGTATTTACAACCTTTCATCCTTAAAATAAAACTATCATACTTTATGATCATGTTATTGATAAGCTACTGTGATTTGAATAAATTCTTCGATTTGCTAAATCTCAAGACAAGGTTTCAGTTCCCTCGCCGCTACATTACCGCCGATATATCATTTTCCTAGAAAATCCGCTTTGTTGAAATAAATAAAAATAATAATTGACTTAGTAGGTAGGAACTTATATAAGCCATTCTCTTTCAGCTAAGCGTAAAGAGCTAGTCGAAGAATGGTTAACTTTATTTACTTATATAAGGATTATTTTAATGATATAAGTAAGCTTCGGAATGAGTTGCGTTAACAGTTGTGATAGTTCTAATAAGTTTTAAATGATATTATGATAATAAAAATATTTTCGACTGAGTTTGTTGTGGGTTTCTTCTGAGACCAGGGCGCGTTTGGATTGGAACCCTCGTAGCTTTAGTTTTAAGTTAATGTAATTATTTATCACCAATACATCATCATTATCTTACAAATTAAACAATTGACAGTAAAAAAGTGTAATCGTACCTATTTATATTATTTTAAATGGCTTTGACTTTGACTATAATAATATTATGTAAGTAGTAAGTAGTTATCGAAAGCTTTCAGACGAAATCTGATTTTATGTTAAGCGGAAATTTACTCATTACGTGTGACTTGATGTGGATAGATAATAGTATCAAAGCTTTTAGCTTTATCTCCTACGCTCATTGCATTACGGCCAATGCCTTCCCTGTGAATTGTTTGCCACATGTTATCAAGATATTCTATTGTTAAAGGTGAAAATTCCTATAGATAAGTAGTTACCTAGATATCTTAATTTTATGACAAGACAGTAGATTCAACATTACGAGCACTTTTGAACCTATGGTAAACGGTGGAATGCAAAATAAAGTTACTGTACCAATACCATATTCCCTTAGAGCGATTACGCACTGCACTTCCGTCATCCGAGTTCTATCCGTCATCCGTGAGAATACCAGCGATTATCTACGACATTGTCATAAGCTCCCATACAAAATAAAAAGGAACGTATTTTCACCGACTTGGATCGGATGAGTGCGTAACCGCCGTTATTGTCTTTTAGAGAGCTTGTCTCCGGACTCTATGAGAAGACATTTTAAACTCGAAAGATTCTTTAAATTAATGTATAAGTACTTCTATACGTAAGTACTAATCTCTAAATTAGTCTACCTGATTCAAGCTGAGTTGTTCGATAGAAGTAAAAAAAATGAAGTGTTGATTAAACTAACTAACAACAAAAAAGTGAAGATTTATCTTCACTTTTTGTTTTGAACAACACAGCGTTACTCCCATGTTTTGATTAATTATGTCTGTACCGGACATTTTTGTGATTCTCTACTTTATTTTCATTAATATTTATAATTTCGTAGTTAAGTAGCAAAGGATATAATAATTTATCCGATATGCAACAAATTTTACTGAAAATATAATGTTAATTAACTCATTAAGCAGTAACGGAAATCGTTGTACTTCGGTTGCACTTATTAGGTAAGTCGAGCGCATGTAATAAATTACAAAAGTAGGTTTATTCTTGCCGAAAAGCAATAAATATTAACCTCCATCAAATGCGACATTATACAAGATTACGCACGAGTGCTATGTTTACGTTTTATGTACTAGGTACAATTACATAAACCAAAATATAAGAATGCGTGACTACTTAAATATAACCTTACTTCGAACACCGCTTCCTAGACTTTAGCGCCTCTCAGAATGTGTAACTCTTATTATATTATTAATATAGGTTACGGCAATACCTAATCCAGCAAAGACCTCAGTACTAGCAGTACCTACAGATTTTGAACTGTCTGATATCTTAAAAATAATGTTAATGTTAGACTGGTAAACTTTTCCAGGTAGATTCTCATCTAAGATTATTATTATAATTACCGGATCTATGATGCCGGCCATAGGAACGGAAACAGTATCCTCTCCTCCAGCCGCCACCAGCTTTTCCAGCACTTTGAGGGTCTGTTCCACGGCCGGCCATTCGCTCTTTTGCGCCAGCACCAGGATTTTCGCCGCAACCTCCCGCATGTTGATCCCCGCACTCGGAGGCTTGGGCACGTCGGGGATCCCATTGCCCTCCTTGACTTCCTTCTTGTCTCCATTGACGGATGATGTCTCATCTTTCTCTTCTACTTTTTTCTCTTTTTCCTCTTCCGGAACCTTCTTCGGTGGGCCCTTGCCGCCCTTCTTTCCGCTCGGGACTTGAGACATTCTCACATTACTGAATCACAAGGCACTTCACAGTTCGCGCGAGCATGGTGGTCGGTTTGCTCGCGATGTTAATCGTAGGGCGGGCGGACCATAACTGCGGCACTTGCGTAGCCCCAGCCGCCTTCTTGCATGATTCGAGTAAATAAAGGCTACGGCAACGCGAGCTGGATTTACAAACAAACTTACTAAAGGCGATGTCTCAAAATGTCTCATACAATGACCCATTTCTTTTTATTTGATGAAACGAAGATAGGATTTGGAATGGAATAGAACTACACGTCGTTACGTGCCACGTAGAAATCGAAAAAGATTTATGGAATATTGCCTTTGAGGTAGGTAACTTCTTTAAAATACAAATAGAAATCTAGAAAGAGCCATGTTGGTCACATAGAGAGGAATGAATAAGTAGAATATTTTGCTACGGAGGCTAAAATCTACATCTTGAGATTCGGGCTTACCGTCATCCTTTTCGCCACGGAAGTGGGAGTCGGCTTATCGCAATGATCTCCAAATCAAACCATCGTGTCAATAGTACCAGCTAAGTTTTTGCGATAATTTTGTTTGATACGAAATACCTACACAGTTGTGAAAGGATTTTCTTAAATTGAATCATAGTAATTGGTGATTCTATCAATATCTAAATAGCATAACCTTTGTTGGCGGTGTTTGAGTCGCTAAAGAGTTGAGTTTGCTAAAGAATTGGACTAAATCGAAATTTTTTGTAGCTCCGAAGTTCGAACCCCACACGTTGCACTATTTTCATACCAATTTTTAGAACAAACTTTACATTCAGTTGGAGGGGAATGAGGGCAGTTATTTGAGGAGATTCAAAGTCTGTGAATTGGGTAAACGAGTAAATTGGGTCTGATTAAAAAAATATTAGTCTACGTTTTTGCCCCAAGTTTCAAGTGTCATCGTCAGCTTATCTCCACGATGAGATAATTACGCAAGAGATTAACTTATACCTAGTGCATATTATATAGGTGCACTCTTAATTCCGTCCCTCATAATTCGATGGGACAGCAATCCGACACGACCAGAGAAAGATCAACGACTTTTCATATTTCCCGAGGCTTGTATCTCCACTAACTTGCAAGCTGCGGGTTTCCACTGAGAATATCTTGAACAGTGGAGTTCAAGATATGCTACCACAGAATAATTATTAATAGTACCTTTGAGAAACAAGAGTCACTCCGCAAAGACATTAAATAAGTAGAACTCTTGCTACGGTGCAATAAAATGTAATTCAGTTCGCACAGCGCTGCAGCCTAAAATTTAATAAACACCTCTCTATCTTTCTCTTACCTGTCTTTCACATAAGATAAAAAGAGACGCGAGTGCCGTCGAAACGGTACACTGCCATTGATATATTTTTCGAGTCATGTGATCAAGTAAGACCGGACTGATACTAAGAATTTCTTGACAGAAAACTCCAGTAACTTTTTTTGGTCTGACTTATAGCAAAAAATTAAAGTTGCCGTATCTGATCTTAGCCGTATCGAGGCCAGCCCACCCCGACCCCTGCGGAAGTGGGGTGTATATAGGCACACGCGACGGCCTGTGACGAAACATGCAAATTTTCCCTACCTCCTTAGCCATGGTGGTCGAGCGATCCGCTTTGCTCCTAACAAGGTCGAATAATCATGTGGTGTGTGTGTGTGTGTGTGTGATTCAGGTATTAGATTATGGGGTAGATGTGATATTAGGATTTCTACTCGGTGAATATTAGGATGTATATTATTGATAATTCAAAAACTATGATGCATAAAAATAAATAAATAAATGTTTTATAATGCACAGGTGAAGACCTTTCAATGATACCCAACTTGATATAGTTATCTTACTCCGCAAATTGAAAATACTAATTATTAGTTCATCACCACAATATTTTTTTTTGTGTGATGTAACCACAAATTCATGGTTTTCAGATTTTCCCCCGAATGTCTGCTATAAGACCTACATACCTGCCAAATTTCATGATTCTAGGTCAACGGGAAGTACCCTGAAGGTTTCTTGACAGACCGACGGACAGACAGAAAGACAGACAACAAAGTGATCCTATGAGGGTTCCGTTTTTCCTTTTGAAGTATGGAACCCTAATAATTAGGTTATGTTCGTCTCCAGAATGTAAGCTGTACTAGTCAAAATCGGTTTAGCTTAAAGGAAAGACAAACAGATAGACAGACAGACACTTTCTGATATAAGTAGGTACATATAATATTAGTATGGGCGTTCTTTCATCTTTCTTTTATCATCTATCTTTCATCAAATATATTTCATCTATCTTTTCTTTTATCTTTTTGCACTTGACCACAAAAAGTATCTTACTGATGACGTTAGACGTAGTTATATTGGCAAGCATAAGTCCACAGCAAAACATCATACTGAATACACTGAATATTTCGATGCCCGCAGTTCGTAGACATACCTACCTATTAGAGAGGGAACTTAATAAATTAAACTGCGTGTCCGCGACGCGACGCGCGACGGACGGAGTTAGTCTGTTGAGTTTCACTGTTAGTATAAAATAAGTTTTTCTCAATAATGCATGGAAATATTGTCATTATTTTCGAAAAAAGAACACGCGAAGTATCGAATTTTCGGACAAAGAAAATAAAATCCATTGCAGGAGCGTTTTTTGAATTTGGAACGATATTACAACGCTTTTGCAATGTTGTATGAAACGGCGTGCTGGGGATATTAAATACTCTTTGATCGGATCTCTTTTGTCATTCTTGGCATACCATAGTCTCTTTGCTTAGTACAAATTGCGTTTACGTGGCTGTATAGTCATAAATGCGCTTGCCTGTCGACACAGATGATTAAAAAAAATTGGCCTTGGAAAATTCGTCTTGAGTTTTTATTTAGTAGTAGTTATCTACTAAATAAATATAAATTTAAAAATAATTAAAATGAGTTCCAACGGTTCAGAGAGTGAAATTGAGATTAATTGTACTCCACCAGATATTTACCAGATAGAAGCCAAATTGGCAATGGAAAACCTGCTTCCAGCGAAGTCAAAAGAAAAATACATGAAAGTACCTATATTATGAAAAATTTATGAGTTGGAAAAACGAGAAAAAAGTGAAAATTTTCTCCGAAACAGTATTTATGGCGTATTTTAATGAGATTGCTAAAATTAAAATGCCATCTACATTATGGGCAATTTATTCCATGCTGAAATGTACAATTCATGTTAAATTAAATTTAATGTATAATATAAAAAGTGTGTTTTATTTCCCTGCATTCTTTTGAGAAAAGCACTATATATGCCTCGGCGGGAAATGGCAATTGCCTGTCTCGTATTTAGTGAAGTCCTCGCCTGCGGCTCGGCCTTCAAACTCATACTCGACCTGCAATTGCTTACTTCCCGGCCTTTGCAATAATGTACTATTTTTTAATTGTGAGATTTAATCTATGTGTAACATTTAGTTTATGCATGTAGATATACTGTGTATGTGTTTAATTGTGTGAATGTGAATTAAATGTGTGTGCGGCATCTAGCTATTCTGAGTCCGTGTTCGTCTGTTAACAGTATTTTGCGAGCAATAAACTTTGATAAGCAGTAATTACTATACGGCATTTTGTTCGATAAAAATACTTACCTACCTAATATACCTAGTTAATTATTGTGATAAGCATGCGTTAAAGAGCTGACATACAGTATAAATTACAACTACAAGGTCAGACCTATTGTTATTATTTATTTATGAAATGCAATGCAGCTGATGTTTATTATTTTCTCTACCAGCTACCGAGCTACTTACCTACTAGATGAATGGCCAGGGGCCACCATAGCTTAGCTAAGCATTTTGTGCCCACTACTGAGGCGTGACTTCAGATTTTCTAAAAATCCATGGAAACCCTTCGATTTTCCGGGATAAAAGTAGCGCATTACCTACGAATATGTTCGTCTTTGGGATGTAAGCTAAACTATCTTTGTTCCCGTCAAACGCTATTTCTTTCTATTTAATTATTACCTTTTAAAAACCAATCTTAGGTAGGTAGGTAGATATATCTGTATATATAAAATTCAAAGTCCTGACTGACTGACTGACTGACTTATATTATCAACGCACAGCCTAAACCGCTTGTCCTAGAGACATGAAATTTGGAGGATAAAGAGTAGGTATCTACTAAAAAAGGGTTTTTGAAACTCCACCCCTAAGTGGGTCAAATAGGTATTTGAAATTTATGTAGTCCACGCGGACGAAGTCTCGAGTATAAGCTAGTTCTTTACAAACTTCTGAACCAATTTTGGTCAATTTGTGTGATTTTTACGCGTAAACCTGCAGTATCTCACACTCGCATTATGTAAATGTCGCAGCCTTGTGATTGATAAAATAATTATTATATTATGTTGTTTATATGTTGCTCGTCGTCAGTCCACGCGTAAAGTTAAACATAGTGATACGTATCCAAGTGATATTATTATATTATGTTGAGCAAAAACATGTTCAATAAAACCGGCTTAGTGATCAGGACAGTTAACAAATATTTTGCTTTGAGGTGCGTAAATGGAGGATTTTTCCTTCCTCCTACCTAAGTTAAGTGGGAAAAGTTTTTGTGATGTCTATGAATGGGAAAATTATATTCTATGAATGGTAAAACAAAATACCTATTCTATAATCATTAATATGTGTGTCCACAATGATTATAGTGATGTGGTAACTAATAAATAAGTAGTAAATAAAGGTTAAAGACCAGTTAAACAGCTGATTTAGGTATTGTAATGATTTTAAGCTTATCTCGTGGTTTGACGACATATTTTAATGTAGATAACGGGCACATACCACGATTAATTTGATGGTTTTATATTTTGTCGATATGTCGATCCAATTGCGATCATGGTCATAACGAGACAGCGGTGCTGCGAGAGAAGTTTGAGCTGTCATAGGCAGTAGCGCACTACCCTCTTTCTTTTTATTTTCGCTGAAACTTCACAAGCTGTCCGGCAAAATACACTCCCAACGTCACTATTAACGTTAATTTGGGTTTTATTGTCGAATTTTAAGAAGTCGCGGGCATCGTCTATTTAGTATAGGTAGTGGTAGGGATTAAAAATCCAAATCCAAGCCGGTAAAGTCGCGGGCATTATCTATTATTTCATAACCAAGTTAGAAATATCGTTCCTCTTTTGCCAGATTAGCTCGTCAACTGCAAACGGATAATGAAAGCTATTTTCACAACCCGGGATGTGAACCCTTGACCATCGCTACGTTGGGCGATGTAATAGCGGAAACGGCTCATAAGTACCCAGGGAGGGTCGCCGTTCGCTCCGTACATGAAGACTTGACTGTCACCTATGAGGAATTGCTGAATCAAGTATGTTAGTTGTCTTCATAGATTATTCTAACTTGTAGAATTTGATCTTGCTAGTCGATTGCAAAAATGCTGCGTGAATCATTGCTAGAAGTTGAATCTACGCTGAATTTATGGTAGTTTTGCTGCAACAACGCATTTCAGATAAGAGTGGTACCAACTGTGTTGTACACAACCTCTAGAAACTAAATTGACAGGTCTAAAAATGCTCTAGCTCATGGATGTAGGAAGTAATAATTCTTATCACTAGTCTTTTTGATTTATTTTGTTATGAAGGACTACATTAATTTTAGATCAGTTAAGTTAAATTTAAAGGTCGTGTATGTATTATTTAACATGTTGCTAGCCGATACCCGCGACTTCGTCTACGTGGATTTAGGTTTTTCAAAATCCCGTGGGAACTTATTGATTTTTCGGGATAAAAAGTAGCCAATGTCACTTTCCAGATCTTTAACTATACCCATGCAATAAAATCCCGTCGATCCGTTGCTCTGTTGCGACGTGATTGAAGCACAAACCAACAAGCAAACACACTTTAGCATTTATGGCAAGGTAGTGATTATTAACGGTTAAATTGCTAGCCTGTCAAAACATAACATAGCAAAATGAGAAGATCCTAGTGGGGGATTTTTAATGTTACAAAAAACCAACGTTTATTTTCAGGCAGACTCTTTGGGATGCGCACTACGAGCGCAGGGTTTTCAAAAAGGAGATCGTCTGGGACTCTGGACACATAACTGCGTTAGTTGGGTAGTCGGTTGCGTGGCGGCCGCGAGAGCTGGTTTGATATCGGTAATATTTTTACCACCTTTTTCATTTTTTACTATGACACCTTCGAGTATCTCCGTCTCCAGGATGCTAGCTATCTCTGTACCATAATGTCAAGGTCGGTTAAGCAGATAGGGCGTGAAAAGGTCACAGACAAACAGCTAGACACATTTTCGCCAGTCTAATAATCCACACAGATATTATATTATATCTGTATGGATTATTAGGCTGCTAAGTCCTAATAGTGCTTGCTGCTAATTAGTAGACAAGTAAAACAAAATAATGACAATAGTGCAGTGGATGGTCTTCGAACTGTATGAACAATGCAATGTAAAGTAAAATATTCATTATTGTTTGTACCTACACCAATAGCAAAGATGTTTACAAGTAGGTACAAAAGGCGGCCTTATAGCTGAAATAGCGATCTCTTCCAGGCAACCTTAGGGTAGAGGATAATATAATAAAAATTAAATAAAGCGGGCAAAGGCACTAATTATGTAGTAGGTACTTCTTAAGCTACCCGTGCGAAGCCGGGGCGGATCGCTTGTTTAGCAATAAATTTAAGGTTAATTATAATTTGACACTAGTTTTCTTTTCATCATCATGATCAACCCATCACCGGCTCACTACTGAGCACCTGGGTCTCCTTTCAGAATGAAAAGTGTTTAATCCATTCATAGTATAAAACTACATTATTCCTGAGTGACATAGCTATATTTTATTTTAAAAATAAATCCGTACGAAAATTGTAATAAGCTACCCGTGTGAAACCAGGGCGGGTCGCTAGTCATTAATAAACTAAAGAATAAAGAGTCAATTTAAAACATTTTCAGGTCCTGGTCAACCCAGTGTACGAGAAAGCAGAACTGAGCTTCTGTATCAACAAGACAAAGTTGAAAGGTCTCATGATAGGCGATACTATCAAAAACAGAGATTACTACGGCTTACTGAACACGCTGATCCCAGAGTTGCAGTCATCGAAGGAGGGATCGCTAAACTCAAAAGAGTTTCCAAGTCTTACTTCAATCATTAATGGAGGAAATGAAAAAATCAGGTACCTACTTAAATAAATAGGTAGTAAGTACTAAAAAAACATAAGTTTAGTATTCTAAAAGGGAGGCAAACTAGCCAAATCACTACACATATTAAGTATTTATTAATGCAAAAGTGTGTTTGTTCATGGAGCAAAGGATTAACGTAATTATTTGCATGGATGATATAGTTAAAGAACTGAAGAGATTTACAAAGGCTACTTTTTATTACGAAAGATCAAAAAGTTCACACGGGATTTAAAAAAAAAACTAAATTCAAGCCGACGAAATCACGGGCATCATCTTAAAGTACGAAACAGAGGTCGAGATGGCACGGTTGCCAAGTAGGGGCGCCTCGCGCTAACCCGGTGCGGGATAGCGCAGGTGACGTGCAGGTGTGCCGAGCATTCCCTCACCTCATACCCCGATTGCCATCTCGACTTGTAGCGTACTATAGTAACATTAAGATTAATTACATACTTTGTAAATAGCTCAGTTATCAACAAAAACATGAGATGGATCGTACTGAGCGAATTTTGATAAGTACAAAATTAAACAAAAATAAAATTAAATACAAAATGAAATTCGAATAAGAAAACATTAAAACACTACTGTGCATCTTTTTTTTTTAAATCAAGTAAGTACTTATCTTGTCGAATAGAATTACTTATAGTCGTTCCTACTTGTACACGTAAGTAATTTGGTATTTCTGATGCAGTGGCGTCTCCACACTTGACTCTCTGATCAGCAATTTCAAAAATAACGCTGATATAACGAAGTATGGAAGTGAAGTGAAACCAGAGGACGGGTCTCTAATTCTTTTGACTTCAGGTACTACCGGTAAGTATGTGGAAATTTATCAATTTTTTTTAATTAATTATAATTGACATACGCTTGACCACGATGAAACCTGATAGCAAGTGGATGATGATGAAGCCTAGAATGGGACACGACACGTTTGCCGACAACCTGCTTGAGTTAAAGATACCCCTATTATAATAACTGAAGAGCTAGCGAACAAAACAGTGTAGGTAGTTATAAACAGTAGAAATAAAATCATGAAGGAGGAGTTAAAAATAAAATTTATTGCTAGGAAATCTAGGAAGGTGATCTAAACCCTAGAGCTATGCGGATAAGGAATGATGATGTAAGGTGTTTCATTCGCGTGCCTATATGATATAACTAGCTTATGGTCGCGATTTCATTCGCGTGGACTACACAAATTTTAAACCCCTATTTTACTTTTTTAGGGGTTTCATTTTCAAAAATCCTTTCTAAGCGGATGTCTACGTCATAATAGCTATATGCATGCCCAATTTCAGCCCGATCCGTCCAGTAGTTTAAGCTGTGCGTTGATATATCAGTCAGTCAGTCAGCTTTTCTTTTTATAAGGTACCTGGGTCGAATATGGCCAGGCAGTAAATATGACCAAATACTATTATTTCTAAAACGCAACATTTTTTAAAACTAAACGTGGCCTTACATGGTCGAGATTCGCGACTTGATCCGAACACCGCACCCGCCACCACTCCCGCACAGACACCAGCTCCTCAGGAGTCGTCCAAGTAGGAAACCATGTCACCGTTATTAAAATCTCCCGTAAGTTTTGTCCTGCATTTTAGGTTAGTTTTCGATTTCATTAGTTTCTATTTATGTTCATGCTGTTTGGCAATTGTATTTTGTAATTTCTGTGTGTATTTCTCAAAATACTTTTGTGTTTATGATTCGTTTGAATAAAAAGAAAAAAGGCGTGACTGAAAATATGGCTCTTGGCTATTGGCCATATTTACTGTATAAAATCATGGACACCTGAACTTTTTACTTTTTATTTTAGGTCATGCCAATTATTCATACAACAGATATGGCCATATCTATGGGTATATTAACCTACGCCGTCGGAAATACGGCCATTTTCCCATTTTTCAAAAAGTAAAGAAAATCTGTAACTATTAAATGTTTTTCATACTTTTTTCAGTACCTATCAATATTACTCTTTAGGTACTCTTTGACATAAATACTCTGACATGCCCTCTAGTCTTCAAAAACATGAAAAAAATTGACACGAAACCTTAAGGTGGCCATATTCGACCCAGGTACCTTATATTTAGATATCGACGAAGTATTCTGAGATCGATGATAATATAGTGATCAAAACAAGGCCCGTGTCTTGCGAGATGGTATCTTCCTAATTTATAGATAAGTATGTATGTATATAAAACACAGAGTTTTTCTGAAGATAATATAAAGAGTCCATTTCAGGTGATCCAAAAGCAGGCCTCGACTCTCATATCGGTGTTGTGAACAATGTATACTTTTCTGGAATACGAAACAGTTTTAACGTAGGACATCCAATTATATGTGTACAGGTAACAATCTAAAAAAAGTACATTAAAAATATTTCAAAACACACACCATTTGACGCCAAATCGTCTAAAGAAGAAGCTCCAGCTTCTCTATGAAAGCCTAAGAAAAAGCGTAGAAAAACCGGCCTAGTGCGAGTCAGGCGCGCGCACCGAGGGTTCCGTACTACAGTCGTAATTTTTCGACATTTTGCACGGTAATTCAAAAACCACGATGCATAAAAATAAATAAAAATCTGTTTCAGAATGTACAGATGAAGCCCTTTCATATGATACCCCACTTGATATATGTAGTTATCTTATCTAGTAGAAAATAGAAAATTCTAATTAGGTTCCTGACCACAATTTAATTTTTTTTGTGTGATGTTACCACAAATTCACACTTTTCAGATTTTTATCCTAATGTCTGCTGTAAGACCTACCTACCTGCCAAATTTCATGATTCTAGGTCAACGGGAAGTACTTAGGTTTCTTGACAGACTGACAGACAACAAAGTGATCCTATAAGGGTTCCGTTTTTCCTTTTGAGATACGGAACCCTAAAAAGTGATCGCTGAGGCGATAGATAGCAAAAGCAGAAGTAAGCAGTAAAGGGTTCATACTACGTCAGTTACTAGCATGGGGTAGCGCGAGCAGGTGACGTTGCCAGCTGTTGAGGTCGATTAGATTTCCTCCTTACCCTCCAGTAGAATATAAGACCAAGCAACGTCTTCGCCCGTAAAAAGTGAAAAAAAGCGGCCAGGTGCGCAGCGGACCGCCCGCAGTGTAGGGTTCCGTAGTCATATTCCTTAACCTGTGAACAAGGTAGTTGATAGTTTTCCTTTAAAATTGATTATATATACTACTGCTGTGAATTTTTTCACGTTCCTATATACTACCATTTGAAAAAATTAGCACTATTAAACATATTTTTACAAACGGATCTAGAAATCGAAAAATGATGTTCCCACACCCACAGTATTTTTAAAATACCTATTCAACGATACCCCAAACTATAGGGTAGACGAGAAAAAAAAATTCATTCCCACTTTACATGTAGGGGAGCTACCCTAAAAAAAATATTTATCACAATTTTATTTCACCATTTTGTCGTCGTGATTAATATTTATATATACCCATGCCAAATTACAGATTTGCAACACTAATAGTCTCTGAGATTAACCGAGGACGGACGGACATGGCGAAACCAAAAGGGTTCCGTAGTAAACAAGGAACCCTTATAGTTTCGCCATGTCCGTCAGGCGTCACCGCACCATCCTTATTATCAAGGTCCTATTTTGATTTGCCAGGCGCCATTGTTCCACGCGCTAGGGGCCATAGTGACGCTGTTGTCCAGCTTGCGATACGGCGCCACTGTCGTGCTGCCATCACCCACGTACAACGTAGCAGCGAATGTTGATGCACTATGTTCTGAAAAGTAAGAACATTGCGACTCCCCGTCTTACAGTTCTATAAGTTCTTAAGTATGGGTTGCCTGGAAGAGATCACTTTAGTGATAAGGTCGCCCTTTGTTTTTTAAGTGTATCCTGTATTCTTACACTCTGTAAATCTATTAACAATAAAGTTATTTTAAATTAAATTAAATTAAACTAGTTCTACTTAGCAATTAATAAGTACAGTGCGTGGCCGAAAGTAATGTACCTTTAGAAGGAGATAGCAGATTTGTAGAGAGTTGTCAGAGACAACGCTCTACAAAGCCGAAATGTCATTCTAAAGGCCGATGTACACTACTTTCTCCCAGAAAGTAATAATGACGAATATTAATAATGGGGAGCTGGTGAACAAAACGGCGTTTTGCAATTGCACGTGTTCAGAATTAAACTGCTCCAACATTAATCAAATCCTAATTACATTCATTTGAATAAAAAGATGAAAAGATTTTATGTTTGATGTATTTAACTAGCTGACCTGCTTCGGCTTCGCTCGGGTGGAATTTAGAAAATCGAGGTGGCGGTTTAATTTCCAAAAATCCTGGAACATTTATTTCTTCATTTGTGACCGACAACCCAAATACCAATGTCCATGCAAATAACTTGAAAAATGAAGGACTTTCATACAAACTTTCATCCCCTATTTAACCTACTTAGGGGTGGAATTTCGAAAAATCCTTTCTTAGTGGACTCTTTACAAAAAATACACTCTCAAAATTTCATGCCTTTGGGACCAGCGGTTCAGGCTGTGCGTTGATATGTAGGTCTGTCAGTCAGTCAGGACTTTAAATTTTATATATTATGTACAAAGGTGAGGTGTGATGGTGATGAGTGATGACCATATTATTGTAATCAGCTTAAGACTAAAGCTTCGAGGATCCCAAACGCGCCTTGGTCTTCATGCCTACGAATTCGAAGGGCACGCCAGATCCAGTTTAGATTTCTTCGATAAAATAATTATACTCTGATGAGTCATGATGTTCACGATAAAATACATTATTCCAGATGCTCAATAATAACAGGAACACCGACAATGTACCTGGATATGATGTCTCATGTGAAGCGGAAAGGGGACCTGCCTATACACCTCCGCGTAGCTCTGGCAGCTGGCGCCCCTTGCAGTCCGCAGTTGATCAGACAAATCAATGCGCAGCTGAAAGTGGAGTCTGTCAGGGTAAGCCATGCTAGTTTATTACACGAATGGATAAATGGTGTCTCATGTGAAGCGGAAAGGGGACCTAACTAATTTTAGTCCGACCCAGCAGTCGAACCCAGGACCTCGTCATCTGCAGTCGAACATGCTACCCGCTAGAGCCTAGACCAACGAGGCGGTAGAGAGAAGGAAATGCATAATAATAGCAACACGTTGGAAAGATATTTTAATTTTATTTATTTTATGTTTTAGGCTCTGTATGGACTGTCGGAAACCACAGCTTGCGTGTTTCAATCTCTGCCAGAAGACAGCGTGGAGGTTGTTGCAGACACTGTTGGATATACAACGGACCATTGTGAAGTTAAGGTAAAAAAACTTCATAACGACCTTATATAAACTGTCAGAGGTCACTAGAATTAATGCTATTAATACATTTAGAAACGGCGAGATTAGTGTATTTTAGTTTTTATAATAAGCTAACAGAAAACATATTGGAGATGTGTCATAACATGTTTAAATTTTTGTAAAATATAAACTTATTGAAAAATCCTATTCATTATCACCATGTAAAATGGTAACTGCTTTGAAAAAAGCTTTGAATTTGAATGTCTGTATTGTAACTCTGACAGAACTTCTTTTTTCAAAGGTAATTGATGACAAAGGAAACACTGTGCCATTCGGGACTGCAGGAGAACTGATGGTTAGAGGATATCATACTATGATTGGCTACTGGGACGATCCAGTCAAAACCAAGCAGACTTTGAGAGATGATGGATGGCTACACACTGGGTTAGAATGCTCTTCGATTTTTTGGGATTTACTTTTAGGATTACTAATTAATGGATATAAAACGTAGGTATTATTTACTTATGTCCATTAATTAATCTAGGCTTTATGGTCCCAGAGTATCTGTGTGATTCCAGACAGATCTGCGTAGCGCTTAGCACCACTCACTACCTACAGTACGTGGCTTCAGCTTTGTACGCTCTACAAAGCTGAAATGACATTCTATAGGCCGATGTTCATCACTTTCGGCTGCGTACTGTACATACATGGGACAAAACCGCAAGAGTATTAATAAGTTTAGTTGATGTTTTACGATCACTTAGGTTAAATATACCAATGTTATTAATTTTACTTTTTCAAAGATTCTCTCTGATCTCTGACCACAAGACAGAGTTTGATCACTTCAAAAGTTGTAAATCAGCGATTCAAATTAGGGCAGTAATTATAGGAATTAATACACTCTTGTTTACTGAAGTAGGTACGGTACACCTATTTTTATAAATTATATTTATTTTAAAAGTAACATACAGACATATTTAATGTATTTTTGCCACTTTATTCTATGTAGAAATTATGTATTTACCAAACTGTTGTAATGTTTTGTGGGTTTTTTCGTGGGCTTTCTGGCTTAGTTTGTTGTGGGCTGCTCATTAGACTAGGGCGCGTTTGGGAACCTCGTTACTTTAGTTAGTAGGTTTGTAAACAATATTTAATTTTTTTTATAGTGACAAATTCATCTTATCTGAAGACGGATATGGCAAGATTGTGGGTCGTCTAAAGGACATCATAATTCGAGGGGGAGAGAACATTGCGCCAAAAGAAATTGAAGATTTCTTAAACACACACCCAGATGTCCTCGATAGTCAGGTAATAAAATTATTACATTAATTATACTTGAAGCTATTAAAATAAAATGTAAGAGAAGACATACAAACTGAACAAAATCACGACATAACAGTCAAAGACAATAGTTTCGAGAGAGAAGATGCGACAAAAATGAGAATATTAAAGACAAATTACCGAATGGAAGTGCCGAATAAAACTGAGTATATGATCTTAGATAAAATATCTGACGTTATACTTGTAATGCTTATAGTTAAGAAACAAAGGAATTTTAGAAATTAATTACTTCTGAAATATTAATAGTCTCAACCCATTGCCGGCCTACTACTGAGAACAGGTGTTCTCTCAGAATGAGAACGCGCTTTAGAACGTTAGTACTATTATAAATTCTGTGCTTTAGACTACACACCTTTGAAAACATGAACTCTCAGGGATGAGGATTTTATATTTTAATTTACCTACTCATTTCTGGTGTAATATTACCCAGGTGATATTAAAAATCTATAAAATTATATAATCCTTTAACTAAATTGCAGGTAATTGGAGTGTCAGACGAGAGATTAGGTGAAGAGCTCTGTGCAGTAGTTAGACTTCATGAAGGCGCGACTTTCACGGTACAGGATCTAACAAACCATTGTAAGGGAAAACTGGCTCGCTACAAAATACCTAGAATGCTGAAAATCATGGATGAATTTCCTAAAACTGTGTCTGGTAAAATACAGAAGTTTAAAATAAAAGAATTAATTGAAACTGGAAAACTATGAGTACTTAGAAACAATAAATATAATGAATGTAATATTAGATGTACACGGGTAAGATTTTCGGATGAACTGAGAATGGTACTGAGAATTCAAATATTATTTAAGATCATAAGAACAAACAAAAATTGCCAAAACTTTAAAACGAAAATTCTGATATCGTCACTGAACACCCAAAATTTATTGGCGGTTTTGACATTTTGATGATATTGCTAGAGAATCTAGGTTCCATTATATTAGGAATCAAGAGACGCGTCGTTTCGGCCAATCAAAAAAGTCCAATAGATACTCTAACAAAAGAAAAAGCTGGTAACAGCGCGCGGTATTCAAAGCCACTGAAAGCAGCAAGTGTATCATTTAGTTCCATAATTTTGAACCTACCTGTGGGTTGCTTGCTAGACTGACTTATCGATATTTGATTGAGAAATTTTGAGACTCCGCGGAATAATAATATCAATGTTATAATTATTATGACTGAATATTTAATTTGCTTGTTTCTTCTTGTGTTAAGAGATTAGATATTATAGAATAAGTTTAATAATAATTTTGTGAAACGCTTTACGCGAGGTACGCTTTTTGTAAGTAAAGAAATATTTGTGGTAATAGGCTACTTGACTCATATCTAATTTCGTCCAATAAATGATTATTTATTATAGTATTTTGCTTAAGACAACGAAATATATCAATAACAATTATTAAAAACGCAGGATGGATATATAAATCCAATTTTAAAAAAGACAGTTTTTATTTTTATTTGAAACGCAGAAAACGCTGTCAGCCATGATGTGACGTCATTAAATATGTAAACAAAGAAATGTCATCCCTATGTCACGGAAGTTTATGCTGTTGTTTACAAATGCATGACGTCAGAGCACAGATAATCAATAGGCCAAACATGGCCGACAGTGTTTTCAGCTGTCTATGAAAAATATATTTTTAAATTAAAGTTTTACGGTTTTTAGGGCGCAAAAAAATATAGTGTTAATTTTTTTGATCTAATAGGACAAATATTAACCATTTAAGACCAACTTAAAAAAAAGTGTCAACTAGCCTATTGTGTTTAATTTATCATAATGAAAATAATTATAAGATGGAAATCAAACTCGATAATAAAATTATAAGATAACAGATATAAAATCGATATAGGACCATTAAAATTGTTATCATTATAAAGTCTAAGATATTAGTAATATTCTGTGATGCAGCTATCTGTAATTAATATGTATTTAGCAACATTGTAACTGACTCTATCAAATCAAGTTACTTATAAATTTTTGTGGTTTATACGAAGTTCAATATGAGAGAAATATGGTTATTTTTGTTGTTTATTAGTGACTTTGTTTCAGTATCGCCGTCATCCGGTATGTAGATTGATAACATAATCCATATCCATACTAATGTTATAAATGCGAAAGTGTGTCTGTCTGCTAGTTTTTCACGGCCCAAGTTTAACCGATTTTAATGTTGGTACAGAGATAGCTTGGGGAAGGATATAGTTCTCTTGGCCATTGAGTACTATACAATTAGAAAGGGTGCCCACAAACCCACTCCAAAAAAAATTTAAAACGCTAAAGTTAGCGTATATCTTCTTCTCACTTTAAAGGGTAAGGTATCAAACGGTTGTGTCGGTTCGTCATAGTGATAAAAATTGTCGTTTCTTTGATGGCGATCAAGAGAATTCCGACTGCGTAAGGCGCTGAAAATCAATGGACGAAATCCACGAAAACGAAGCATTTTTTTATTCTATTTCTTTTCGTTTACTCTGGAAAGCTTGTTTGGGCTTTTTATCCCGGAAAATTAAAGAGTTCCCACGGGATTTTTGAAAAACCTAAATCCACGCGGACGAAGTCACGGGCATCATATATTTCAAGGCTGTGGCATCATCTAGTTACAAATATTATTATAGGTTAGGTACTTAATTTATGAAGTAGTATGTGAAAGTCTATTTATTAGATTGGTAGGTAGATAAAGGTGGATTAAAAGGTAGGTATGTAATGTAGCTAGCTAGAAAACAAAAGGTGACAAGGTAATTTTTTTACCTAGCTACGGAGTAATGGCGATTACGCACTGCACTTCCGTCATCCGCGTTATATCCGTCATCCGTGAGAACACCAGCGATTATCTACGACATATGTCATAAGCTACCACACAAAACAAAAAAGGAACGTATTTTCACGGACTCGGATCGGACGAGTGCATAACCGCCGTTAGTGTGTTTGTCGGTTCATCGGTTCGCTCATGATTGTCGAAAATTCATTTGATACATATTTGACATGACAAATCAAATGTCATGACAAATTCGATATGGCGGCTGTAACAAACAAAACACGGCAGGAAAGAAAACCGGCCAAGTGCGAATCAGACTCGCGCACTGAGGGTTCCGTAGTACAATCGTATTTTATCTACATTTTGCACGATAAATCAAAAACTACCTACTTACTAGATATCGTTCAAACTAATTTTCGGTGGAAGTTTGCATGGTGGTGTAATTTTCGGTGGAATGTAGGTACATCATATTTTTTTTGTTTTATCATTCTCTTATTTTAAAGTTACAGCCCCCCCCCCCCCCCCCCTTATACCACTTCTTAAGTGGTAAAAGGGGGTGGCACACATTTTACCACTTTGGAAGTGTCTCTCGCGCAAACTATTCAGTTTAGAAAAAAATGATATTAGAAACCTCAATATCATTTTTGAAGACCTATCCATAGATAGGTACCCCATATGGGTTTGATGAAAAAAAAAATTTTGTGTTTCAGTTCTAAGCATCTGACCCCCAAAATTTATTGTTTTTTTCTATTTTTGTGTAAAAATCTTAATGCGGTTCACAGAATACATCTACTTACCAAGTTTCAACAGTATAGCTCTAATAGTTTCGGAGAAAAGTGGCTGTGACATACGGACGGACAGACAGACAGACAGACATGACGAATCTATAAGGGTTCCGTTTTTTGCCATTCGGCTACGGAACCCTAAAAATCAAATGAAATGTCCGAAAATTTAAAAAAATATATACACCTTTATGATTTCTTTCAGTAAGAAGAGTACGTTTAATAGATCACACCAGCTATGCCATCTCTATCATACAGAAGACGATGTCGAGAGTCGAACAACGGTGTTGGTGCAACTTGAAAATAGATGATGTGCATGTAAATGTTAAGTAGGTAGACTCTTCAGAAAATAAATGGGATAGGTTCTTATTATTTTCATAAGGCTTCGTGTCCAAAGGGTGCCAACGGGACCCTATTACTAAGCCTCCGCTTTCCGTCCGTGCGTCTGTCTGTCTGACAGCGGGCTATATCTCGTGAACCGTAATAGGTAGAGAGTTGAAATTTTCACAGAATGTGTATTTCTATGACCACTATAATAACAAATTAAAGAAAATCAAAATAGCTGCCACGAAACAGTCTGTTCTGTCACTTCGATCTTATAGATCGATGGAAGGGCGTATGGCAGTTTTTATTAAATTGGAACGCTAAATCATTTGGCGGTACGAGTTTACTTTTAACTAACTAACTACGGCTAGCCGTTCAGCAGCTAGCTGCTGAAGCCGATACCAGAACCAAATTAGATATTAAGTAGGTATATCATTTTGTAAACTGCCTCTGCCAGGAGTCGTACCCAGGATCTACGGCTTTCAAGACCACATAGTGTAGGCTGTCAAGGAGATCGTCAAAACAATTTGAAACAAAGCAACTTGTAATATCTTCTTCTATAATATAAAAATGAATCATTAAATGTGTTGGTCATCGCAAATCTCGAGAACAGCCGAACCGATTTCGCTAATTCTTTTTTATAATATTCCTTGAAGTAAGAGGATGGTTCTTAAGGAGAGGAAAATTTAAAAAAATTGAGTTAGGCGGAACGAAGTTCGCCAGGGCAGCTAGTATAAAATAAATATGCGAGCAAAGAATCGATGACAGTTGAAATACAAAGTAAAAACTATGTACCGAAGCCCAGATTTTTTACTCGGGAGTTTAATTATCATGAAATAAATTTTGCAGCGAAGATGTCCTAGGAAAAGCAATATATGCCGAAGTCGATTTGAAAGACGGTTTTGTTGTGTCGATACAAAAAATAGGTATTATCGATAACACGATACAACAAAAATGGTTACCGTTTTCTGGTAACACCACCAGGGTTGAAGTTCACTCAACAGTAAAGATGACCGACGTTGCTGTAGGATTTAACGTGATCGCTAAAGAAGATAAGACTAAGAAAGTTAGTCACTCGACAGGGTTGATCGTTTATCCAGACGTACAGTTTCAGTTCACAGTAAGTTTCAATTTGTAATTTGTTTCATTATGGCTAAATATTTTAATCTCTTCCGATACTCATATATTACTTAATAAGGGATTTTCTTAGGATAAAAGACTCCTAGATCCTTTAGTAATGTGGCTCCGTAAAGAGTACAATAATTGAGACTTAAATTATTAACGATTGTTTAACGTGCTCTCCAAGAGAAACGGTAAAGGTCACATTCGGAACTTCAAAGTCAGAAGCTCATGCAGTTACTAAAGCTACAGTGGGTCTAATGTTTGAGGCCTGAGGGGCGCTAAATTCTTATGATCCCGGCCTGGGCGCCCCTTATTCTGGAAACATTGCATCAGTCGACCCTGGCATCCCTGGCTGGCTATCATATTCACAACACTATTGGCGCTGGTCAGTACCCGGCGCACCCCCAGGTGCATCTTTTGCGCATGCTAATGATCTCTTGTAAAGTACTTACGCGGCCGAAAGTAATGTAGGTACATTGACCTTTAGAAGGAGATAGCAGATTAATTGTAGAGCACTGGCTTGGTCGTTGAGACCGACAAAACATCATAATATGGGTATGAGTGACAGAGACACGCTCTACAAAACCGAAATGTCATTCTAAAGGCCGATGTACATTACTTTCGGCCGCGTACTGTACGGATGTCCACAATCCACAGTTTAAGTTGAAGTTTGCTGCTGCGCTGAAGTAAACTACACTGCACGTCCCTTGAAGCTGTGATAGCTGTGATAGTGTGTGTAGTGTGTGTGTGTGGTTAGAACGTCCGCCTCCTAATTGGAGGTTGGGGGCTCAATCCCGGGCACGTGCCTCTAAATTTTCGAGTTATGTGCATTTTAAGTAATTAAATAATCACTTGCTTTAACGGTTATTGATGGTTGTCGCTGCGATTCGCTCGACGTTTCATTTAAATTGTAAGCGCTTCAATTTGAAGGCAGACTTGATGGGACATCTTTGTTACAGATAACCAAACACTTGTTTACGGATGAAATAACAGTAGATGTAGTTGGTGTCCTGCCAAGAACAACTAATCGAATGCAATTCACCCCAGAGAATCATGTCACAAACGTTTTAACTGCCCTAGTAAGTTTGTAATTATTTCGATGTAGATTTAGACTCTTAGAGGTACTGTACACAAATCTCTAAACTAAACGAAATTATCGTGCTATCCTTGCCTAACTATATTTTTTTTTCTAGTTTAACTCTACTAGTACGGCTATTAGTGTTGCAAGATGGGCTAGAGACATTTTTGAACCAATAACTCTGGAGATGGCTACAAAAGAAATAGAATTTCCAAGGATTTGTTATAATTGTGCTACATAGCATTGCTTGACTTTTACAATTTTGAAAATGTTAATAAATACTAGAATGTTGGTTACTTATATCTAGTTATAGTTGGATATATTCTTTTTCTTTGATTTAGCGTTGTCCTACATATAGTACGCAACATAGTGTTATATCACATCCTAAAAATCTGGAAATTATAATTATGACGTTGTAGTTATCAATAATTTAATTATTATTCTCTAGCTTATGCTCGCGACTTCGTCCGCGTAGACTACACAAATTTCAAACCCTTATTTCACCCCCTTAGGGGTTGAATTTTCAAAAATACTTTCTTAGCGGATGCCTACGTCATAATAGCTATCTGCATGCTAAATTTCAGCCCGATCTGTCCAGAAGTTTGAGCTGTGTGTTGATAGAGCAGTCAGTCAGTCAGTCAATCAGTCACCTTTTCCTTTTATAGATTTAGATTTAAATCAAACAATTTATATCAACTTTATCAGATTGAATACTTATGTGATACCGCGTCTAATATTAATTTCACTAGATTTATCACTAATAATACTTTTAATATCAATGTTCCTCTCAACCTATTAGTCAATTATTTAAGTGAAGAGATAAGCATGATTAAAATATTAAGTTGCGCTTGCGTCGCTTTACTTTGCGCGATTTCTGTTCAGTGTCAAAATGTTGACTGGCGTAAGTAATAATATTGTTAATTTAATATTCTTGTAAGGTTGCTCCGTCTTCTACTCGTCAATTTTCTAAGTTCTAACTTAGACGGTAATTACGTCTATGGGCCTGAAGAACCCTTTTGGTGACTCTAGCTAGAGTGGACTAGTAGACTCTAGAGTAAGTAGGTATAATATGTATATTCTAGAGTAGAGTAGCACTGAATAGGTTGTTGGAAGTGTAACTGGGAGAGATGTGACCATGTACTTCAACGTCATAAGCGCTGCTGTTTTGCTGCCTTCAACCAAGTTCTTCATAGCAAACCTTCATTGACACCTGATGAACAAAGGTATGTTTAATGGCTTGCGCTCTGTTACATCTCAGAAGGCTCTGATAGCCTAGCGGTTGGGACGTCCGCCTTCTAATTGGAGGTCGGGGGTTCGATCCCGATCGACCTCTTTTCGGAGTTATGTGTGTTTTACTTAATTAAATATTACTTGCTTTAACGGTGAAGGAAAACATCAAGAGGAAACCTGCATACCTGAGAGTTCTCCATAATGTTCTCAAAGGTGTGTGAAGTCTACCAATCCGCACATGGCCAGCGTGGTAGACTATGGCCAAAACCCCTCTCACTCTGAGAGGAGACCCGTGCTCTGTAGTCAGCCGGTGACGGGTTGATCATGATGATGACATCTCAGCAACGTACTAACCTACTTTTTTTATTTTTTTTATTTAGATACAAGTTAGCCCTTGACTGCAATCTCACCTGGTGGTAAGTGATGATGCAGTCTAAGATGATAGCGGGCTAACCTGGAAGGGGTATGGCAGTTTTTATTAAACCCATACCCCTTTGGTTTATACACGGCATCGTACCGGAACGCTAAATCGCTTGGCGGCACGGCTTTGCCGGCAGGGTGGTAACTAGCCACGGCCGAAGCCTCCCACCAGACCAGACCAGAAATTTAGAAATTATAAAATTCCAAACCCCTGCCAGGAATCGAACCCGGGACCTCCCACTATTAAGACCACAGCGCTCACCACTGCGCCAGGGAGGTCGTCTACTGATTTCATTTAAACCTAGGCGGACTAAATTGGCTAGGTGCCTTCAGTTTGCTTGCATAGAGGTTAATTAAATGTTGTTATCAGGGTCGCAAGCATGCTTGGTGGACCACAGTGCTTACTACGCGCAGGTAATGCAAGAAGCGTTCAGAATAATAGAAAAAGATGTCAAATGGTGCAATATGAAGATGTTGGACAGAGGTCAAGCGATCAAGTAAGCTATCGTAGTTTTCGTACGTCGTGTTGCAATTGATAGTTTAGTAGGTCAATATGTTATGGCACTCAATAACAACCCAATTGTTTTAGATAGATAGATAGATAGATTCTTTATTTTGCGTTTCACATGCATTCACTTACTTACAATAAAGACATGAGTTACATATGAGACCCTGTAAGGGTCTGTTACCCTGTTATAGCAAAACATAGGTTATTATAATTATTAGATAATTCGCTTTTACACTTAATTCACTGTACCTACCTTAATTGGTATATATATTTTTTTATTTTTTATTATTACAATAAAACTTAAAGCTAGCCTTATCTAATTACTATATAAATCATGACCGCGTGGAATGGTGCCAAGAATACTGGCTGCATATCCGCGCTGGACAGCCAGGCTGATCCGTTGCGCAAAAAATGAGCCAGCCCTTCTGTCACCAGATGAGGCTATTAATCGCGGTGAAATGTCTCGTAAAAAAATTTTAGCACTAAGACTCCATGGCCCCAGGGTCTCCACGGCAAACGGCACAAAAATGTAACTCTCTATAAGAGAGGCATACTTGCGCCGCTTGCCGTTTTCAGCTGTTTCTGCTGCGGCTCCCGGTCTTGATGCTGTCTTCCTGATATGACACGGGGCCAATGTGTCAACGTAAGTTGCGTCCCACATTAGCGCCCGTCCCCGTTCCCAGGGAACCAGCGTCAATATTAATTAATTCACTTAGATATGTAATATTTACAATATTCTTAAATTATAATAACAATAATTACAAGAACGAAACAGCAGTAGATTTGAATTTTTAAAATAACTTTAACTTGCTAATATAGATTCATTTACATATAAGTAAGTATTATTGGTGCAAAAGAGCGGTGATATACAAGAGTAGTGATAGCCTAATGGTTAAGACGTCGGCTTCTTATTTGGAGAGTTAGGGCTTCGATCCCGGGCGTGTACCTAACCTACCTCCTTACCCGCTAACTTCCGAAGTTAAGTGCGTTTTAAGCAAATAATTAGTATAGTACGCGACAGGTCGAGATGGCAATCGGGGGGGAACGCCCCGTGTCTTGTGGGTTTGCGGGGTGCCCCCCGTCTCATACCCCGTACTATCACTTGCTTTAACGGTGGCGAAAAACATCGTGAGGAAACCTGCATGCCTGAGAGTTCTCCATAATCTCAAGGGCGTGTGAAATGAAACCGTTCTCATTCCGAGACCCGTCCGTCGTGTTTGGTGTACAATCTAAAGATTGTGCACCAAACAGTAAATAATTTTGATTGAATCTTGTTTGTTTCAACAGCGAACGACTATTCAAATGGCATGCAACGGGCACTGTCAACTACACGAATGGATTCATTGTGTCCATCGAGAAAATCAACCTCACCGACATACAAGCTCAAGCGATTAGAACAACAGTCAACGGCACAGAAGAAAATACTCTGTACATTCAAGGGCATGTCACTCTGAACGAGCTTAATATTGGATTCGATGTCAATGCCAATTTAGACGACTCTGGGTCACATCGATTTACTGGAGAATATTCTCATAATCACGTTACGTTTCATACATCGGTTAGTATGGCTATTTTTAGGGTTCCGTGCCTTAAAAGGAAAAAAGGAACCCTTATAGGATCACTTCGTTGTCTGTCTGCCTGTCGTGTCTGTCAAGAAACCTATAGGGTACTTCCCATAGAATCATGAAATTTGGCAGGTAGGTAGGTCTTATAGTTCACGTAAGGGGAAAAATCCGAAAACCGTGAATTTGTGGTTACATCATTAAACAATTTAAAATGTGTTCATGAACAAATAAGTGAGTAATTAGTATTTTCAACTTTAGAACTAAAATTAATAAGTATTTATTTAGTGGAGTATCATAATATGAAAGGGCTTTACCTGTACATTTTACATTTACTGTACAACAAATTTATATTTATTTATATGCAAACCTAATAGTTTTTGTTTTTTCAATTGATAACTTAGCTGTTAACTTATCCTAGGTTAGGCACATACTTCTCGTTGATCTAGACTCATGAAAGGCAGGTAGTAATGTCTTACAGCGCTAGTAAAGGGGAAAATCGGAAACCCATGAAGTTGTGGTTGCCTGAGTACACAACAAAAAAAAGTAGGTATTATTTTTTGTACGATACGGAACCCTTCGAGTGCGAGTCGGACTCGCACTTGACCGTTTTTTATTCAAATATCTACCAAGCTTAAATCATTTTGCTGTGGGAATTTTCACACTGAAAACGATTGATTTTTTTTAATTTTAGATCACATGGAATCCAAGTCGTAAAGAGCTGTCCACAACGGGGAGGGTTCAGTCAATTGGAGTTGGTATTAATCGTCACATGAATTACAGGCCTGCCAACAATATCACGGAAATGCTCTCTAGAAGCGTGAGATCCCTCTGTATTAAAATATTTTTTCCAGCTTTGAAAAATCATGATATTTTTGACGGAAATTAAATTTTATACACGTACAAAAGATTTTGTGGATACATTTTTCTAAAATTGCTGCAACTTGATGAAAATCAACATTGTTAAGTAAATTTTTTTTTTTTAACTAGCTTATGCTCGCAACTTCGGCGTGGACTACACATATTTCAAACCCCATTTCACCCCTTAGGGGTTGAATTTTCAAAAACCCTTTCTTCGCGGATGCCTACGTCATAATAGCTATCTGCATGCCAAATTTCAGCGCAATCCGTCCAGTAGTTTGAGCTGTGTGTTGATAGATCAGTCAGTCAGTCAGTTAACTTTTCCTTTTATATATTTAGATTTCAATTTAAAAAAAGAATTAAGTGTTTACGTCATTTTACTTGTTAACAGTTCACGCCCCATGATCACGATGCCAGTTTCAGTAGATGGGCGCGAGAAATCATCGCGCCACGCATGTTGGAAGTTGCCAAGAACATAGAGTTTCCTTCCGTACGCTTCGACAGAAAATGCTGAAAATTCACTATTGTAATAATATATTTTGAAATAACTAATTAATTAATTTTATTTCAACACTTTTTTGCATACAAGAAAAGAGAATAAGTTTAGTTTAACAAGTTATATTTACTAACTAGCTGCGCCCCGCGGTGTTACCCGCGGTGAATAAGTTTGTGTACGTAAAAAATATTTGAACCATCAATACCTAACCTTATTATAAATGCGAAGTGTGTTTGTTTGTTGGTTTCTTAGTTTGTCCTTCAATCACGTCGCAACGGTGCAACGGATTGACGTGATTTTTTGGGTATAGAGAGTGACATAGGCTACTTTTTATCCCGGAAAATCATAGAGTTCCCACGGTATTTTTAAAAAACCTAATTCCACGCGGACGAAGTCGCTGGAATCAGCTAGTCAGCTAGTAATATTATTAATGTGAAAGTGTGGATGTTTGGATGTTTGTTTTTTCATCACGCTGCGCGCTGGACTGATTTGGCTGAAATTTGGAATGGAGATAGATTGTACCCTGGATTTTCTTCCAAAGGAAATCAAAGAGTTCCCGCGGAATTTTGGAAAACGTAGGTAAATCCACGCAGACGAAGTCGCGGGCATCAGCTTGTAAATAATATTGGACCATCCGCAGTTCCTGCATCACAATAGCTTAGGTGTGCTGTACTCTGCATCAACAGAATTGAGGAGCTCATGCTTGGAGTTTAATCATAGAGCTGTTGCTTGGTACCAGAAATTCCCGAATCCCCACGGATTAAGAGTTCAGTACCTTGCAGCATCAGGATTGAAGAGTTGTGATCCGAAGTTTAATGATGTAGTCTATGCTTCATAATTAAAATAATACTGATTTATCCGCAGTTCCTGAATCACAATAGTTTAGGAGTGCTGTCCTCTGCGTCCACAGAATTGAGGAGTTTGTACTTGGAATTTAACCATAAAGCTTAATTTCTTGGTACTTAAAATATTAATTCACCATCAGCAATCACCGAATCCCCATGGCTTAGGACTTAGGAGCTCAGTACCTTGCAGCATCAGGATTAAAGAGTTGGAACCTGAAGTTCAAATATGTAGTCTACGCTTGGTACCTAAAATAATATTATTGCACCATACGCAGTCCCTGAATCACAATTATAGTCTAGAACATCTGTACTCTGCATCAACAGGGTTGAGGAGTTGGGTCTTGGAGTCCAAGTCGTTGCTTGGTATCTACAATATTCATTCACTATGAACTCATCCTGGATCTTCGTAGCACGTGTATTTCGGTTTTTCAAAATCCCACGGGACCCATGGATTTTTACGGGATAAAAGATAGCCAACGTGTTGATTCAGAGTATAATCACATGAATATGAATACCTACATTTATTTTTGTAATGTAACCACAAATTCACTGTTTTCGGATTTTTTCCTTTACTTATGTCCTACTCTGTGCTTATATGCTACTAGCTGATCCCTGCGGCTTCGCCCGCGTGTATAATATAGCCTATGTCACTCAGGAATAATGTAGCTTTCTATTGGTGAAAGAATTTTCAAAATCGGTTCAGTAGTTCCAGAGATTACTCCCTACAAACAAACTTAACGACATTACCTCTTTATAATATTAAGTATAGATAAGACCTACCTTCAAAATTTCATTATTCTTGTTTCAAATTTCAAATTTCATAAACGGATAGTCAGACAGACAACGAAGTGATCCTATAAGGGTTCCTTTTTTCCTTTCGAGGTACGGAACCCTAAAATCAAGTACATAATCCTGTACGATGGTACGGAAACCTTTGTGAGCTTTGGCCGATTTTTAGGGTTCCGTACCTCAAAAGGAAAAACGGAACCCTTATAGGATCACTTTGTTGTCTGTCTGTCTGTCAAGAAACCTAGAGGGTACTTCCCGTTGACGTAGAATCATGAAATTTGGCAGGTAGGTGGGTCTAATAGCTGGTATTAGGGGAAAAATCTGAAAATCGTGAATTTGTGGTTACATAACACAAAAATTGTGGTCATAACCTAATAATTAGTATTTTCAATTTTCGAAGTAAGATAACTATATCAAGTGGGGTATCATATGAAAGGGCTTCACCGGTGCATTCTAAAACAGATTTTTATTTATTTTTATGCAATATAAAAATAATTTTATTTATTATTAAATGTCGAAAAATACGACTAGAGTACGGAACCCTCGTTGCGCGAGCCTGACTCGCACTTGGCCGGTTTTTTTATAGACCGTACCGTTAATTATTGTCTTTATGAGTCTTGAGTACTTACTTTCTTGAAATAATCTTCTATTTATTTAATAACACAGGTCCATATGTCATATAATTATTAAGTGCTAGACGATGCCCGCAACTTCGAACAACAACGAAACTTTTTGATTTTCTGCGATAAAAAGTAGCCTATGTCACTCTCCAGGTCTTTATCTATATCCATACATCAAATCACGTCAATCCGTTGCACCGTTGCGACGTGATTGAAGGACAAATCAACAAACCAACAAACCAATAAACCAACAAACCAACAAACCAACAAACATACACACACAAATCAATAAATCTGAATATTATATATATTAAACATGATACCTATTGATAAGGGTTGAAAAAAATCAGTCAAGTTCGAGTTGGACTCGCACAAAAAGGTTTCCGTACTATCGTACAAGAAATAACACTATTTAATTATTTTTTTAATTTTCATACCGGCAATTTTGAAATTTGGTAATAGAAATACACATTCTGTGAAAATTTCTGGTATCTACCTATTATGGTTCACGAGATAGGTACAGCCCGCTGACAGACATACGGACGGACGAACAGCAGAGGCTTAGTAATATGGTCCTGTTGGCACCCTTCCGGTACGGAACCCTAAAAATATAAACGTTGACGTACTAACTAGATAGTAGGTACCTATTCAATCACAAGATAAGTAGGTACAAAGTACCAAGAAATCAAGTGAGTGCCAACCAGTACGTCGTTTAGCGTCTCATAACAAACAAGAGATAATGTGTCCTGTAATAATATATTTTATTTTAGTTTCTATAACAATTATTGTGTTTCTATTGTTTTATGATCGCTATAATATAAACTTTCGACAAATAAGTAAAATTCCTGGACCAAAGAGGTGGCCTATTATTGGGAATTCATTTCATTTCTTGTTACCTCCAGGTAAGTGCATCGCGGAGAAAAATACATCGAACACTTGAAAAGAGCAACCGACGAGTTTCTTGCTGGTTCTTCTCGGTAGGAACGGCATTCCAAACCAATGGCAAATTATTTGACGATTCAAAAGCACTTGTAAAAGTTTACTTGAATAAAAATATATCCTATTCTATTCTAAAAATTAACGAGAACTCTCAGGCATGCCGGTTTCCTCACTGTTATAGTTCACCGCTAAAACAACTAATATTTCAACGCAAAAACTCCTAAAACTTAGAGGTGCGTGCCCGGGACCGATCCCCAATTATTCCTCGTAGGTTAGGAGAACAAAGTCATAGCAACTAGTAATACTAGTATACAGTATCTGCAGGTATCTATGTGAAACTCTGGCAAATTTATCAAAAAAATAACCCCTGAATACTGAAAGTTTCTCTAAGTATATAAAATGAAAAGGTGACTGACTGACTGACTAGCTGGTTGATCTATCAATGCACATCTCGAACTACTGGACGGATCGGGCTTAACTTTGGCATGCAGATAGTTTATGATGTAGGCATCCGCTAAGAAAGGATCTTTGAAAATTCCCCTAAGGGGTTGAAATAAGGGTTTAAAATTTGTGAAGTCCACGCGGACAAAGTCGCGAACATAAACTAGTTTCTCTATATAATGAGTCTGGTTTTGTAAGAAGCATTTTAGCAAATATCAAAAACAGACACTTGATGATAAAGCTTATTTCGTGGTTTAACATAATACCCATTTTATACAATACAAGACACTTGATATTTAAGAAGCTCTTAAAAATATGGCTTGATTTTCAAAAATTCTTTTCTATCGGATGCTCACGACAGCTAAGTCTGCCAAAAATCAGCCAGATCCGTCCAGTGGTTTGAGCTGTGCGTCGGCACAGTCAGTCGCCTTTACCTATTATATTTTAGAATCTATGAGCCATTACGCACGGTCGATAGTTGCTCGGCGATGCAACTCGGCAACTCAGTCGACGTCGACCGAGTATCTGTAATAGGTGCCCACGCACCTGAGCTGCGCTGCACTGCACTTTACCTCGCGGCACAGAGCGTCAAAATATTATTTCTATCATTTTGTATGGTGCATATCGCACTAGAGCGGCGCTGCACAGCGCTTCACCGCGCGTCGCTGCCCGTCGCGGCTGGGGAGAATATTGTGAAGCGCAGCGCAGTGATGCGCAGTGTAGCGACCCTAGTGCGACATACCCAGCGCGGCGGCGCGGCGCGTCGCTTCAGTATGCGTACGGCACTCGGATAAGATATACGCGCATCGTGTTAAGTATTTAATGTACAGGCATGATACACCTCAAAATAAACAATTGTAGTTTTAATTTTTGGCACATGACGTGATCCTTTTGCTCTTAGAAGTATATCCTCAAAAGTCCCAACCCCTAGGATGTCAGCTTCTCCCCTTCCCCTCTTCAATGTCGCTCATCTTGCGACGACGTTGTTGCTCGTACGCGAACGTGCACAGCAAGTGACTCGAGCTGTCGCTTACTGCAGTTGTAGTGCGATACAACAATTAAAGATCGTCGACTAGTTGCCGGGCGACTAGTCGACCGTGCGATGGCTCTAAAACATCCGCTCTTTTATTTCAGATGCATTATTTCTATTTATTCGAACACTGTACAAAAATTATGGAGGGTTTAATCAAATACACGCTATAAATTTCTGGGCTGTGGGTGTGTACAATCCAGAAGATATTGAGGTAGGTCTAGTCGTGATTAGGTAAGAATGAAACTTTATTTTATTTTTATTTATTGGACACACAAAACAGATTATGACAATAATAACTGAGTAATATAAGCCATGACTTATAAATCTAGTCACTTTCCAAAAACAGTGTGTACAAAAGCAGTTAATATTATTTAAGGGACGTGTCACTACTCACTATTAAACAATGCAGTAGGTATAATGCAAGAAAATAGAACTAAACATTTTGATAAAAATCGAACACTAAATAAAGTACTTAGTACATGTTATTTTGATAGTTATTCTACAAAACAAATATTGAATTATTATGTAATGACGTCATATAAAACCTCAAAACTACAATAAAAAGTCTAATAGAGAGAGAGTCGGCGCGTGCCAGACCTTAGTTATTGTATAATAGCTGAAAGTTTCTCTGCGTATTGTCCCCAACACAGGGAGGAACGATCAGCAACTATGAAGTTTGGATCATAGTGGCTTTGGGTGATAACAGGTAATAAAGATGTAAGAAATCCTACGACTAATTTTTTTTATATTTTCTTCGGAATATTAGAAATCACGTCATGCATTGCGAGACACTTAGCATGGTGGCAACCCCCTGCAAGACACCCTTAAAAGTTTAATAAATTGTTAAAATTTAAGGGTGTCAGGCAGGGGAATGCGAATACAAATGTTTGCACATATTTTTTTAAAGTTAAAGAAAATTGATTAAAAATTAAAACTTCGATTAAAATTACTGAACTTTCACTTCCTTATTTCAGAAAATATTGTCATCGGTTCGTTACAATAATAAATTGCAACCGTACGGTTTTCTGAAACCGTGGCTGGGCGAAGGTCTATTAACAAGTAATGGTAAGTATTAGTCGAGTCCATTTCATCATCATCATGATCAACCCATATCGCCAACGAAGAAGTAACCCTAAGTAATACGAAAAGAGTTGAATTTATCTCTAAACTAGCTTAAGCCCGCGACTTCATTTGCGTGGACTTTCATCACTTTAAAACCCCTATTTTACCTCCTTAGGGGGTGAATTTTAAAAAATTCTTTCTTAGTGGATGTCTACGTCATAATAGCTATCTGCATGTCAAATTTCAGCCTGATCCGTCCAGTTAGTACTTAGTTAGTTTGAGCTGTGCGTTGATACATCAGTCAGTCAGTCAGTCAACTTTTCGTTGTATATATTTAGATTGTTGAGTTTGTATTCCAGGTTTGAAGTGGCACCAACGTCGTAAGTTATTGACGTCAGCTTTTCACTTCAACATTTTAAAGAAGTATTTCAGAACGTTTACAGAACAAGCAGAACATTTTCTGGAGAAGGTAGAAGCGGAGGTTGGCAATCCAAAGACTGACATTCAGCCCTTGATAAGCTTTACAACTCTGCGTGTTATGTGTGGTTGGTTTTTAATTGGATTTTTTTAAATATAGACTCGCGCTTGGCTGCAATCAGACTTGCTGGCAAGTGATGATGGAGCATAAGATGGAGCACGCTTGCATAGAAGATGCCTAATCACTCTTAACTTGAAGGTAGCCATATTAAAATTGAAACTGATGCTGACAGGGCGTTCCGTATCCCGAATTAGAAACAAGGATTCGGGCGGTTCGAATTATTAGAGGAGGCAATTAATCGTTTCTTAGGGGATGAATTTTCAAAACTCCTTTCTTAGCGGATGCCTACAGCATAATAGCTACATGCCAAATTTTAGCCCGATCCGTCTAGTAGTTTGAGCTGTGCGATGATAGTGATCTATCATCAGTCAGTTTAGATTATATTTTGGTCACAGCAATACAAAAAAAATACATTTTACAGAAACGACTATGGGAACCTCGATGAACGATGGAATAGAATCTGTTATAAGAAAATATTTGAAAGCCATAGAAATCATTGGAGAGTCTGTTGTGAAAAGAATGTGCAGAATCTGGCTTTATTTTAATTTTTTCTTTAATTTGTCAACAATTGGACGCAATCAAAATGAAGCTTTATTGGATTTGCATTCATTTACAAATAAAATTATTAAAGAAAGAAAAGAATTTTTGAAAGGCTTAAAAAACAATCAACTAGAAGATGATGAAAGCACTGGTAAAAAAGGAAGACTGGCAATGCTGGATTTGCTGCTTGAGAATGAGAAATTAGGTAACATAAATATTGAAGGAATTAGAGAAGAAGTTGATACATTTATGTTTGAGGTAAGTTTGTGTTTGCAAATTTTTTTATGGAAAGACATTTTCGTCCCTACAAGATCATTGAATTAAATTACGAAATAACTAATGAATACCTACTAACTAATTTCAAAAAATCGTGTTAAAATAAAATCTTATCCACTTAAAGATTATTTGCAAAAAACGATGATCTAATTATTTTAAGTTAATTTGATTTTGTTGTTGTTACTTTAGCTACAATGTTTATAAATAAATCTAAAAGCAAAATTTGTTTATCTTTTTTTATATATTGTTGTTTTTTCAGGGTCATGACACTACTGCTATGGCGTTATCATTCTTTATGATGGCGATTGCTAATGAGCCTGCAGTGCAAGTACGTTGAAATATTAAGTAAACTTTTAGCATATTATCATCTATTTAATTTATCTTAATTACATCAGTTATTTGTATATTTTATTAATTACACTTTGTTTTGATTTTAACAAAGGAAAAACTTCTCACGCTATTTTATTTTGTGTTTTTATTCAGATAGACGGCTTAAGCTTATTTCACACTACGGGATACAAATTATGTTATAATCCGCTCAATATTGGCGTTCCCAACATTCGTACCAATTTTTAGAGTAAAATTTGGTACGATACTTAAACTTTTAATCCAGCTATAACTAGCTGTAGTATAATTTTATTTTCTCAGCATGATTCTTTCCCAGACTTCCATCCTTTCGAGTTATCGAAATAGTATAACTTTTCAGGATAAAATATATGAGGAAATGCAAAATATTTTTGGAAGCTCTCAACGTTCAGCCACAATGCAAGATCTAAGCGAGATGTCTTATTTAGAATGTTGTATTAAAGAATCCTTACGATTATATCCCAGCGTGCCTTTTATATCACGATTTGTTACTGAAGAATTAAATCTGAGTGAGTACCTGCAATTTCTCTATTTCAAAATTTGGCTGATGGGACTTTATCTTTATTAAATTACCTTATGGATAGTACGTATATTTCCAACAAGTAAGTGATTGTGTTATATACATTTTGTATTAAGATGAACTGAACTGAAATACCTGGCAGTTTCAGCTAAACTTTAAAAGAATGTGAACTATCATGAACTAGTCGCTTTAGTTTGTCATACTCCTCTACTAGGTATATTGTTATAGTTACATACAAAAACAACAACCTCCTCTTCAAAATCGCCTTCAAAGTTTTAGGCAAATAGATTTTATTTAGCAGCTAAAGAAAGTGGTAGCTTAAGGTTGCAGTATAAACCATTAGATAGATATCATTAGCATGAAGTCGCATTATTATTTTTCTTTTTAAAATATCGTCAAATTTGTTTTCCAGGTGGCTACACAGTGCCAGAAAACACCAACTATCACATATTCATTTATGATTTGCATCATCGCGCTGACTTATATCCTGAACCAGAACGCTTTATCCCCGAGCGGTTCCTGCCAGAAAACTGCGTTGATCGTCATCGTTACGCCTTCATACCCTTTAGTGCGGGACCTAGGAACTGCATCGGTAATATTTTATTTAAGTACTTTTGTTTCAACTGGTTTGAGCTTACCACAGAGGAGGAGTAAGGATATGATATTACATGCAATGGTTCAACGAAGCCGTCTATAGTCTAGACAGAGCAATCGTGCGGTAAGTGCGGGACAAAGGAGCAGGAGCGATCTGAACTGGTGTATGGTATGACGGATTATCGTGGTCGTCATTTACCAAGAAATCATAGGCATTGGACTACTGTAAGTATATCTGTTCATACTGAGCTTATACTCTGTGTACCTTTTCTGTGCAGATATGTCTATCTTCGATATCTACATAATTGCAAAGATGTTTCTGCGATTTTTGCAAATGCCACTAAGTGCAAGTCCCTGTCTCGCTGGGCTAGGAGTTTTGCATTGCTGACCGGGTGTTGAAATCACAAATTGTTAGAAAAATCGTCTCGATTTCTCAAACAATCGGGATCTTTCTTCCGGATAGGTTTAAATGTGAGACACCATGATCCAGTTGTTGAACACTGATATTTTAAATGACTGACTGAGTACTTATGGACTGGGTAATTTATGTACCTACCTACCTACTTTAAAAATGGACCAGTTTCTTTTGTTTTTCGATCTCCGAAAGTTTCACAAGATCAGACTTACGGTTAGTTTGTAACAGAATTACTGTGATTTTTCAATTTCAATTTCAAATTCAATTTCAGGTAAAAAATTTGCGATGCTTGAAATGAAGACATTGATATCAAGTCTGATAAGAAGATTTCGATTGGAACCTGTCACAAAGCCATCCGATTTGAAATTTAGAACTGATCTAGTATTACGTACATATAATCAACCGATCTACGTCCGCTTCTGCAAGAGGTTCAGCGACGGACAGCCATCTTAAGTGCAGCAACTTAGGTGTGGATGTGACCTGCCCCCCGATTGTGTAACAATAACGTAAGTATTTATCGTAATCGTAATGGACAGCAAATTCTCCCTCTAGAATAGATGAGTTCGCTGTTCACATTTTTTCAGTCATCAAGGGGCAGCATTCGCTACGGATTACGCGTAATTGTAATCGCTAGCGAATTCTGCCTGTTACAAATGAATGAATACGTTTTTCTTACACGATAGGGGGTAAGAATGTATCCAATCCTCTTTCGTTTCGCGATTATATTATACCTTTTCCATAAAACTTGCAAAAGCTTGGATATAGCTTGTAAGATGGATAGTTCGTGATAGGAAACTATGTCCTCATAGTTGCTAAGTAGGTATTGTTACTAACACATTAGACGATGAACTTTTCTATGTCAAATAAGTATTAACTTTCGATTTTGTCTGAATCAATAAAAACACATTTAGGTACCTACCTACCCACACTTTTGACAAAATAATATAATGTAGGTACATTTTTCAGGAGTTAGTTGTTAAGATCCTATGATTTTAAGTCCCCTTTTTGGTTTAAGTCTAAGACTGATGGATAAATAAAATTATAAGATACTAACTAGCTGATGCCCGCGACTTCGTCCGTATTTACGTTTTTCAAAATCCCGCGGGCACTCTTTGATTTTCCGGGATAAAAAATAGCCTATGTGTTAATCCGGGGTATAAGCTATCTCCATTTAAAATTTCATCCAAATCCTTTCAGCCGTTTTTGCGTGATTGAGTAACAAACGTCCAAACATCCACACTTTAACATTTATAATATTATTAGGATATTAGGATTATTTTGTTCTTGTTAAAACTGATAGCTAATAGAAATTTTGTAAATCACATCACCATCACATATTTTAGGTAGATACCTATATAAATACACAGGAAATAAATAAAATATAGTTATTGATATGTAACTTTTTATTTAGCTCGTTAGTCGTTGATACTGATTATATTATATTATTATTTAATTCTTACTAATAAAGATTGATTAAACTGACCTACCTACCTACTTATCGTTAATGTGGAATTAATGTTGGTAGGTACTTGATATAAAATCTACGAGTAGGTAAATCAAAATAATATTAAAAATAAGTACTATAGGTACCTACTTAGTTTAAAAATAATTTAATACCTATGCTGAAGGATCTGGGAATCTGCATTATTATTCAAGAAAATAACCGACTACTATAATAGCTGGGTATAGATAGAGGTCACGAGTTACATGAGTTACGACGTACCTATAAATTAGGTAAGTACCTACCTTATTATCATAAAATAAAATATTGGTAAGTAATTTAGGTAAGTACCTAAGTACCTTCATAGTGAGTTCATACATAAGTGTTTTTTCCAATTTTTTTATAAAAATAATACAATAAAACTTAAAGCTACACTTATACACTGCCCGCGTGCCCGCGTGGAATGGTGCCAACTGCCAAGAATACTGGCTGCATTTCTGCGCTGGACAGCTAGGCTGATCCGTTGCGCAAAAAATGAGCCAGCCCTTCTGTAACCAGATGAGGCTATTAATCGCGGTGAAATGTTTCGTAAAATTTTTTTTAGCACTAAGACTCCATGGCCCCAGGGTCTCCACGGCAAACTAATGTAAATCTGGATAAGAGAGGCATAATATTATCTACCTACTTGCCAAAAAAAATAGACATAAATTTTATTTTCAAATTCTCCTTGACGGCGAGCTCCGATCTTTAATTTGATCCTTTTTTGCCTGTCGGATTTAGGTGGGGGCTTCACTTACTAAGTTACTACATAATTTATCCCACTGCTGTACATAGATCTCTTATAGGGACTTCCACACATCACGCTCTTGCGCCGCCGCGCCGCCTGAATCCAGCGACTCCTTGCGATTCGTTTGATGTCATCTGTCCACCTAGTGGGGGTCTGCAAACACTGCGCTTTCCGATGCGAGGTTGCCATTCTAGCATCTTGGAACTCCAACGTCTATCGATTTTTAGGGTTCCATACCTCAAAAGGAAAAACGGAACCCTTATAGGATCACTTTGTTGTCTGTCCGTCTGTCTGTCTGTCAAGAAACCTACAGCGTACTTCCCGTTTACCTAGAATCATGAAATTTGGCAGGTAGGTAGATCTTATAGCTAACATTTGGGGAAAAATCTGAAAACCGTGAATTTAGGGTTAGATCACACAAAAAATATTAAATTGTGGTCATAAACTAATAATTAGTATTTTCAACTTTCGAAGTGAGTGACTATATCAAGTGGGGTATCATATGAAAGGTCTTCACTTGTACATTTTAAAACAGATTTTATTTATTTTTATGCATCATAGTTTTTGATTTATCGTGCAAAATGTCGAAAAAATACGACTGTTGTACGGAACCCTCGTTGCGCGAGCCTGACTCGCACTTGGCCGGTTTTTTAAACTATGTGCCCTGGCCCTGCCCATTGCTAATTTGCTACTTCGCAAATCGCAATCTGTTGAGCTACATGTCGGTTTTCTGGTTCTCGTAGGAGGTTCTCCACATTTCTGATTAGATCACATAGCGAACCTTACTATTACTTGTTATGTGCATTCTGTATCTTTTTTTCTTCTCATTCTCAGAGTTTAATGTTTCTACTTATAGTTATTTTTCAATTTAGTTCATTCTCGTCATTTTAAGTAATGTAATAGGTATAACTATACCTATTTGAGTTTGTTTAGTTTGCAATTCTTGCTATTTTAACTATAAATGGATTAGTTGTTTTGATACCTATACTGCCATTATTTCCGTATTCTGATCATGCGTTTTTTTATTCCATAACATCTGAAATGGTAAAATTTGTTATTAGATTTCGTAAAATTACCTTTCTACGATCCCTATGATAAGTTTAACCTAATTATACATAATAGGTACTTATTTACTTAAGCTACCTAAATAGGCAAAGTTAGAATTTAATAATTTTGAAAATGAATCGTGCCTAGTTATCTAGTAAGAAAAAATTGAATTGTTAATGTATGGCACTAAAATTACCTACCTGTCGATGTCGGCTGGAAAACAGTTGTTCTGTTTGGCGGCCACTTTAATTAGGGACGAAAGTAACGTTCGCGTTACGACACCGCCCAATAAAAGGTCTGAGCTAACTACTCTCTATGGAGTTTTACTTTTTTTACATGAATACAGAATATGGGAAATTTAATAAATCTACGATTAGGTAGTTTGTATTGTAAGTGATATTTATTACATAGGTACCTTGAGGGCTTTCCTAAATTTAGTGGACATTAGGCTAAAAAGTATCGGATTCAAGACGATACTGAACCAGCTGTTGACTAGCACAACCTTGTAGCCGATACCCCAGAACTGAAAATAAGTAAAATAGGTAAGTAAGTAGGGTAAGGTAAGTACATATTGACGCTGGTTCCTCTTCCCTGGGAACGGGGACGGGCGCTAATGTGGGATGCAACTTGCGTGGACACATTTGCCCCGTGTCATATCAGGGAGACAGCATCAAGACCGGGAGCCACAGCAGAAACAGCTAAAAACGGCAAGCGACGCAAGTATGCCTCTCTTATCGAGAGTTACATTTTTGTTCCGTTTGCCGAGTAGAGACCCTAGGGTCATGGAGTCTTAGTGCTAATTTTTTGTTACGAGACATTTCACCGCGATTAATAGTCTCATCTGGTGACAGAAGGGCAACTCCTTGATTTTCCCGAATATTATAAGACACTTTTCAGGTCTTCGAATATACCTGTGCAAAAATCACGTCAATCAAGGACAAAACAACTAACAAACACACGTTTGCGTTATAATAATATGGATAAGTGGTGATGTTATGTGGAAGTGATTACAGTGGTAAAATGGTACTTAGTTTACGTAGTTAGTGGTGTGTACGGTACAAATACATACCTTCTCCATTTCCATCAGTTCCCTCATATCAAAATAGAATAAAAGTACTCGAAAAGTAAAGAATGGTAGCCAGCAGATTAAAAATGACAGCGTAATCGCTACTGAAAACAATAAAGCCATTATCAGTATGAGCAATAGTGTGCAAAATTTTCTAATTCTTCTTCAAATTGTGTACCTATGTCAATATTTAAAACTACCATCTTAGGTGTACCTACATACAGTACGCGGCCGAAAGTAATGTACATCGACCTTTAGAAGTAGATAGCAAATTTGCAGAGCTCTGTCTCTGTCGTTGAGACCGACAAAACGTCATATAGGTATGAATGACAGAGACAACGCTCTACAAAGCCGAAATGCCATTCTAAAGGCCGATGTACCTACATTACTTTCGGCCGAGTACCTACTGTAATTAATACATATTTTTCAGTAAAAACCGGCCAAGTGCGAGTCAGGCTCGCGCAATGAGGGTTCCGTACTACAGTCGTATTTTTTCGACATTTTGCACGATAATTCAAAAAACTATGATGCATAAAAATAAATAAAAATCTGTTTTAGAATGTACAGGTAAATACCTTTCATATGATACCCCACTTGATATAGTCACTCACTTCGAAAGTTGAAAATACTAATTATTAGTTCATGACCACAATTTAATTATTTTTTTGACAGACAGACAGACAGACAGAACCCTAAAAACGTCGTCAGTCTAAAAGTTCGCTCCTGTAACTGTTGCCCCTGGGCCAAAGGTTCCCAAAGGCCAAAGTTATTACTCTGAATGGAGATGGACAACCTTTGGATCAGGTAGGTCCCAGATCGCGGATCGTAGCTTTTTGCACTGACGATTTTCATGAACGTCGGCCGATGTTGTGCACAAAGCTCTACCACATGAGTCTATATCTACTCGTGTACATCTCAACTCACGACAGTGGGAGTAAAAGGTAGCTGTATATTTCCAGAGTGGCGTGGGCGTATTTAGATACTTAATTTTTTTCAGCCATGCGGACTCTGCAGTAGCGCGGCGCTGGCATTCCACGTCGCTAAGTCTAGAAGACTTGGTTCTGCGTATTCATCGTAATCGTAATCAGTAGCAAACTCTGCTTCTTGATTGGTTGAATGCGTTGTTCACATTTTTCACAGCCAATCAAGGGACAGAAATCGGCAGAATTTGCTCCCGTTACGATAACAATGAATTATGAATACTTACGTTTTTCTTACACAATCGCGGGGGACTAGTTCTATTCTATGTTTTATTCTTCGCTGAAGTAAACTTTCAGTTATGCTCTATAAGAATCTTGGTACGTCGCCGTCGTATCAAACCTATACATTTATCTGCTATTCACATTTATCTAGATAAAATCTAGACAAAAGGACTTACCTATAAGTTTATTCACTTTGCTCCTGTTGTCCCTATGGTTAAATATTGTCCTATTTGAATTCGATTTCTCGGTTATATTTACTTTCAACGCGATCATTATGTACACGAACAGCAGAATCCCCAAAGGCACAACAAAAGTCACTAAAGCCAAAATCCCATTAACCACTCTTGAAAATGGACTCGGCACCGTGAAACATACCGATAAGTGATCCGTCCTGATCAGTTCCACTGATAAAACCTCCGGTGTCGTCTCCAGGATTGCTATGATCCATATGATTACTATTACTTTCATCACTCTTTTCCAAGCCATCGATGACTTCAGCATTAGTGGATGCCATATCGCTATGTACCTCTCTATAGCGAGCGCAGTCACCACCAAAATGCTGTTATTAAACAACGCGATCACAAAGAAATAATGAATTTTGCAAGCGATTTCTCCAAACAAATATGCTTGGGCCAAGAACAAGTACACTTCGAGGAAAATAGCGAAGGATACTATTGCATCTGACACAGCCATGTTGAAGAGGTAAAAGTTGGTTGCCGTGTGCATCGTCCTGTCGTTGTAGATAACTATGCATGTTAGAAGGTTGCCAATCACGCCTACTACGAATATTGTCAATAAAACAGTAGAAATAGTAACTTGCAGCCAAATAGGGTCGGTTCCCATCGCCTTCCTCAAAAATAACGTCCATAACATCAAATTATAATATTCATTTTCTGAAGAATTTGTTAAATTGTGCATTTTAATTATTCACAGATTATTTGAGCCTTAATTTGTAAGACTCCTAATTTTTAACCGACTCGACTTCCAAAAAGGAGGTGGTTCTCAACTCGGCCCGTTTTTTTTGACTTTTTTTTGTACTAGATGTTTAAAACTTTACACTAATGTTCACGTTTACTGCGCTGTGCCGTATCGTAATGGTCAATGTTTGTCTTCAACAGCGAGTTAGTCGTGTTTGCAGAATAAACTATTAAATGGATTAAGCTCCCTGAAAAATTCCGCTGTTTGCTCAGCAATTAGGTAATTATGTACCTATAGGTACGTATAGCTACTCAATTGAATAGAAAAGGGCTATTTCTCTAAAAAACTGACCAAGTGCGAGTCAGGCTCTCGCAACGAGGGTTCCGTACTTCAGTCGTATTTTTTCGACATTTTGCACGATAATTCAAAAACTATGATGCATAAAAATAAATAAAAATCTGTTTTTGAATGCACAGGTGAAGACCTTTCATGATACCCCACTTGATATAGTTATCTTACTTCGAAAATTGAAAATACTAATTATTAGTTCATGACCACAATTTTTAATAATAGTACTTAATAGGTTCGCTGTGGCTGTGGGTTCACTGCATCGAGGTTTGCCATGTTCGCCGTTTTGAGCAGTGTGACCATTTGTGGCAGATAAAAAACATTGGGCAATTTTCTAGTCATTTATTTTGTACTAGGTGATGCCCACGACTTCGCGTGAGTTTCGATTTTTAAAATTCCTTGATTTTCCGGGATAAAAAGTAGCCTAAGTCCTTCCCCGGGATGCAAGCTATCTCTGTACCAAATTTCGTCAAAATCGGTTAAACGGATGGGCCGTGAAAGGCTAGCAGACAGGCAGACGGACAGACAGACACACTTTCGCATTTCTATTATTTCGACGACTCCTAGCGACTGTTAACTTTTATACATGGCGACATCTAGCGACTTTTCAAAGGCGCCCTAGCGACAAACGGTTTTAAAGCGATGGCAAAGGAAACTGAAGTTTTTTAGGCAACCAACTGGCACCGATTCTAAGCACAACCTAATTTTAGAGTATTCGCACCCTCTTCTTACTATTGTAATATGAAAAGGACAGAAGCAGTTTGACATTTCTAAATTTAATTTTTAGATGGTAAAACCCGTGATTTTAGCACGCACTCGCGAACCTACTGTTTAAATTTGTATTGTGCACTAAAATTTAGAGTCTTTAAAATATGTGAAAGTCATGTTCCGTTCCTTTTTTAGCATTAGTAAAAAGAAAAGGATGCAGATACTCTAAATTTAGTTTAGAGAGAGACTAGAGAACCGTATATTCAATGTACTCTGTGCTAGAGAATCGGGGCCAAACGAAGTAGGTAGGTACCTACATTGCGACAAGGCTATATTCTTGGCGCGTGGCGAAAATCGGAACTAACGTTGCCGTCAAGTGTCCCCTTTGTTCTTGTATGAATATTTTTATAGGCCCCACAGACGGTCAAGCATGTTTGTCAAACACGACAAACATGCTTGACCGTTTGCGGAGCCTCTAACTTTGTTGTCCAACAGCCCTGTAGGGCGATTGTCTAAAACCGGCATCAATCATTATTACAATCTCAATTGTTCTGATTGGCTGAATTTGTGCGATCATTGTTGCAACAATGCATTGTGGCCAATAGTGAGCGAGCATTAACCAATCAGAGATGATTGCGATCGTGACATTGGAGCTGTCAAACAACCGCGGTAGGGCTGCGGGAGTAAATGTATTCTGTGCCAACAGCGCCCCCTGTCAATGTCATAGACTATACGTATATAGGGTAGTAAATGTTGTGTTCTGTCTGTGAGTCAATGTCACTCAAGTGCCAAGAGAGCATTGTCGTCTGTGATTGTCGTAGTATTTTTAATTAATAAAAATTTCTTTAGTCATTTGTCGTAAAAAGCGATGTAAATAAGTAGTTTGAATAGAAATAAATTATTACATTATGTTGTGTTGAAGAATGTTCCTTGGTTCATTGTTAAGTCGGTCGTTTTAAAAATGGCTAGTTTGTCGTCTGCGTCCAAGAATCACTCTAGGAAACAGAACAGTAGCCGAGATCGTGATAAAAACAAGTCTATAGCATCAGAATCCGGAGGGTCCAGCCAGTGTGACACTCCACCACTCGTAGAAAAGGTAAGCATTGCTGTTGCTAGATACCTACTGCTAGATAACTAAGCAGAAAGCGTGTGCTAAGAGTGGGTAGTAGGCCCCTCATGACAGACTTGTGTTCACCATTTTATAGAGTAAGCTTGTGGTCTACACTCTGCCTCCAGCAGTCTTGCACCGACCATACAGTTTAGTATTGGTGAAAGTTAGAACACCATCTTCTTTGATTAGGTCAGTTCACCGGGTTAGAGATAACGCTTGTGCCTTCCCTCGCCATTAAAAGTTAACAACTGTTAACTTTTCTGTACCTTCATCCCTGCAACGTGGGTTATGACTGAAATAGTTAAGGAAGTGTCTGTTATTGTCGACTGATTTCCAAATGAGTAACATCTTTTTCTTAAGATATGCAAGAACTTGGGTTTTTGTTAGGTGTTGGAATTATGCACAACACATGGGAATGATTAGGTGCTGAAACTTACCCAGAAGGAAGGTGTCAGAATTGAGCTAGATAAGCACATACTTTACTACTTAGCACAATTTGATTTAGGCCACAATACCACCAAATCAAGCTATATATTAAATGGGCAACATCGCAACTTATTGCTGGTCATACTTAGCATGAGTCTCCTTTCAGAATAAAAACGTTACATAAATTTCAAACCCCTATTTCACCCCCTTAGGGGTTGAATTTTCAAAAATCCTTTCTTAGCGGATGCAAACGTCATAATAGTTACCTATCTGCATGCCAAATTTCAGCCCGATCTGTCCAGTAGTTTAAGCTGTGCGTTGATAGATCATTCAGTCAGTCACCTTTTCCTTTTTTTATATTTAGATAAACTTTTACAAGTAGGTACTTTTGATTCCTCAAATGCATCTACCACTAGTTCAGAAGGTTTTAAAAAGTTAAAACACACAAACTTCTGAAAAGTTATGGTGTATGCTTACGACTGTATCCCAGACCCTCCAAATAAAAGGCTTACGTCTTATCCACTAAGCTATCACTAAGATGCTTACATAATTTTAGGATGGAGCGCCATCACAAGGCAAATTTGCAGGCATCAGCCCCGACTCAATACTGTGCATGGCGGAGCAGGTTGGTGCAGACCTTAATGCGGAAGCAGCTACCAACCTTGCTGAGGATGTCAGTTATAAACTCAGGCAAACTATTAGTGTAAGTGTTTTGTTCACCATCATCATGATCAACCCATTGCCGGCTCACTACTGAGCACAGGGCTCCTCTCAATACGAGAAGGGTTAGTTAGTCTATCACGTTGGCCAAGTGCAAATTGGCAGACTTCACACACCTTTGAGAACAATGTGAAGAACTCTCAGGAATGCAGGTTTCCTCACGATGTTTTCCTTCACCGTTAAAGCAAGTGAAAGCTAGCTTAAAACGAAAAAAGTTAGAGGTGTGAGCCCGGGATCAAAGTAGCCTATATGTCTATCTCTGGGATGCTTACTTCTGTCCAAAAAAATTTGTTAAACGGATGAACTTTTAAAAAGTAACATAAATAACGCAAGTAAAAGACAGGCACACTTTCACTTTTATAATATTACTAGCCTATGCTCGCGACTTCGGCCGCGTGGACTACACAAATTTCAAACCCCTATTTCACCCCCCTTAGGGGTGGAATTTTCAAAAATTCTTTCTTAGCTGATGCCTACGTCATAATAGCTATCTGCATGCCAAATTTCAGCCCGATCCGTCCAGTAGTTTGAGCTGTTTAAGACTATTATAAGTATAAGTATAGATATTAAAACAATAATGCCTACCAACATAAACCACCTTACCGTCTTCTAGATTTTATTATGACTGCTAAACTGCTGGAATATGCATTTTTGTATGAGTAGAAATACAGAAATAATAAAAGTTTCCAATTCCAGACAATCGCCCTACACAGTGAGATGATGAAGAAGTCTTGTGTGGACGGCTGGGATGTGAACACGGTGCTCACTCTGTCCGACACAAGCCCGGTGGTGGGCGCCACTGCAGCACTATATGCGCCTGTGGGGGAGGAGAAAATATGCTCTGAAATTGTAAGAAAAAACTGGCCAAGTGCGAGTCAGGCTCGCGCCACGAGGGTTCCGTACAACAGTCCTATTTTTTCGACATTTTGCACGATAATTCAAAAACTATGATGCATAAAAATAAATAAAAATCTGTTTTAGAATCCTCAGGTGAAGCCCTTTCATATGATACCCCACTTAATATGGTTACTTACTTCAAATATTGAAAATATTATTAGTTCATAACGCCAATTTAATTTTTTTTGTGGGATTTAACTACAAATTCACGGTTTTCAGATTTTTTCCCCTAATGTCTGCTATAGGACTTACCTACCTGGCAAATTTCATGATTCCTAGAATCATGAAATTTGGCAACGGGAAGTACCCTGTAGGTTTCTTGACAGACCGACAGACAGACAACAAAGTGATCCTATAAGGGTTCCGTTTTTCCTTTTGAGGTACGGAACCCTAAAAACGAGTCGGACTCGCAGACGAAGGGTTCCGTACCATCATACAAGATTACACTGCCCTTTTTAATGTTTTAATTTGTCGAGTGGCCATTTTGAAATTACATATAGTGCTCTGCAAACAACTTGGACTTCAAGCAGCGTAGAGAGAGAGAAAATTGGCGAATCCGAGAAGCTAAAGTCTACGTGTCAACCAATCGCGTGCATCCGCGCCGACTGATCAACCAATCGCGTGCACCCGCTATTCGTCAGCCAATCGCGTCAATGCTCAAGTTGTTTGCCGGGAACTGTATTATTTGTTGCACTAGCGGCAAAAGAAATACACACTCTGAAAGTTTCAACTTTCTACCTTTTACGCTTCATGAGATACAGCCGACAACAGCCATTGACAAAGCCAATAACTTATAATAATAATTAGTAGTATAAATAAGTTATCAGCAAAAAAATATGGGGATTTAGAGAAACTGGTGTTGCTAAAAAAGTTTGGCACAATACAAAGGGCCAAACAACTTTTTGAAAATTCTCACGTTTTCTGGGCGATAACTCAAAAAACTATTTTTGCCGTGAACAGTTTAAGATATAAACAGCAGAACAGGTATTTGGACTGCTAGTAACTGCCAACCAACTATACAGTTCTACTACTGATATACTATTTTTTTTTCAGGAAACACTAATAAATATAGCAGAATATTCAATGACGACACAAAGCTATGTCTACTCGACACTGCCCACCGTGTCAGTGGAATGGATAACGGATGATAAAAGCTTAACCAACAATAACAATATCAGCGCCAGCTTACAGATCTATTTTACGAAAATCGCTAGAGGTAAGATTATTATATTAACTGTACAAACTATCGTATAAACAATTACTTACTCTACAAACGCGACTAGACTCACGACTAGATTAGATGAAGCCCTCTTTTTTAGCCCCTTTGGGGTTGAATTTTGAAAAATACTTTCTTACGCGCTAAAAAAGATTTTTGAAAATTCAATGTCCCATTTATTCCACAAAACTTGACGTCATCAGACAAAATGGAACAATTTTATCGTAATTTAATAGAACTACCTATATAGCATTTCATCTTAAATTTGCTTTTCTTTGATGTCATAAAAAACTTTTCTTTCATGAAAAAAGAAAAGTTTGTTAACTTTTTCTATAGAACAATTTAAAGAAAGAATAATCTTAATCGTTTTAACAAATTAGTATAAATTACCTCATTGTATCCGATGATGTGTTCTATAGAACAAATGGGACTTGCCCTTCTTATCTGCCCTTGCTATCTGCATTCCAAACATCTCAATCTGGCCAGTAGTTTCAGCAGTCAGTCAGCCTTTCCTTTTATAGATTTAGACTATGGATTACTTTTCCAGCAATATTAAGCCTAAGGAAAACTATAAGACAAGTAGCAGTAGACGACCTAGCAAAGAACACTCGCATTGGCCCAATAATACCGAATCTCTTCAACCTAGTAGTGTTGGTACTGAACGATGATAACCTCAACGCGTTGAATGTGCCGAGCAAAAAGCCCTTACAATCCAATGTTCTCGACATGGTCGACGCGCTGTGCTCGAATCCTTGCAGCTTGGATACGAATATACAACAACAGGTAATTTTTTTTTGTTGATAGTAGATGTGTGACATCGAAACGCGACTAATGGTCCAGAGAGGAAGCTTCATACAGGTTTGCTGTAGGTATACTCACTCATAGTGCCGCTCACGCACACAGCTCTCACCGGCGCGGCGTGTCACGGACCCTACACCGATGGGAAAATTCGGCTCATTCGTGGGTGGTTCGACAGGACTGTGGCACGGCTATGGGTCGTGCGCGTGTTTTCGAGAGTTTGCATTTTAAATAGCGTAAATTTCCTGTCAGTCTGTCAGTCTGTCTGTCTGTCTCTCTGTCTGTCTGAAATAGAGAATAAGTTGTCAGTTCTCAGTCAATATCTTTTACAAAGGTTGTTTTTATTACAGTTCCAGAGGCTTTTTCCAGTAATGGTCTCGAATATATTGGGTAATGGCGTGCTAGCGGAGAAGATGGTAGCTCTCTTAACAAAAATAACACGAACCTGGCCACAGTTCATCACTGTAGGTATGTATGTTTACAATTGAACAATAGGTAAAGCATAGGAACATCTTGGCCTAGGCCAAAAAGAAGACACCCCACTGCTGGATGACTGTAGAACCCTTCATATTATGAATTCAAGTAGCGTCACTTGTGTCAGTATGTGGAGACCGCCACACAGTCAAGCGATAAAATATTTCTCGGTACCATAATTATTGCCTTGAAAGAATTGTGGTCCCAGCAGCAAATCTCAATGATGACTGGCAATCCCAATGCAAATGGTAATGGGGACGATATTATAGTGAACTTTAGGCCCAAATGTAGGCCGTACAACATTCTGAGGAATTTAGACATGACCGGAAATAGATGCTGCTAAACCACTGCGTGCTTTGAGGAACTGGTGTATAATGCCGCCAGTTCCCAATTCCATGCTGCTACAAAAAAATTGATAGGAAATCTCATTAACTTCTTGGTCTCCCAGGACCTCAAAGATCATCATCATCCATCATCATCAACCAATAGACGTCCACTGCTGGACATAGGTCTCTTGTAGGGACTTCCACACGCCACGGTCCTGCTCCGCCTGGATCCAGCGGCTCCCTGCGACTCGTCTGATGTCGTCCGTCCACCTAGTGGGGACGCTGCGTCTTCCGGTGCGAGGTCGCCATTCCAGCACCTTGGGACCCCAACATCTATCGGTTGTACGAACTATGTGCCCTGCCCATTGCCACTTCAGCTTCGCAACCCGTTGAGCTATGTCGGTTACTCTAGTTCTCCTACGGATCTCCTCATTTCTGATTCGATCACGTAGAGAAACTCCAAGCATAGCTCTCTCCATCGCCCGCTGAGTGACTCTGAGCTTTCTTATGAGGCCCATAGTTAGCGACCATGTCTCGGATCCATATGTCATCACTGGCAACACGCACTGTTCGAAGACTTTGGTCTTCAAGCACTGAGGAATTTTGGCCAAGAAGACATCTCGAAGCTTCCTGAATGCTGCCCAACCGAGTTGGTCTCGGCGGTTCACCTCAAAGATGCCAACGCGCAATACTTCAGTTTCTCAATGTTTTCGCTGTATCACCATGTCCACTTAGGGGTATTTTTGTGTAGGGAAAGGCATTCTGTTCGACTATTTATCGCAAGGCACCAAGGAGCGTCTGTCGCCGCCGATGCTGCGCTGCCTGACCGCGCTGGGGCGATGTGCGCTCGTGGAGTGCCTAGCAGACAGCCTGGACTACATCGACGACTACATCCACACATCCAGACGCGGCAACGCCTCGGAGCTGAGGCAAGCTGTTCTGGTAAGCATTGTTCAGGTACTAGTCATTCATTCAGTGAGTAGTCACCGACTAGCGAAGTAGTACTTCGTATGTGTATAAAACATAATATTACCTATAGTGTACGGGAATGTAGGTACGTTCCAGTTTCGCCGGTTTAAGCGCAGGCCACATTAGGAGCGAAGCGAAACGAAGCTAAGTTCGTTTCGCTCGCTTACATATCGCGTATATAGTCGGCGCCAATTAAATGGTTGTTCTTGAACTTAACCGCAATACGCGTCTCTATAACATTTTTAGGTGTCAGTAGGGCTCGCGACGCGAGGGAGCGGATCACACCAGCCCGTGCGCCGCCCTGCAACCCGCGTTTGACACCTGCAGGCATTAGTGTGAGTGTTACATCCGTACACAGAACTCGAGCGCGTGAGCTCACACTCTCATCGTAGGTCAGACGCGACTATTTAACTGCCGGGATCGTATCGTATCGGCTTAGTTTAGCTCTATAGTTCGCGGTGTGAACCGAAGTATGAAAAGACGCGGTAGCGAAGAGAAACGAACTTAGATTCGTTTCGCTTCGCTCACAATATGGCCTGTGCTTTAAGCTGTTCGTTGTCTGTCAGTTAGTCACGTTATTGTTTTATATGAATTGAAGTTCACCAGTTTATGTATCATGAATATGGCCCATAAAAAATACTTTTCGTTTGATTAAAAGTTGGGTGTAGGCCGAAACTATTCGGGATCTCGTAATTTCGTCTAGAAAGTTGTTATTTTGATTGAAGTTTTGAGGGTATCCTATATCGTTTTATTTTATTTTTTAGGATGCGTCCACGTGCCTCCTGAGATCTGAACCGACTACGTTTTTGGAAGACTATGTGATGACGGATTATAGCATGTATGAAATGTTGGGAGACTCCATTCTACCCAGGAGAATTTTGTTTCCTGCTAAGGGTAAATAAATTAATTGTAGTTTATTTTACAATACACAGTAGAACAAACTATTTTATTGGCATTAAAAATTTCAGTTCTTGAGATGTTGTTGCAAAAAAAAAACGCAACAGTATGGATAGCTTATACGCCTGGCTTATCATCATCATCATGATCAACCCATCGCCGGCTCACTACAGAGAACGGGTTTCCTCTCAGAGTGAGAAGGGTTTTGGCCAAAGTACCATGCTGGCCATGTGCGGAACATTATGGAAAACTCTCAGGCATGCAGGTTTCCTCACGATTTTTCCTTCACCGTTAAAACGAGTGATGTTTAATTTCTTAAAACGCACATAACTCCGAAAAGTTAGAGGTGCGTGCCCGAGATTGAACTCCCGACCTTCGACTAGAAGGCGGACGTCCTAACCAGTAGGCTTACCCCTGGCTTATAATGTTAAATCAATGGCTATATTTGTTAAGTGATGATGATAATCCATATATTATCCATACTAATATTATAAATGCGAAAGTGTGTCTGTCTATCCGTCTGTCTGTCCGTCTGTCCGTCTGTCTGTCTGCTAGCTTTTCACGGCCCATCCGTTCAACCAATTGTGACGAAATTTGGTACAGAGATAGCTTGCATCTCGGGGAAGGACATAGGCTACTTTTCATCCCGGAAAATCAAAGAGTTCCCACGGGAATTTTAAAATCGAAACTCACGCGGACGAAGACGCGGGCATCACCAAGTGATAAATATTTTGAATTTTCATAATTCGATTTGTTTCAGAATCCAGTTCAAGTGATCGGAACGCCTCAGAAAAGACGTCAGACGACGAATTCGCATACCTGCCTCACAGGCCCGTGCTGAGGCGGCCCAAACTTAGACTCATATCACATAGAAAAACTAACAGCAACATACACAGAGAAAGTGTTTTCGAACCGACAAAATTCACTTTAAGAAAGAAACCTATAAGTTTAAGAGTTAAAAACTGTCGTAATCTAGATATTTGCAAAAGAAATCATGATCGGACTTTGTGCAGTGTTAATGCTAGTAGGATAAACGGTGTCGTTGTAGCAAGTGGTCTATTGAATAGGTTTAGGTATAGAATAAGCAAACCTACCGACTTTCCAATATTTGGAGCTTTAATCATGTAAAATTTGTAAAACTATTTAGCTGTGAATCAATATAATTTATTATTTTAAATATTTTAACGTTTTTCATTTGATTATAGTGCCTACCACTTTTATAAGTTACGCTGATGTACCTGCGCAGAAATCTTATTTTTGAATGGTGCGAAAATATTATATAAACTCTTAGATTGGGTCCACTTTTTGCCTACCATTATTTTGTATCATAACGATAAATGCGAATGTCACGTTACTTTTAGCATAAGCGAATTTTTTTCCTATGCTGCAACGCGTTTTGACGAATTTCCATCGCAGCGGCGACGACCTCCCTGGCGCAGTGGTAAGAGGTCTTATTAGTGGGAGGTTCCGGGTTCGATTCCCGGCAGGGTTTACGAATTTTATAATTTCTGTTCTGGTCGGGTGGGAGGCTTTGGCCGTGGCTAATTACCACCCTACTGGCAAAGCCGTGCTGCCAAGAGATTAAGCATTCCGGTACGATGCCGTGTAGAAACCAAAGGGGTATGGGTTTAATACAAACTGCCATACCCTTCCAGGTTAGCCCGCTTCCATCTTAGACTGCATCATCACCTACCACCAGGTGAGATTACAGTCAAGGGCTAACTTGTATCTGGAAAAAAGTTCTTACTTTTTTGGGAGCTAGTGATTCCATTTATAATGTCTACACTATTTTCTACAAATGAAGGTATTATATTAAATAACTAGCTGATGCCCGCGATTTCGTCCGCGTGGATTTAGGTTTTTAAAAATCCCATGGGAACTCTGATTTTCCGGGATAAAAGTAGCCTATTGAGGAGTTACGTCCTCGACTTTATCGATAGTCTTTACTTGGTAGGTACCTCCAATATCAATTTGTATCCGACAGCTTCTAAATCCCACCAGTTTAGATGGTCAGCACTCAGGTGCAGCATCAGGATTGAGGAGTTGGAATCCAATTTTTTATGGAACAACGTCGCATAGTTTCCCTATCAATTAAAAAAGAAACTACTCAAATCGGTTCAGTAATCTCGGAGATTTCGGTGTACATAGGTAGAAAAACACAATTCCTCTATTTTTGAAAGTCGGTTAAAAGTAGCCTATGTTACTCCCTGGCTAATACTCTACTTGTCTGTGAATGTCCCGTTAAAATAGGTTCAGCCGTTCCAAAGATTAGCCCGTTCAAACAGACAGACTGACAGACAAAAATTGTAAAAACGTGAGATTTAGTTATGGTACAGTTCAAATAACCATTGAGCTTGATATGTGGTAGTTATTTCGATATTATTATATATATATATATTATATATTATATTAGTATAGATAGTAGCCCAAGCGCGGCACGCGGCGGGTGACGTGCGGAGCGTCCCCCCCTGCCTCATACCCGGATTGCCATCTTGAGCTGTCGCGTACTCTTGTTTTCGAATACTTATCAAGGTACCTACATAGAGTTGTTATCAAAAAGTTTCATCTCTACTCCACACCATCTGTCTGCGCTGGCCCTTAGGCTGATACTCGTAGATCACAAGGATCAGACATTTACCTATAAACAAATGCCTGATTAAAATAACTTCTATATTTAATTCGGACCTTGACATATTGAAATGGAAGACGTTTTTGTAGGTCTCGCCGGCAGCGTTGGCGCCGCTTACCTGCGGCGTGGCGCCTTATCGCGCAATGGACGGAATATCAATACCCACGGCATTATGTTACCTACATTGCGAATTTTTAGTGTCCCGTACCTACTCAAAAGTAAAAACCGGCCAAGTGCGAGTCAGGCTCGCGCAACGAGGGTTCCGTACATAACAGTGGTATTTTTTCGACATTTTGCACGATAATTCAAAAACTATGATGCATAAAAATAAATAAAAATCTGTTTTAGAATACACAGGTCAAGACCTTTCATATGATACCCCACTTGATATAGTTATCTTAATTCATGGTTCATGACCACAATTTAATTTTTTTTGTTTTGTAACCACAAATTCACGGTTTTCAGATTTTTCCCCGAAGGCAGAAAAGACAGTTCTGCTGTGGCGCCTTCGTACACCGATAATTTACTCACAAGGTGAGTTCTTCACTCCTGATGGTAATAACATTTTCTTATATCTTGATGAATTGTAATGGTTTGTATTTATAACAATAGATTCACATTTTTGGTATGCATGACCGACCCACAGTTTCCTATGTAATCAATATGTGGCGCCGAGGCAAACTATTATGTCTACACGTGCTTGCTCGAGCCCAAAACTGATACACAAGGCGTCAGATTAATATACCTAAGATACGTCTACGTAAGATACGTCTCCAAATTTAATTATGAAATAACTAGGTTATATGATGCCCGTGTAAGTTTCGGGGTTTTAAATGCCCCGTGGGAACTCTTTGAATTTCCAGGATAAAAAAGTACCCTCCCTGGAAGTCCTTCTCGATGCAAGCTGTCTCTGTACCACGTCAAAATCTGTTAGACTCTGACACTTTCGCTTCTTTTCTATAGTTATATGTTGCTGATCGCAAATCTCGAGAACAGCTGAACCGATTTCGCTAATTCTTTTTTCATAATAAGTATTCCTTGAAGTACGGGGAGGGTTCTTACGGAGAGAAAAAATTAAAAAAAATCCTGAAAAAGAATCGACTATTAGGCAGTACGAAGTTCGCTGGGGCAGCTAGTTCATAATAATAGTCTTCTTCTTCAACGCACAGCTCAAACTATTGACAGACGGATCGGGCTGTTTGGCATTAGAATAGCTATTATGACGTAGGCGTCCGCCTAGAAAGGATTTTTGAAAATTCAACCCCTAAGGGGATGAAATAGGGGTTTGAAATTTGTGTGGTCCACGCGGACGAAGTTACCAGTTACATAAGCTAGTTATTTAAATAAAAAAAATAAAAATAAACAGCAAAGCCATTGAGAAATATCGCCCAATTGCAAATTTGTTTAGCGTGGGTTTACCACCACCCGCGCCGCGCGGTGGTGAGTTGCTGACAGACGACAGTAGACAATAATATGACCTCATTGTTGACAGATGAGCAGATTGTTATGGTAAACTGCCTATAATTCATTCATAAGCCACAAACTTTCAAGGCAGGGGTTTATTAAAGGAGCTTCACATTGAACTCAGTTTGAATTCGGTTGGGTCAATTTTATTTTAATTTTTTACAGCAACTACTTCTGTACAAGTTAGACTATCACTACCCCTATTATAAATACGAAAGTGTGTTTGTTTGTTGGTTTGTTGGTTTGTCCTTCAATCACGTCGCAACGGAACAAGGGATCAACGTGATTTTTGCATGCAGTTTAAGACCCGTAGAGTGACATCAGCTACTTTTTATCCTGGAAAATCAAAGAGTTCTCACGGGATTTTTAGAACCTAAATACACGCGTACGAAGTCGCGGGCATCAGCTAGTAAAATATTACATAAATATACATTATGGTTAATTGGATAATCTTAAAGATTATTCATTGACATTCCCTTTTCCCCTCCAAATAAGCGTAAAGCTTGTGCTAGGAGTAGGTACGATAATATAATAGGGCTGGCTGGGGTTTGAACCGCCGACCTTTCAGTCCGCTCCTCTAACCGTTGAGCTATTGAGGTCGAAGCTTAACTTTGTTTGTGAAAAGCCTTAAGCAGGTACCTAAGTATGTACCTAGTCATTGAATTCGGCTTGTCTGCCTGAGTGGGATTACCCCGCCATTCATAACTGACAGAGAGGCGTGATCTCATTGTTGGCAGATGCGCGATTTATGGAAACGGCCTAAATTATTCATCAAGGTAAGTAATCACTTAATGAGCTTGTAACCTTGAGAATGAGACGGTATGGTATTTACATATCTGATGCAGGGAGATAGCTTGTAGTTTCTATTGAAGTATCGTCGTGGTAACTATGGGCCTCATACACACAAGAAAGCTCAGAGTCACTCAGCGGGCGATGGACAGAGCTATGCTTGGAGTTTCTCTACGTGATCAAATTAGAAATGAGAAGATTCGTAGAAGAACTAGAGTAACCGACATAGCTCAACGGGTTGCAAAGCTGAACAATGGCAATGGACAGGGCACATAGTTCGTACAACCGATAGACGTTGGGGTCCCAAGGTGCTGGAATGGCGACCTCGCACCGAAAGACGCAGCGATGGAAGACCCCCTACTAGGTGGACGGACGACATCAGACGAGTCGCAGGGAGCCGCTGGATTCAGGCGGTGCAAGACCGTGGCGTGTGGAAGTACCTACAAGAGACCTGGAAGTCCAGCAGTGGATGATGATGATGATTATGACGATGATCGTCGTGGTAACCAACAGCCGGTCACTGCTGGTCTTCTGGCTGCCACTGCTGATAGGTACACCTAGTTCTCTTCACTTTTTGGAACCCCAACTAAAGAACCACTTTCATTTATGTTTTTTTTTTAATAGAACTCCCTAGCGTTTAACTTGCCACTTCAGTTTCACGACGGTGAGATAATAGGTTAGTGTTACTCTGGTTCTTCTACGGATTTCCACATTTCTGATCGATCCCTAAGAGATGAAAAATAAAAATAATTAAAAATAATTTAAAGATTGCCTTAAAAGTAAAGAAAAAGAACGGCAACTACGAAAATTCAATCAAGCATTGGTTCTGTCTACCCGTTCATGTGATTCCAAGCTTTCTTATCTGGTCCATTAAGTTGGCGAATATGTTTTGGAGCCGAAATAATACGACTACCAATTAATAGGATTTCTATGACTCTGTAGTCTATAAATAGCGTCAATATAAATAGGTCGTGTGAATTACGCTTTGTATTGGCATATGCATATATGCGTCTATTTTATGCCTATTCTATAGCCCATGCGTCATCTACACCGCAAAGCGTTTAATACGGTTCCGCGCGTCTGGGTGTTCTGTTATGCAATAGAAAGCAATGCTACGCTATAGTATCCGACTGCACTTCCGTGATGAACAGCTACGTTGATTCTTTGCGCAAATCATGAGCTTTCCGGCTCCCGTTCTTGATGCGATCTTGCTGATAGGTATCAGGGGCCGATGCGTCTACACTGTTATGTTATTTTGGTCGAAATGCACCAGTCACCCAGGTGATGAGGGCGAAATTGCAGTTGTAGAAAAAAGGAGGATGGAATAAGGTCAAACAAGTCCTCAGAAGATGCTGCATTATAAAGATGATAGAACACGCAAAGGGAGCTTACGTCTCTCAGTTTTTAGGGTTCCGTACCTAAAGAGGAAAAAGAACTCTTATAGGGTCACTTCGTTGTCTCTCTGTCTGTCCCTCTGTCGTCTATGTAAAGAAAACCTATAGGGTACTTCCCGTTGACATAGAATCATGAACTTCGGCAGGAAGTTTGGTCTTAAAGCACTCATAAGGAGAAAAGACCGAAAACCGTGAATTTGTGGTTCCATCACAAAAAAAAAATTAAAATATGTTCATGAACATAATAATTAAATAGTGTTTTCAACTTTCAAAGTTAGATTAGGTACCTAGACCTACCTACTATACCAAGTGGAGTTTCATAATAATATGAAAGGACATTATCTGTACCTACATTCTATTCTAAAACAGATTTTTATTTATTTTTATCCATAATTGTTAAATTGATGTATCGGGCAAAATATCGAAAAATACAACCGTAGTACGGAACCCTCGGTGCGTGAGTCTGGCCGCGGTTTTTAGAGAGAGCTTAGTTTTCCTTTTTAAGTCGGTTACAATGTTCAGTTTTGTATTGCCCGCTCCCAATCTGCAATAAGTACCTACTAGCAAATGGAAATGATATTTGCGGTCAGGCTCGGGGTAAAAATAGAGAAAGCGCGAACTGCATCAGGAACGCAATCTCCTTGAACTACCCATTGTTACCGACATGAAGGCACCTACGAGTGTGGGTCCTATAGTTTTATGTGCCATAATACTTCGATTGTTAGTTACTAGGTACCTATAACCTCATAAACGGGAAAGTGTTAAACTTTTGAAATAAAATAAAAGATAGTTTTCAAAAAAGACTCGAAAAACCGTAGCTCATGCGGAAAGAGTCAAGTGCTAATTTGCATCGGAATAAAAAAAAATTTACTCATGTGTATAGTAGTAGGTATGGTTGTTATTTTGTCAACATCGCCCCTAAATAAAGTACGCGGCCGAAAATATTGCACATCGACCTTTAGAAAAAGATAACGATTTCGTAGAGACAACCTCTGTCGTTGAGATCGACATACGTATACGACAAACGTCACATACTTACGTATGAGTGACAAAGACATCGCTCTACAAAGCCGAAATCTCATTCTAAACGTCGTGTAAAATATTTCTTGCCGGCTACTGTAGACGTAGAGCTGTGATAGCCTAGTGGTTAGGACGTTTGCCTCCTAATCGGAGGTCGGGGGTTCGATCCCGGGCACGCACCTCTAACTTTTCGGAGTTATGTGCGTTTTAAGAAATTAAATATAACTCGCTTTAATGATGAAGGAAAACATCGTGAGGAAACCTGCACTCTTGAGAGTTCTCCATAATGTTTTCAAAGGTGTGTGAAGTCTGCCAATCTGCACTTGGCCAGCGTAGTGGACTATGGCCAAACCGTTCTTATACTGAGGGGAGATTCGTGCTCTGTAGTGAGCTGGCTATGGGTTAATCATGATGATGACTGTAGACCCGTTGATCTATTCCTTCGTAACACTCACTTGATTCATTTCTAGCTATTTTGGTCGCCATCCCCAAAATCCGATAAGAAGCTTCGCTTCAAAAATATGAGGTCAAATGACTCTTAACTTTTAAGACGCTTTCAGTATTCGAGGAAAGTAGTTCATAATAATAAACGTCTACACTCTTCGCTCAACGCTCAAATCACATAAACGGTTTACGCGAAAACAATGATGTTTATCGTCTAATAGTTTGTGTACATTTCGCATGCAGCCGACAGGCGCCGCTTCACCCACGAGGCTTGGCGCCTAGGAAGCATTAGTGTATATACGGAAGGAAAACTGGGACGTGCACGCCGATGTTGACTAAAGATTGGCTTTCAATAGCCTTCCAAATCATGACTAAGCAAGCTATTTTATTTATTCGAAACTAGCTGATTCCCAATCAGCTACCTAGTTGGAGATCATGAATTTGATTTGGATGGAATTCATAATGAAATTAAATGTGCTTTATTGTATACCATCATCAAAAGAAAGTATTATAATTATTTATAATTATTGGATATTATTACATATTAAATTACATATAAAATACAGATAAAAAAAACAAGTAATAATTAAGTAGACCTAGGTTTAGTAGACGTATGAATGGGCAACCCCTGCACTAGTAAACACTGTATTACAGTGGGTTGCCTTCTCCATTTCTAAAAACTTGAATAAATGTTATTACAATTTGGTGCTCTAAGGTCGGATATGTTATACCGGTGTCTATTACAAGTGATAGTGGTGTGCATGTATGCGAGTGCGTGTGTGCGTGTGTTAAGGTGTGTATGTGTGTGTGTTTGTGTGGGTGCGTGTGTGTGTATGTGTATTATTTGTATGTTGTATGCCTACGTTTTGTTTTATAATCTTTAATTCATGGAGTTTTTTTCCTTTCGGAACAGTATGCCTATGTTTCTTCTGGATAAAGTAATAATGATGTGAGAGTTATTAAAATCAGTTCAGTAATTTCAGAGTTTATCGAGTACAAAGAAACAAACAAACATTCCTCTTCATAATATTAGTATAAGAATTACATTTAGCATTATACCTTGGGCTTTCCTAATTTGCTAGAGTAGCATACCGTTCAATAATCGTTAACGTAGCTAATATACTGTGCAAGATAAACTCTTCTTCTTTTGTGGCTTTTTGTAAACTAAAATTACACCTCTAACTGTATTGCTATCCCTTTCATAATACTCTCTGTAGGAAAGGATAGCACTATAATTTTAGAGATTGTGTACAATAGATTAACCACAATCTCAAAAAACTAATTATGCTAACTAATTATCCTATAACATAGTATGATTCAGAACACACTGCAATCCCTGAGGTTTTTTAAAAAGATAAACATGCAATGATCGCATCGCTAGCGCAGTTTTTGGGTACATGAGTTTGGAAGGCACCTTGCGCCTAGCTAGGCACGCTGCGTAAGAGTGTACACACGGAAACAAAATTGATACGTGATCGCCCTCTCTATAAATACTTACCTGTATTTTAAGCATTTATTTGGCAAATAATATTCTTTCTTTGGTAAAGGAATTTTTTTTAAAAATTTAATTCAGATACAAGTTAGCCCTTGACTGCAATCTCACCTGGTGGTAAGTGATGATGCAGTCTAAGATGATAGCGGGCTAACCTGGAAGGGGTATGGCAGTTTTTATTAAACCCATACCCCTTTGGTTTCTACACGGCAACGTACCGGAACGCTAAATCGCTTAGCGGCACGGCTTTGCCGGTAGGGTGGTAACTAGCCACGGCCGAAGCCTCCCACCAGACCAGACCAGAAATTTAGAAATTATAAAATTCCAAACCCCTGCCAGGAATCGAACCCGGGACCTCCCACTATTAAGACCACAGCGCTCACCACTGCGCCAGGGAGGTCGTCAAAATGATTTTTTTGAAAAATGTGAAATGCAATTTGGTATATGCACCTAGTTGTTTTTGTAAATAGAAGCTTTATTCGCGACTTCTTCCGCGTGGATTTTGGTGATTTTAAAATCCTGTGGGAACTCTTTGGTTTTCTGAGATAAAATAAAATAGCAGCCTATGTCAGTACTCAGTCCCTTCAAGTAGGCACCTCTGTATCAAAATTCGTTTAACAGATGAGCCATGGATGGGGTAACAGACGGACGGATAGACAAATACTTAATAATTCGCATTTATACTTATTACCTATTTGTATGGATGAAATAGAAACCGTAACTATTGTGAAATCTGTGCAAATTAACTAAGATGGTAGCAAAAGAACCTGGAAGGGGTATGGTATACCTAATCTTAATCGGCTTCTAGGTGGCATTGTAAGGGAATAATAAATCGCTATGACCTCAAAGCTTTGGTAATTATTTATAGGTAACCAGCTATTGCCTGCAACTTTCAAAAACCCCGTGGGAATTCTTTGATTTAGCAGGATAAAAAGTAGCCTATGTCACTCTCCTATACTCAGACAAAAATCACGTCGATCCGTAGCTCTGTTGCGACGTGATTGGAGGACAAACCATCAAAAACACTTTCGCATTTATATGGGTAGTGACTAAACAGTACCATAAACTTTATTATATGTAATTCCCCAAATTGACCCCACTAGGGAACAAACCCGGGACCTTCTCACAGCACCACGCACTGTACCAAGTAGGCCGCCAAATTATCTTGTTAAAATGCACGCTAGCTAAAATCTTACAAAATACAAAGTGTAAACACTCAACAGTTAACACATATAATGACTTTAACGTAATAGTTTAGTACCTAACATTCCATTTGCATAATACGAAACAAAACGCGCCTCCATACTGGCGCCACTCGTAAAACATTGTATTTACGAGTATCCATTTAGACCTATTACTATTGTCTCATTTCATTAAAACCACTGATTAAGGGAACATGACTTGTTCTGCAACTGCCCGCACTGTCTCTAAACAAACGCTGATCTGATCTAAATAAATAAATTGATTTATTCTTCACTAGATGATGCCCGCGACTTCTTTCGCGTGGATTTAGATTTTTAAAATTCCCGTGCGAACTCTTTGATTTTCCGGGATCAAAATTAGCCTATGTCCTTTCCCGGGATGCAAGTTATATCTGTACTGATATAACTGGGATGCAAGTTATATCAAAATCTGTTAAACGGATGAATGAAGAATCCGTGAAAATCTAGCAGACAGACAGACAGACACACTTACGCATTTATAATATTAGTATGGAAGTATGGATTTGGACCTTGATTCGTACCTTTTAGTATGATTACTGATTAGTAGGTCATCATCATCATCATCAGCCGATAGACGTCCACAGATGGATAGATAGCCCCTTGTAGAGACCACATGCAACGGTTTTGCGCCGCCTGAATCCAGTGGCTCTCTGCGAGGCGATTGATGTCGTCGGTCCACCGACTGGGGGTCTTCCAACGCTGCGCTTTCCGGTGCGAGGTCGCCATTCTAGTTAGTAGGTACCTTGGGACCCCGACGTCTATCGATTTTTCGTAGGTACTGTACCCTGCAAATTACAATTTCAGCTTCGCAACCCGTTTAGCTATTAGCCGATTAGTATTTTTATAATTTTAAAATATAATTTAGTAGATCTAGTAGATAATTTAGTATTTTTATAATTTTAAAATATAATTTACTAGCGTAACGTCTTTTTCTCCTTGATCTGCTCTACAAAATTTATCCTTGATATTCTTGTAAGTCACAAGTCAAAACTTACAACTTCAAAAGGATGATCACAAAAGCCGTAAAAACGTGCGTTTGAAAATAACCTGTGCGTATTTTAAAAATCACAGTTCTGAACAAGGTATATAACTAACTACCACAACACGATGTCATATTAACGTTTCGCTTTGCATCAAATCACAATATTTTGGCCTTGAATCGAATTGAACCGATATTGCGGCACCGCGATGAATCTAATGGGTGATTATAGTGATATAGATGTGCATTTAAATTGAGGAGGAATTAGTTTATGACAGAGATACGAAATTGAACGGCTACACAATACACGTGTTTGTATAAACTCGTATTTGTGGCCCGACGCAGATTTCCACGCTCCACGCTCTTGTGCTCTTCCGACGAATTGAGAATCCTTTTTTGAAGTCAGTTAAAAATGAATTCCATACTAAGAGAAATTTCCCACAGATTTTTTCCGTCCAAAGGGGAGAACTGTTTCTTTACCTATACTGATTCAGAAAACTGTGAAATTTTTACTATGGGGAAAGGAAAGATCTCCCATTTAAAGCGTTTCGCCTTTGGAAGGAAAAAATCAGACAGAATGTCAGGAAAATCACTCAGTGTCCTAGGAGTCATTGGACACCTGAAAAACTTTTTATCTCATCTGGCTATCGGGATCTCATCTCAACCCGCATTGGTAGTCATCTCAAGATTTCAAAATTCTCATAGTCTTCTTTCTCTAATTTCACAATTATGCTTAGAGTATATCTAAGCATAATTGTGAAATGAGTACCTACTTATTTCGTAGTTTAGAAAAGATTTATTATTGGCAGAATCATTCTTTTACCAAGTAGATATTTATATCACAAGCGTTAGGTTAGGTGCCTACCTTGGAGGGAAGAAAAACTTGAAGCTAGGCTTAGCTTATTATGTAGGCATATATGGTGAAAAGAAGGTGGTGACGTCGCAAGAATAATTTCTTTATCATTAAAGAGAGCTTTATTCATGTGAAAAATATTCGTAGCTTATTTTTTAAAACAAAAAGGGTCATAATGTTTTACGGTTATTTTCTTGTAAGTGTTATTTTATTGTTAATGCTTTTGCCTCTCACGTTTTACAGCTGTATCGAGGAAATCGTTCCGGTAAGAGGATTGATAAGATGTTTGGAGGAGGATCGCAGTTATGTTCATTTTTATTGTTACGTACTAAAATGCTTATGGAATTCTATGTCTGATGTCCGCGACTTCATTCGCGTGGATTTAGATTTTGCTCATGCGAATCTATGTCCGTCTCTAGGAGGCAAGGTATCTCTGTGCCTGTAAAGATATGATGACGCCGCGTGAAAGAGGTGACAGACGGATAGACAGGCGTTAGACTCCAATTCTAACGCCTATCGGATTTTCGAACATTGTGTTGCATTTCGACTTTGCATTGAAAAGCGCACAGTTGGAAGATCCTCCATTATGTGGACAGACGACATCAAACGAGTCACAGGGAGCCGCTGGATTCAGGCGTCACAAGATACTTAGATGTCCAGCCGTGGACATCTATTACAAACACAAATTAACAGTTTTGACTCTCAGTAACCGTAACATGTTACCTATTCTGAATAAATAATTTGACTTTGACTTTGATATGATAAAGTTGTTTGGATAAAATTGTTACGTCAGATCTACATTTTAATTTTGATTTTCCTTATGGTTTTCCGGGATTAATCATTCAATACAGATTTATGATATTTAACCAGGGGAAATACGTGAGCGTAATTAATCATTGTTCACAAAAGATTAGGTATAAATGGTTAAAAGTTACATTTTATATACAACGGTAATTGGAGATTACAGTCATCATAAATTCTTAGTATTTTAAACCGTTGATGTACTTAAACCTACTTAGATTTGTTGCCTGGTCTTATAAATTGCATCACTTTTAATCGTTAAAGATTATCTTAAATATCATTCTTTTTCTGTGTTCTTTAGATTAAAGATCGTGGCCCAGGCGCGAGGTTCCAGGTTGTTCCAGCCTAGAGTTGATCAGCTGTTTCCATTTATTTCTGTTGGTGGTCATTTTAGCGATTGAGTATAACTTACACGAATTGGACTACTTCAGTTGGTCAGACCATCAGTCCACCACTCATTGGTGAGCGGCCTCTCCCTTCATTTTCAAATATGTCTATTCAAAAACATTATATGTGAAATAAAGAGCATATCCAGTTTTGATAATGGTAAAAACCACATGGGAATTAAAAATCCAGATTCTTCTACGGATTTTTTCATTTCTGATTTAACCACGCTGAGAAACTCGAAGCATAGCTCTCTCTATCGGCGCTGAGTGACTCTTCCGCTTTCTTCTGAGGTCCATAGTTAACGATCATGTTTTGGGTTCCGAAGCTGAAGTGGCTATGGGCGGGGCACGTTTCAAGGTGTTGGAGTGGCCAGCTCACTTTGGAAAGCAGAACGTTTGGCAGACCCCACAGATACTAGATAAACAGACGACATCAAACGTGTAGCAGGCTGCCGCTGGATCTAGATGGACACCTAAGTCCAGCAGTGGACGTCTACCAGCTCGTAAATTGTTATAAGCGAATACTCAGTGTCTTTTAATATTGACTAACCTCCATGTTTCAATTTGACCAGCTGCTTGATTGCGGTAGAACGACAGCTACAATGACTTGATCGCAATCACTTGTGATTGGTTATTGCTCGCTCACTATTGGCTACAATGCATTGTTGCAACAATAATCGCACAAATTCAAATCACAACAATTGAGATTGTAATAATGATTGAAGCAGGTTTTAGAAAATCACTACATATTTGTATTCAGAGAACTACTCGTTCTTGCATGCAATGGTAAACCATAGTACCTACCTCCTACCTAGAATCATTCTACTGGGTCAGGCTGTATTTCCAGAATAGAATAGAATATAATGTTTTTTATTCATGTAAACTTTTTACAAGTGCCTATGAATAGTCAGGTAGTTTTAATTTCCATAGGGGTTATCCAAGTGAGTGTCTTTAAAACTGGCAATAAGGTTTTTCCCTTTTCCCTACACAGTATATAGAAGACAGAAAACGGTACACAGTACACAGAAAAGGCATAGTTTTGTACTACTAGTTACTTACTGTGCTAAAGGAAGGTGACGTAATTTATTTAGAGTCGGCATCTTCAAAGAGCGTCGCGTGACATGATTATTGCACTGACTAATGTTGGGAATATACTCGTAACTTACTCGTAAACTCATATTTTAGCATCGTCACTGTCTTAGGCTGATCGCATATTGCCTCTTCGTGCACACCGCAAAATGTACGTGCGTAAATTTGCGTGTAGCCTCTATTGAGGCCATGAAATATCAATAAACAATTTTTACTCTTTTCTTCTTTTTTTTCTTTTTCATTTCTCTAGTTGGTTTGGTACGGTCCCTTCTACATCAGTTAGGTACAAAGTAGGTAAGTACCTCCTGTTACTTAGGTCTATAATATATAAAATATAAAAAATGTGTCCGTTTAGCCTTTGAAACCATACAACCGATGTGCCCCAAACCAGCTTCATTAGAAAGGCAATAATGCCAAGATCGTTTTAGATGAAAAATAGTTATACGGATATTTCTTTAGCGTATTAGCACACATCAGGTATCCGCTAGTATAATAAAAAATGTAAGTGTACCTAGACGTCAAAAAAATGTGAGAGTAGAAGAAATAAAAAATACCTCGCGTGTAGCGTACGGCTAAAATCATCATAAAAATGTTTGTGCAATATAGTCTTACTTAGAGAAGTTTGAATACATAACAGATGACTAATACTTATTGCTTTTTCTTTGCCTTTTTCTTCGATGTAGTGTGGTGCCATGACAAACTTTAACCACTCATACATCAATGGCTGTAAAGATGTGGTAAGTACACATATACGTAGGTGAGAACATTTACAGTATCCGTAAATGGCATATACAAAGTTATAGAGTTTATTATGATTTACTCTGTAATTGTGTGTGACGTGACCTCACGATAATTGTCTGGCTTGATTGTTGCGGCTGTGGAATTTAATTGCTATTTATTTGTGGCTTTGTAATTAATATAAGTATAACGGCGTGATTTATATTCAGACGTTGTAACTTTTAATAGACGATGTAAAATGTTACTGTTTTGCTTTTTATTTAAAAACTAGCGATCCTATTATGCGACGTCACTCTCGTGGGAATTTTATGAAGTCCGCACTTATTCCTTCTTAACATTATAAAGGAAATCTCTGTGTAAAATTTCAGCTTTGTAAGTCCAAGGGTTTGGGCTTTGCTGAATCGGTCATTGAGTGAGTTAGGACTTTTCTTTTTAATTGATGAGATGTCAATGCATTTTAAGCGGTATTAACTAGGTTAACACTGCTTAAAATGCATTGTATGATTGACTAATAATTATTATAAGTATTATCAAATCATAATTCTTATGATCAAGAACGGAAAATTTAGTTTTTTCTATTAGTTTAAAGATGATTTTCTATGTCATGCGTTTTAATAAGACTGCACTTGAAATTATCTGAGTCATAAAATAGTTAGCAAGTTAGTCAGTCTGTATTAATTCTTATGTAGGACTTTGAAACCATTACAATTACTATTCTTGGCTCCACATTAAATGTTTCAATTGAATACTTCATAATACATATTTTAACGCATTGCCGATGCCAAAGAAAGTCTGAAAACAGCCCAGAACTCCCATTTACTTTTTTAGGACTTATGTGTATCATTCGATCAAACAATCAATCAGCCTGTTTGAGTCCTGGACATAGGCCTTCCCAAGAGCGCGCCACCACGCACGGTCCTCCGCCTTCCTCATCCACCCAGTTCTCGCCGTCAGTCCAGCGGGTTGGAGGTCGTCCCAAACTGTGCTTGTTGATACGCGGTCTCCACTCCAGAACACGTCTGCCCCAGCAGCCATCGGTTCTGCGACAGACGTGACCTGCCAACTGCCACTTGAGCTGGCTAATTCGTTGAGCTATGTCGGTCACTCTGGTTCTCCTACGGATTTCCTCGTTACAGATTTTGTCTCTCAGAGAGATACCCAACATAGCCCGCGCCATAGCACGCTGAGCGACTTTGAACTTGTGGACAAGGCCAACTGTCAGTGTCCACGTTTTAGCGCCAAACGCCATAATTTACCTTTGTAAATTAAAAACCATTCATTACAATAAAAAATTTAACTATCTATGTATCTAAATACACCTTATTCAGTCAAACTATTAATTTGATCTCAATCGTTGGGTTGTTGTCGGAATGACGTCATTGAATGTTATTCTTGATTGAGTTTCAAATGATCAATATGGCAATTGGATTTCAAAGGGCTGCTACCAATTTGCTCTATGCTCACACAGCACCCCGCCCAGGTTAACGCAGACGTAAGACTGTTTAAGAATAATGTACTTAAATATGTAAAAGGAAAAGGTGACTGCTTGACCGATCTATCAAAGCACCGCTCAAACTACTGAACGAAACGGGCTAAAATTTGGCATGAAGATAACTATTATGACGTACTTAGATATTTTCTAAGAAAGGGGTTTTGAAAATTCAACCCCTAAGTGGGTAAAGTAGGGGTTTGAAATTTGTGTAGTCCACGTTTACAGTCACGGGTATGAGTTAGTTTGTACCTAATAACATTATAGAAACAGAAAGATTTCTTATTCAAATAAAGTGCTTTTGAACCGTCAAGTGAATCTATCACTGAATCACGATGCTCTTCCTATTACGACGTCCATAATATTATTTTGAACAGTGTAATAGTAGCCTTGCACGTATCTGCTAATATTATGGAGCCCCGCCCCTTTTCAAATCAAATAATATTATGTGGATCAAATATGTGGAGCGTTGGTTGTTTATTCGAGTTCGTTTAGTTCATTTTTAGCACAGCCTATTTAAACTAAACTATCTATGCGATGATTTGAAATAAATATTTACCTAGTTTTTATGTAAGCATGTTAGATTTAATAATAAGATGATAAATATCTTTTTCAAAATGGAAAATGTGTCAAACCGCAGACGTTTTTTAAAATGTTCCGACAGCCGTATGAAAAACATTAGTTTTTATTATATTTACCTTGTGTTATAATTCATTTCAAATTAATAATTTGGATTGTAATCACAAAGGCAAAAAGTCTTCCTAACAGCCGTACTCAGAGTCGCTTAATCGTTACTTAAGTTAGTTAAAACGAGACAGAGCTATATCTCTCACATAAATCTGTCTCGTTTTAACTCAATCTTAAGTAACGATTAGCGAGTACGGCGGTTAGTTAAAAATTACCTATTCCTGCGACAGTCTTGTCGCATGTATGTGCTCTCATTATTAAATCGTGTCTAGTCGGTATCGTGAAGATATAACAAAGCACACAAACGACAATGAGATCATGTACAGATTTATTACAACTACCTAATACTAAATTTGCTTTCTGTTGATTCGGTATACAAGTTTCCTTGCGAACCAGTTAGGAGGAAAAAAGTTTTGATGAATAACTTCCGTATGAGTACCTATAGTGTCTTAATTTAGATCTGATCTAATTTTGTCTAAGGTCTAGTTGCATGACAGGTGGTTAAAGTTATGCTACTGTTAACTAAAGTTAACCTTTGAGAAAATGGAATGAGTAAATTGAGCTGGGTTGGTAATCACGGCACGGGCTTGATTCAGATTCAAAGCGAATTGAACCGAAATTCAATTTTTTTATTCAATTCTATTGATGCCATCAAATCTGGTCACATTATACTTATTCACACGTTTTCTTGTGCCTGTAGCGGTGGTGCGTTTTATATTACTATACGACCTTTTTTATATTAATACACTTGACTTTTGAAAGGCTAGTAAACAGACAGACACACTTTCGCATTTATAATATTAGTATGAATAACAACAAAATAGAGTTTAGAAATATTTCTATCATTAGATCATCGAATCGAAGACAAGAAACATTGAGATACAAAAAGCTCAATTAATTCAAGTCGTATTTAATTAGTTAGCATGGCATTTTTCCCATGGATCGGTGGCAAAATATAATGGCAACTTATATGTTGAACGCGAATAAAATTATAGGACGAGTCGCACGTTACACTTTTTTTAATAGGTACCTACCTACTAAAAATTCGTCTAAGGCTGTTCTCGGTCTGCAAAAGTTAGGCCAGACTGTAATGTAAAAAAATCGGTCCAATGCGAGTCGTACTCGCACACGAAGGGTTCCATACCATCGTAGATGAAACACTTTTTTTTTTTTTTTTTTTTTTCATGGCGGTCATTTTAAAATTCTTTTTATTTGTTGTTATAGCGGCAATACACGTCATTCTCTGAAAATTTCAACTCTCTACCTATTACCATACCATAATTGCATAATTTAATTATTTTGTTATACCTATATCATGCAAACCCTACTAATTGCGTAGCTTTATCATTCAAGCCTAGAGCTTGAACATGGGTTTTCCTTCAGGTATGTGCTGACCCCAAGGCTGATCCTAAATCATGTATGTTGTCATCACTACTTATCTAACAAATTAAACACTATTATATTTAGGACTTATTTATTCATAATTATATAGCAAGTAGGTACTTAATAAATTATTTAAAAAGCTCCAATGAATTCTAATCTAAAAAGCAATAAATCAATAATTCTAGTCGCATTTAATATTTAAGGATTAGTATGGAAAGCATTATTTTTATGGATCGGTGGCAAAATATAATGTGGATTTGTCATTCGAGAATATTAATATCTTAAATAGGGTTGTCGCTTTTAACTTTGCGATTAAACTAGAACATAGTAAGCAATAATAAGTATGTTTCCTGTTAGACAAAAACAAGAAATACTTATATATTAAAAGATAATTAAAATACATTAAAATATAATGAAAGAATTATTGTAATATCTTTAAAAACGACGAAGTTATTCAACTTTGAATGTATCCGTCAGAAAAATAAAATGCCGCGCGGATAATTCTCGGTGCATCATTATTTGCTAGAATGATGACATCAATTAAGTAAAAAGTAAAAACCTCAGAACAAGGACTGTTAGAAGTAGCCCTATTGTGACACTTACTGTTAGAGCGAAATAGCTAAATGCATTTAAGCTCTTGTTAGAACGTGACAAAATGATTATGTTTTGTCCTTATCACCGTGGCCACTTTTTTTGTTTGCCAAAATGTATTTGTACGTGAGTATTTGGCAACAACGTGAACTGTAGAAGGAATGACATTTCACAAGTAAGAAAATCTGCTTGAGCGAGAGGGACTGAGGGGGCCACGCTAGTTGAAAATCTGGACATATCTGTGGTAAATACCCTTTATCTTGTTATTTCCAATATTTAATGAAATATACGTAATTAGATAGGTACTTATAGCTATATCTTACGAGGTCTAAAGACGTATTTTTTTTTTTTTTTTTTAATAGATATAGCGAGCAAGCGAGCAGGCGGGTCACCTGATGTTAAGTGATTACCGCCGCCCATGAACATTTGCAGCACCAGAGGAGCCGCCGATGCGTTGCCGGCCTTTTAGGAATTTGTTGGTCCGCCCCTTGAATAACCCCATGTTATAATCTAGTGGGAACACCGCCGATGGGAGTTGGTTCCACAGTTTGCACGTGCGTGGAAAGAAGGATCTGGCGCAGCGGACGGTCGAAGTGCACCAGACACCCAGATGGTGAGGGTGAAATTCCTTACGGTGGCGCGCGGTGCGGTTGTAGAAAAAAGAGGGTGGAATGAGGTCAAAAAGCTCTTCAGAGCACTCCCCATTATACAGCATATTACATTAGAAAGAACGTGTACGTGTAAGGTACGTACTAAGTATAACTAAACAAAATGAAAAAAAAATTTATAATTATTTTTATTGAGAAACATAAATCGACAGCCCTAATACATAATATGTTTTTGCTTTCATTTTAAGCCGGCGGGTGTAAAAAACTTGTAATGACAGAGTCGCAAAAACGTGCTCTCTTTGATATAAAGCACGTGGTAGCGTCAATGTGCTGTTACGACTTACAAGATATGGGCAAAAACAATATTATGATGTCATTTTCCAAAACAGATGGAGAGTGTGATGTAAGATTTAATTGTGGGGACTGTTGCTTGACTGTAAAGCTATACAAAAACTCTTCAGTCAGGCCTAAAAACTTCGAGTGACATTGACAGTTACGAGTTATAGGTATTTGGAACAGACTTTTTTACTATCTAGGGTTCCTGCCCATTGAAGCGGAGCGTAGCGGGGATGTGTTCAACAGAACAATCAACAACATAACAACACCTGACTACGTTTCCATTGAAGCAGAGTGGAGCGTATTCAATAGACCAATCAGGTTATCCTCAGGTTATAGTCTCTGCTTTGCTCCGCTTCAGTGAAAATGCATTCTGTACCCGTAGTACAAGATTTTACGTCTCACCAAACGAAACCAAATTCGAGAGTCGAAATACTTCCGCGTTACAGTAAAATGGACCTAAACAGCTTTGAATTGAAGTCAAATATTCAATGCCACTGATTTTAATTTCGCAATGTTTCCGCTTGGAGCGCTGGCTGTAGAAGTGTAGACAAACTTGAGCTTTAAAACAAGGCTCTTAAGATCCAGTTTACTGTAACGGGGAAGTATTTCGACTCTCGAATTTTGTTTGGTTTGGTGAGACGTAAAATCTTGTACTACGGGTACTGAGTGTTGGTTCCTATTCCTATAGTAAAGGTTGTTTATAACGATGATTACAGTACCTAACCCTCATTCCAAACCCCAACCTAGTAAAAGCGATTTTATTTGATCATGGGACAAGTGCACTTTGCTGATGATTCTGACTCGACTTGTGACATCGGCGTATCCTCAATGGCACGGTGGGGTAGTCCATGCACGGGTCGTTGAGTCTTCTCCCCGCTCAGTGAGTTGCACTCAATGCACGGCTGTAACTCCTCTTCGCACCTATACAGCTGTATCTAATGAAAACAAAGTTCAAACACTAAAACCTGATCTATATATCATTATGATCAACCCATCACCGGCTCATTACAGAGCGCGGGTCTCTTCTCAGAGTGAGAAGGGTTTTTGGCCCATCTTGATTGAATTGATACCAAACTCGGTAGATTTTTCTAATCGACAGTATAAATTACCAATTTTCGTAGAAACTCGTTTATGCTTAGATCTGCCTCATCGTTTAATAAAATTTGTAAAAATGACAAAAATTTGGACCTATTCTGCATCACTGGTACCACTATTCGGAAAGCTCTGGCCAATGAATTCTTTAACGCTCATACCTCAGTTAAATAATTCGTTGGCCAGATCTCGTTTCTCGTTTATTTATTTATTTTATTTTATTACTTTTCCCTGAATTTTCTCTCCCCCAGTCGAGTTTTTTTGTTATTCTTATGTGTATTCTATCTGTGAAAACTTGTCATTAGCTTTAATCTTCTTCTGTTTTTACCTATTCATTTTTTCATATTAGCTGTAAGTTTTCCGGTTAAATAAAATAAAAATAAAATAAAAATAAAAAATAAAACGACGTTATGAAAAGTATTTTATTAACCGACTTCAAAAAAGGAGGAGGTTTTCAATTCGCCGGAATCTTTTTTATCAAATCAAACTTAGTTGCAGAGTGAACTAGAGTGAGGCAACTCTCGGTTTGATTCTGAATCGACGATATGGCATGGTGACATAAAATCATAGAAAATGGGGCTACCTGTTTCAAATGTACCTACCTACTAACATTTGACGTCAGCCAGTGACGTCGAGGCCTCGACGTTTTGTTAGAAGTTCACTAATACTGTCGTGAACTGAGTTAATAGCCTATGATACAAGGATACATATCTCGGATAGCCTCGTTTATCAAAACCTCGTGAGTAATTGGGTATTTTACTATATCAAAAATAAATTATTTCTCAGTGATTATTAAATAGAGGATCTTCCAAAATAAGTAAAATCCACGACTTTTGTTAGGTTTAAGTGTAATAACAATTTTAAATAATCGATTAAACTAAAAAAGTACGTCATCACGATGTAACGTCACATTCCAGTATTTCTCGCATACTAAAGCGCGCCTTTTGAAGTTTGATAAAAAGTCACTGATTTGACTAGTTGTCAAATACCGTATTGTACCTAATGTTGCGGTCGTGAAAATTCACAAAATAGCTGTTATGGGTACAAAATTTTTCCGACGGGTGGGAATACAAACCGTTTTCACGAAATTTCTGTTCGCACCCTAAACCGTTGGGTTAGAGACAAAAAAAAAGTCAACTACGTACTCGTCCGTCGTCTCCATAATCAAAGAACTGTTTGGTGGGTATCGCCTGCATTTGCACGTGCAGCTCGAAGCGCTTCGTAGGGTCTGCTACCACAGTGTGGGAGCCGCCACACCAGCGGCGACAACTAACGTGCCTGGTAACAATAGACCACACAAAACCATTAGGAGTGAAGCCACACGATGCGTTGTGCTGTCGATGCGGAGCCGGAACGATTTCGTTCCGTCATTCTACACAGAAATTGCTGTATCATGCCACACGATGCGTTACGACGTCATCGTGCAGCTCGCACTGCACGCGCAACGGACATGGAAGCAAAGAGACGAGGCGGGCAGGGGTGGCGTGTTGCAAAGCCATCTACCGGATCGGCAACGCAGTGGCCGTATGGCACCTAATATTCAAATCCGCTAAGAAAGGATTTTTGAAAATTCAACCCCTAAGGTTGTAAAATAGGTGTTTGAAATTTGAGTAGTCCACGCGGACGAAATCGCAGGAATAGGCTAGTGAAGTTATAATTACTGACCGAGTTTCTGGTGACCAAGCTCTGACCAGTTCAGAGAAGCAGGGCTCCTTTGACGGCGCGACAGGCGCCTGTCGCAGAGGTGGTAGTCGAGGTGGAACTCCACTGGTAGCGTCTACGGGGTCCATCTGTGCCGGCTCATGACAACTACCACAAGTTGCATCAACCGCTAATTTGCGCGTGGTCAGAGCAATCTGGGAATTGAGATCAAGTGTACATCACTATAGTTGGCCATTACGAATGTGCGACATAAATCATTACGATCAAGGGTTGTAAGAATGCCGCAAAAGTCGTTATCGATAAAGGAATGCCGTTCGGACGCAGCTAGGTAGTAGACGCAGGTAAAAAGTATGGACGCTTTTTAACCTGGTATCGACTATCGACAAATCCTTTTGTTGCAGTTACACACAACACCAGAGCGTCGGGTTACAGTTCCATAAGGCCTGTAAGTGCGAGCGAGAGGTCCAATAAAAATGATTTATGACTGCGTTCGCACGTTCGTAATGGCCCAACTATAGCACAAGCTTTACGTTTAGTTGGAGGGGAAAGGGGATATTCATTAGTCATTACCTCAGGATCTCCAAGCACGGCAGTTACGATTTTGATCTTATTGTTCAGGACCTGTAATTGATGCTGTACAGAATCCCGTGCTGTCAGCAGCTCGGCCAAATGTGCCATCTTTTCCTTTCTATTTTTCATGTCTCTTATAACCGCCTGGAAAACACGTTGTTGAAATTCTCTAGTCAAATCTATATACATATAGAAAAAGAAAAGCTGACTGACTGACAGCAGCTCGGCCAAATCTTTTCTTTTGTATTTTTCATGTTTTGTATAACCGCCTGGAAAACACGTTGTTGAAGTTCTCTAGTCAGGAAAAAAATATGACTGACTGACTGACTGACTGACTGACTGATCTATCAACGCACAGCTCAAACCACTGGGCCGATCGAACTGGGCATGCAGATAGCTATTATGACGTAGCCATCCGCTAAGAAAGGATTTTTAAAAATCGACCCTTAAGGGGGTAAAATAGGGGTTTGAAATCTGTGTAGTCCACGCGGAAGAAGTTGCGGGCATAAGCTAGTCTGGTAATATACAGAAAAAGTTTTCCTTAAACAGTCATGGCTGACTGCTCCAAGCTGCGACTGCATGACGAATTAAATCTCCATTTTTATACAGGAGACCGATTGAGCAGTCGCAATTGCTCCTAGCAATTTTGGCAAAACGTTGATCTCACCGCCCCCAAAGCAATATTTCGGTTAAATATTTCAAGGCAATGGTCAAGACGGGAGTCGAAGTCTGCACGAGCGGCTGCAAAGTCCACATACGATAGCCTTCCAATCAGTGTCGACAGGTCAGCCTGCAAGCATTCAATAAGATATTTATGGACTAGCTGATGCCAGCGTGGATTTAGATCTTTTTAGGGTTCCGTACCTTAAAAGGAAAAGAGGAACCCTTATAGAATCACTTTGTTGTCGGTCTGTCAAGAAACCTATAGGGTACTTTCCGTTGACCTACAATCATAAAATTTGGCAGGAAGGTAGGTCTTGTAGCAGGCATGAGGGGGAAAATCTGAAAACCCTGAATTTTTGGTTACATCACAAGAAAAAAATTAAAATGTGAACAAATATTGCTATTTTCAACTTTCAAAGTTAGATTGCATTATCAAATTGAATATCATATAAAATTATGATTATATTTATGCATCATAGTTTTTGAATTATCGTGAAAATGTCGAAAAATATGCAGTAATAACTTTTTGGTTAAAATAAAATAGAAATGACCACGACAACAGTAAAACGTCGCAATTGGTTACAACTAATTTATTAATGTAAGAGTTCATAGATTAATTCTGTTTTACCTTGTATTTTAGTCCTTCCAGAACTTCATCGCGATTTGCTTTTTCTTCTTGTATCATCTTAATATAGTCCATCAAGATCTATATTAGTATAACAGTAAAGTATTATATCTGATTGATTACAAAATAGATGATGCTCGCGACTGCGTCCGCGCAGATTTAGATTTTAAAAACGCCGTGGGAACTCTTTGATTTTCCGGGATAAAAAGTAGCCTATGTCCTTCCCCGGGATGCATGCTATCTCTGTACAAAATTTCGTCAAAACGATTAACGATGGGCCGTGAAAAGGCTAGCAGATAGCCAGACAAACAGGCAGAAAGACAGACAGACATACTTTTGCATTTATAATATGAGTATGGATTATATTTTTGAGGAATGCATTGAGATAAATTTTACTTGTTGGTTGACCATCTATTTCACCCATTTACCGTTTGCCAACAGGTTTTGAACATTTTGCTTTTTGCTTTTGAACCAGGACCCTGGCTTTTGAATGATAGTTTTTGGACGGTTTAAGGTAGGGATATTATTTAGATTCATACTTTTCTTTAGAGTAGGTGAATTTCACGAATGAAATATTTAAATACTAACGCGCATTTGCGATCTTTGCTCTATCTGCGATACCATCAGCCCCTTTATCTCATCGGGCATGTTGCTTAGTTCGGCTTCTATCTCTTCGGAGTGTTCCAACAGATTCATTATGGCTACATTTTATAAAAGCAATACATTAATTAATACTATCCTAGCGTGTATCCTAGTTGCGGCATAATAATTATGTTAAGGTGACTATGGAGATCTTCGTGTTTACACAACTGCCCAAAAAAAGAGTGTTTGTGAGTAAAGTGTGAGGTAAGCTATGTGAGCTTCTTTGTTTCAACATAACTTCTAATTAATGACATAACAGATTCAGATGTATCGTTAGAATCCTTACAGCATCTCGAGTGACATTGGCTATAAATTTTTTGAAAAAATAAATATGGTAGTCTTGTTTTTTTATTCTATTATACAAGCCAATCATTACGATCTCACCTGGTATACAATGGAAGATTTCAAGTAATTAAACGTATCGATGTACCACATCATAAAAAAACAGAAAAAATAATTGTCATGCTTTTTGATGGTAAGTAACGACAATCACACGTTTATTACCTGTAACTTCAGCATTATTGTTGGCGTCTGCCAGTTGGGCGATGCCACTATTGAGAATTTGGTGCGATTGTGCTATTTGATCTTTAATATTTTGCAACTGAAAAAATATACCAACTCGTGTAGTTTGTACAACTAATTAAGACTAGTTCAGTGTACCACATCGGATTAAGATATAATAATTTGACGGATGGACCAAGCGGTTGTGAATTCAAAACCTGGTCTGGCATCGCCTGGTTTGGTCTAGTCTGACACTCTTTAGGTACTTTTCTATGAAAATTTATGTGAAGGAATCGCGTAGAACACGGCTGCCTTAGGGAGAATTCTGGGATGGAATGCCATTACCGGATTTATGTTGTAATAACGCATACGTGTCCCTGAATCCAATAGTAATCTTCGTCCACGAAAAAATAAACTTTTCGTGGTCCCGCATCATCGCACTGTTGCTAGATCTATCTCACCTATACCCCATTCATTAGCATCGTTCAACGCGCTTTTGGACAATAATGCTCAATGGGACCCATTTAATGATGGGTCTATAATACTGGTTCGGGAGTTACTGAAGTACGCTGAGAGCATTGCATGAATATGTCATTCAATGTTCTCAGCGTACATATTCAAAATCCTTTGATATTTTATCGTTTTGTATTTTATGTCTTTTTTCTTGTACCTTTATTTGTATTTAATTTTATTATTAATCATCTAGTTAGTGTAAGTGGCACTGCCGTTCTAATAAGATATAAAATAAATAATAACTGAAAAGGTGTGGCAGACTACCAGTACCAGGCTCTAGGTACATGAGCTACACTGGACAGCAAATAAACCGGGCCACCCGCTATCTTAGAACTTGATTAGATTTTCTCACAAAGTATAAAACTTACAATTCTATAATCACTTACAGAAAGTGTATTCCAAGATGATGATCAAAATGAATCGAAATTTATTGGGATTAATCAATTAATTAAATGTTTACTAAGAATTTTACAAATAAGAGTTGTTTTCTAGCAGTGTTAATCGTTACTAGTTTTCTTTCTTCTATGAGAGAGAAAGCTTGTACTCATCGGTAGGCTAGTGATGATGATGATGATGAATAAATGTTACCCGAATCGTCAGTACAGAGTCAAACCCACTGAACTGATTTGCAAAGTCTTTCAGTAGCACATGCAGAGCTGATATACGACTGTCCAGTTTCTGAGCTACGTCCAGTTTGTCAGCTATAACAACAAATTAAGTGCATCAGTTAATCTTGCAATGTAAGGATCTATCTAAGCATAAATATAATATTACATAAAATACTATAGTTAATTTTGATATTTTCAAGTTCTTACTAGAGAGGAGCATTATTGCTACATTTTAATAATTTTTATTTGGTGAATTTATTACTATTCTATAAAGTGGTATTTCAATATTCCATTTCTAATGCGCAGTGATGCGAGTGTTCTCGCTCGCGCGTTCTTTGGTGTCAATGAATGTAAACCCACAAAATTGGTAAAGTAAAGGGGGATTAAATATAATAATTTTTAAACTTTGTGAGATTTAGGTTCATCATTTGCCACGACGTATTTTTGTTTGTTGTTAGAACTTATCATGCGATCAGTCGGTGGACTTTGAACATATTGGTTGGAAGAAAGATTAGAAGCAACTTCTACACCAGGAAAACTCCATGTATCTGAGATATCCCATAGTATAATTATGCTTTGTCTTCAATCGAAGAGAAACCAAATACAGAGTACCGTATGTATGTATGTATGAGCTTTACCTATCTGCAGGTTTTATAAAACTCTTTGATTGGATAAGTACGCGGCTGAAAGTAATGTAGGTACATCAGCCTGTAAAATGACATTTCGGCTTTGTAGAGCGTTGTCCCTGTCACTCATACCTATGTAACGTTTTGTTCGTCTCAATGACAGAGACAGTGCTCTACAAATTTGGTATCTCGTTCTAAAGGTCGATGTACATTACTTTCGGCCTCGTACTGTAACTTTGAATGCCTCACCTACAACCTTGTTGATGTGTGTAGCGGTTGCCGTCGCTTCTGTAACTTTATCTATCATTCTGTCAAAAATTTTTGTAATATCATCCTTCAGGTCTTTTAAATACATTCTGAAATAAAGTTTCATATCTATATTATTAGGATCCTAATGTCTTACGATAAAAATATACCAATTGTAGACTTTGTGGCTAATTCCGTTGTGGACAATCTCTAAACTAAACTAAAATGACACGTCTAAATCTATTGCTATGCCTTTCATAATGTTGCTTGCGGAAAAGGATAGCATTAGATTTAGACCTGTTAATTTAGTTTAGTTCAAGAGATTGTGTACAAGAGAATCGGCTCCATTGACTAACTCTGCTCTCAAAGGTGTATGACATTTGAGAACATTATGGAGAACTCTCAAATATGCCAATTACATCAGAATATTTTCCTTCACCGTTAAGTAAGTGATCTTAAAGTGACCTACGTTTTGGACTATGGTGTAAGCCCTACTCATTTTGACAGGAGACCCATGCCGATAAAGGTTTGAGATTGGTGATGATGGAGCACATTTTGTAATTGCAGTTGGTTGCTTCAAGGTTATTGTATGAATGAAGAGGTGTTATCATGGTGTTATCAAATAATACTAACCTCATGTCCGTATGCGTGACACAAGGCACTTTTAGTATACTAGAAAACTTAGAAACTGTAGGAGTCCTAGAAACCATAGATGTTGCCACGGATGGTTCAGCAGTGATAGAAGGATGCGAGTCCAGGCCACGGGTAAGAGATTGGGTGGCTTGAGATTGGGTGGCTTTAGCATCAAGGGCAACTGATTTTTTCTCGACTAGTGGCTGAGATTGGATTGCCTGAAAAATATGTTTCAATTCTAGATTCTTTTAACTATAGGTAGGAATAAATTATTGTCAAATAATTGTGTGTTTCCAAACCGCTGAACATAGGTCGTGGGTTCGATTTGATATTCTTTGAGTACGCAATCTATAGTACGCGACAGCTCGAGATGGCAAACAGAGAGCCCCCGCACCACCCTATGCGGGAGAGCGCAGGTGACGTGCGGCTGTTTGGGGCGTCCTCCCGCCTCATATCCCGATTTCCATCTCGACCTGTCGCGTACTGTAGCGGTACCTACACTAAGAAAGGATTTAAAAAATTCTAACGGAATCTAAAAAAACATAAACATGCGGACGAAGTAGCTGCGAAAATGAAATATCGAAGTTGACACTGAACAAACTTCCTAATAATATAATTCTTACAGAAGGCTCGGTTTCACCCGTTCACTAGAACTGTTATAGATTTTAAAATCACCTCTTTTTACCTCATCGAATGAAGGTGGTATTATAGTTTCCACTTGTTCAGCAATGTCTTCTGGTAGCGCGCCACCAGCTACCAGTTGCGTTAGTATTTCCACAATCCTAGTCACAGATTGCTCTGCTGACTTCATTTTCTTTTCGACCTGTAATAATTATGTCGGGAACCTTTATAACCCATTAGGTACCTATTACCGGTAGATGCGCGAATTATATCTTTCTAGATAATAATTAATTAACAACACCCGTTTCATGTAATGTATGAAGTGTTCTCACGATGCCAGATAATTAAAACTTGATCTGAAATATTTTGAATGATGTAATTGTGAACCTTTTTTGCTTTTTTGTCTAGTTAGCTGCTATATTTACTTAAAAACACAAAACGATTATACAAATTTTCAGCGTTAAGAACAATTATACTTGTATGTTTGAGAATTATAAAAGGCATTATAACCTGGAGAGTTTCCATTGCTTCGGGCAAGGAGACTGTGCCTTTCATCATATCACTAATCAGCTTCTCATTTCCAAGCGATTGAATTGGCTTGGGAGGTGCCATACTCTTCAGCTCTTCAACAGCCACTTCCAGTAAAGCAAATTGTGACTTAGCTACGAAGTCGATAGCACTGGAAGACCGTGTCTCTAAAATTTTTTTTTCAAAGGAAATACTTGAAGATAGAAGACCCACAGAAGTTCTGATAAAAAAATCTGTGTATCAATAATTCTATGTGTGCAAAAATTTAACTGACTGAATCTGTAGCACTCATTGTTTCATTTGTGAAATCAATCAATAGCATGAGAGAATTTCAGCCAATCAAAAGTGAGGTGAAATCACTACATTTTCTCAAAATAGGGAATAACGGCAACTTCAATGCGATTGTCGCATTTACACACGATTTATACATCGGTTTTAGTGAAAAGTAAAACAACATAAAAATATTTTCTTTCATTGAGAGAGGACAATTTTTCAAGCAGCGTGATAGACTGATGTTGAAGATGGCACTTACCAGAACGAGTAGACGATCCTTTTTGAACTAAAAAAATAGAAAATTACACATATTATTATTATTATTTTATTTAAAAATTTTACTGAAACGGTTTTAAATCTACTAAAATTTTATAGAAAACATTGTGTATGTTTTAAAATAATCTGAATACGAGAGTAACATGAAAACACTCACTCACGAGAATTTTTTCATTATCAATTTGTTTTTCTGAAAAACAAAAACTTTTTGTAATAATTTTTGAAAAACTGATAAGATAAATGTCCATTATTGAATACCTAACCTAATTAATATAATTAAACAAAGGAAGAACCTGTTATATCTATGCGACTTGCATCTGAAAGTTTCTTTAGGACCATATTTTCTTCTTTCTGTAAATCATAATAATTTATAAAAAAATAATTAACTATACCTTATTGCACCTAAAATGGAAAAAATATGCCACTCACAGGAATATTAAGTTCTTTTCTTTGATATTTTTGATCTCGTTTTTCTTCTGTGTCAAATTGCTTTATCAGGTTCATTTGTTCTTCTTCTTTTTCGGGTATTTTTTCAGTCTTTCTCAGTTCTTCTATCTCCGTTATCTTTTCGATATTCAATATTTCGCTTTCTTTTAGCGACACTCTTTCATCTTCATCTTGCCTGTGTATTTCTTTTGTTTCCTTTTGTGATATTTCCTCAATTTTCTCATGGTGTCTTTTTTTAACTACTTGTTCTTTTTCTACTATTTCTCGTTCTGTTTGCGAAAGTTTATGCTTCACGTTCTCAACTTTTTCTCCTACTTCCTTTTCTAAACCTTCTTTTCGAGATTCATTTTCCGAAGTAACTTCACCTTGTGATATTTTTTCAGCCATTTCATACTCATCTATTTCTTCCTGTTCTCTGTCTAGCAATATTTTTAGTTCGACCTGTGTCATTTTCTGAAACTCATCTTGCACTCTTTTTTCTATTTGTTCTTTTTCCTCTGCCATTTCCTGCTCTTGTATTTCTTTTAGTTCTTCCTTTTCTAATTTTTCCATTGTTTCTGCTTTTTCAAATCTTTCTTTTTCTTTTATTTCTACGTCTCTTTTCTTTTGTTTTTGTGAACTCTTGCGTTTATGTCTAACAACATCAAAAGATTCAGCTTGAGGTGGACTTTTAGATAAAGATTTTTCCGAGGAAACATCTACAGCAGTCTTTATCTTCGTCTTTTCTTGTTGAAGTGCGGTTATTCTTATTTCAATTTTTTGTTGCAGTATACGCTGTTGCCTTGCCAAAATCTCAAGGATCAACCGCACGAGTTTGAAATCAACTACATTTGCCTGATGAATATTACAATAAAATTAATTGAAAGCAGATAAGTCAGTTACACAAACATAATATTTAATTCCAAGTTGTATAAAATTTCTCATGATATTTCCTTCACCGCAAATCGTGTGATCAATTATTGTAAATATTGTAGAACAGCCTACTTGCCAAACCTTCAATCCTCCGTAGTCTACTCCACTGCTTCAAGCGTTGTAGCGATTATTAGTATTGATTGTTCCCTCACCTCTGGTGGTCCCATCGCCCTGTTGATCAGGTCCTCGATGGTGACCAGTAATGTTGTGTCACTCATACTGGGTTCATCTACGACCTTTGGTATCCTTAACTTAGATTTTACATGTCCTTTGGACATTTTCGTTTTTCTTATTTACTTTTTATCGATTAAAAATATAAAAATCCTTAGTTGAAACTTCAAATGCTTTACAATTTTAAAATAATTAAAATTAAATTGATAACACTCAATAGACATTACCAACGACATCAACCACAGGTTAAAAAATAGTTAACATTCTGTCTGTCACATTTAGATTTTGACAATACCTACAACACACTGACCTCTACTAATACTAGTACAATGGACTTGCCATTGCTGACCCGTTTTTGAAGCAACTTGATTATTGCCATTTAGGCATTGATAGCAGCAGTGAGGGAACAAAATATTAGTGATGAGACAAGAATGCCCGACTTCTTCGCGATGATACGTTCAGAATAGCTTCCTCTTGGGAGCGACTACGCCACTCTAATAATGAGATTCTACGGACGATGTATGAGCCCTTGGATGTCGCCATTTTCCGATATTGGTTGACGCAGCATCGCGGTGCGAAGCGAAATTAAAGATAAAAATATTAGACAGTATAGGTACATTATTGTATTTTTTATCTTTGTTTTATTTCATACTTTAGAATCTAAATTTTAATTTTATATTTGACCTCTGTAATAATATGGGTACAGTTTGCCTGAAATAAAGAATATTATTATTAGGCGCTTCGCGTTGGCACAAAGCAAAGCAGAACACACAGGCCAGTATTCTTCTATAAAGAAGGTTTGTTTTAAATTCTATGACCATAATTCTTAGAGAATATTATATCCACTTACTTCCATTTAAATAACTATGCATATTTTTGGGCTAGATATACAAATTAATACCAATTATTAAATTTAATTTTTGCTTTCAATCTTCTATACATAATATACCTTCAAGGTTAAACGGACTGACTGACATAATAATTATTATTGGTGGATATATTGAGAATTTGTCTTTAGGGGTTGTCTCTACATTGTAGAGTCTAACGAAGACCTCCGACGATTTTCAGGAGTTCAATCCAAACGAAGCGTTTTAAACGAACGAAGTATTTTAATAAATTGGTTGCTTTACAATAAGCTGATTCACGAGTCTGGTGACCCAAGAGCTGGGGCTTATTTCGCCCTTGCCATTCAGGGAGGTAATAGCGCCAGTGTATTGGGCACAATGCCCATACATGACAGTTTGGAGAGCGTAGGTATATAATTTTTTTTGTGATAAGTTTATTCTACGTTATTTCTTTTGTATTTAAGTAGTGTTAAAATATAGACTAATAATAGCTTGTAATAAATGTATTAGCTTTACAATATTGCTTAAAATTATTATTATCGACTAGAACCACAGAACTGATGATGACGAAACTTAGCAGATGAAGTCGCGGACATCATCTAGTTTACCATGTAGGTGAGAACATAATAAACGAGGTAAATTGAAAACCTGTTATCAATTAATAAAAGATTAGGTACAAATAGGATGTCTATAACAGGCTAAAGTCATAAATAATTAATAGCAAATTACTATAATATGTAACAATTAATTGTAATTTGTCGCGGCAGTGTCACAACATTTGATGATATCAATGGCGAAGTAAAATTATGATTTTAAGGATTCCCGGGGTTTGAGTTAACATTCAACACGATGAACCTATTGCCACTATTGCGTCCACTACTGAGCACGGGTTCCCAGAGAGAGAAGGGTTTTGGACATGGTCTACCACACTGGCCAAGTGCGGATTGGTAGACTTCACCTTTGAGAGTTGAGACTATTATGGAGAAAATTCTCGATAGAGGTAGCTATTTTATTAAGTGCACACAGACGAGTGCACAGGTATACAACATGTCGATTCGGTTCGACAGCGTCGAAATTGTTTAAATAACAGTAAATATAGAGATACTTGGATAATAAACTCGAAAAAATAATTGTCCTAAACAACAGACGGTTTGACTCTGTTTTGACTGTTTGAAACAGCGTCCTCCACTCCGAATATGTCCAAATAAGTTGGTTCTTACTTAGCCCGTTTTTTTTAAAGTTACAATTTTAATAACTACTAATTTTATCAAGTTTAATTTCTAAACAAAGTTTTTATCATTCTGTGTATTACCGAGTATGACTTCATAGAACAAAAAAGCGGGCGTGACCGCTGTAGCTAGTGGCAGCTAGCTGATTACCTACGTACCTACTGTCAAGTTAACAGTATCAACATTGATTGGCATGTCGTAGGATCACAGTTATAGGTATGTATTTAATTACTATAGCAAGAAGCGATAATACTAAATAGCCTAGTAGTTTCAACGTTAACCTCCTGATCGGGGGGGCTAAGGTTCGAATCCGGACATCTAAAAGAAGGTTGCTCAAGTGACTATGGGACTATCGTATCGCTACCAAATAGGTAAGTAGTGTCCTAATAAAACAAAGCTTAATTTTTAGGATGGTTTTATTACATTTAATTACACAGAAAAAACAAACATCGGTAAAAACACCGATCAAGTACGAGCCAGGCTCACGCACCGGCCACCGAGGGTTCCGTATTACAGTCGTATTTTTTCGACATTTTGCACGATAAATCAAAAACTATTATGCATAAAAATAAATAAAAATCTGTTTTTGAATGTACAAGTAAAGCCCTTTCATATGATACCCCACTTGGTATACTTTGACATTGAAAAAACTATTAGTCCATGAACATAGCTAATTTAATTTTTTTGTGATGTAGTCAGCGTGGTGGACTATATGTAGGTATATGTAATCGGGTAGATAAAGTATGGATTTCTCGTCTAGTAAGTTTCAGATCTAGACAAGCATCCTATAAGTTACTCTGGTAAGTGTGTGGTGCACTTTAGTACAACACGGATCTTGGAAAGGCATTCTAGGTTTGCCCTAAAACAGGAGGCCAGCGGGCGTCGCTCGTCGCCGCGGGTGGCTAATTGTCGAAGTGGGAGGAACGTCTCCATCCGGTTCGCTAAGTGCCCGATACCTACTGATTATGCAGTTCCGATTTTCTACTTTAAGGTCCAGCGTTCACCCACATACGTTTGATAACAACATAAATTCAACTTTGTGAACTTTGACATACGTTTGAAATTACAATGAAAACAAAACACAGAGGAGACTAAAAACGCGCACGTCTTTTGCTGATAAAATATTATTTATAATTGGTATAAATAAATAAATAGCTGCTTTAACGATTTACACTAATTGTAGAGAAGAATTCGTCCGCGTGGACTACACAAATTACGAACACCTATTTTACCTTCTTTGAATTTTCCAAAATCCTTTCTTAGCGGATGTCTACGTCATAATAGCTATCTCCATGCCTTTTAGCCCGATCCGTCCAGTAGTTTGAGCTGTGCGTTGATCAGTCAGTCACCTTTTCGTTTTATATATTACTAGCTTATGCTCGCGACTTCGTCCGCGTGGACTACACAAATTTCAAACCTGTGTTTCACCCCCTTAGGGGTTGAATTTTCAAAAATCCTTTCTTAGCGGATGCCTACGTCATAATAGCTATCTGCATGCAAAATTTCAGCCCGATCCGTCCAGTAGTTTGAGCTGTGCGTTGATAGATCAGTCAGTCAGTCAGTCAGTCAGTCAGTCAGTCATTCAGTCAGTCAGTCACCTTTTCCTTTTATATATTTAGATTTAACATAAAGAAGATAATATTCATGTGTTCTATGACCAGAATCCAGATGAGTCAATTATATTTTAAATTCAAACGTGCTGCGTTGGGTGTCTCTATACGATTTGAAATTTGAACGGGGTTTTCCACTCAGGTTCTTTAATTGCACCTAATTGCCGACATGCCTCAGATTGTAGAATTAGTTAACATTGAACAAGTCAAGACTCAAGCAATTATCTACTCAGACAGACATATCGACACCTTATCTCAATGTTGACACCAGAATACATATTCAGACTTCTGGTCAAGTGAATCAGTGTAAAAAACCTTTATATAGGAAATGCATTTATATTAAACTAGCTTATGCTCGCAACTTCGTCCGCGTGGACTACCCAAATTTCAAACCCCTATTTCACCCCTTTAGGGGTTGAGTTTTCAAAAATCCTTTCTTAGCGGATACCTACGTCATAATAGCTATCTGCATGCCGAATTTCAGCGCGATCTATCCAGTAGTTTGAGCTGTGCGTTGATAGATCAGCCATTCACCTTCTCCTTTTATATATATTTTAAAGACTACTTAGACAATGCCCGCAACTTGGTCAGAATGTTGAATTTAATTTTTCTTAAATCCCGTGGGAACTCTTTGATATTCCGGGTCATAAAGCCTTGTCTTGCCTCTTGCCTCTGTCTCCGGGATGTAAGCTAAGTACTTTTCGACGGATCGTCCGTGAAAACGTAGCGGTCAGACAGGCAGACTGACACACTTTCGCATTTATAATATTAGCGTGGAATAGCTACCCGCCCAGATCATTACCTATTTATTTATCTCAAGTTTTTAGATCTAGTTACTTAGTCTATTTTAGATTTTAGTATAACCTGTTTGCGAATATTACAATATTACGCAAGAAGAACGTTACGGATCCTCATTGTTTTTCGAATACTTACGAAATTCGTTTTTTCATTTTCAAGGTTCAACCTGTTCCAGATTCTAGTCAATCTATTTTGAACAAAATTGGATCTTCTATAAATAAAAAATAATTGTTATGCTTTCCAATTACTTACGGAAGTTTTGTCTCAATCGTTGCGGTAATATAGGACTTATTATTATTTTTTATTATTCATTGAGTCAAGACTTTTATTTCTACCTGTATATTTGGGTAGAACGCCCCGCACACCCACGCGTCACCCGCGTTCTCTTCTCCTGCACCGGGTTAGCGCGGGGACTGTGCGGATGTGCGGGACGTTCCCTCCCCGATTGGCATCTCGACCTGTCGCGTACTATACCTACTTACCTGCAATTTGAACTATCCTTAAAGAGTTGCTTACTATGAAGTGTTCAATTAAAACTGGTCGATGCATGAAATCATACCGCGCTTGTTTATTGAAACTATTGAAATATAGATGGATCACGTACGTATATGATATAGCACACTTAGCGACTATTTCAGTCTATTCTATATTAGTCGCAATATTGCCGTTTCCGACGGCTAAGCCAGCGCGATCCATCAGACGTGCAGCGTAGAACATGATAGCCGATAATCGAATATAAACACGGTGAGTCATCGCGGACGCTCGATTGATGTAGTGCGCTTACAGCTCAGATGCTGATTGACTGCACCGTCTACATTGTACAATTTACATCCGGCGACGGCGCGAACACAAGACTGTTGTATTGTGTCGTAACGCGACAGAAGGCGACCGGAGTCACACATTTAATATGAACACGCCTAATCTGTCGTGGTGCTCTGAAGCGCTGACTCTAGATTGTATAGTAATCGCAATATTACCGTTTTCGACGGCTAAGCAAGCGCGATCCATCAAACGTGCAGTGTAGAGCATGATAGCCGATAATCTATACTTATAATAAAACTGTAACTGGACGAATTATGTACATTAAATATATTTTGAAAATTTTAATCGGAGGAAACAATCGATATAGACCCCTAAACAATTTTTGTGGAATTTTTGTCTGACTGTCTGTCTGTGCGCGCATCACGCACAAATTACTGGACGGATTTAAATGAAATTTGGTACAGTGGTAGCTGATACTTTGGGTTAACATATAGGGTAGTTTTATCCCGAAAACAATCAGGGATTTGTCGCAAAATAATTTATTTTAAATAATCAGCAGTGGTAAGCGCTGTAGTCTTATGAGTGGGAGGTTCTGGGTTCGATTCCTGGCAGGGATTTGGAGTTTTATAATTTCTAAATTTATGGTCTGGTCTGGTGGGTGGCCTCTGCCGTGGCTAGTTACCATCCTACCGGCAGAGCCGTGCCGCCAAGCGATTTAGCGTTCCGGTACGATGCCGTGTAGAAACCAAAGGTGTATGGGTTTAATAAGAACTGTCATACTCCTTCCAGGTTAGCCCGCTCCCACCTTAGAATGCATCGTCACTTACCATCAGGTGAAATTGCAGTCAAGGGCTAACTTGTATCTGAATTTAAAAAAAAAACACTAGGTATCTATTTAATGCCACGAATCGTTCAGGGCAAGACAATGGAAACCAACACCGATCAGACGTCATTCGAGGCAGTGAAATTTGGCAGGAGAGCCGCTGTTATCAGAGAGCTCGCTCAATTTACTGCCACTAATCTGACTTTTCAGTTTCTACCACACTCGCCAAAATCCGTACTATCCTCAAAATATTCACAATAACCTCTTTTATGCGATCATCATCATCATGATCAACCCATAGCCAGCTATTTGAGCTCGGGTCTCCTATCAGAATGCAAATGGTTAGGCCATAGTCTACTAAGCGTAGTAGACTATGGCCAAACCCTTCTTGACCAGCGCGGCAAGATTTTATGCGATAGATAGATAATTTTTTTAAACGTATGGATGATGCATGAGCCCCTAACATTGCTGGCCAGCAGAGCTAATGAATTTTTCGAAACGTCCCAGGGCTAATCAGACGTGAGGATGCTGAATGGAAGCAGACTGGAAGCAGGTTAGTAACCAATAGATTAAAGAACTGATGGCCAAACCCAATATAATCTTACTAAATACTTTATATCTTCTTTTTGTACCTATTCTACTCCCTCTGCTCTCCTCTACCTCTCGCTTTGCCAAGTGTCACTGGTAGAGGTCTAAGTGCTTCCCTGTCCACTTTTACTCTCTTTTTCTCTTTTTTGTAATTGTCACCTAATAGTAAAACGTCATGTTAGACTTACTAAGCATCAAGATGACCCAAGCATGAAAAGATGTGCAAACTCTCTGAAAGTCCAATCGCCTGAACCGGACATTTTATTTTGGGAATAAATTTTTTATTGATGTAAATTATTTACTTAGTTATCTGAAATACAATTATTGACCTGCGGGGTCATTTGCTAACTCAGTGATCAACACTAAATGATAGGCACCCAGCTCATTTGACATGTATATTTTTAATCCATTTAAATGTTTTCTACGAATAATTATTATGATATCATTAAGTGAAGCAGGAATGTAGAACCAGCCTGTCAAATAAGTTTGATGCCTATCATTTGGTGTTGATCACTGAATTTGCGAATCAGCCCATCATCATTATCATGATGATCAACCCCGCCGGTTCACTACAGAGCACGGTCTCCTCTCAGAGAGAAGGGGTTTGGCCACAGTACCACGCTGGCCATGTGCGGATTGGTAGACTTCACACACCTTTGAGAACATTATGGCGAACTCTTAGGCATGCAGGTTTCCTCACGATGTTTTCATTCACCGTTAAAGCAAGTGATATTTAATTACTTAAAACGCACATAACTCCGAAAAGTTAGAGGTGCATGCCGGGATCGAACCCCCGACCTCCGATTAGAAGGCGGACGTCCTAACCACTAAGCTATGACGGCTTTTTTGCGAAACATACCGCTGGTAGTTAAGTAGGTACACAATAATATAGCAAATCGTGACCAAAATTCTCATAAAAGTATATTTACAAACAAAATTACAATGAGACTTGAGCGATTTTATCTGTCTCTAGCTGAACCTCAATTACTGTCCCAATTTCATGTGTCTGGCGAATTTCCAGAAAGGTATTGACCTTGAAGCAAGGTTTCGATTTCGGAATATTGCTAATTCATTATTAATAACAATATACCTACATGCTGTGATAGATATTTTACCCTGTTTTGAAAAGTGCCTTAATTTGATCCTAAAGTGACAATAAACTACCAATAAAATTACAAAAGTTATATTTGATCGATAAGTGCATTTAAAGCATGTCAAGTTTCGCCGCGAAAACGCTACCCGCCAAGAGCTGTCATGACATCACACCATGGACCTAGGTCCATGCATCACACAGATTGGTAAGCAATTAGTTTCATTACAATTTCAATCCATGTGACAGTCACAGTCGGAATTTACATCGCGGCTACATCTATATACGTTTTGGATATTTTTAAAACAGAAATCTTTAAAATTCATTATAATAGTATAATTTTATAAACTGAAATTAACATTTTCGATTGCTTATTCCTAATACTTTTCTCGCTTATTTAGCTCGCTAGTTAGAATTAAATTAAATTTATAGTAAGTGGCGTATAAAGAATCGTATCTTTTTTAAGCAAGTAAGTAGGTATATAGCTTCGTGGGGGGCGCTAATTTTTCTCAATAAACATAAATTCTTCCAGGTCAGTGCTAACGACTGCTGCATCTCATCAGATAGTATCTTATGAGATCGTACTTAATCGCAAACCTGCAAAAATATTAACGAAATATGACACATGTTTAAATAAGTAGTCTTAAACTGTTCTATGATGTATGAATCAATTTGTAACTGCGTTCTATGCAAATGTTTGTACAGGTATGATTTAATTTAGCTGTTGTATGTAATAGTTAGCGGGACGTAAGCTGTTATTAAAATATTACCATAATCTTTACCATACATAATAGCACGTTTCGTTCTACTTGTTGGCATAATGTCGTAGAAAAATTTATGATCATGACTGCTTTGTAGCAATAAATAATACCCATGGTTTAATTAATTAATTATTTATTTGCGTTGTATGAAATCATATTTTTAATAAACGATTGTTGATACAATACATAAATTGAATGAAATCAAGATAGACTACAGTAATAATTTAATAGTTAGACAATGCTTAAAAATAATCTCCATTTATTATTATTTTTATAACAATTAAAAAAATGCACATGATTACCTATTGCATATTGCATAATTATTGCAAATATAGTAGATTTATTTTGAAAGGAAAAGAAAACAAAACCTAACAAGTACGTAAACATTGTATAATATATGAAAATAAATCACTTGCGTATACGACGAACGAAGTCCTACACACTAATATATCAATCTAATAGAGAAACATTCCATGTAGTTGAAGATATGATTGTAATATTTCACTTAGGGACAGAACAAAATGAATATGAAGCTACTCGTGAAAGATTTTCTGTCTTTTTGATTTACTTGTTAACTTTTCAAGCTGTGCGTAAATCTGATATTTTGAGCATTCGGACGATTCAGAATTGCGGACGGGAAAATTTCAACATTTGACATCTCCTGACAAATCATGTTTTTTGAACATCCAAGGTACTGATGTTACATATTATTAATTATTCTTTATTGCTACTATCAAAATTTAACCATTTGAACGTATCAAGCGATAGCTGTTTTACATAAATTAATAACTATGACTTACTTTTTACTTAATATTAAACTTGTTTTTTTTGTTATTTGTTTGCTAAGAATTTATTAAAAATGAATAATATGTGAATAATGAGAAATTGTATTAATAATAATAATGATTGTGTTGCAATATTGAAGATTTTAAATTTGCACCCCATGGTATGGCAGATTGTAGCTCGAGACAAAACAATTGTAACTAACACCTTACTAATGCATACCTACAATCAGAAAATAAATGATTTGTATTTGTATTTATTGGGGTTTTGTACCTCAAGGAACCCTTATAAGGGTTCCTTTTTCCTTCGTTCACTTCGTTGTCTGTCTGTCGCTTGAAAAAGTACGACTTTTTATAGATATATGTAATCCTACCTATGTTCTGTCCTGTTATGTATTTATTCTAGGTGATAACCTGCAACCGTCTCTCACTTCAACACTATGCACAAGGCACATAACTAAGAGGTAAGACGTAATGCTATCATTTGTTATGCTAAACCAGTATAAGTAGGCACGTTAAAAGTGCCCTAATGACACACGGACGTTATGCCGACTACACAAATTACAGGTGTAGGTGAAACAGGTATTGTTTATAATGAATTAATAATATTAATATGTAAGGTAACGTAGGAGATAATTATCTGAAATACTTTACGATTAACTTTTGCATAATTCCCCATTCTGAACCGTCAGTTTACAAATACAGGGTGTAACAAGAACGCTAGAAAAAATAAAGACAGGTGTCCTACCAGGTGTCAGTACCTACTGATGGTTACTGATACAATACCACAAAAAATGCAAAAAAAATAGTGAAAAAAAAACTATTTGTGAAAGTTTACGATATATTTCAAATAAAACATCTGACTGATGCTACAGGTCAACGAACATTGCGTAAGTAGGCCTCTCGGAGTCAATCCCGCTTCTTAGGTGGGGCATTGACCCGAGTTTTCGAAATCACTAAAACTATAAAATGAAACAATTTTTGAGGTTATTGGTATTGGCTTATGTTTAGGTAGTATAACAATAACGCTAAGTTTTTGCCAGCGTTCTGGTTACACCTTGTGTAATGGTGCAATTTGTTCGATCACCATAAAGATCACCATAAGTCTTACAAGATAAAGTCTGCTTCCCCGCTTTCCTCTACTTAAAAAAAATATTTAACAAAAATCCATACTTAATATTATAAATGCGAAAGTGTGTCTGTCTGTCTGCTAGCCTTTCACGGCCCATCCGTTCAACCGATTTTGATGAAATTTAGTACAGAGATAGCTTGCATCCCCGGGAAGGACATAGGCTACGAGATTTTTGAAAACGTAAATCCACGCGGACGAAGTCGCGGGCATCATCTAGTTTACCATATTTTCAATCCAATCCAATCCATCAGCCTGTTTGCGTCCACTGCTGGACATAGGCCTTTCCAAGAGCGCGCCACCAAACACGGTCCTCCGCCTTCTTTTACAGTGTAAAAAATGTTTCTTATCAGACTGAAACATCCTATACCAAATTATTAAGTTTCGACGATGTTTTACTTGCCTATTGGGATAACTAACGTCATTGGTTTATTGTTGGGTTGTGCAAGGTTGTGATACTTCTAATTATTTCCAAATTAATCACCACAGTGCCATTAGTTCATCACACGTATATAGTACAATATACAATTAATACTGACGTCACTATATTGTTTTAGCGTTGTTTAAGAATTCAACTGCGTCACTTCTAATCGTTTTTACTGTTTTGGTAAGTGCGGACTGTTATGGGGAAGGAAGTCGGAATTAAAGGGGTAGACAAATCAATGCGAGAATGCCTACCGCAGCGGTTTGGTTGTACAATATCAAAACAAAGCAAGGTGTTTGAATCTTTACAGGAGAACCAAAAAACAATTTCACCACTTTATCGCGTGCCGACATAGGTATATAACTTTGATATTACTCAGCTTGATGGGGTTGAAACAATAAGTAGCAAAATATACCTACTCAGTTTAAGAACTCCTCTGAAGAAGTCCTCTGGTGCTGCAAATGTTTATGGGCGGCGGTAATCACTTAACATCAGGTGACCCGCCTGCTCGTTTGCTCGCTATATCTATTTAAAAAAAAAACTTTAGATTTTGCATGTAGATTTAGTCCGGAAACCCGCCCTCGCCAGGTTAGCGCGGGGGCTGGGCGGGTGTGCGGGGCGTTCCTTCCCTGATTGGCATTTTAACCTGTCGCGTATTATAAGTAGATGTCGCGATATAGTGGTAGGGATTTATATTCTCTCGACACTATAAATAGTGGTAGGGATTAATATTCTCTCGACAATATAAATCCCTACCACTCATAAAACAGCTATGCCAGCATAAAACAGCATAAAAGAGAGGATTTTTAGATATTCCAACGGTATTTCTTAAAACCTCAATCCATCCCGGACGAAGTCACGGGCATAAGCTAGCTTTAAGGTATAAATGCGTACGAATTAAGTATATTCAAACTGTAAAAGTTTTGGATGGCAGAACATAGGAAAGGACTAGTAGGTAGATATAGGTACCATTTTTGAGATCTTTCAATAAATTTTAAAGTCTAGTTGTAGACTTGTAAGAGTAATATTGTCATCAATACCTACATTTCATTATCATGCCAAAAGATCTATAAAAATTAGGCCAAATCACTCTGCAGAGATTTTATTTTGCCTTTGTCAAACTTTTTTCCATTATCTAAATAAACATCTGGGGATTTCCACACCAGAATCTTTTCTATTATCTTTATAACTCCCAATTTCTTATCACTCATTACAATTTCATTGTTCCGCTAGAATATAGATAGATTAGAAACGACGAGCTATTTCTTGGTATTAACCCATCTTGACCTGAGCTTAATTACTTATCGTCGATCAATTATAACTGTTGGCATTGAGTTATAGCGACTATAGAGACACATTCTCCTCAAGCGATAAAAACTACCTCCATACCCAAATTTGTATTACAGCGAATAAACATTTTGAAGCAAAGTTACTTGAACTTACTACTTAACGGCGATGAAAAGTACTTCATTAGTATCATTCTCCATTACATACTTATTAGATTATTAGTAAAAATTATGAACAGGCGGATAACTCAGCAGAAAAGAAAGAAAGGGAAAAATGCGTTAGATGGAATGCATGAACGCATTCCATCCAAGAAAACCTGCGGAGAATGGGTATAGGCAAAATAAGTATACAAACTGGAGAACGCAGTAGAAGGAAAGAAGACTATGGAGGAGGACAGGACCCATAAAGGCCGTCGGATAATGATGACGAATGAGCCAGAAAGAATACAAGAAACATAAAATGAAAAAAAAAACATTGTCTTTTATTTGTCAACAATATCTAATAATAATTGATTTTTATTTGCATATAATATTGTTTATATGTGTAGCCACATCTTGTTTTTTACGGTTTTAATCTTGTTCGCGTGATTAAGATATAATCTAGCTATATTTCTATTGCTAAATAAAGTAAACAAAAGTCCAGGGATAATTTATTTGAAGCACGACTTTTTGCGAGACATCACTGCCTCTATTTGATGACAACTCTCTGACTGTTGGTTGTTGTAGGAGGGGTTATGGAACGGACAATTGGTAGTAAAAGGTTAACCTACGTGTTGTACGTATGCTTAGAAGTTTTAGGTGGCTATACCTCTTTTTCGAAATAAAAAAATTATTGAATTTAAAAAGGAATCTTAAATTGCATAAATATTTACACGAGATAGTTTAAAATTGTCTCTTGTAACTAACCGATTCGATAGTTCATTTCAGAATCAGTCTGGCTGTTCAAAGCGTACATGAAGTTACGAAATTTTGGCGCCAGTCCACATAGAGAGTTGTTTCTTTTATATTTTTGAAGCTGTTTGGAAGATTGGTTCAATTAACTATCAGGATGGGTTCTGAATCAGAATCAGAATCCACGACTTCGTGTTTCAATTTAACTTTTTTTATAATGCTCTGGTTTGATACATACATCTGATGATTGATGTGACATAGGCTAACCCCGGAAAAATTAAAGAGTTCCATTGAGATTTTTAAAAACCTGAATCTACGCGGACGAAGTCACGGGCATCAGCTAGTGGTCAATAAAAGAATCAGCTGTGCGATTGCGGTAGAATGACAGCTACAATATCACGATCGCAATCACCTCTGATTGGTTGATGCTCGCTCACTATTAGCTACAAATGAGATTATAATAATGATTGATGCAGGTTTTACGGAATGGACCATCCGTTTTTAGTCTTTTGCGGAACGGAACTCCAAAAATAAACAAATTGGCGTATATAATCCTTATGCCTATTCCGTGTCTATTGAGGTACATTTTAATTGCCATTTTGTTCACACGTTTCTAAAAATACATTCCGATTGCAACAACTTAGCTAAATCGCCTCTGCCTCTTTTATGGGCTAAGTGACCTCTAGTCCAGACTAGTCTGTTACGCACAGTGCAATATAAATTTTCCAGCTATTAGGTAGTTTAAGCGCCTCTAAGGAAAGGTTAAAACGCATGGCTAAGGTTTGGAATACTCTTCCACGATTATGTGTTTCTAACCAATTACAACCCAAATATCTTTAAAAAAAGAGTGAGTAGGCACCTTCTAGGTAAACGCGTCCCATCTTAGGCCACATCATCATTTTCCATCAGGTGTGATTGTGGTCAAGCGTTTGCCTATAATTAATAAAAAATACATACCTACAAAGGTGTTTTATACTTTGTTCACCTGATCAACAAAATGGAAATGTCAAAATGGAATGAAATCAAATCGTCTGTAAAGAAGTTTTTTTTAATAATATCCAATAATATCAAACTCGATTGTCTATATCGACGACGTGCCACGACGAGCTTAACTAAAGGACGGGGCACTACTTACCTTTTCTCGAAGCGTTTCATCGTATTTTCGAGTATTCATAGCTTCGATGACGCTAGAAAGCCGAGATTTTCAGAATAAGGTGATCTCAGCAAACTTATTAAACGTACTGAGTAACAATTATCTAGCTTTTATGGTTTTAGATTTATTGATACTTGAAATACGTTGATTTCGTATCATCATAATTTCATAGTCAAAAATGTTAGGGTACTTCCAGAAGTCCTAGAAGACTGAAATTTGGTATGTTGGCTTGAAATTCCCACAGGAATATAGGAACTACACGCATAGGAAGTCGCGGGAAAAAAGTAGTCAATTTAAATTTTCCAGCTATTATTTTAAGCGCCTCTAAGGTGTTAACAGACGGACCTGTTATTATAATAAAATTATGTTCGGCTATTAGTTTTCTCTTCCGTGTCGTATCTACGTGTTAGGTTTATTAAGTATGAAATTCAAAATTTAGATAGGTACTTACCTCGGTGCCACTGATTGAATTTGATTTTACTACCTAATCTATTTAAATCCATAGCAATATAATTGTAAATGCGAAAGTATGTCTGTCTGTTATTTATTATCGCTCGATCCGTTTAACCGATTTTGATGGGGACAATGATAACTTGCGTCCCGGAGACGGATATCTGTATAGGCTACTATTTATACCGGAAAATCAATGAGGTTCCCAAATAAGTCATTGGAGGTTCCACGGGTTTTTTGAAATAAACAAAATCCACGCGGATGAAGTCGCGGGCGGGCGACTATAGGTCTATAGCTTATAAATAAAATAACAATTAATTTTACTCTTTTTTGGAGTATACTTCTTAATTTTCTTCTTCATTTGCGGTGCATCGCTAGAAGGAAAAGAATTAGGTCGAAAATTGGGTAATTAAACGAAAAAAAATCCATACAAAAATTAACCTAGAATTCCGTATGAGAATCTGAGAAGGGACCGCTACGTCAGGACGTCGTTAAAAAATTTCTTAAATTATTTTTTTAATCGAAAATAGTAATAAATACAGATTAGAGGGATTAAACGCGACATTAGTATAAAATTCAGCTGCCATTATTACCTACGGTATCCATACCTTTACTTTCGAAATTGTAACAAAAAATTAAGAAAATTTATTAATACTTACGCCTTTTCTTGGAAGTGTTTAAGCTGGTGCAGCGCGAATTTATTTTGAAAAGAAAAAAAGTAGGTAAAATATTTTCACGGCTGATGGGCACTGCGGTGTTTCTATGAAACAGCATATATAATACAAAATGATAATATGATATCGCGAACCTAATAAGGTTCAGTGATAAATTAATGGGAACAATAAATATTCATTACAAAGCTATGAAACATAACACAAAATAATAACAATAATAAATTAGTAATTTTATGTCATCGAGAATCATTGCTTTGAATTATTGCAACCTCACCGTAGGTATTTATTGTAATATTTTGTACTTATAAATTTGATATCATAACTTAAATACAAAAGAATCATTGCTTGCCTTAACCATTTGACGCAACGTAATTATTCATATTTAGAAATAAATTAATAAATATTTTAATCTGTATAGGTACGTTGAAAATGAGAAACTAACTGACTGACGGATATAATATCAATGTACAAATCAAACTAGCACAAGCCTGACGCTTAGTTGGAGAGGAAAGGGGAATATTAGTAATTTAACATGGCTAATATTCTTTAAAAAAAAAAAAAAAAACTGCTGGGTTTAGAAACTTGAGGCTTTGCATGCCTTATAATGTAGACCTTCACTAAGAAACGTTTTGCAGAAATACCAAAATAATAAATTCAATTGTTTTTTTTAACTATCGTTATAACAAACGACGTGGCAGTCTGTTTTCAAACCCGAGCAAAGCTAGGTTGCACAATATCTATATTAAGTAATTATATTTATTACTGATGGTAGTCAACAGTAGTTAATCTATTCAATCTTTTGTAAAATATGACTCTGCCAATATGGTTAAAGTTAAAGGTAACAACCGTGTGTCACAGTACCCACTAGTCGTGAAATGAAATATAAGTTGTTTTTTGTCAATCCCATCACGTCCGATTTAATTGTTCGTCTCATAAAGAGACCAAAAGTGCGGTTAATCCTATAATGAAATTCGAAGCGTGGCGCGCTATTCGACGCACGCTATTCAACTGTGGAACTTTTTATTCGAATCCCGTGTGAATAATAAAGGATTTTATGTCATAAGTTGTTAGGGCCCTCCGTTTGATTTATATGTCTGCTCGCATTAAATGCTTGTAGGTACCTGGCGTTACCTTCTGTGTCGGGCATTCCTTACTTTTTTCTATAAATGACATACTTGTGGTCGGCTATGTTTTCGCTTGATTAAGTGATGCAGTCAGTTCGAAAGCACTTGGCTAAAATATGTCGTTTTTTACTGAAACATGTTTTATCTGAGCTTTGTAGAAGCGAGAAAGGTAAAAGCTTTGAAGGTAGGATATTTTATTAATCTCTTAAAATTATGAACGTTTAGTTGTTGGTTTGCTTGCCGATATCCACCGATACCGAATCGATAAAAACCGACAAGCTTTCGCAGTTCGAAAACATAAAAAAAACGTCATTCAGTTAAAACATAATATAAGGAGGAGGATTTTGCTTCCGGAATTTACTTCTTCCGGGTTTTATTTTTAGCAGCTTTATTTTTACGCAATTTATTCTGCAGTTTTATTTCCGGGAGTTTTATTTACGGCTTCCGCTGCTTATAGGGTTTAATTTTTAGGTGCTCTGTAGTGAGCCGGTGATGGGTTGATCATGATGATAGGTAACATTCGTGTAAATATGTACGGAGTTCTGAATTAATAAAGCTGGCTCCAGGGTGACGGTTTGTTTTTTTGGGGCGCGGCATTATGCGGGCCTGCGCCGGCGCCGGCCAAACGTGAAACTTCGTTGATCAAAGCGATTGGAGGCGATTAAAGTCGCTTGATATACTGTGGCGGTCTGTACTTATCTACATAAAATCGTTTAAGAACGTTTTGTAGTGTATGCGTTTCCAAAAAAATGGTTTCAAATGATTTTATTTATATTTCTCTAGCTGATACACGTCGCAAATGGGTATACATTTAATATATATTTATGTATTTATTATATTAGCTAAAGCCCACGACTTCGTCCGCGTGGATTTAGGTTTTTACAAATACCGTGGGATTTATTTGATTTTCCGGGATTGAAGGACAAACCAGACAAACTTTCGTACTGATAAAAATATGGGTAGTGATGGACTAAATGTGAATGTATGATGCCATCTTTAAGAAGCTTTTGCTAGGTAAGAAAGAATTATTTTTTATCTCAAAATAAGGGTTCTTTCTTAGAAAACTTACCTTAGGTGGTACCTAAAGTATACCTATACGTAAATATTATAGCGCCTTTCATATTTAAATGACGGCATCAAATATATTATTATGGATGACCACGACAGGTATAGGTATTAGGTACATATTAAGGTCTGTACGCACCTAAGCTGCGCTGCGCGTCACTGCACGAGCGTCAATATATTATTTCTATCATTTTGTATGGCGCATATCGCACTAGAGCGGCGCTGCACAGCGCTTCACCGCGCGTTGCCGCGCGTCGCGGCTGGGAGAATATTGTGAAGCGCAGCGAAGCGACGCTAGTGCGGCATACCCAGCGGCGCGTCGCGTCGCTTCAGAATGCGTACGGGCTCGGATAAGATACACGCGCATCGAGTTAAGTATTTAATGTATAGGCGTGATAGACCTCAAAATAAATAACGTAGTTTTAATTTTTGGCACATGACGGCCTCTTAGTATATCCTCAAAATTCCCAACCCCTAGGATGTCGGCTTCCACCCTTTCCCTCTTCAATGTCGCTCATTTTGCGACGTTGTTGTTCGTACGCGATCGGGCATAGAAGTGACGCGCAAGTGACGCGAGCTGCCGCGTACTGCAGTTGTAGTGCGGTAGGTACCGTGAGCGGCCTGAAGTGACGCTTTCTGCAGTCGGACTGAAGCGACGCGCAGCGCAGCACAGGTGCGTACAGATCTTTAAGGTACTGAGTACTGACCAAGGTAAAGAAATAAAGGTTTAATTTTAGATGTTTTAACAAGTGTAGAGATTGGGTTTTAGAAGAGATTAAGTTTGATTGTTTGAGATTCCATAAGGTATCCAATTGTCTTTTAAGCAAAAACATCAAGCACAGTCACAAGGCAAAACAAGTGAAATATCGATACGATCGAAAAACATCGGGGGCGCCTACCAGTCGCGTTTCATATAGGAATTGACGAATGAGAATGTGCCCACGCTGATTAAAGTAATGACGTCCAATTGTCAATTCGATTATCGATTCGTTAATCGTTTTTTTCTATCGATTAATATGATTTACTAAATACCTAGAGGTAATAATTTTTGAAGACTTGAAATCGCTAAATCATCAACGTATTGAGGTCGGGGCATTTTTTAATTTTGAAGGTAGTTTTGTAAATAATTACCAAACTAATTAACCCAAATATTACGTTGGCAAATATTGTACTTACTAATTAAATAAAAATGATATCCCTTTTATTTTAATACATAGTACTTATTTACAAAAATAACATTAAAGTAACGAATAAATAAAACACATAATCCCTTGAATAACAGATAAATAAACAAACTTAAAGTTAAAATTGTTTATTTGAGACCGATTCGAAATGCCTAGAGTTATTGGTTAAAGCCTGCAATCTATACTTTACCAACCTGCACTTCGAACATTTTTACTCGTATTTCAACTGCAAGTGGATCAGTAATTTATAGCGTATCTTTTTAATCTAAAAATAAAGTAATCGAGATTACGGGTAAAGCACGCTTTTTATAGCGAAGTGTGATTTACAATCCTTTTGAGAAAATATATTTTTGATGTAACGCTCTTTGGGATCGAAAAGCGATTGGGTTCACTTAATTTAGTGTTATGGACAATGTAGCTATATCGGGCTACATGCACAATAGAATGAATGCGGGATGGATGAAATGGCGACAGGTCTCAGGTGTTATATGCGACCCGCAAATTTATAAAAAAAAGTCGTCAGACCTGTCACATTGTATGGTTCAGAATGTCGGGCGGTAAAAGACGGATGAAACTTGAAAGGCGAGTACATACGACTGAAATGCGAAAAGGAATGAATTATAAGTGGAAGTTTGAAAGTACCAGTGGTAGAAAATATGAGGGGTAATAGGCTGGCATGGTATGGGCATATAATGCGAAGCGAAGAAAGCCATGTCACTAGAAGAATGTTAAATATGCATGTGGAAGGAAAAAAGAGGAGAGGACGACCAAAGAAAAGGTGGATAGATTGCGTGAAAGAGGATATGCGTGTAAAAGGGGTGGAATACGTTGAAGAATGACAGAAGGGAGTGGAAGAAGAAGATATGTTGTGCCGACCCCCCCGATGATATCATGGATGGATGATTTTGACTTATAGTTAACAAATTTATCAATATGGATACCGGTTTCGATATGAAAAAAGAAAACTATCTGCATCTGTCTGTACATGTGATGTATTTTTAAAGATCGGTCATAACACAAAAATGGCAAGCATAAGACTGACTCAGTAGATAGGTAGGTACTTACGGAAGTCCTGGTCAAAGAGGAAACAGGTTAGCTACTTATATCATATTCTCATAGTGATTTTTCTTGGCATTTAAATTTTCTACGAATCTAGAGGGTATTATAATCTATACATAATATTATAAAACAGTATAGTCCGTACAAAATTGCTTCTCATGCGCCATTTTAACTCTATGGGTCAAATTTCATGTCAAAAGTACGGTTCACCTTTAAATTAAGGACTAAAATCGTACTTTTGACATGACATTTGACACATAAAGTAAAATGGCGCGTAAGAAGTCAATTAAGACTCGAGACATTGGTGTTCCTACAATATTTTTCGGGGAGTGTGCTCTAGTTTTAACCTTGTTTCCTCTCTTACCTTTTTGAACCGAAAAGCAACGTTCCTAAATGTCAGCGCCTATACTTACAAAAAAAAAGGTATAGTTATCGAATAATAAATAAATGCTTTAATAAAATTTATCTCACATACTTCGACATACCTAATCTTGTACGTTATTTCTCAGAATGGTCGGTCTCTGTTTAGGTACTTTGTTAGGAAATTTACCTACGTAGGTAGTATAGGCCCACGAAACGAATTATCTACAGAGTGTTACAAAATCGATACAATATAAGTTTTCGGGTTGAAAAGTCACAGGGATAGTAGTGATAGTATGAATGAGAATCTATTTTACACCAATCCGTGCTCGAATAGAAAACAGTTTAAAATAAAGACTATGAGGAAATATAGGAAATTGTATGCCAAGCCACGCAATGGTCCTGCTCATTCTTAGCGTGAAATATTGAATTAAGTACTTATATGTCTACAAAATACCGCTTTAAAGGGTTGATTTCTAAATAACCATTGAATTAATGTAGATCGACTATTTCGAACAAAATTAATATTCTACAAACTATCGAACCAAACATGACATTAACTACTTATCTAGTTTAAAGTCAAGACTAATAACTAGCATCACTATTTTTTTTCAGAATGGTAAGTATAGTGCGCCGCATTGTACCTACATCGCAACGATACTATCATAAGGGTCGAAAATAAATTAATAGGTATACATATGAAATAAATATTTAGAAGACTAAAAAGCAGAATAGTTAGTTAAGAAAAAAAATAACGGTTATAGACAAAGTATAAAATTATAATTTATAACTTTTTGGTTTTAGATCAACCTGTAGATTAGATACGTGGGTGTCGTAGACGGCACGTCTCTAAAGGGTCGCTTTTGACGCTTTTTTTAACTGATCGTGTACAAAACTGGCATGAATGGAAGCCTGATGAATGAAATTCCAATGTCACTTAAGCGCCCCAGAAAAAATGGGCAACTGAATGAACTTCCTCTGGCATAGCGCCGCGGAATGTTGCGTTTTACATCAAAAGAATAGAATGGGTGGTTTTATGGAATGGGACTTAAGAATTTTAACGCTTCGATTTAGTTCTGGGTCTAACTTGAAAAGGAGGCGCTTATTCGATTGGACGCGTATGACGTTTATTACCTAGCCTACTACGGCGGAGCAAAGGAAGGGTGTTTTTCATTTACGGCGTTTACACACACATCCGATCCAAGTCCGTAAGATACGTTCCTTTTGTTTTGTATGGAAGCTTGTGACATATGTCGTAGGTAATCGCTGGTATTCTCACGAATGACGGATAGAACTCCGATGATGGAAGTCCAGTGCGTAATCGCCGTTACAGTGCATGTAAGTATTATAGCTGTTTAACAGCTTTGATAATTCTAAATTTCTAATAAGTTTAAAGTGATATTGTGAAATGGTGATAATAAAAAGAATATCTGGCTGGGTTTGTTGTGGGCTTTTTCCGACCAGCGATGGAACCCTGGTAGGTTGATGTTCCTGGAGAAAACATCGTAAACTGAATAGCATTACTTTTTCCATGAAGTTATGAAAAATCCACAATACACAAACGTATGAAAATAACTTACATATTATATATAGGTAGAATTAGTATAGATATATTGTAGAATTAATATCTGGGTACGTTCTTACAACGAAAGTATTTTTACAATCCCACGGGCAGAGAGTTGCTACATTACTAGAGTCAGTGATGTATGGCCATATAATATTTTATGACCTGAACTTGCCTGGTGAACAAGAAGGAGAGAATATTTACGGGAATGTAACAAAAATAAAATAATACAAAGAGTACCTACCTATCTAAAAGAGATAAATAATTGTATACGTTCAAATAATTATTTAATTTGACGTCTTCCTTAGTGCAATGGTGTGCGCTGTGGTCCTCTTATAAGCGGGTGGTCCTGGGTTCGATTCCTGGATCGGGCAATTTGTTAATTTATAATATCCAAACGGTCTCTAGTCTAATCTGGCGGGAGGCTTCAGCCGTGGTTAGTTAAGCAAAGCCTTGCCGCCAAGCAATTTAGCGTTAAATTATGGGTACGGGTTTATTAAGAAGTAACTGCCATACCTATTTCTTCCAGTTTAGCTCGCTTCCATGCATCATCATTTATTACTTACGCACGTAAATGTATCTAAATTTTAAAAAATGCTTTACTGTGTTAAATGAGACATGAAATTTTTTGCATTTTTTATTTTTTCATTTCATTTATTTATTTGCATAGATTGGTATCCACTAGATTGAAATTGAAGTCGGTATCTCTAAGTTCTACAACTCAATGCCCACAGCAAACAATCTGACCAAGTATTTATCTAAAGATACTTATCTCTATACCAATAAAGGGCAATAAAAATAAGTAATGTTAATATAATCAAGTTCGATGTAAAAAAAACAAGCGCGCTAATAAAGTATAATCGTATCGCAATAACTTAGCTTCATAAATAGTGACTATGTATTTATTTATGCATACCTATATTAATGTTACATAAAGCCGGTAAAGATTAAAGGGGCTTCTAAAGTTAATCCGCAGAGACGTTAGCTCTCTATGCGTGTTCTATCGCCTGTATAATGGGGAGTGCTCTGAAGAGCTTTTTGATCTCATTCCACCCTCTTTTTTCTACAAGCGCACCACGCGCCACGGTAAGGAATTTCACCCTCACCATCTGGGTGTCTGGTGCACTTCGACCGTCCGCTGCGCCAGATCCTTCTTTCCACGCACGTGCAAACTGTGGAACCAACTCCCATCGGCGGTGTTCCCACTAGATTGTAACATGGGGTTATTCAAGGGGCGGACCAACAAATTCCTAAAAGGCCGGCAACGCATCGGCGGCTCCTCTGGTGCTGCAAATGTTCATGGGCGGCGGTAATCACTTAACATCAGGTGACCCCGCCTGCTCGTTTGCTCGCTACATCTATAAAAAAAAAAAAACTGTAATATCTTCTCTACTTTGATGAAATTGTAATATCTACCTAGTTTGTCTGTTTATTTACGAAAAACTGACTTGCCAGTTGCCAGACACCCTTAAATTGTTTAACTTTAAGCGCGTCTGGTACGGGGATACGATGGTAGTAACCGTGGAAAACTGCGGGATTGTTTTCAAGTACGTATTAATTTATAACCTGTTAACCATCTAATTATTTATATAAATAAAATTATTATTGAATAACTTGAACACTTTAAGTGAACTTCTTGAAGGAAAAAGTCCGTCGAGCACGGATCTGTGAAATATTAGGAGGATTTTTCATTTTGTTTAACAGAATAATTAGGTAAGTAGATGCCTTTTCCGAAATTACTTTACATCTACGTTTTTTTAAGTGTAGGTATCCAGTATTCTTACTCTCTTTAATTTTGTTAACAATTGTTTAAATTAAATTAAATTAAAATATACTTGCTATTAAGTAGGTACTTAAATAAATATGAGTGTAAATTAAACATCACCAAAACTCATACTAATATCACAGCCGTCTGCCGTCTGTGACCTTTTCCAGACGGATTACGGAACCCGGCTTCGTGTGCGAGTCCGACTCCCACCCAACAATACCCTGTTACTAAGACTCCGCTGTCCGTCCATCTGTCTGTCCGTCTGTCAACAGGCTGTATCTCATGAACCGTGATAGTTAGACAGTTGAAATTTCACAGATTATGTCAGTATTTCTGTTGCCGCTGTAATAACAAATACCTACTAAAAACATAATAAAACGAATACCTACATAAGAGGGCTCCCATACACCAAACGCAAATTTTTGCCGTTTTTATAGATAATGGTACGGAACACTTCGTGCGCGAGTCCGACTCGCACTTGGCCGGTTGTTTTCTTTAATGTTTTACATGCACTTATACAAGTTATGTAATTTATCACGTAAACGCTTATTATAATGTACCTAACCTATGATGGTTCGTTAAAAACTCGATTGTGCTAGGCACCCACATAGCGCCTACGTTTCGCAGAAGGCTTCGGATGGCACATACAGTACGCGACAGGTTGAGATGGCAATCGGGGTATGAGGCAGGGGGAGGCCCCGCACACCCGCACATCACCCGCGCTCGCCCGCACCAGGTAAGCTCAGGGGCTGTGCGGGTGTACGGGGCCTTCCCTCCTCGATTGCCATCTCGACCTGTCGCGTACTTATACAGTTTCTATGGGCTTTGTGGGAAGCACAAATGGGCGGAAACGTGTAGATTTGGAGAATGGAGACTACTACCACTAGTACAAGTTTTTATAGGTTTCGAAAACGATTTCCTACATCTACAGCCAATAAGCACAAACTTGAAAAAACTTGTGAAATAAAAATTGATACATATTATATCTATTTTAGCGTTTAAACTATCCTTAGTGATTTCCATTATAAGTACAGGTTATTCCAGCTATACCTAATCACCGTCTCAATCGCGACGAATCCGGGGTCCCTGTGAAAAAGGACCCCGGATTGATTTGATACTAGTAGCACACTAGTAGGGCTTCCGCCGACTAAATACGTGAGTATAGCTTGAATAAGCTATATGTACTTATATCTACTTTAAATCTAATTAAAAAGCTTTTAAGGTCCTTTAACATTATTATCATCAACCCTTCGTAGCCGGCCCATTACCGAGCCCTCCTGTTAAAATGAGAATGGCTTCGGGCACACTCGGTAGGTGTAATCTGCCCATTATGCAGATTTCGTCACAGTGTTCTCCTTCACCGTTATGGGCAGATTACACCTACCGAGTACAGTGGCGAGTCAGTGTCCTCGGCCAAGAACTCGGTTGGTATAAACACTTAACGAGTGCAATTTCATTGCAATTTTTCAGCCACAGCACTGTCTCGGCCGAGTGACATTTTCCTGTCTCGCTGTAATCTGCCCATTAAAGCAAGTGATATGTAATTATTCTGTAAATTCGCTGTTAATTGCTTAAAATTCACATAGCTCTTAAAAATTGAACCTCAGATTTCCCGAATAGCCTTAAGGATGATGGCTTAACCAACTAGGCTATCAATTAATATATATGTATAGGTATTATCGAGATTCCCGAAAATTATCTACCTAAGTATTCGAGGTGTTGAAGTTCGTACTAGGGATACTGGTGTTGGGACTTGGGCACCATCTGCCGTGGCGCCTGTGAGCGGCGAAACGTCGCTTTTGCGCCGGCGCCCGGCGATAGGTGAGAAAATATCTCCGACTTCCCTGTCAAAGAATAAGCAGTGACCGGTTGTGTTGTGTATGCCTAATTTTATAAATACTTTGTAAGTCTGTGAATTGAAAGAGCCGTTTTTTTCGTTTGCCATGCATGCCTATTTGTCTGTAAGCTCACTGAGGCTGAAATCTATAGAGCGTATTTTGACTTAGTTCAGACTTAAAATACAGAGATAATTCTTATGAGTAAAGTGAAGTTATAGATGCCCGAAAATACGACGAAACGCTTCGAGAAAAAGTACGTAGTGCCCCGTCCTTTAGTTTGGCTCGTCTTGGCGGGGGCACTGCCGTGCCCCCCGATCGGTGTCTAAATGCCACCCGTTACATGCCAAAGATTTTACATCGATATGAAGTACTTATGCATTATTTGATGTTTTTGTGTAAATTATATTTGAAAAATACTTAACAAACTAAAAGCTTAATGTATTACTACTTTAGGTATTATTTTAACCTTTAAGAAATTAAGCACACGTAGTATTTCTTCATTGGAAAACAAAACAATAATTGTATTATTTTAAAAATGTTTGTAATTAAAAAAACAAGACTGTAGAATAAAGGTAATGAGATAACGTTATACTTTAGAATCTAGCAATGATTTTATTTTATGTAAATATGTTAAAACTAGCAAGTACCTATATTATATTTTTAGATACCTACTTTGTAAGACGCGTGTCTATATTAAGTAGTTACCTATGATGATAACTTGCTTCAAGTTTTTATCAGTTTAATAGTGATCTAAAAAAAGTTAGTAACAAAACTACATAATATTAGTTATGAGGTTATATCATAATATTATTACCTTTAACTACCTACGAGGTTGGTTATCTAAGCAAGGCATTAACATTGAAATGTTTTTTCTTATCAGTAAAGAATGAAATCGTTTTATTTGTAAACGGTTTTACCACGGTAAACAATAATAAAGGGGTTTACAACCATTTTGTATCTTTAACGTCTGTAAGTGCAGGGTAATCCAAAACACATGTTCCAAGTGTCGCGTCTGCAACTAAAGCTGATAGTAACGGTTCTATGGCGGAGGCGCGGTGCATGACTCATCTAGACTCGTTCATTGAGCACTGGTCCATTGAGAGGCGCTCGCGCTCATTACTGCTCCGCCGGCCCGGCCTGTGCACACGCATAGCGCGTTGCTCGCAAACGGACCACTACACCGACGCACTGCCTACGTTATGTTGCCTCTCGCCTCTCGATACAATGTAAGTTAACGTTTAAGCCACCGACTTCCTGTCCTACCTGAGCCTACGGTATTAATACGATCGCGTATTAATTTATTTACTCACAAGTGTTTTACTCTATTACAGATGGAGAGCTTTTCGAAATCGTGCATCTGGCTCGTTGCAGCGGCACTTTTGGCCGCGTGCGGCGTGAGTGCCGGCGTTGGAAGTAAAAGGCCATTTACGCCCACCGATTCGATCTTAGATATCATCGATACGGAGCAAGTTGAGAGAATGCTCGCGGCGAGAAGACGGGCCGAGGAAGCCACGGCTTCACCGACTTCCTACTTGCAGAGAAACGAACTCGGCGAAGGCAGTTCCGAAACGATGGTCGTGTCTGCCCCCGACCAGGATGACGTGACCGAGATGCCCCGAGGCGCAGCCTTCCGAAACATCCTCAAGTCCTCGAAGAACGCGTTGATCGTTACCAAAAAGGAATATCTTAAGGAAGATTGGTGTAAAACGGAAAAGTTGATCCAAAAAATCCGCGAACCCGGGTGTTTACAGGCGACAGTGATAAACAATTTTTGTTACGGACAGTGCAACTCGTTTTATATTCCGAAGGGACCGCGACGGCGCGAAGGAAATGACGAACGGCCTCCACCTGCGTTTAAGTCGTGCTCGTTTTGCAAACCAAAAAAGTTCACCTGGATCACTGTTACGCTTCGGTGCCCGGGACAGAACCCTCCGTTTAGGCGCAAGCGTTTACAAAAGATCAAACAGTGCAAGTGTCTTCCGGTGGGCGTGAACTGATGTTGATCCGCGACAGACCCTCCTCACAGAGGCGAACAATCCGTCCAGCTCGATCGGTGGATAGCATCCGAAGTATGTGCTGAGCGCGCAAACGTTAGGAGATGCAAAAGGGAAGAGCACTGAAGAATGCAATCATAAAGTGTGACGTAAGGCGATTTGTAATGACATTGTTACCTGATGTTTTGATTAGTAATTATGCCTCGCTTATTGGGGCGAGTGAGGCGCGGACTGTTGAACATATTATTCGGATCGCGTGCTCTTGTACGTCAATAGAGATGACGTAATGTGATGCACTGTAATAACTTGTAATAGTGCGGCTTCCACTGCAAGCTGTGAAGCGAGAGCTTTAATTGTCTGTAGTGATACTGATTAGTTGGCTGATGTTAGAAAACTAGTGACAGGTGACCTTGCGATCGTTTAAGGATTATTTAGTACAAACGTGGCGCTGGAAAAATCTGTGCTTGTTACGTAATCAACTGAAAATATGGTGTTCGCACCGCAATTAAAGAAGAATCTACACATTTCTATTGCTACATAATAAGTGTGATATTAGTTGTAGAAAAATCTGTAGGCGATATGCACGAGAACGCAACTTTATGTTATTTATTTTAATATAATTTTTATCATGATAATAATAGTAGATGTAGATACCAAAATACGCTTATACAACATAATTTAATGATAACTGTATAAAATCGTCTTGATATAAGGAGATACAGAGTAAATGTAATTACTTAGTAGTAGTAGAGATAATTCAAATAATATGATCTCTGTTTGCTCTCCAGTCTTCGCATTTGTTTATTTGATAACAATTTATATAATATTATATTCTGTTAAACGATGTTTGACAAGTGTAAAACATATCTTGTCAGAGATATCGTTGCGCAAACTTCGTATTTATTCAGTCTTTCACCGCAAAACAACTTTTTTGCGGCTTACGAAAGGGCTAGATGAATGCCAGTACAAAATTCTGTTTTTTGTTGTTGAATCATCCCTATCATATTCTTTTTTTTTTCGTTGAATTACAACATAAATAATACAAACGAATAATTATCCAATTTGAAAGAGTTAAGTTAGTTATTTATATATTTGTTGGTATTTATTTATAATACATTATTTCTCATTTATCTTTATTTCTAAAATGTTAATTTCTATGTGATAGTGAAACTGAACTTCTTTGACTGTATCATATTACTTATTTTTGTCGTAAACTACTTATATTAATATAAACGGACCTACATATAAATATGTGAAAATTATATCTATAAAATCAGTAATTGTTACCTACATGGTATACCGGTAGTACTTAGTATGTGTTACAGATATTTACTTTACATTTGTTTGGAGTGGCTGCACACATAAGTCTGACGCAATAATATTTTCTACTTATAGCAAAACTCTTGTTACATAACTTCTGTGGGTGTGATTCTTATGATTTCTATCTTTGGAAACTGCTAATACTACTAAGAATAATATCAGCAGTTTCCAATAATTAACTAATGTTGACTAAGAACTCCGGTCGTTCGAAACAAGTCTGGCATATACCGACAAAATTGTGTCTAAGTCCAGCCATAAATACAGTTATGTTAAATATTTTATTATGAAAACCGCTCAGGATATTTCAAATATTAAAATATGAATTTTAAGTTACTTAATAATTATAAACACGACGCGACAGAACTTATGCCAAGTTTCAGATAAGTAATGATTCCTCTTTACACTGTTAACTTTTGGCTAAAGTTAACCAGTTAAGTAAAATGAGTTAAATAATATTGTTAGATATGGTGTTAGATAAGATGTTAATCCCACTGTAAACTATCTAAAGTTCTGAATTCAAAGTCCTGTGCATCACACTCTCAGTAATTTATGCTACTGGCTTGATTATGACGGTCAAATAAGCAAGGAGGTCTAAATCAAAATCAAAAAATCAAAAAAACCAATCATTCTTTGATGAACGTGCAACACCGATCTCTGCACTCAGAACTCTAGATTGTTTTTAATGGAATGGACACCTGTCACCTTAGTCGTTGAACGGAATCGCTACAGTCAATTTCGTTGTAAATTTTACTTTTAGCGATTTGCGTTTAGTAAGGACGGACAAAAAGTCTCAAAATATTTTCAGAAAGTCTTTATGTGTGCAGTCGCTCTTTAGTAATGCGAAAACCTCTATGATTTCTATAATATAATGCAGTAATGTAAATGTTGGTTCTCTTGCCTTTATTCAACGTAATTAAATGCAGCATAAAGAAATTGAAATATGCGTAAATATTGTAATGTATATAAACTGTAATAAAAAATATTTTGAAGTGACTTTTTTTAGATAGAGTTCCCTATTACTCGCCTAATGATAAAATAGAGATGGTCAAATTATTTATGGTGCGTTTCCACTAAGGCAGAAACGAGCGGAACGGAGGTGAGACGTGAAGAACATTTTTTTATTCAGATACAAGTTATATACCTTGACTGCAAATCACCTGGTGGTAAGTGATGATGCAATCTAAGATGGAAGCGGGCTAACCTGGAAGAGATATGGTACTAGTTACGCCTTTGGTTTCTACACGGCATCTTATCGGAACGTTAAATCACTTGTTAGTTGTTGGCACAGCTTTGCCGGTGAAATGGTAACTAGCCACAGCCGAAGCCTTCCACCAGACCAAACCAAACATTTAGAATTGAGATTGAGATTGGTCCTTGGAACACGTCGTTCAGCGGACCAAACCCGTCATGGTCAATATTAGTGTGCCACAACCCATTAAATGTGTATAACTAAATTTTTATATCTATTCTATTCTTAACAGCTCTGGAAAAAAACTTGTCAAGGAGTCTCAGAAATAAGAAAAATAAACCCATTAAATTAAAAAATTAAGGTCTAAACAGACCGGGTGGCACACTGACGTCCAATTCGAATGACCTTTACCAGGACTTATTAGATATATGGATGATGTCAGTGATGATGCGTCTGAAAGGCTTGGGCAGCAATGCACGTCGGCTACAGTATGACAGGACGTCATACTTAATGCGCGCGTACGTGTGTATGTAATTGTAATACAATAAAATGTCGCACTCCTGTGCGCGTAGAGGAGATAAACAATGGCTTTTCAAGTGCGCATACACATAGTTATGGTTCAGTAGTATTGCTACTTAACTGCTAAAAACTGTTACGGTTATTATTTCGTACACAGAAGTTTTAACCAAAACCTGTCTCGGAAACTAAATAATCTTCATAAACATCTATTTAGTTAGGTATTTTTTCAGCTTTCGCTTTTTATGTTCAGGAGCTATGTGTTCTATGTGTTCATGAGAGATCTCGGAGCCTCCCAATAAGCGCTGAGGGTGGCCAAATCCTACATAACCAACCCAGGACATCTTAGGTAGCTTTTGGGGGGGGGGGGGGGGTGTAAGTATAGGTACTTGCCTCCGAAGATGAAAAACGAGATATATATTATTATTATTATATTAAGTGAGGATAAGTAAGCACCTGCTAGGTAGGTGTGCCTCTGTGTAGCGGTAATTGTGCTTTTCAACTTTACAGCTTATACTTACCTAAAGTTTATTTATAAAATTGCTATGATACAAAGACAGACAGATGGACTATACGAAATTATTAGGGTTCCTTATTTTACTACGTAACCCTAAAAAAGCATCAAGTCGCCTATTTTCCCGTAAGGTTCAATTGAAATTGAAGTGCCTTATACCTAAACTGTGAAATGTGAATATTTATGACTATGACGTAATTCTATCAAACAGTTCACCAATAATTATTATTCAAGCCCTGTTGCAGTATTGCGATACGTTGTCACTATCAATTATGTATTTTTTTTAAACGGTCTTATGTCATCGACTGTGCGATACAGGCTGACGGATGAGGCTAGCAAGCAATCCAATCCAGCATGCGTCCACTGCTGACGAGCAGGCGAGTCACCTGATATTAAGTGATTACCGCCGCCCATGAATTTGCAAATTGCAATACCAGAGGGACCGCCAATGAGTTGCCGGCCTTTTAGGAATTTGTTGGTCCGCCCCTTGAATAACACCATGTTGTAATCTAGTGGGAACACCGCACCGTCCACAGCAGCTGGACATAGAATTCTTGTAAGAACTTCCTCGCTCGATAATCTTGATCCGCCTGAATCCAAGGCTCCCTGCGACTCGTTTGATGTCGTCTGTCCACCTAGTGGAGATCTTCCAACTCTGCGCTTTCCGGTGCGAGGTCGCCATACTAGCACTTGGGACCCCGAAGTCTGCCCCGATGCCCATTGCCATTTCAACATCACTTAAAGCTCATTTCTGACTTGATCACAAAGAGAAACTCCAAGCATAGCTCTTGCCATCGCCTGCTGAGAGGCTCTGAGCATAGATGGCACTCTCTCTGAAATCTGGTCGATGGCAGAGTGAACTAGAGTGAAGGAACTCTCGACTTGATTCTGAATCGACGATAATGTCAAATATTAGGCTATGTGACGTGAAATCATAGAAAAATAGGCTATTCATAGGCTACCTAGCGTCAAATGTAGGAACATTTGATGCCTGCCAGTGACGTTGAGGCCTCGACGTTTTGTTACAAGTTCCCTAACTGCCGTGAACAGTGCCATAAGCCTGAATACACCATAATGCATGGGGTTCATAGTGTCATAGTTGTAGTACGCGACAGGTCGAGATGGCCATCGAGGTATGAGGCGGGGGACGCCTCGCACAGCACCCGCACGTTATCCGCGCTCGTCCGCACTGGGTAAGCGCGGGCACTGTGCGACATGCATCCGATTGCGATCTCAACCTGTCGTGTACTATAAATACAGGCTCGGCTCAAAGTTAAAAGAGCTAGAACGTAGAACCGTAAAATGTATCGATGTGTAAAGTCACTTATAAAATACTAGTGACCCGCCCCGGCTTTGCATGGGTGCAATTTACATACTAATGTGGTGTCATTGAGGTGCCATTGCCTCGGAAACTCAAATGAGAGGATTTTTTCCGACCTAATTCCCATTATTTCAATTTCTCTAGGGATCTCTATTTTTCGAGAATGTAACTATAGCTATACACCTTCCTCTTGAATCACTTTATCTGTTGGTGAAAACCGCATTAAAATCCGTTGTGTAGTTTAAAAGATCTACGCGTTCATACATACATACATACATACGGACAGCGGGAAGCGACTTTATTTTATACTATTTAGAGAAGATGCGTAGTTACTTGTACAGGTAGTTACTAAAACACGCCATTTTTAAATTTGCATTAAGTTTATTTTTTGTTGTATTGAGTATGAGTAATTCAAGTGATGAAGTGGAATAATATATAATGGAATTAACAACGTTCGACATTTTAAATTAGGTGTAAATTAGGTACGCAAAATTATCTTTTGATGCCGAAATCTCAAAACAGGTCTTATGGCGTACCTGAGAAATGTTTTAGTAGTTATTCTAGCTTATTAACCTGTTTTTCCACAAATGTCATGCGTTAAGATTACAGACCGACGATGGGAATCGCTTGCCTACGGCTCGGGCTTACAAACGTCAGCTTGTTTGTAATTTACAGGTAAACGGGGGGTTATTTTGGGAGCAGTCAGTGAGTGAAAGTTCAACACTATATTACCTAATGTACCTAATAGTTAGTGTTTGTTCTTATCAGATTTTAGTCATAATAACCGGGACCGACAGCTAAACCAGTCTCCCATCCAGATACCGACTTGGGTCAACGTTGCTTAACAATCGCAATTAATCGATATTATTTATGCGTTGTCACAACTAGACAAAATATTGTGACGTTATTGACCAATATATCGAGGTGTGACGTAGTCGTAGAGGATATAGAAGGACGGGTTTCTATATCCCCTACGTCCCCTACAAGAGACCTATGTCCATTGTCCAGCAGTGCAGTCCACGTCTATTGGTTGATGATGATGATGATGATAACATAGGCAAAGATGAAAGGAGCAAGTTGTGTTTTGATAATTAAGTACGAATCGTTTGCATCTTGGCTATCAACAAGACCGTCAAGACGTATTATAGGCCAAGAGACATTGTGAAGAACATTAAACTGTAATAGCGGTCACGCACGCACTCACCGGGCGTTTGTGCACTCATCCGTGGTTTCACGGATCCGCCAAAAAATACGAATTGAATTTACGTATTTATTCAAGTACTGCTGTTGCATCTACATACTGGAGGTTCTTAATTTGGCTCTTGACAGACAGACAGACAACAAAGTGATCCGTTTTTCCTTTTGAAGTACGGAACCCTAAAAACAGTAAAACATTACCACCTTAATTTACCAAAATTTTTCCTTCATATTTTGATTATCAGATTTTGTTATAACTATGTACCCACTTACTTACGTATCTTGTATACTTTATCAAAATTATCTTTAATTAATTTTATTATTGTGTGTTATATTGTCTGTAATTACAAGCTGTGATAGCCTAGTGGTTAGGACGCCCGTCTCCTAATCGAAGGCCAGGGGTTCGATCCTAGGCACGCACATCTAACTTTTTGGAGCTATGTGCATTTTTTTAAAGTAATTAACTATCATTTGCCTTAACGGTGAAGGAAAACGTCGTGAGGAAACCTGCATGTCTGAGAGTTCTCCATTTAATGTTTTCAAGGGTGTGTGAAGTCTACTATCCGGCCAAGTGGTCAGCATGGTAGATTATGGCTAAAACCCTTCTCATTCTGAGAGGAAACCGTGCTCTGTAGTAAGCCGGCAATGGGTTGAACATGATGATGACGATGAATTATTATTGACTAGATGATGCCCGCGACTTCATTCGCTTGGATGTAGGTTTTAAAAATCCCTTGGGAACTCGCTTTCATTTTTCGGGACAAAAAGTAGCCTATGTCACTCTCCAGGTCTTTGACTATACCCATAAAATCCCTTGCTCCTTTGCGACGTGATTATAGGACAAGCCAACAAACAAACACACTTTCGAGGGTGAAATAGGAGTTTGAAATTTATGTAGTCCACGCGGACGAAGTCGCGAGCATAAGCTAGTATGGGTATATGGGTATTGATAAGTAGGTATTTTTTATATATAATATCTATCCCGGCTTTACTCACGTGTTTAGTGGACGTAAGCCCGACTAGTTTCGAACCCATCCGGGGTCCTTTTTCAAGGGAGTCAGTTCGCGCACGCGTCGCGGAAACTAGTGGGGCTAATGTCGACTAAACACGTGAGTAGAGCCGGGACAGATATTATATATAATGGAAATCACTCACGATCGTTTAAACGCTAAAATAGGTATATTTTGTAGAGCGTCTCTCAGAGTAGAAGGCCGCCTACTCACTAGCGTTTGTTTCAGCGTGGGAGTAACTTTAAACATACAGGTACGTAAATTATCAAGCGTTCTGTATACGTAAAGCAATACTCCCACTTTTACTCGACAGGATAAGTAATATTAATCTGTACGCGGCGTGGCGTATTTTAGCCTTGTTCGCTAGTATTTTTTAGGGTTCCGTAACTCTAAAGGAAAAAGGAACCCTTATAGGATCACTTTGTTGTATCTGTCATCTGACTGTCAGTCTATCGCGTCTGTCTAGAAAACCCATAGGGCTGTTGACCTAGAATCATGAAATTTGGCAGTACCTAGGTCTTATAGCACAAGTAAAGCAAAATCCGAAAACAGTGAATTTGTGGATACGTCACAAAAAATAAATAAAACAAATAATTAGTATTTTCGATTTTCAAAGTAACTATACCAAGACTGATACGAAGTGGAGTATCATATGAAAGGGATTTATTAGAAGACCTATAGGTACATTCTAAGACAGATTTTTATTTATTTTTATGCATAACCGTTTTTGATTTATCGTTCAAAATGTCTAAAAAAATACCCAACTACGGAACCCTCGGTGCAAAGAAGAAAAAGCCATGTAATTTTCACCACGTGTTGCGTGTGTTTCAGATTTAAACGTCAATTAATACGATTCACGTCTTACATTTTACGTATGTTACTAATATGAGTAAAGTTTACATTCACTATGATTTTCGAATTTCGATCGTTAATATCGATATGAAAAGAGGAACAAGTAAGGTCACCTTCACAGTTGCGTTTGCTGATTGTAGGCATTGGTTAAATATACAAGTTCAACAGGGGCTCACTGGTGTGTATACGTGACTTTAGACAAACTGTTGACAAATTGTTTATTATTGTTAGTACATCCAATTGCTTATATCTATTCTTCAACTGCACAACAATGTTATCAAACATTGTTAAAGTTAACATGGGGTTATTCAACTTTAATTAAATTAATTTAATTTAATTTAATAAATTTAATTCAACTGGCGGACCAACAAATTCCTGAAAGTCCGGCAACGCAACGGTAGTTCCTCTGGTGCTGCAAATATTCATGGGCGGTGGTAGGCAGAGGATTAAAAGGGTTTCGCTATAGTCCAGGCACCACGCTGGCCAAGTATGGATTGGAAGACTTCACACAGCTTTGAGAACATTATGGAGAAATCTCAGGCATGTTTTCCTTCACCGTTAAAGCGAGTGATAAGTATTTAATTTCTTAAAATGCACATACTTACTTAACTCTGAAAAGTTAGAGGTGCGTGCCCGGGATCAAACCCCCAATCTACCGAATAGGTGACGGACGTTGTAACCACTAGACTATCGCAGCTTACTATTAAAATTAAGAAAATTAAATATAGATAAATAGAAAAATAGCCAAATATAAAAAGTATAGCTCATTTATTTTTAAGTCACACTTAAACTGCATTTTTAATACTTAATCGTCCATTAATAAAAGGGTTAATTATTACACAAAATAAAACTACAATTACACCGAATATAGGCTTTATTTGAATAGAAATTTGATTCAGTAAGTCTATTGCAACCTCACAATATTATCGTCCCTACGACCATGAAAATCCATATTATAGTAACTACATACTTAAGTTCAATCACTTTATGTGATAATTTCAAGCAATCTCTAGCAATATGCAATTTTTCTTAGATATAATCTCCAAATTTTAACTGAAAGCTAGGCCATTTCCCTTCGTGGACTGACTTCTAGCTCGAAACTGTGCTCGGTTAAAGCGCGTGGATTCTTTTTATAATGCCTCAGCTTCGATTCTTGGTTGGTTGGGATCTTTTATGATTCGAGGTGGGCCAAATTTGATATACTTAATTCTCTTTTATTTTATTCGTAACTTAGATGCGCTTTATAAATTGAGAAATTGATAATCAAAATCAAAAATTTAGATCAACTCGATAAATTGCTTGTAAGTTTCCATTACTTATAAAATTTAGATACATTAAGGTAACTCTACATGCATATTATTAGAGAATGCTCTGATTAAATAAATAAAAGATCTGGGAACATAAAAATGCTAATGTTATTTGAGTGTGCGCGCGTCCTTAATCGTTATCCCGGGTAGTTGCGAATCTAATCGGTGTTCGTAGTTCTTTTATGCCCTCAAGTTAAAGGGTATACTTACCTATAACCGTAACAAGATCATGACCACGAACCTCGGTTAAAACTTACTACATCTGGAAACCAGTAACGGAGATACCCCTCTTAAAACTAAATGACAATTTACTAGCAATTTTTGCAGTTCTTATGGTGCGGTAAATACCTACAAGCTAGGAGATGAAATATCTTTTTTTATATCTACAACTTAATAATTATAACTAGAATTATTAAGAGAATATCGGTTCCCTAAAACCAACTGACATCTACTGCATGAAAGAAGAGTAGGTACCTATAGATAGCACAGAGATGCCTTTACAAGATTCTGCTTTTCATCAATTTAGTAAACTAGTATAATGACTTCACATTTTCCTTAAAACTATAATAATAATATAAAGATATTTTCCTTCTCACGCTTCCAAATTCCTATTCAATACATTATTTAAGAAAATAGTTATAAAGAAGAATATTTAATTAGCGTTTAAACTATCGTGAGTGATTAATTCCAGTATACATATATCACACACCGTTTACTCATGTGATTAGTCGACGATAGCCCGACTAGTTTCGAACGCATGTACGAGGTCTTTTTCACAGGTACTCAGTTCGCGCACGCATCGCGGTTGAGAATGCGGCGTGCGCGAACTGAGTCCCTGTGAAAAAGGACCCCGGATGGGTTCGAAACTAGTCGGGCTAGCGTATACTAAACACGTGAGTAAAGCCGGTGTGTAATATATGTATAATATTTAATTAATAGCAAAACAAAGATATTATAATATTTTCAGACTTCACAATTAGCGTACGAAGGTACTGTGTTCGTCAGTGTTCGCTAATCCACCACAGTGTATAAGAACAATGAAAGTCTAGTACCTTCTACGTCTATGGTAAGAAATCTTTGAACATAACGAAAAGGCTTGTTATTAAGTAGTATGATATCACATATCGCTAATCTAAAGTCTATATTACAAAGCATGATCAATATTGCAGCTACACCACGTAGGTACCTATATAAAGACCTTAACGTGTGACTACCTAACATACTATTTCGCGGTAGCTCCTTTATATTTTCTTCAATGTACATTTTCTTAGAACTATAAGTTAAAACTAAGTGACACCACAAAGTTGCTCTTACTGCAAGTACAAGCCAGCATTTTTTTTTAATTTTATGTCAACAACTTAGGTATAAATTATAATTCTATTATGACTAGAATTTTACGTAATATAAAAAATATCGTTTTGTATATAGTTTCCTAAAACCAACTGAGACTGAATTAAATAAAGTATAGCATAGCTGCGTTTACAAGTAATTTTGCTTTTCATGCATGTACGTAAGTAGTAAATTTTTATAACTTTGCCTTTCCTTTTTTGCCATACATAACATTATACAGATATTTTCCTTCTTACTCTCTGAAATTCCTATTTAGATATCACTCCTTTAGTAAGTACTTTTTGGCCGCAGATATCAATCAAAAGTTCTTAGTTAATTAATAAATCAATAAATATTTTACAAAATTATATCATCATATTATTTTTAAGACGGAACGTAACCATCAATTTGCTCTTCATAATATTATAACGTTACGCGTAAAAGATAAAAAGTAAAATTAGGTCAGAATTTTTAAAATATTTGATCCAGAAACATTAGCTTCCAATAATTTTCGAAAGTTTTGTCAATAACTTATTATTATGGTTTATAATTTATTAGTTAGGTGTTTGGTATAATATTTATGTAGAAGTTTTGAATTTTTGTGACCAAGAACTCCCGATAAAACTTACGACTCTTCAATTTACTTTACTTACGATTAGTTCAAAATTTGCAACTTGAGTATAGTCGATTCTTTAGTTTTAAATAATATAAGATAAGCATAGTTAATAATAATAGTATCGGTTAGCCAAGAATCTAATAATATTATGATGTTGCAAGAATGGTAGTTGGTGTTGGACACCAAACTTCGAGCTTCGGTGTTACGCCTACTGTGTTCGCCGGCGTTCGCTGCAGTTACATAGTGTGTACAAACCATAATAAAAATCTGGTATCTACGTACATCGAATAAAAGCAGGTTTGTTACAATTTATACAATGTCACGTTTATACAATGTCTACAGGTTTATACAATGTCTACGTACTACAAATCTAAAGTTTATACTACAAACCATGCTCATGTAGCAACACCATCGCTGGTATAACGACTAAGTACTAACTGTTTCGGTACGCTTCCACATATTTGCTTCAATGTACATTTGCTTAGATTACTTATAATTAGATAGATAGATAGAAATACTTTATTGCACACAAAAAATAATACATAACATGCCAAAAAACAAAGAAACTAAAACTAAAAAAATGATTAAACTATAAAATTAAAGAGAGTACAATCGCGTAACTCTTACGTCGCGGCAAGTAAGAGTCAGCACTTCGCAATTTTACGTCTACAACTTAATTATAATATTATTATGACTAGAACTAAAATTTAATTTAAATAATTTCGGTTCCTTAAAACCAGTAATTGTTACTGCAAGATAGAAGAATATAGCACAGCCGCGCAAGATTAACTATTTTAAAATAAGTAATGCGTGTAAATTAGGCTTAACACTTTTTTCTTGCATTCAACACTGCAGACCTATTCCACCCGCCTCTATCAAGAAAAATTTCTAGCGTAGCGTCCATTAATTTGATCGATGATTGATTGGATTACTGATTGTATTTTACCTATAGTATTGTGGTAAATATTAGCTTAAAACTTACATTATGATATGGCTCTATCACAGAACTACAATCACGTTTCTAACATCAGCATCAAATATAAATATCTCTTACACTTGCGAGAAAATTAATCCACTCAGTATCTCGAGGAGAATTAATTTTTCACAAGTATTCTATTAAATTAGGTTACGTAAGTTAATAAACCAAAAATATTTTATTTAAAAGAAAATTTTCAAATTCAATTTCGATTTTCGAAACAAAATTTTTCATCCCGAACCAGTAGTAAATTATTATGACGATTCAAAAGCACTTGTAAGAGTTTATATTATATATTATTTATAAATATATATTATATATTTTAATCGTTCGATTGAAAAATGTACTTATCTAGTAGATAAATGTCGTTAAAATAATATTATTATTGTTATCAAGAAAAAAAGTTTAAAATGAAAGAAAAACAACTGATTACCCTCTACTTATTACAATACGTTTTAAGGCAATAGTGAATAGGCACCATCTAGGTAACAGGATTGATCCTTTTCAATTGAATTGATTATTTGATTGATTATTGTATAGATCTATTGGGTTCAGAAAATGTAGTTCTATGACAAGACCGAGCTGTTATATTATTATGATGCACAACTTTACTTTTATCTATTAAAATATACCAAACTACCAATCTATACTACTAAATACCTACAGTGTAATATTGCAAAAATTGTGTGCTTATTTTTTAATCACTAAATACAATAATTATACTTACCTAATAGTTATTTGTTTTCTTGCGCCCCCTCTTAGTTTAGTTAGACGTGTGGTTTAGATTTTGTCGATAAATGTCTTTAGTGATGACAGTGCTAAATTATTATAACAATTTTTTTTAATAACCAATATTCAAACAAATCAGACGAAACAGATTCTGACCAAAAAATTAAACCCAATCATAATTATTTTAGCAAACCTACTATTGACTTAAGTTACAAATTAATTATTTATCAATTTCGGAAAATATGCCGCAAAAAATATTTTTCGAAATTCTTAAGATAACTAAAATATACCTTAATTTTTTTTTTTTAATTTATTATTATTATACAAGAGAAAACTATACATAATAGGTAGCACGCATTGTAAAAACCACAGAGCTTTGACCCTCAATGCGTACGTCTGCGCATTACAATAATCATGCCTACTTATGTCATTAAAAAAAAAAAGATTATAAATAAATAATCAATTGATACTTGTCGGTATAAAAATAAAACATGGAATTTTTTGACCTTAAATGAATTTGTGGGTAAGTATTGATTTTATTATTATGGTGTAGTATATGGATCTTCTCTACGGTCGAGGAGACGTCGGCATCTGCCACAATGAAGTCTGCTATTTAGTATTAAAAATGGCAGATGGTGACTCGCCGCTCACAGTACGGTACCTTTGAGCCCACGAATCGGTACCGTAACATGAACTGCTAAAAGGTGTTAAGGGGTGTACTATCACTTTATTGCTTTTAAATCTTTCAACTAATGACACGATTTGTTGGCGTTATTGCCTATTCAGATTGACCGTAGAAGCACGATAAGCGTACAACACTCTCAAATATCCGGCTGGCGTAAACACCACGCACCGAGTGTCGACACCTCGGTGCAACGGTCTGCAAGTCTGTCTCATGCTGTCTCCTGCAAGCCCCAACAGGTCAACAGCACCCCATACAACATACAAAATCGTGTACACGGTCAACATGATTTACATTTAACAGCGACAAATCGTGTCGTTATCAAGCACCCATTTCACACCCTTGGAGCTGATGTTCTGCTCTTGCGAACTCCGTTCCGTGCCTGCCGGCTACATCAAGCACGGAGGCAGGGGCTCTCTTTCGAAAGCCCCATGGAGCACTCGGGTCCGTGGTGTCGCCACTCACCAACAGCTTCGCCACAAGCTGCCCTGCGGAAATAATTTACTGCCATTGCTTAAATTAAACCTTGCTGTATGGTGTTATTCTGTAGGATACCGCCTTATGACAAAGCGTCTTTCGTAGGCCGCACACTACACTAGAGCTGTGGGTTCGCCGAAATAGTTCGTCACAAACGTGCTGTGCAAAATAATTCCCAAATCAAATTTTCCGAATTCAATCATCAAAATTCCCTCCAATTTCCCATTTTTGCTATTCTTTCCCTCTACTAACGTATTTGTTTTGCTTGTGCAAAGTCTATTGTATCAAAAGTAAGGCGAAAGATAGATACACCTTACATCCACGCCCGTGAATTTCTAAGCTTTGTCAAAAGTTATTTGACGTTATTAATATATATTATTAGCGATACATTATTAAAAGGAAAATAATGTTAAATTACATAATATTATTATAAATTATTTTCAGAGTGGTAATATAATTTTATGGTTAACATTGGGACTAGCTTATTTACACTCTACTAATTTAATAAATAATACTTAGTAAGAATTTATCAAGCGGAAAAAATAAAGTAGATTTGTAGTATAAAAGAATATGTAAACGGTAACAATATTATTACAGGCTTCATCATTAAGCATGTACAAAAATATAGAATATGGTTTTTTTTAATTTTTATGATTTTATATAAAAATACTTACATTTAGAAACGTATGTAGTAAGAAAGGTATGTGAAATAGGGTAATAAATATAAGTAACTTATGTATATATCTACATTTATAAGTAGGTACCTATTTAAAATTATATAAGTATCTACTTAAATAACGAGGGATGAAAGACATACCTAACAAAAATACAGCCCTTATTTAAATTTTAAATTTTAAACTCAAATCGATGGCCTTAGATGTTTATTTACCATTGGCCATTTTCGCCACTTTTAGCTTTTCGTTATCATGCGAAACCTACACAAAATATTTATAAAAGGTACTTAACAAATTAGGTTACGTAAATGAATGTAGGTTTATATGTTTTATGCAGGATAAACAATCATAGATATGTTTTCTTTTTTAATTTTACAAATTTTCATAACATAATATAAAAAACCAGTTATATACCTTCTTAAAAATCAACCACATTTACATTTTAAAAATTGTGTTGGGAACTGTAAAAATTACACATTTTCGAAGTGAAATCTCCTCAAGCGTTAGGCGATTTTGGGATGAGAAAAACTCAGAGTGCTCAGAGTGCCGATAGATGTAAAAACTAATGTGACCTTAATGGTTTTGATTTACAAATTATGAAATTTTAGCCTCGATAGCTCAACGGTTAAAGGAATGGACTGAAAACCGAAAAGTCGCCGGATCAAACCCCACCCGTAGCACTATTGTTCTTACCTACTCCTAGCACAAGCACAGAATATATCAAGCTTTACGCTTAATTGGAGGGGAAAGGGGAATATCAGTCAGCATGATAAACTTGGCTAATATTCTTAAAAAAATTATTTATAAGTACTAAGTACAATTAATTTGAAAATCGAAAAAACACACTGTTATTTCATCGCTTTAATTGTTCACTTCTGTCGGCAGTCTCAACTGACTGCCAATTTTTATTTTACGTGACTTAGATGACTTGAAGCCTGGAGGGTAAAGAACGATTTTAATTAATAAGGTTTTCCATTCTTGAAATATCTAGCCTTGACTGCAGTTTATCTTATAGTTCAAAATCAAACACATATAAATTTATTTATTATCAAGAGGGATCCGTTTTTAGGTTGGGTGTTTGTGCGTGTTTACTTTCTTCTGGTTTTATCGAATGCCCGAATTTAATAGCATGATAACAGTTTAGTAAATAAAATACTTATAAGAGATATACTTTTGGTCGTTCAGCCCTCGCAAATAAAAAAAATCTTTGGTTTTCTAGCTTTTGTTGAGGCTTTTTGGATTATATGTACAATACCTTAAACTTTATCTACAATTACCTACTTAGTTATTTTTTTAATTTTCTTCTTTGACATAAAAGCTACTTTATACTTTACAGTTTCAGCTGAAAGATTCGCATTGTGATATTCATATTTTACATATAAGTAATTACAGTTTTATCCTAATTTTAAGTAACTATATTACATTTTTTATTCATATTAAAAAAAAATAAGTACCAGTTCTGTCTTGATTGAAATTTGTAATTTTGTGATTTGTTTTAGATTTTCATTGATATTTATATCAAAGTTATTGTTATGAGAACGAGCTCACCATAGATAATATACTAATATGGAGCTCACTCAAAAATATATGATTTCATTTGAATAGTTATTATGTTTTTAATAAAATACCTAATTTTTACCAGAAGTAGTTTAGGACACCGCGGTGTCTCGTATTTTTTCCAAGATTAGTACGCGATAAATAGCCTCATCTGGTGACAGAAGGGCTGGCTCATTTTTTGCGCAACGGATCAGCCTAGCTGTCAACCTTTTATAGTGTGATTGTCAACGATCAGTGAATAAATTAGTACTTCAGAATACTATAATAAATAAATAAATATTTATATTTAAGACGTACTGTATTAATAATCGAGTGTAGTGTTTCTTTTTGATAGTATATACCTATTGACTACTAGGTAGATTTTCTTAAATATTATGTACAGTTATTTCATGCCGATTATTATAACATACCTATCAAAGAAAATATTTTTCAAATTAATTTAATAACAATCTATATTATATATAAAATTTAAAGTCTTGACTGACTGACTTATATCCACGCACAGCCTAAACCGCAGGTCCTAGAGACTTGCAACTTGGAGGGTATGTTCTTTTTGAAGAGGTAAGCGTAGGTATCGACTAAGCAAGGATTTTTCAAAATTCCACCCCTAAGTGGGTTAAATGGGGGTTTTAAATATAGTAGTCCATGCGGACAAAGTAGCGAGCATAAACTAGTATAATATAGATTATATCATACTATACTAATTTACAACATTGCATTACTCGTGTGTTACGTCCTATATATTATAACTAGCTTATGCTTGCGACTTCGTCCGCGTGGACTGCATAAATTTCAACCCTCTATTTTACTTCCTTAGGGTTGAATTTTGAAAATTTCCTGACCAGCGGTTACCTACATCATAATAACTATCTGCATGCCAAATTCCAGCCCAATCCGTCCAGTAGTTTCAGCTGTGCCTTGATAGATCAGTCACTCACCTTTTCCTTTTATATGTTTAGATACTTAATATCTGGATCTCTACACAGATACAGGTTCGACTGGCAAGCTTTATAATTATTTATTACTAGAGACTGATTACAATTTACAACATAGCAATATTTGCAACTATGTTGTACCTACATTATACTAGTAAATATTAGAATAGATTAAAAATTACTACAGGCCCTTCGTAATGTGTCTGTATATTAGGCATTCCGAACCAGTGGTAGATGCATCCGACTATTCGAAAGTACTTGTAAAAGTTTATTCGAATAAAAAGATTTATTTTTATTTTTTTTATTTTTTATACTTTTATATTTACAAATAGTTAATTCATTTTACTAGGTAAGTATAATGCCTACTTATTATTTACATGCTACAGTTTCTTTACGAAACTCCAATGTTAGGTAAAAGGTACCTAAGTACTTAGGCTATACCAGGTGGCCCCATAATGACCTGGCCTGATATAGTTCTGAGCGACAGGTTGTGACTTATGTGATGGATCGTATTGTATATCTTCTATGTTTTAAAATAAATAAACATGCAATCAACGTAAAACCATTAAACACAGTAGAAACATGATAGAAGAGGCTCCAAAATACATTATAGAACTACAATAACTCTTGTACACATAATACATTCGGTAGTAAATTATGTTATTTTTTACTTTTTAGTGTTTGATTATGGAAGTCGGTTAAAAAAAAAAAAGGGATCATATTGAATTCTATCATTTGCGTGAGATATTAATTGTGTGTCTTGAAAACCTGTCCAGGTATAAAACATACACGATCTTACTCTTGCACAGTTTAACTGTACCTGTACAGGTAAGTCTGTGTATATTCTTATTTATTAATAAGTTCAAACTAGGAACTAGGTGACTCTGATAATTTAACAGAACCAAAAGGTTTTCGATAAATACAAAAATACTCTGTACATTTCCTGTGGTTGTACAGTATAATTATGTAATTACGTTTTAAGTAAAAGATTATAACAATAATATAAAATAACAAAAAAATTAATAAAAAGAAATAATAAAGAAATGGTTCTATCAAGAGGCATGTATGCACGACTCACCTCGATACCGACTAAAAATATAAGTTTATTAAAGACATTTTCAGCTTGGCTAGAACTACTAAAACGGGCTTGTCCACAAACTAAGGACAATCCTACAAAATCTAAACATCCCTAATGTCCCTAATACAATAAAGGTCCAAACTAATCTAGATAATATAATGCAATGGGAAAAAATAATAAACTGTTTCATTATTGCTTAGTGGCAATTAGGTATGGGTAATTATTACAGTACATATAGGTTATACCTAATTTCAAAATTTCACTTACCTTAGATTACAAATTACTCAATTATATAGTGATTTTCTTTTCACGTCATAATAATATGACACTTTAATCGATATAAAAATATATTCAAAATATATTTGCTATTTAATTATATTTACTATGTACAGACTACTGTGTGTGACTAGATGCGTTCTTCATTGACTTCAATATTTTTACAGCTTATTAACCCTAAAATATATGTCTTATTTTCAAATAGATATACTTTAAAGTCACTAGAATTTTACACCCCAATGAGTCTAGTATATAATATTCATTATATTAATATTATGTAGGTATACTATAACTGAATATAAAAATAATTTCGATAGTATAAAAAGGACTAGAATGCTATATTTTGCAATGCCTTGACGGGGCTTCATGTTATTATTATGTATTAATGTTATGTTATATGTATGTATTAATGTTATATAAATGCAAATGATCAATAAGTCATAAATATCACTAACATTAATTATTTCACTATGATAAAACAAAAAAATAGTTGTACCTAATAAATAATAGGTATGTTAAATTTAACGACGATAACAGCTAATTTAAAATGGCGTAACAAACTCAGAAGTAGTTGTGATAGAAGGCATTTTTATACTACAACTGAAGATGTTTGAAATGGAGCTAGCTGATATAAGCTTTTTCAGCAAAGCAAATTTTTTATAATCCTGTACCTAACGTATTTACCGTGTTGATGTACCTATGTGTCAGCGTCTTTTGAATATTTACAAATTGTATTTAATTATAATTTAAATAACTGTTTAGTATTTTATAATATTATTGTAACGACTAAGGAAGACTTTTGGGAATGTCAATCAATGAATAAGTACATTTATTTTTACAAAGTAAACATAAAAATATATTATCGAATTTACTTTTTGATATATTTTTATGTTTACGAAAATGCACCAAAACAGCCATTACAATATTAATTTGTCCACCTGCTATTATTATTAAATTAGGTAATAATTCAAATAATAATTTTATTTAATTGAAGGCAGTTATGAGAAAACTACCCGTTTTATATTTTTGGTTCAAAATCCATTTATCCATCTCTAGGGCTATTCTTTATTTCGATGTTATATTTTAAACAGTTGATTAATATTACACATCAACATATAGACATCCACTGTTGAGTATAATCATTGGCATAGGCATTTCTTAATAATCTGGATTTTAGCACTCAACCATAATAATCTGGATCATAGACTACTCAACCATACACTTATCCAATGCTAGGCGCCCTAATGCAATAGTATTAGTATTTATAGGGAAAGTACTAAGTAATATAATTTCTCTATAGCTCACAGATCCGCTTTAAAATTCTTATCTACCTTTATGTTCCATTTGTTTTTGTTTAAAAAATATAATATAAACTATAGAGCAATTGATTTGGAAGTAAATATTTATTGAAATATTATTTATTGAACTGCAAAAATCATATTCGTAATCATAAATTTGTTATTAATTTTGTTTAACTTAATTTTCCTTTAAACGGGCAATTAGAAACATTTTACAGAAGTTATTTGAGGTAAATTTAGTTTTTCTGCTATTTCATTTTATTTACACTACTATTTTTTGAAGAGGAGTCAAAACTTCTTTATTAGGGGGAACTATATTTACAAAGTCCCTGATTAACAATATACCTAACTATAATAATATTATCATAGCTATCTTATTCGCCTAATATTTGCATTTATTATATGACTATTGTATTTATTTGAAATCAATGTACAAAAAATGAAACATAAAATCTGGGTTTTAGTTAGGGGTTTAGTTAGTTGCAATAATATTATTTGTTATTTAAACAATGTAAAAGAAAAAATGCAATATTACCTATATAATATTATGCATTTTTTCTTTTACAGTATATAGAATATTACAATATTATAATAACTATAGCATAAAAACATGTCGCCGAAATAATTTAAGAAGATAGCCGAAGCAACTGAAGATGGTGACAGCTTGCAAAACTTTAAAACGAACAAATTCTAAATTAGCATACAGTCATGGAATTAGGAAGTACCTACATAATTTATATTATTTCATACATCCATGCATACAGTATAGAATTATGTCAACCATTGATAAAAAGACAGACGTCCGCATAACAGATTATAAATACTGATTAAAGATAATAATTAATATTAAGCACTATAATTTAGGCTATGGAGCTTTTAGATTGATTTTGTAGATTGAATAATGATTTTTAATGCGCATTCTTCTTCTTCCTGTCTTTATCCCACGCTATTCTACTCGCTTCTGTCCATCAACGTATGCGCATTATCCACCCCTTTCACACAAAATCCTCTTTATAACATACGATCTTTTAATATTCCATCAGTATAATTTTAACGTTACGTAAATGATTAATACTTACCCGTTGATTTTGAGAGTCTTTATTTTTGGATAAGTTTAATTTCTTTAATTTATGTCCGCATATTACAGTAATAGTTATTACATTAGTGTTCATGTATCCTATGGTCTCAATCGTGGAAGTTTCCATAGCTGATACGGAAATATCATCATCATCACCATGATCAACCCATCGTCGGCTCACTATAGAGCACGGGTCTCCTCTCAAAGTGAAAATGGTTTGGCCATAGTCTACCACGCTGGCCATGTGCGGATTGGTAGACTTCACACGCCTTTGAGAACATTATGGAGAACTCTCAGGTATGCAGGTTTCCTCACGATGTTTTCCTTCACCGTTCAAGCAAGTGACATTTAATTACTTAAAACGCACATAACTCCGAAAAGTTAGAGGTGCGTGCCGGGGATCTAACTCCCGACCTCCGATTAGAAGGCGGACGTCATAACCACTAGGCTATCACAGCTGTTCTACGGAACGGAACGGATACGGAAATATACGTTGAGGTTTTTTGTGGTTAAGTGCATTTATTTTAAAAATTACTTAATTAAAATGAATTATTCTAAATTTGTGTAGGGGTTGTAAATATTAGAATTAGTATTACCCTACGTATTATACAATTTCGAGCCCTTCGCCTTTTCTTGCATTCTTATCCTAATAAATATGTATTCAAAGACAGTTAAAAATATGTACTTTTTCATTAACATTAATGTCTATTGAATCAAAACAGCAATGTATATTCGAAAACAAGAAAGCCTACAAAATTTACTATACAGTTAGTACTAATAATATTATTTCTATTTTATTTTCAAAAGTTATCGGGATTTTATTTACTCATTAAGATGTTCTTCACAATGCTTTAGTCACGCCCGCATTTTTCTACTTCCTACAATCTTTACTATACAGAATTTTTCTTTATATCAAAATTTACTATACAGTTAGTACTAATAATATTATTTCTATTTTATTTTCAAAAGTTATCGGGATTTTATTTACTCATTAAGATGTTCTTCACAATGCTTTAGTCACGCCCACATTTTCTACTTCCTAAAATCGTCTTTTTTGTGATTCGCTCATGTATTATATAATATTATTATACACGTCTGAATATTATATATACAACTTAAAGTCTATTCTGAACATATAGTTATATTACTAATAAGCTTACAAATGTAATTTTTAACATATTTTAAAAATACAGCTATTATTTTATATTATTTTATACTATTAAAATAATTCTTAAATTAATACCATTGAGGTATTAATTTAAGAATTATTTTAATAAAACTACCTATATGTGTAAAGTATGTGTGTGTATATTGGGTCAAAATAATGATAACTGTACCATACTTGTAAAACTCAGTGATTTGTATAAAAAAATTGATTGATAAAAAATACTTAGATTCAGTTCCCATAATATAATAATTAAACACGCTAGCGTCGAAATTAATTAATAATATTCACATCAAGTGATTCCACCTACACCTTCATTCAATATCAAAGCTCATGTATATGAGGTTGCAATAGATTAGAAAAAGTTTACACAAATATATTCTTATCATCTTTAAGATAGTTTAATAAAATCTAAAACCTTAAAGTTTGTATGCTGTAAGACTACTAATAAGGTAACATTTAATAAATATGTACGTCGAATCCTTTTTTGGCTGCTATAGGTAGGCGTTCACCCAGTAGGTACGGGTTTTCCACCTAAAATTGCAATCATTAAAATAAAAAGCATGATCTGAAAGTGTTACGCCATAACTGATAATGATGTAGGTACTTAATTTTGCAAACGACAATCTTACAAAAACCTTAATTGCATTACTACCGCTACATTTAAAAACGTCCAAATATCCAAATAGGAATTGTAAGAATCAGAAATTATTAGAAATTTATTAAAATATCAGATTTAAATTTAAATTATCAGAAATTATAACTCGACTCTAGTATCATAAGGTCGGATGTGTACTTCCGACCAAACTCACTTTTTTACATAAAGGTAATGAGCATTTCGGGCTCTTTCTGCCAAGCTGACACCAGCATTTCTATCTCTTTTCGTTGCAAAGATAAATACATGCATAATGTCGTATCTGAACACATTCTAAAAATTTGGAGAACCATAATTATATTTTTTGACTTGCGTATGTATGCACCAAAGCAATGGAGAAAAATGATAGATGTATTTTGAGTTCGACCATTATGCTACGAAATAAGTTTATTTGTAATACTAGCTGGTACTGCAGTTACGCACTTCTGCTTCTAAAATATGTAATAATTTTGTTAGGTAAAATCACAACAGATGTTATGCTTCAAATTTTTTGTATTAATATTTGGACTGTGAATCATTTATGACTTTTTGCCTTGTAATATAAATAATTTTGCAATAAAATTCATGGAAGTAAGTTTAAATAAAGCTTTTTGTTTGTGACTACATTAAAGTTGATGTGATTAATAGGTAAGAGATCCATCCTATTTCACCAAAATTTTGGACTAAACTGCGGGAAAAAAGTAAAGAGCCAGAATAAAGCTGAAGACATTTTGAAAATGTAGACTAGAAAATCTTTTAGGACCACGAAAATCACACCATGGAAATCTAAACATATAATATAATAATACCCCACTAAGCAAAAAACCGTGCATTTATGGTGTTTTTTATGAATCATAGTTCAAATCATCAGTTCAAAATGTATTGCCCTAGTTTTTAAGGTAGCCTTAAAAAATTAGAGTACCTAATCAATTTTTTTCTTCTTTACCCGTCTTATAATCGACCGACTTTGATATTAATCGAGAGCAGAAATTATAAGGCACCTACAATATGTGATGATAGTGATTCTAACGAAACATACCTTATTATAGGAAGCTTTAGATTATGTTAATTTAAATATAAATGTAGTATAAATTAATTTATTAATTAAACAACTAATAAAAGTGAAAGTAAAAAAATAAAAAACTTAACTAAAACACGAAAGAAACAGTTTAAAAAAGTATCTGTTAAAAAGAACAGTCGAAACAGAAGCAATTGAATTTTCAAGAAAGCAGAAAGTATTTTTTTTATTACAAAAGTTTTTTTTTATTACAAAAGTTGCAATGCCAGATTTGACTAACAGTAAATCCTTATACCTGCGTAGTTTCTGCACCTTAAAAACGATTCATGATGCTACCAGCAGTGTTGCTACTTTAATGTGGTCTGAAAACATCAGCTGCAGCGGAAGGAATAAAACAGTATCTTGTCTTCATTAATCTACTAGAGAAGAAACAAAGTATTCTCGAAATTGTTGAAGAATTGACTTTGTGGTCTGATAATTGTGTCGGTCATAATCGGAGCATGATAATCGTTATGGCTTACTTATGATTATTATAAGGATTACCACACTAAAAGGTGATAAATCACAAGCTTTATGCTAAAATGCAACATGTACCTACGTGGAGTAAGATGTAATCCATGCACAAATAGAAAAAAAGGGAACAGCTGAAAACAATGCAGATTACTAAACTAAGAGATTGGTCACAGTTTACAAGAACATGCGAAGGAAACAAAACTTTTTGATAAGTTTGATTTGGCACTACAACTTATTTTTAAAGACCACATCCCTTTACAAAGGTGATATATCAGGACCGGTGATATATCAGGACAGAACGGCGGGGATTTTCAGATTTCGGAATATATTACCTGGCTACAACTAACGCAATAATGCTGGGTGTTATTATTTTATAAAAACTACTTTAAAGAAGACTTTTTGTATTTCATTAGTATGTTATAGGTACATATAAACTTAAAATTCTTCCCCGCTTTCGCCCAATATACGACATAATGAGAAACCATTATCCACTGTAAAATATAACCAACTTTTGCAGTAGGTACCTGCTGACCTCCATTCTTACTTTACGTACCTAATCATTATAAGGAAAATCAGGCTATGTTGGCATGTTTTAGCTATATTGATGTAACCGTCATGTATGCAATTCCACAAAAAATGTTTGGCCCACTGTAGGTTTCTAATTACTTTGTAATTTTTTTTCCAATTTTTGGCCGTTGTTTTTAATTAATGGGCTTTATTTGTGAATTTGTAAATGTTATTTTCATTCATTCAGAAGTCACAAGGTTTACACGGATGCAATGGTCAGACTATCGGGCGAATGCAATTATTATGTTTCAGATCTAACTAATCAGTTTCAGAAACATCTGATAGGTACATTGTTGCTATCTCACAAAACTCCTAAATGATTTTTGTGAGCTAACTACTGTGGTCTTTTGTCCGAATATTACTTATGTATAATCAGTTAATACGTATTATGAAATATTAAGTAATAGATCCGACTTTTATTTCAAATTTGTAATAGTAAAAATTGCAGCCATAAAGTCGGTTTACAACTTATGCACACAATTTTTTAGCACAGTTACGAATATTACCAGCATAAAGTCGCATATCGTCCATTTTGAAGAAATTGTGAGTTTATATTTTATTTATTAATGATAAAGTATTTCTAGTAATGGTTAATGATAGCTACAGTTAAGAGTTAAATATTACAAAAACAACTGAAATTGTATCTCTAGTTGTTTAGAAATTATGACCCGATTTCCCTAGCATTTTTGTTTTGGCTCTCCTGAAAAGTAGCAAAAATCCACATCCGACCTTATGATACTAGAGTCGAGTTATATTAGTATTTTTGTTGTTTTAATAATAATTATTAAAACAACAAAAATAGCCGATTATAAGATTGTGATATGTCTGATTATTATTATAAAATATGAAGAAAATTTAACTTGAATAATAATAATAGGTACAGATTAATAATGGTAGAACGTAAGTGATATTAATAAAAGCAATAATAATAATTATTTGTTTAATATTTTTATCTTTCAAAGGAAAGGTATCATTTGTATAAAACTTAACAATAGCAAATTCTTTCTGAGGATGTAAACTAAGCGATATTGCTGCACTTACTGAAAACAAAAAAAAATTGGTCTTTAAGATTTAAAAGCGGCGAATAAGTAAAATAATTTTCAGATGTAATAATTATGTAATACTAACGTCGTTCTTGTACTTTTTTGCGACAAGATTCTTGTGGTGGTCGGGGAAACGCATGTCAAGCTCAGAGGGTGGTTCTGGAGGGCAGCTGAACATATGCTCTCCATCACACATGCATCGCTGTGAAAGCTGGTACTCGCGGCTAAAGGCAGCCGTGTTCTCAAAATCACTGATGCAACCTTGTTCTTCTGGAAGGTGAAACGGTAGATCACTATTTCTTTTCATGGTATTAAAGTGGCTGTTACGTAGGCTTGTTATGAAAAGTTTTAAAGGGTTATAAGTTCCTAGCCAAAGTGAAGTCGAAATCATTTTACTTACCAGTGTAGCCGACTGGACAAGGGTTTGGAGGGTTACAATAAGCAGGGAGGACTGCATCAGTTTTGACCATCTGCCTGTTAGGCATCATTCCAGAGGGCTGCAAACGCTGCTCACCCTCGCCCGCTCCACCGGTTACGTATTGATGGCCCCACAATGAACTGCGAATAAAGAGTAAGCAACGCTCAACAAAGCTGTGGAGGTCCGGGGCAAGCACCTCTGATTTTTTGGAGTTTCTGAAATAGCAAATTATTTCGCTCCCCTGTAAAGTTGCTAATTTTGACTTACGTGGTGCGACGATAAGTAGACTGTGCAATATCATATTAAACGAGTAATGTGGCTAATTCCATTGTACACAATCTCTAAACTAAACTAAAATGGCACGTCTAAATCTATTGCTATCCCTTTCATAATGTTGCTTGCGGAAAAGGATGGCACTAAATTTAGACCTGTTAATTTAGTTTAGTTTAGAGATTGTGTACAAGAGAATTGGCCCCACTATTTGTATAGGCTTAGATAAATTCTTTTATATAAAGGGCTTCGTAGGACGATAGCAAGTGGGCCGAGTATTGACACTACCTCGTTAAAACCCACACTATGATGCTTAATTATTTTAAGTGCTTGACTTTTATGTAACTTCTGCAAACATTTTAATATTCTAAGTACTATTTACTGGACTCGTTTTTATATAAGCTTAGTCATTGAGTTAGGTGTTTATCATTTACTGTTAAAAAATATTACACGTACCTACTAATATTATATTTACTAGAAGACGGAGAAAACGTTTGAATGAAAAAAAAAACAATCTTCTCAAGAAACTAAACTCACATTCAATTACTAGTTTACATGAAGAACTGCAATCATTTAATGCATGGCTCTACCAAATACGAGCTCTATTCATTTGATCCGGTAGATATCGCCTAGCTAGAAGACAAAAGTGAAGAGAAATCTTCTGGGCTCACACTGAGTGCTGAGCGCACTCTACCTTAGGAAGTATCATCAATCATACTCACTAGGTTTGATTTTTTATAGTAAATTGCTTACCCTGAGATATGTTGTGGCCGTATGGTAATAATTAAATGCGGCAACGGTGAAAGATGTTTATTGAGAGCCGACTTATGATCTACTCTTCCTTATGGACTAACAATACCAATAAAGAAATCTTACATACTATTGTCTTAATCGTATTGCCTAACTACTTAACCCACATAATTTTGCATCACCTCTCTTTCAATCCGATGTGCAGGCAACCTACTTCGATATATTGAAGAGTTGCATTTTTTAGGTTACAGCTAATATGAACATGCTACGTTTAAACTGACAATTCGTACATATTACAACTCCCCTGAAAATGTATGCGGTTACCCCTCCCCTTAAAAGAAAAAAAATGTTAGACGCTACATCGAATCAGAAGAAAAGATGATGACAATCACAAAAATAAAATCTAATGCTAAATAAAATTAAAATTATGTAAGGAAACATTTTTTTTAGTTACTTCCTGTGCTTAAAGTGCAATTTATCTTATCTCTTACTTCGTATGGGCATACTTTCAACCTTACTTATAACTAGAAAAATCATAATCTATTAAGTGCACAGTCAAGGATTTAACTTTTACAAAAGTTTCGAAAAATCTCATCATAATAAAATAATCTCAAAATAGCATCATAGGTATTAGATATGTATAAGCTGAGGTATCGATTTCACAAATCAACTTCAAAAGATTCTTTGACCTATCAAATCGTCGTCATCATAAGTATGCAGCTGTCGTATAGCATCGTCGTAAGACGGTAAATATAAGGTTTCTATTCTATAACCCATAATAATACCTATTATGAAGTAAACATCTCAGGTATTCATATTTCCTGGACAGTCAACTCAAAATAAACCTCTCCTAGTCTTCATCTTCCTTTCAAGTTACTTCTTCACATAATACAAATAAATAAACAAATGAACAAACGCGGCGCGTACTCTCCTAATTAATATTTAACATAACATGCTTGCGAGTATTTTTCATAACACTTATAATCTTCATCAAACTTATTTCTTTCAATAAGTATTTCACTAACATTCAACTTTTCATAAAAATTCTAGGTCTTTCACTAACACCAGCGCGGTAGATAATGATCAAGAGTCTAGACAAATATATAGTTGAATGAGGAGGTACTAAATATGCGCAAAACATCGCGTTTAAACAAATAAATAACAATCATCTTCCTACGTCAGTATGTCTCAATCCCAAAATAAATATTGTATATTTTATACCTATAGCACTTCTACAGCCGAAGGGTGATCAAGCCTTTGGTTTGCAGAGTCCTAATTTGTTCAAGCCGGGTATAGTCTTATATCGTCAAAACTTGCACGAAACTAGACGAGAAACGTAGGGGAAGAAATTCTCCTTATTTCATATTCATTTCCTTGTATTTGCAAATTGCATCTCGAGCAAAACCATTGTCTCGTATAACAATACAAAATGTTCGGGTATGCGTGTGTCGTTGACCACGCGATGACACCGTTATAATTCTACGTACAAAATTAAATTATCTACCCAAAAAAAAATTACAATACCTACACATTCTACCTATTTGCCCATTACGAGAGATAAATTGCACTTACTTTAACTGTTAGCGACGCATTTTATCAATCAATTTCGTGACCGCCGTGTAGTCGCCGTCGTCGTCAGGACTGGTTTTGGTCATCAGGTCCGGAGGTCTGGAGCCTGCGCCTCTTCTTTACTGCATCTTAATGGGCAGGGATTAACCCTGGACTCCTCGAACTGGGCCGGGAATACCCTGGACACCTCCTAGTTGTGGCCGGGATAACCCTGGACGCACGATGATGCTGAGCCGATCAATGAAGCTTGAGATGTCTTCTGTTCATTATGGATTCATTTTTGGGCTTATTTCTTGATGTTAGTGTTTTTTGATTTTTAATACAGGACGTGGAATTATTTTCTTCTTTTTGTTCTAATTGAGTCTTGAATCTTGATATTCTTTAGAAAATTGTGTAGTCTTCATCTTGATCGGTGCCCAGCCGGTGCACGCACTTAGATTAGGCATGCACCGACTGGCAAGGGTCGCCATGAGATATGTTGTGGCCGTATGGTAATAATTAAATGCGGCAACGGTGAAAGATGTTTATTGAGAGCCGACTTATGATCTACTCTTCCTTATGGACTAACAATACCAATAAAGAAATCTTACATACTATTGTCTTAATCGTATTGCCTAACTACTTAACCCACATAATTTTGCATCACCTCTCTTTCAATCCGATGTGCAGGCAACCTACTTCGATATATTGAAGAGTTGCATTTTTTAGGTTACAGCTAATATGAACATGCTACGTTTAAACTGACAATTCGTACATATTACAACCCAAATATCTATCCAGGACCAAGGGCTTAACGTGCTCTCCAAGGCCCGGAGAATATGAAAAAGTTAAATTTGGACCTCCAATCCAATTTGAGTTAACGCAATCGAATGATATTATCATCATCATCGACCCAACGCCAGCTCACTACTGACCACGGATCTCCTCTCAGAATGAGAAGGGCAAGAAGCTATAGTTCACCACTCTGACCAATTTCGGATCTTTGGCATGCAGGTTTCCTTACAAAAATTTCCTTCACTGAGAGCAAGTGATATTTAATTGTATAAAACACACATAACTTGGAAAAGTTAGAGGTGCGTGCCCGGGATCGAAACCTGGATATCCCGAATATTAGGACAATCACTTAACTTCTAGGCTATTACAGCTTTTTGTCGTAACTAAGCCACTCGTTCACTCCTGTTGGCAAGTAAAAAAGACTTACCTGTGCTGCAGGTACTCTTGGTCGCGCAGGCTCGGGCTGGGGTTGCCGTTGATCAGCGAGTCGTAGTCGAGCTGCTCGTGCTCCAGCTCTTTGCTGGCTCGGGCCATCAGCGCTAGGTGCCTCTCGTTCGACGGGAATTCGAGGTACGTTGACGCTGCGTCGTTGAAATCCTTGCCCATACGCTCGACGACCTCACGAAGCAAAGCTTCCGTTAAAATAGGCTCCTGGGAAAATTTGCTCAGTTAAACATCTAGATACATCTAGTACACAAGATAACGGGAACAACCATGGTGGAATCCACCATTACAATTTTCGCTAATCTTCTTGGTGGTCCAGTAGTGACTAGTGGCAATAAATGCTATCTAGTACTGTGCAGGTCTATTGTGTGAAGAGCCAGAGTCCACGAAAATTTTCGATATTAGTAATCAGCTAGTTCTCTATGCAGATACACCCTTGTCAAGCAAACTTCGTCATCATCATCATCGTCATCAACCGATGGACGTCCACTGCTGGGTATAGATCTCTTGTAGGGATTTCCACATACCACGGTCTTGCACCGCCTGAATCCAGCGGCTCCCTGCGATTCGTCTGATGTCGTCAGTCCACCTAGTGGGGGTCTTCCAACGCTGTGACTTCCGGTGTGAGGTTGCCATTCCAGCACCTTGGGACCCCAACGTCTACCGGTTTTACGAACTATGTGCCCTGCTCATTGCCACTTCAGGTCACGTAGATCGTATCAATTTTGACATTATATCCGTTCATTGGAATTTGCTTGAATTAAGTTAAAAAACATGTTCGCACATGGAGATCTAACATTTTAAATTAACTGATAGCCATAGCAAGAAGGAATAATTAATTTAAATAGTCACAGAGGTTACATTATGCATGAATACAAACCTTTTCCCCAATAGAACCATGGGGGATATAGCCCATCGCCCCGACGATGCTTATTGCCATAACCAAAAGTCCTTGATGGCCCATGGCGGATCTATTAACAGAAATTAACTATGATCAATATTCAAATGTTCTATCGGTACTTTTCTATGATTTACATAGCTTTCGCCTCAGAAATCAGTATGTTTGATTTCTTCACCTCAGCCATTTTGAATTTCCATTATCACATGGTGGGTATAATCATATAGGCTATGGTTAAGTCGCGTTCACTGTATTAAAAAATTAAGTTTATTGCATCCAAGCACAATTTTTGTCAGTGATAACGTCGAAAAAAATCGTACCACGGCATATAAACATTTACTGCACCAAAGGAACTGCCAATGCGTTGCCGGCTGTTCAAGAATTTTGTTGATACGCCCTATAATATGACGAATTCTATGTCAAAATCCAGCCATATTAAAATATTTGTTGCGAGATATTTGGCAAAAAATGTAACGGTTCATAAATAAGTCGGTTCATAAATAAACGTGGAACCAAAGCATGTGAATGCATTGTCAATAAATTTTAAAGTCCCCAATTTGCAATGCGCACTGTTTTATTATTTTGACCCCGTCAATTACGATTTTTATTAATGGAACTAATCGCAAGCATTTGTCATAATAAAATAATCGTCGACAAAAGAATCTGGCAAAAAAACAATGCTTCGCGATTATTCATTGTTACCTTAGAAACATGACCAATTGTTCAGTTTTTTGCTAAGATTTTTTATTAGTAGTTAGCATTTTATTAGCGTACAATGATGCAAATCAATCAAGCTCTACAAGTTACATGACATTACATTATTGTGAGATGTTTTTCTTTATAAAAACTATCAAGTTACAAGTGGGAGTCTGACTGGAGCCATATCAGTACAAAATCTTGAAGTTAATTAGCCATGAACATATTACTTATTATACAGGATGTTATTTTGAGTGACGTAAAAACTAAAATTGTTAAAGAAAGGATTTGTCCAGGAATCGTCATGGCGTTGATTTTACGGAAATGAAAACTGCAATGAAAGATTTATAAGAAAAATATAGATAAATAGGTAAGTACACATTACAGTACATTCAGACCAATATACTAACATCACAACAACAATACAACATAACAATACACCATCAATTCTAAAACATGGTTTTATAACATGTTATTAGTTTAAAATATTTTTCATCATCATCATCTTAACCCGCTCCCTTACACCGTCCAGTGATGATATGCAGTTCTATCGTTTGTGTTGTTTTCGCTTGCACATGATTATTAATTATTATTAGACACTGATAATTAATTATTATATTATTTTTGTATTTCTTTTTCTTTTGTGTACTAAGTGATTAATAAATAAATTCTAATTCTAACCCACCGGCGGCCTATTTAACTAGGTACCTATTGGTCTTGTCTCAGAATGTAGGGTTAAGGCCAAGGAGTCCAAGTAGGTGCGGATTGGCAAACTTCACACGTCTCTGAGAACATTGCATAGAACTCTAAGCCATGCAGGTTTCCTCGCAATATTTTACTTCACTTAACTCCGAAAAGTTAGAGATTGAGGCCCGGGATCGGACCCCTGACGAGACAAAGGTCTCTTGTTGGGACTTCCACACGCCACGCTCTTGCGTCGCCTGAATCCAACGACTCACTGCGACTCGTCTGATGTAGTCCGTCCACCTAGTGGGGGTCTTCCGACACTGCGTCTTGCAGCCTTTATATATTTTAGGTCTATGAAATCTGAGTGAGGAACCCTGATTCTGCTTCAATCGAACGTAACTTGACGTAGGTGTAGCGATTAAGATGCTATCAAAATGTTTTGGTGTTCGCCTAGGTCGGCTTCCTTTGAGACGTTTATATTTGCATTATAATTGATTCGTATTAATTAGAATATACAAAACCTATATTGTTCTTTTACGATCGCTATAAACCTGCGTTTAGAATTCGCTCAGGACGGTAAAGTTGTGGAAAAGTGAAAAAATAGAAATATAAAGATTTTTTATTCAAATAAAATTTTGTTCAGCAGAAACAATTATTGGAATAAACAAATAGGGAGAATTCTATAGAGCGAACTCTGACTTTGCTTAGACTTAAGACAGAGTTAAAACGAGACAGAGGTATATCTCTCAGACAAATCTGTCTCGATTCAACTCAATCTTAAGTCTGAGCAAAGTGTAAGTGCGCTCTATAGAGACTAAGTTACAGTCTTAAGATTCATCCACAAAGGTTTTTAAAGAAAAAGCCCCTACACTTTTAACGATGGATTGTAAATTTTACTTTTATGTGTTAAGTAATACAATTTATTTTTAATGAAGATGTAAAAACGGGCAGTATACAAGCAATATACCTTCATAATAGTGTTGACAACTGCTGCGCGGGCGGAGGACGCACGGCTACCGCCCACGGGCGGCGCCCGCGCATCTTTCGCAGACTAACTACTTACAGAACTTTTGTACAAGTTAGGGCAGTTTGCACCAAAATAACTTATAAGGCTTCAATATAACTGAAGCTACGCAAAAATAATATGATGGCAATAATACAAGTAGACATAAGACTTAAACGTCAAATGGGTCAAGCTAAATATTTATTTCGAAACTTAGGTTCCAATATTGACTTGATGTTCGAACGCGATTTATACAAGTTTCGCCGCGCTAGTGTGCTTTGACCTTGACATATGAAAAAAAATGAGTATCGTTCGAGTAGAAGTATGACCACGTATGACTATTGTTCAAAATGACATACCTATCTCGGAAAAATTACTGAGGTTTTTAGCCTGCAGATTAACGTAGTAACGTACAATAATCTATAGGTACTAATATTATAAAGAGGTAAAGTTTGTAAGTTTATTTGTAGGGGCTAATCTCTAGAACTACTGAACCGATTTTGAAACTCTTTCACCAGTAGAATGCTACATTATTCCTGAGTGACATACCTACATAAGTTATATATATATATATATATATATATATATATATATATATATATATATATATATTTTAATTAGAGATACCCACGAAAGTTGTAATAAGCTACCAGTGCGAAGTCATGGGCGGATCGCTAGTCTTCAATAAATTGAAAATTACCTGAAGAAATTAAAAAATATGACAACGGAGAGTTTTCTTAACTCTTAAAATGTCAAAAAAACCTTTTTTACTTTATTCAAAAGTAGTCAAAACTTAGAGGGCGGGTAGATTTAAAACAAATGGGCATCCTAACCAATTACAATCCGGGTATCTTTAAAGCCGCTTATAGTAAGGCTTCTATATTTTAATATTTTTCTCTGTCACTATCTAATCTATCCATAGAAAGTTTGAATGAACGCCAGTGAATGGACAGCGCCATTGCAACGATCGTTTTAGCTCACGAGCAATACAAACCAGTCGTATCTTATCGCTAAAGCCTCATTCAATGGAGTGACATTGGCAAATCTCGGCTTTACGTCTTTTGATAAATTTAATGTTACGCCTTCGTGTAAAGGATCTAGTACACAATGGCCTTAATGCGTTTGTCAAGTGTCGGCCAATGTTACAGAACTGCTCCAAGATCATATTATTTTAATGTTTGTACCTACAAAAAACCAGCCAAGTGCGAGTCGGGCCTCACTCTTTTAGTATTCCCACTTTTAGGTCCCCAATAAGAAATGATTTTTGGAAATTCCATCCCGACGCAGTTAAAATATAGGGGATGAAGTTTGTATGGAAGTCAAGTTATACCTATATTTATGAAAATTGGCATTTGGGCTTTCGTGTTTCAAGATTTTTGGAATTTCTATCCCCTCACTGATTTTAAAAAATTCGCTGAAATAAAAAACGGAAGCTGGGGCAGGTCAGTTAGTATTTTTTACATTCGTGTCCTGATGTAGCCAGCCTCCTTGTCAAAGTTGTTCTTAGTACACGGTTCCTAGTAGACGGGAAGGGTCGCCGTTGAACGGGAATAGAGAACAACGGGATAAATTTTTAATAATTTTATTCAATTCTCGCTGTAACCGTTAACAGGAACACGGTTAACGGGGACAATGGGACTACACGGACGTATTCCTGAACTTCGACATTGACTTTTTGGACGATATCGGGACGTTGTTCAAATTTCTGAAAGGTTCATTATGCATGACTGGATTTATACACGTTTATCTTAAGACCCACTTGTTTGGAAGAATCAATCAGTCCTACGTCATACCGACCTACCTATCTTATACCTGCCTACTATCAATTTATTATTTCAAAAAGTAATACATTTAATACACCCTAATGAAATTACGTGGGGTGATTATAGATCCATTAATATTCATGAACAACAATAAAGACCAAAACGGTCATGTCTGTACGGTAGCTAGTACCTACCTAGCTACTTTGATTTTCTCAGATTCCCTTTAGGTACCTACCTATTCAAAGACTCTCCAAGAAATTCCCTTGGTAAATCAGACAAGTTTTTCTTATTCCTATACAAGTTAGGTTGTAGCTGTGATAGCTAGTGGTTAGGACGTCCGCCTTCTAATCGGAGGTCGGAGGTTCGATCCCGGGCACGCACCTCAAACTTTTTGGAGCTATGTGCGTTTTAAGTAGTTGAATATCTAGTAGTAGTAGTAGTGCTTTAGCGGTGAAGGAAAATTTCGTGAGGAAACCAAACAAAATAGGAAATGATTTTGTAGAACTCTCAGGAGAGAGTTTTACATAATGTTCTCAAAGGTATCTCCCAATCCGCACATGGCCACCGTGGTAGACTATGGCCAAAACCCTTCTCACTCTGAGAGGAGAGCCGTGCTCTGTAGTGAGGCGGCGATGATGATGATCATGATGATTATGATACGAGTAGTGCTTGACTACGATCACACCTGGTGGTAAGTGAAGATGCAGTCTAAGATGGTAGCGGGCTAACCTGGAAGGGATATATGGCCATTTCACTAAAATCCAGGTCGGTTTCTACGCGGTATCGCACGGGAACAAAATGGCTTGGCGGCACGGCCGCGCAGGATGGTTACTGCCCACGGCCGTAGCCTCCCACCAGACCAGACCAGAGACCACTAGAACAGGGAGCCACTGGACTTAGGCGGTGGCGCTTGGGTGGCGCAAAACCGTAGCATTTGGAAGTCCTTACAAGAGATGATCCAGTTGTTGACGTCTATCGGTTGACGACAACGAACGTAGCGTGGGGCGCTCTCCAGCACGATGGACTGATGATAAGGGTGGCAGGAAGCGACTGGATGAGGAAAGTTGAGAAAGAGTGGTGTCGCTCACTAAGATATTAAGATGTTTAGGATAATCTAAAAGACCAGGAGCTCCCGCATTTTTTAAAGTTGCGGTTTAATATAACGACGTAGACAAATTTGCAGGTTCTTCTTAGTTATGTAAAATATATCTTACGCTAGATCTGTCAAATTAAAATTGAATTAAACATTGACAGTCGCTCCGTCATCATTAACAGCGGAGGCGGAGTTAATTATAGGGGCTTTACACACTGTTTACCAGCGCATTTCTAGCGTCACTGCACGCGAGTATGCTCGAGCACCTTTACTTTAGTATCAAATACCTATCGCCCTTGTTTATTATCTAATTTAAATTTAAAGCTAGTCTAAATATATAAAAGGAAAAGGTGACTGACGGACTGACTGATCTATCAACGCACAGCTCAAACTACTGGACAGATTGGACTGAAATTTGGCATGCAGTTTGGCATGCAGATAGCTATTATGACGTAGACATCCGTCATCCGCTAAGAAAGGATTATTGAAAATTCAACCCGCAAAGGGGTAAAAAATAGAGGTTTGAAAGACCACACGGATGAAGTCGCGGGCATAAGCTTGCTAATACATTATTATAAACATAGACTGCCAAAATCATAACCCTTCCTTTTGGCTTTGCCGTAGTCAGGTAAAAAATCCAAGACAGAAGAAGAAAATCTTTATAAACGTATATTTTCTATTCAATTTTATAATAATTAAAGTTGTTCAATGCCAAAGAGGTCGAACGCATCAATCAATAAGCTCGCTTGCATCGGGCGCAGAATCGGTCAGCCCAGATTTACCTGGAAAGGGATGGGACCTACCCCCCAGGTTCTGAGCAAAGGGGGATGTAGAGTGCAATCGATACAGCGTTGCATTCGCTAGCCTTGTCACCCTTTGCATGTTAACGGAGTAGTCCTTCCACCCCATTTTCACCCCCTAGGAGGGGGTGAACTTGCAGCTCTCGTATTATGTGGTATATAGATAGCTACCTATAACTTTGCCCGGACGACCTTGAGACTGTAGATGAATTCTTGATAGTCAAAATCGATTTTGTAGTGAGCATGGACGTCACAAGGTTTTATTTTAGATAGGTACTTAGTAGAGGTAGTTAATTTGTGAAAGTGTGGATGTTTGGATGTTTGTTACTCAACCACGCAAAAGCTATTGGACGGATTTGGCTGAAATTTAGAATGGAGATAGATTATACCCTGGATTAACACATTTTTATCCCGGAAAATCAAAGAGTTCCCGCGGGATATTGAAAGATGTAAATCCACGCGGACTAAGTCGCGGGCATTAGCTATAGAATAACAATAGACAGGTAACATACTCGCTTCACGATTATCGGTGGCAATAGGTACAAAGATAACATCAGGATTTTGTATGTCACGTATCGCTGACGCCAAACAAAAATTTATCAAGATCGATGCTATAGTGGTATTACCATAAACGAAATTTAGCCTTAAAATGTCGATTGACTAAACTTAGCTACTTACCTCGAAAATATTAACAACATTAGATTTATTTGAAATCTCTAGCTAAAACAAGTTACCAAAATAGTTTCTGTTTTAGAGCAGTTAGTACCAAAAAGCATAGGCATCATTTTATTCTTTCATCAATTCTCTCTGATAAGCTCGCTTAGATAATACACAGCTTCTGACAAGATAAGATGAACGTATATACAAGTGTGAAACTGGGACGAGCTATTACAAAAACCAAGTAAGTACCTATGCATCAAACGTAGTTAATTTGTTTCATCAATTCTGATTACGTAAGAAAATAATTAATTGGAGTAAGCAAATCGAAAAATATTGCTACAACGCATGAGGCTCTACTGCGCAGACTCCAACCTGTTGCGCCCTATGGCTCTGAACTAAAAATAGCTAAAAATTTCCGCACATATTATTACGTAACATTATTTATTTAATATATCAAAATGGCAAATTGCAAACAGATCGCACATACGAGTAGCAGGCAAAATAAAGTGGACATGGATACGAAAATATAGGAAATAAATTATAGTAACACCAAATATGTATAATACATAGTATAAATTTAGAGCAAAATAGATGTATATAATAAAGAAATTAAAGAATATGAGGACAATAATAATAGAAAGACTCTTACGTTTTCAAAAATACGAAGGGTGGCTGCGTCACAATACTAACCAGTGACGCCAGGCGACGCGTGGCTACTGGCTAAGGTCACCTTCGCCGGTACCACCAAAACAAAAACAAATAAAACCACAGTCACAACACTAAATATATAAAACAAAGTGTATTTACGTTATAATATACAATTACTTACATAAGTCAGAAATTGTGTTGGAAGAATAGATAAAAAGCGTCCATTTGATAATATTCAAAATCTGACTTACTTGCAGTCTGACCAAACTCGCTATTATAATAATCAACGCCACGGCAAGGTACATGCACTTGTTTTTTACTGACTAGTTTTCCCGGGGCACTATTTGGTTTGAAATGTGTACTCACCGGAAGGTTAACACCAGCGGAGTGGGCCACTGTGGCAGGTCCTGCCGGATCGATCGCCCAGCGCATGCGTCCTCTGGGATTCTTCATTCTACGCAGGAGTATTCTGAAATTCACTAACAGTCATTTGAGGCGCCATTTCCATGGACAAGAGAATCGCAACGAGCCCAACCTACTGTTGGACTAGGAGCCAGCGTGTGCCAGACCTTCGTTATTTAATATAAGCTGAAAGTTTATCTGCGAATTGTCCTCAACACAGGGAGGAACGATCAGCGACTGTACACCGAAATCTCCGAGATTACTGAACCGATTTGCGTAGTTTATTTTTTAATTGATAGAGAAACTTTTTAAAAAATTGGATTACAACTCCTCAATCCTGATGCTGCACGGGATCTGATGACCTAAACTGATGGGATTTAGAAACTGTCGGTTATAAATTTATATTGGAGGGTAGGTACCTCCAATATAAATTTATAACTGTAACAAGTAATGACTGTCGTTGAAATCGAGGATCCAACTCCTCAACCCTGATTCTGTGAGGAATTACAATCCTAAATCGTAGTGATCCCACGGGACTTTTAATAATAATACGAAATTTTGTACAGACATACCTTGCGTCCTGGGGACGGGCTACTACGCATAGGTTACTTTTCGTCCTGGAAAATCAAAAGTTCCCATGGGATTTTTAAAAACTTAAATCCACGCGGGCGAAGCCGCAGGCATCAGCTAGTATTATATATTTTGTTACAAAAACTGATTAGTGCCATCTATTTCGTATAAGAAGTACTTCATACAAATACGTACAAAGCTGACGTCAATTAAAAGCCTTAGTAGTATCACCTGCTATTCTTACTCTCTGTCGTAGTGCCACACATAAACACAAGATGGCGTTGGAAACAAAATAAACTCTACTAGAACCAGGAGTATCTAATTTTTCTAGAAAAATAGTAACATAACATATTAAGGCCATTGCATTCGCTAATGACAGTTGCCGTTTCACCTTGAAACTAGCAATTTTTGTTTTGGCGTTTGGTTTTGGCGCAATTTATTGACATTTGATCAGCTGATACTAATTACTAACACGCACTTTTAGTACTTTAACGTACTAGGGTAAAGGACTCCAGTAAATGAACGAATACGAAACCTCGAAAAAATCGGTGTACATACATTTAAAAAAACGGGCCGAATTGAGAACCATCTCCTTTTTGGAAGTTGGTTACTAAATGCGAAAGTGTATCTGTCTGTCTGCTAAGGCTAATTTTTAACCCGTAAAATTAGAGAGTTCCCACGGGATTTTCAAAAAGCCTAAATCCACGCCCACGAAATCGCGGGCATCATTTAGTATTTTTTTATTATTTTGTGTATCTATATTATAGTCATAAATTATTTAATAATCAAAAAGAGCAAAAATAATGCGCGGTATTAATTATTGTTATACTTATATTTTTTTATTTAACAGGAAAACTTACAGCTAATTGGAAAAGTAAATTGATAAGAACAGAAGAAAATTGAAGCTGATGACAAGTTTCACAAATAGAATTTATATAAGACTAGCTTATGCTCGCGACTACGTCCGCGTAGACTACATAAATTTCAAACACCTATTTCACCCCCTTAGGAGTTGAATTTTCAAAAAATCCTTTCTTAGCGGATGCCTACGTCGTAGATAGATAGAAATACTTTATTGCACATAAAAATATTACATAACATGACAAAGAAACTAAATCGAAAAAAAGATTGTATGCAAAGGCGGCCTTATTGCTCACAGCAATCTACCAGGCAACCTTTGGTGAAAGGAGAAACTAGGTGTGTTGGATAGTACTTACACGCAATACAGAAAAATGAAGTAGTTAAAACAATATAATATAATTAATTAATAAGTACCTAACTATTTCAGTAATACATACATAACTATCATACATATACATATCTATTATAAATATCAATATATATACAATCCATAATAGTAATATATATATATATATATATATATATATATATATATATATATATTACTCGACTACGACGACGATAGGTATATACCTATCGTCGTCGTAGTCGTAATAGCTATCAGCATGCCAAATTTCAGCCCGATCCGTCCATTAGTTTGAGCTGTGCATTGATAGATCAGTCAGTCAGTCACGTTTTCCTTCTATATTAAAGATCAAAAAACAAAAAAAACTCGACTGAGGGAGAGAGAGAATAGAGGCAAAAGTAGTAAATGTTTGTCGTATACCGTCAATTGTAACGTAACACCTACAGTTGACGATTGATTTTTAAAAAACCTAATTCTACGCGGACGAAGTCGCAGGCATCACCTAGTAGTTTATAAGTCACTTAGGACCTTTGTAAACAGCGTCATACTTACTCATAGGCGAGCAAAATCCGACACGATTTTATTCCGAACGTAGAGGGCTGGCAAAACACCCGACATTTCTTGTCGGCGCCAACACAAAATCGGTTTTAGTCAAGCGTGCATCATATAAAATGTTCTGCCACTGGAACATCCGATTAAAATCCGGGCCCGACAACCGACAAGTGGGAACCGACTCTTACGGAAATAATCGACTGTGATAGACAAACAGACGGAAGGACGGAGCAAATCGAACCATAAGGGTTCCATTTTTAGGGTTCCGTTGCCAAATGGCAAAAAACGGAACCCTTATAGATTCGTCATGTCTGTCTGTCTATCCGTCCGTATGTCACAGCCACTTTTTTACGAAACTATAGGAGCTATACTGTTGAAACTTGGTAAGTAGACGTATGCTGTGAACCGCATTAAGATTTTCACACAAAAATAGAAAAAAACAGTAAATTTTGGGGGTTCCCCATGCTTAGAACTGAAACTGAATAAATTTTTTTCATCAAACCCATACGTGTGGGTTATCTATGGATAGGTCTTTAAAAATGAAATTGAAGTTTCTAATATAATTTTTTTCCAAACTGAATAGTTTGCGTGACACTTCCAAAGTGGTAAAATGTGTGTGTGTGTGTGTGTGTCCCTGTTACTTCTAAAATACTAGAATGATGAAACAAAAAAAAAATATGATGATATTACCATGAAAGTTTGCTTTCACCGAAAATTGGTTTGAACGAGATCTAGTAAGTAGTTTTTGATTTATCGTGCAAAATGTCGATAAAATACGATTGAAGTACGGAACCCTTAGTGCGCGAGTCTGATTCGCACTTGGCTGGTTTTTACGATTATGGTACGGAAACCCTTAAAAACTCTTATTCATAAAAATTTGTATCAGCTGGTTTAATTCCTGGTAGTTTTTATTTATGGTAAAAACCTGTGATTTGTTCATTCACTTGAGTCTTTTACCCTAGAACCTGATTAAACCGACCGCCCCATATCGAAACCCAGTAAATGACATTTTTTGAAAAATCGTTATCTTATGTCATAATTTTTACTTCAATAGTATCTCCCATTATTGTAAGGAAAACAGCATTAAAATCTATACTTCCACATCCATATCTATACTCCATACCTACTTAATATTATAAATGCGAAAGTGTGTCTGTCTGTTCGTCCGTCGGTCTGTCTGTCTGTCCGTCCGTCGGTCTGTCTGTCTGTCTGCTAGCCTTTCAAGGCCCATCCGTTCAACCAATTTTGACGAAATTTGGTACAGCGATAGCTTGCATCCCGGGGAAGGACATAGGCTACTTTTTATTTCGGAAAATCAAAGAGTTCCCACAGGATTTTAAAAACCTAAATCCACGCAGACGAAGTCGCGGGCATCCTCTGGTTTTCCATATAACAGAAATTTGATACCTCTAAAGTCTAAACCTACAGTACGCGACAGGTTGAAAAAAATGGTAATCGGGGAGGGAACGCCTCGTATACCCGCACAGCTCCTGCGCTAACCAGGTGCAGTCGTGCGCCTTATGACGTGCGGGTGTACGGCGCGTCCCCTTGCCATATCCCGATTACCCTCTCAACCTGTCGCAGGCTATATATAGTAAGTGCACCTTATACAATGAGAAAACCAATTCAAAGCCTAGTAAGTCGCTGTGACCATTTTAAAAACATAACCCATGATCTAAAATCCAAATCAAAACAGTAAAGACGTTTAATAATGCATTAAAAGTAAGAATAGGAAAGGCAATAAGCTCTATAGTACGCGAGATGAATGATGAGAAAATGACAGATGGAAATCGGGGTATAAGGCCCGCAGACCCGCACAGCCCCCACGCTAACCCGGTGCGTGATAGCGCGGGTGACGTCCCCACCCCGATTGCCATCTCGACCTGTCACGTACTATAGGTACATGTTAAATGTTTGCAAGGAAAATACTTTGCATACAATAATGTTTTTTCTGCATGTTTTAACAAAGTCTAACTACTAGAAAATCTACTGAAAATACTTAGTCTTAAAATAAAATAAATTAAATTATCTCCCTGCGATCTCGTCTGATGTCGTTTACAGGGTTTGGATTTTAGGCAGCCGAAATGTCACTGTTGACGCTATCAGAAGACCTAAAGCTTACGCTAGAACACAGAACTGTCATAATTCATGTTCACTTAACCTAACGTCTCTCAGAGGGCTGAGAGGCAATAAATCTTTTTCTTATAATCCATACTAATAGTATAAATGCGAAAGTGTGTCTGTCTGTCTGTCTGCTAGCTTTTCACGGCCCAACAGTTTAACCGATTTTGATGAAATTTAGTACAGAGTCAGCTTATATCCCAGAGAAGGCTACTTAGGCTACTTTTTATCTCGCAAGAGTTCCCAGGGGATTTTAAAAAACCCAAATCCACGCGGACGAAGTCGCGGGCATCATCTAGTTTTAAAAATCAATTTAATTTGAAATAGCCTTAATAATTATAATTAAGGCTTCAAGTTAACAGGTTATGCCAGATGCTTTCAATTTTTTTTTTCAAAATTGAAGAAGAAGAAAGGCATAATCATCATCATCATCATCATCATCAACCGACAGACGTCCACTGTTGGACATAGGTCTCTAATAAGGTCTTCCTCATGGCACAGTCTTTCACCGCCTGAATCGAGCGGCTCCCTGTGACTCGTTTGATTCGTCTGTCACCTAGGTCTTCTAAACGCTGCGCTTTCAGGTGCGAGGTTCGCCATTCCAGTACCTTGGGAATTGGGATCGTATTTTGTAAATATATATTGGCTTTTCGAATTACGAGCGCTCATTGCCACTTGAAATGAAATGAAATTAAATGAAATGAAATTCAAATATGGATCTGACACATAGGTATAATACTTACTTAGAAAATATTACTGTCTGTCAACATAATCTATGACAACCTCACAACTAGTACGTAATACTACGATAATTTTAAAATAAATTTGAGTAGTGAGCAGGCTTCATTTTGAGATAAATAAATCCCTATTTTATTATTCAACCATTACCAGTACATATAAACACAACTTTCATTCAAAAATAATAAGTTTATAGCGTAATTTTACGAAGAAATGGATGCGCACAGCTCCGCCCGCCATGAAAGCCAAAAGGCTACTGACAGGATTTAGCGCCTGCAAGAAAATGAATAATTTCCGTTCGTTTTAGATTAAGTAGATCAACAATAAATTCCGAGATAGCTAGGGTAGGTAAACACTACACAATCAAATACAAACATGATCGTAAAACCAAACAAAAGATAAATAAAATGCTAACGGACTGCCATTCGGCTTTAGTATCGAAGTTGTTCAATTCTGCTGATCTTGTAGCCAGAGCCCAGGGAGCATAGCAATATATTTCCGCGCGATTTTTATTTTGCATAATATCAGCTGTTCGTAAAATTTATTTTTGATTAGCTAATGCCCGCGGCTCCGCCCGCGTGGATTTCGATTCTTAAAAATCCCGCGGGAACTCTGATTTTCCGGGATAAAAAGTAGCCTATGTCCTTCCCCGGGATGTAAGCTACATCTGTACTAAATTTCATCAAAATTGGTTAAATCGTTGGGCCGTGAAAAGCTAGCAGACAGACAGACAGACACACTTTAGCATTTATAATATTAAGTATGGAAGTAAGGATTAGCTTATGCCCACGGCTCTGCCCGCGTGGATTTCGATTTTTAAAAATACCGTGGGAACTTTTGATTTTCCAGGACAAAAGCAGCCTATCCGCAGTAGCTCGTCCCCGGGATGCAAGGGCACTCAGTAAGTACCAAATTCCGTTATAACATTTAAACGCATGATTCTTTGAAAACCCCGTGGGATCACCACGATTTAGGAATGTAATTTCTTACAGCATCAGGGCTGAGGAGTTGGGTCCTCGAGTTCTAAAAGTCTTTACTTGTTACCTACCTCCAATTTCAATTTATAACCGAGACAATTTCTAAATCCCACCAGTTTTGGTGGTCAGGTCCCGTACAGCATCAGGATTGAGGAGTTGAGATCAAATTTTTTTTATGGGACAATGTTGCAAAGTTTCTTGTTGTTTCTAGTTTGCATCAAATATTTTTTTTGGAAAATCCACGGGAAAAGACAATTCCCGCGGGACGCGGACGAAATCGCGGGCAACAGTTTATCTGATAAAGGCGAAGATACAAAAACTGATGAGGCAGAGATACAAAAACTGAGCACAATTAAAAATTATTAGACGATTTTTCAATCGATTAGAAGATCGATCAGTTCTAAATCAGTTTAAAATTATAAACAGCATTATAATCATCATCATCATCTATCTATAGGCTATCACACTCACAGCATTATAATACCCTGACTAAAAAAGCTGGAAAAATCCCAGGACGACACCTTCCTCGATCCTTACACCGACGACCGAAGAAATCTGAAGAATCGCATGGGGTTATTTTGCAGTGTGGGATTGCCCGTAAACTAACCAAAATACTGGAAAAGAAGTCCCTTAAGTGATATTGTGTAAGTTAAGGGATAATGGGCGCCCGTATCCCTGGGAGAATCGTTACTGTCGTTGTTTACGTGAAACTAATTCGGTTTGGTTCAGCTGAGTTGCTTTTTATCAGAAAGTTCCTTTACAAGATCCTCCCGCGAAATGTCATTTTACATGGAGGATCGACGGTCGTATCTTGAATCTTTTAGGTGATTGGCGGTTGGACCTGCTCATAACAATATTTCAATTGGGTATTTGACACCAATTTTTTATTACTTTATTATAAACTAGGATAAAAATAATGACGTAAAATGAAAAAACGAATTAAATCGATCAAATAACAAAAAAGTTATAAGCATTTAAATATTTCTGATTAGACAGAGATAGCGATATAGCATTTTGACGTCACACCTTACTAATACCATAGTAGCTTCGTGCGGTTTCATACAAATTTTCGTTTTGCGAGAAAGAGATAGAAAACCCTCCCACTCCAAAATTAAAATGCCTGTAACTTTGTAAATCTTTGTTGGATTTTATTATTTTTTTCAGCTTACGTCATTATTTTTATCCTAGTTTATAATAAAGTAATAATATTTATCAAATTCATAAGTGGGAAAATACCCAATTCATACGATTGTCAGAAAGTATACGTCTAATGTTTTCCGAGTTTTTTATATTCCACCATTAATTTTTAATGCCTGAACATAATTGGATATAGGTACCTAATATGGAATATCGTTAGAATCCTTACATCATCCCGAGTGATACTTACTGGTTACACATTAAAAAAATCAATATGGCGGTTTTATGGCGCCATTTTTAAATGTTGTTTTTTTACTTTGCCGTTTGTTTTTTTGGGGAGTCGTGTTTTTAATTTTTTTTAATTACGTCTTGTTATTAAAACATCTTATTGTATCCCAACGTTTCGTTTTCGCAAACGAATTAAAATTCCATTTTATTCTACGTACGGTGGGTGGATACCTGCGGGGGAACGTAAATTCCGGGAAATTCCGACGCCCATTTCTGAATTGTAATTAGGTTCAAAGTAAATATTCACTTTGTTTAAAGTGGGAGCATGAAATGCAAATGAGATTCATGCGCTGAATTTCTAACTTGGTAGTAACTACGCTTGCCTAATATGAGCAATTAATTTTGTTCATGCTTCAAGAAAGAAGGCCTATGCATTGGACCCAAATGGGCTGATTGATTTGTCGATTTATTCAAAAACCTTGTATTGTGTTTTAGGGTTCCAGTGGTACTGATTCTGAGCACAACTAAATTTTAGAGCATTCGCATCCTCTTCTTAATAATATTATAATATGAAAAGGACAGACATAGTTTGTCAATTTTTATTATTTTGTCAAATTAGAGCCTCAATAGCTCAACCGGTATAAGAGTGGACTGAAAACCGAAAGGTCGACGGTTCAAATCCCGCCCGTTGCACTATTGTTGTACCTACTCCTAGCACAAGCCTGACGCTTAATTGGAGAGGAAAGGGGAATATTAGTCATTTAATATGGCTAATATTCTTTAAAAAAAAAAAAAAAAGTTATTAAACTTACGTAGAGCCGTCAAACCTCCTGACTTTAGCTGCCAGTCACGAGCATAATCATCATCATGATCATCAACCGATAAACGTCCACTGCTGGACATAGGTCTCTTGTAGGGACTTCTACTACGTTAGTACTATTAGATATTCTGTGCTTCCACACGCCACGACCTTGCGCCGCCTGAATCCAGTCGCGAGTGTGAGATTTTTGTATAAAGAAGAGAAGTTAAGACAGTGGGCTTTAATAGTGATGATTAATGAAATCTAATGATGACTAATGAAAGTTATCATCTATCATTTATTTGAACATGTAGGTAGTTGTACTTTTGTCAGGTAAGGCCAAATACTAAGTAATTAAAAATCAAGCAAAGCATCTGCTGTATTATTTCAAAGTAAGAATCCTAATCATCTAAACAGGCTTCTATAATAATTAGAAGCTAACAACCTAGTGTTTACTTTTATCTCAATGTATAAAATAAATAGCACAAGAGGGTAGGTGATAAATACAGAAGTAAAACCAACCAAGTCAAATAATAACTGAATTGTATTTGTTCAGCATTGATCTATTTATATTAAAATGAATCTACCACCCATTTCGCTAAGGTGTTTAGTCATGGAGAAGAAAGGGCAAAGAAACTCCATAACACACATCTTTTAAAACATTAGAACGTTGAGTAAAGTAGTAGGTTCATATTTGGTACACAGTTACAACAGGTAACCTATAAAAGGCAAATGATTACATTACATTATAATTATAATACAATATAAGAATACTTAACTTCAGTAAGGTCCGCTGTGTTTGCTCTGGGCTGTCGATACAAGACTGTCCCCTCTCTGTCGAGGTAGGGTACTTTTATAACACTGCCATCGCAAACCAGGCGGATGTCGACTATCACATGATCTTAATATTAATCATTATTTATTTTAGGTTTGTTGACAAAAGGTATGTTGACACACCCAATTTACAATAATAAAATCAGTGACATTGATGGTCTACGTATTAATAATTTACAATAATAATAAGCGACTTAAATTGTCAGTTTACACAACATTATTATTTCACATAATAGCTATTGCCAACTGTATGTTGACAATAGCTTAGTATAATGTCACTCTTAGTGCATTGACAGTATTTAATTTACAATGAATAATTAGTTACCAGTATTGACAATTCACATAATATTATTTATCGTATTGTCACATTCCTAAATATTAAATTAAACAACATACAAGAAAAGATACTATTCAAATCATACCCTTTCCGTACATTGACAGTATTTAATTTACAATTTTACAATGAATAATTAGTTACCAGTATTGACAATTCACATAATATTATTTATCGTATTGTCACATTCCTAAATATTAAATTAAACAACATACAAGAAAAGATACTAATTAAATCATACTCTTTCCGTACATTGATATTGAATCCGGAAACGGAATTACGATTCTGTTTTAAATATCACAACAAACATTTACTTCAGACTCCCAAGTTTATGATTAGATGAATTTTAGCATAATAATTATGTATCCAATTTTATCGTAATATAACACGAGCGTACCTATCGTTTAAATTTGTAGCGTGCACTAAAATTTAGTCTTTTAAGGTTCGTACGCACCTGAGCGGCGCGGCGCGGCGCTTCAGTCCGACTGCAGAACGCGTCACCTCAGGCCGCTCGACGGTGCCTACCGCACTACAACTTCAGTACGCGGCACCTCGCGTCACTTGCGCGTCACTTTTATACCCGTTCGCGTACGAGCGCGAAGCGCCGTGCCGCGCCGCTGGGTATGTCGCACTAGCGTCACTGCACTGCGCGTCGCTTCGCTGCGCTTCAAAATATTCTCTCCAGCCGTGCCGCGCGGCAACGCGCGGTGAAGCGCTGTGCAGCGCCGCTCTAGTGCGATATGCGCCATACAAAATGATAGAAATGATATTTTGACGCTCTGTGCCGCGACGTGCAGCTCGCTGAAGCGCCGCGCCGCGCCGCTCAGGTGCGTACGAACCTTTAATGTGAAAGTCATGTTCCGTCCTTTTTTAGCAATATTAAAAAGAAAAGGATGCAGATACTCTAAATTTAGCTTAGCGAAACACAACAGAATCAGCGCCAATAGCATTGTATACATTTTCTTACATTTTCAAAAGTGCGTTGGAACAGCACTTATAGTATTATGCAAGTTGAAAGTTGCAGTAGAGAAACATAAATATTATGATGTAGATACCTATATCATCTGCAGGTTGCACGTAAGTTTTTGAACAAGTGCAAAATGTGAAACTATCGCTTGCATGCAAATGTTATGCAAGTAACAAGCATGCAAAGTGCGAGCTCTGGCACGTTTCTAATGCAAGTAACTTACACAATAATCTAATGTCTTGCGTCGCACCTTTACGCACGAAACAAATGCATATTGGAAATGTGGATTTCGTGATTTGACAACTCCGATATATTGTTCAGCCTGTGCAGACTGAATAAGCTTTTACAACACTTTTTTTCTTTATTTGTTTAGGAGCTTTTATTTTTATGACTTCGTCAATTAAAAGACACCAGCTTCGGCTGCTGGTATCAGAAGACTGCAATACAGTGTGGTATAGCGGTATACCGCCGCATGGTGCAACAATTTAAAAGTCGACAGAGTGTCTTCCTAATATTCCACTTTTACAGCACAATGTTATCTTGGCATAAAATAAACTGGCGCAAGTTGCTTATGGTCGCAAAATTAATGTTTCCATTTGTATTATGCCAGTGTCGCTTGTTGTTGCACCGGCGTAAACCAGCCTTATGGACTTACACTGGTGAGTCGGTATTTGCTTTTTTCAAAATAATGTAAAAGTAATTATTTTTATGTTTGCATTCTCATTACTTATACAAACTGGTGAACTCAAGTTTTTTTAGGGTTCCGTTCCCGAAGGATGTCGACTGGATTCTAAATTAGTACCTAAGCATCCGCTGTCCGTCCGTCCGTCTTTCTGTCAGCGGGTTGTCCTATTTTGTGAACTGTAATAGGTGGAGAATTGAAATTTTCACACATTTCTATTGCCGCTACAACAAGAAAAAATCAAAATGGCCATAATGAAAATAAAAAATAAAACATAAATGGAACCTTTCATGTCCGAGTCCAGATTTTTTTTCCAAAATAATGTAAAAGTACTTATGTATTTAATGTTTGCAGTCTCATTACTTATACAAACTGGGGAGCTCTTACTCAATTGGCTATTTTTCTCATTTCTACTTCAGATGCAAATTGAGTTTGAAACTTCTTTAGGCAGAATTTCGTTGGGGCGTCTGGCGTCGCTTTTATCCGGTTTTTCAGTCTCCTGAGCTGATGAGCCTCTTTTGACTATAAAACGACTACAAAAAGCAATTAACGATGTTCTTTGACAAACAATAAAGTTTATTAGTCCATACAAAATGACTTCTCACGCTCCATTTTTAAAAGTACGGTATACCTTTAAAAAAACCAGCCAAGTGCGAGTCAGACTCGCGCACTGAGGGTTCCGTAGTCCGTAGGTACTGCAATCGTATTTTGTTGAAATTTTGCACGATAAATCAAAAACTAATGATGTAAAAAATAAATAAAAATCTGTTTTAGAATGTATAGGTAAATGCCCTTTGATATGATACCCCACTTATGATAAAGTTATCTTACTTTAAAACTTTAAAATACTAATTATTTGTCCAAAACACATATTTTTTTGTGATGTGACCACTTTACGGTTTTCAGATTTTCGCGGTATTGACAGTGTGTACTTTGCCTAATACGGATGAGTGAATCAGTCCGTATCAAAATTACATTTGCAAGCCACGTTTCTAGTTTGGGTCAATCCTTTACGTAAATTAAGTTTTCTCAACCCTTATTTACCAATCTATGAATGGATAATAAACCCTTCATCTTTAAGAAATTGATTAAGGAACCGTAATCTTATGAAGTACGTACCTACCTTTCTGTATTCATTCTGGTGAGAAATGGACCATTTTACAGGTACCTACCATGTGAAAAGCCTTTTCATATAATGTGAAACTAAGCCCGCGAAAAATCACTAAGAAAAATCTTACAAAGTTTGAAAATTAAAAATATTAAATCTACAACGACCCGAACTAAGTAATAAGTTAAGGAGTATGCGAGCGAGAACACTCTCATTGCTTCATGTCAGAATTCAGAAAGAGAAAAACATCTAGTTTATAATAGTTAGTTTTTAACAACCTCTCTGGCGCAGTGGTAAGTACGGTGGTCTTATTAGTGAAAAGGTCCCGGGTTCGATTCCTGGCAGGGGTTTGGAATTTTATAATTTCTATATTTCTGATCTGGTCTGGTGGGAGGCTTCGGCCGTGGCTAGTTACCACCCTACCGGCAAAGCCGTGCCGCCAAGCAATTTAGCGTTCCGGTGCGATGTCGTGTTGAAAACCAGAGGGGCATGGGTTTAAAAAAAAACTGCCATACTCCTTCTAGGTTAGCCCGCATCCATCTTAGACTGCATCATAACTTACCATCAGGTGAGATTGTCAAGGGCTAACTTGTACCTACCTGAATTAAAAAAAAACTTGGGTGCAATATATTTTAAGTCAATGGGTGCAATGCCTCGCTCGGTGGTGGTTTAAAAGAGGTTTAAAGATTCAATTTAATTAATTTTAGTTTCTACGTAGTTTTGACATCTAAGATTCAAGTTTTTTTATAGATTAGTTTATTTAATAAACAACACAGGTCTCCACTCAGAATGAGAAGGGTTTGGCCATAGTCCACCACGCTTACCAAGTGCAGATTGGCAGACTTTTCACCCGTGAGAACATTATGGAGAACTCTCGGGCATGCAGGTTTCCTCACGATGCTTTCCTTAACCGTTAAATCAAGTGATATTTAATTGCTTAAATCGTAGATTACATTACGCGGTAAAAGTAATGTTGTGTAAGTGTAAATGCGACCTTAAGAAGGAGGTAGCAGATTTGTAGAGCACTGTCTCGGTCGTTGAGACCGCCAAAACGTCGTATGGGTATGAGTAACAGAGACAACGCTCTACAAAGCCGAAAGGTCATAAAGACCGATGTACATAACTTTCGGCCGCATGTTGTTTATACCTACTAGTGGTTAGAGGTGTGTGCCCGGGATTGAACTCCCGATCCTCTTGATAGGAGGCCGACGCCAATAGGCTATCGCCGTGTCTGGTCTAAAGCTGGAGTTACGACAGGATATTATGCTGAGTCATCCATTTTCTATCCTTTTATTACAAAAGAGGATCATACTAAATAATGGAACAGAGAATTAATGTTATGGAAAGTACTTAATTGAAATTGATATCGATATCATTGTGATGGTACGGTGATCGTCTCTGCTTCTTTCGATGATGGGCTATAATGAGGAAATTCAAAAACAAGTAAATCGGCTAAACTTTGGGACACTATTTGTATTCGGAGTCATATGTTATCTTAGGTATGGCCAAGTACATGGCAGGCACAATTCGTCGGACGGACATGTAGACCTTGCCAATCAAACTTCCAGATTTTCGCGGTTAGATGATGAATTTTATTTCAGAGATCTACTATTTTGACTCATTCAACTCTCTCGGATGAAAATCCTGAGGAGGAAAAAAAAACAGCTAGGTTATGCGTTCTGGCTTGGATGAGGGGTCGGTTGGTACATGTATTTGCCAATAAGGCCATCGTTCTACTGACCAAAGCCTCTACTAGCACGGGGGACCCTGCGCTGGACACCAGCCTTTCAACATTGTTATGTGGGGCACAGCCGACCTCCCTGTTATTCGCTACGAAGCGTTTGGTAGCCTGTCGTGGAAGACAAGGTTCTTTTCTTGAGCTAAAAGCTCGCCCCTTACCATGGTATAATTTTGTATATATATATATTCGTTCAGTTATGTCTAAGTTGGCCAACTTAGGTGTCGAGAGGTCGAAGCTGTAAGACATGGCGTGTTTTGGTGTGCCGAGGCTTTGCCGCCAGGACGCCGTCATATCGACCGTGTGCCTTTTTACATTAAATCCGACCTTATAGGTCAAGGATATCAAACTAATAGTTCTCACACATTAATACTTTCAGTGTCCCGCGGTTTAGGCCGGTATGTAACGCCGTCCTATAGCTCTCGGAATGCGGCGTAACGATGACACACAAAAAAAAAGGTCTGTACCTGTTCTACTGTTCACCAACGGCCCCGTTACTCGTTCATACAATCTGCTTGCGCTGTGTGCTGGTTGTAAGTCGCACTGACCCAGTTTTGACTCGCCTGCTTTCCACTCGAGGGTCGGGGATTCGAACCCGAAAGATAACCCTTTAGTAGTCGTAGTTGTGTATATTCAAATTAATTAAATATCACTTGGTTCGTCGTAGAAAGAAAGCATCGTGAGGTAAACCGCAACCTGAGAGTTCTCTATGGAGCCCGCGCTCAGTAGTGAGCCGGCGAGGGTTGCTCATGATGATGGTGATGGTATCGTGGTAGCTGATAGTTCAAAACACACCACATGATCCAAAATATTTGTGTGATTTTGCTCAACAAGTCAATGTGTATTTTTGACAAGAGGCGTTCCATCTGACTGCGTTAGTCTGCCAACTTTATTCTATTTCTTATTTATTGCTAGGTAAGAGCTATTATTGTGAATTCGGTGTACTGCTGAAAAAAAACTAGCCTGAACTTTACTTAATAGTAAGAGTCGTGATATAGGTAATATGAGAGATTTAATATTGGAGTCCGACACATGGAACCATGTATCTACGGCATTTTTGAACACACACAGTTCGATCGTTTTACCTCTAAAATGAATTTGAGCTCCATTATTAAATGTCTATAGAAGGTATCTAGACGTGATAAATAAAAGATGATATTTATACTCAAATGCTTTTATTTCTGGTAAATAAGTTGTTTTATTTACTCTCACAGTTGAGTATTTTTAGAAAAAAAAGAAACTGGTATTGTGATTTAGACGGAATTTTAAATGTGTTTGTTACATTTAAAACCCGCCAAATGTTCGCTTCCTAGGCCAATCTATTTAGAAGGGAAAAACGAACATTTAAACTTTAAAAACCCTTACGGCCGCGCAGTTTATTTCACAATCAATTACGCACATAATATGTCATAAAATTTAAGAGAGATTTCTTAAATTTTATTCCTAAAAACGAATTAGAGTTAAAGACACACTGTACACACGGTTATATACATAATCTAGCACAAGTATTTATTCTAAATACATCTGAACCTAGTTACACAACTTGTCCGGTTAAAACCACCTTCGGTATATTCTTTCTAATTTAAACCTACTCGCGAGGTTCACAATACGCCCCCACTTCTCGCGACTATGCATACACAATGCGGTGATTAGGTATAATATGAAATTTTCACACGCTAAACCCGTGATCCACTCCATCCAAGCCCAGGGTTGAGACCATTGCCTACGTCTAGCATGATATTGGTCTTCTAGATTATTTTCTAGATCTATTTCTTCTAGGTATACCGGCTAATCAATTTTATAAGCTTAAAAGTTGTGGAACTACTTTCAAAATTTACACTAAATACAATAATCTGGGTACTTCACCATTAAACCGCCGCTGGCTCGAACACACTGTCTCTATAACCTTATCTTATTTCTCAGGACAAATTTTAACAATACACTATACTATAATTTTAATCTACACTCCAATTTTGCAAAGGAAGCTCAAAATATCTCGAATGGACGAGGTCGCGAGGTTCGCGCTGGGATTTGTACTTCCGACCCGAGCCGAAATCCTGCCTTGACTGTCCTCCGTTCTTTTTCCAGTTCTCCTTAAAGGTCCCCGTGGTCGTGTTTCGTCACGCCCACAGTTCTCTGAAAACCAAAAACACACAGGGGAGTACGGTACTCTGGTTGGTCTCCTCTTGCGCACAAAATTACCCTATTGGCCGAAAACAAAATTGCGTTCCAGGCCCCACCTCCAAAAATCTGTCCACATTAGTTCGGAGATACTTGTCGCCTGTTATTTGTCCCCAGACATATGGTTGCCATTTAGTATTAGTTTTTGCCGTGTTTAGCCAGAAATTTTAAAATAACTCACGCATTTCTTGACGTCTTTATTAACAAACGCACTCTCTACTCTCGATAATTTGTTTTTGCTGTATTTAAAATTTATGGTCGCCTTTTTATTTTTCTTTCTTTGTTTTAGATTTATTGCCTTAGTTTTGAGAACGCCATAGAATCGTGTATCACACGGTAATAAATTTGGTGATTTATGAGTGACCATCTCACACGCCCCCAAATCGATTTTTTAATACACGTAATAAACCTCTATGTCCTTGCATCAAACATTAGTTGTTTCAAAAATCTATTTCCTTTACAATATTCACACGCTAATCCTAAATTTCCCACGCTTAGCCATCATATTCCCAGGCAAGACAATAACCTATTCAACTCGGGTATTTCCTTTTGTTAGAGTACTTCGAACTAATCGTTTTATGACCGCGGCGCCAACATTCTTCGCTTCTTTTCTATACTCTAAAGTTACCTTCCTTCTAGTTGTTTACATAATAGCGAAACAAGTGAATGGCATTGTAGTTACCTCTGATCTTATCAGAATGAACGTCAACTAATGTATATACATTATTGTATGGGACTGCCCCTATTATGTAAGGCCCTTCATAGAGCCGCATAAATTTCCTTGTCAGCTTTTTATCCGCATCTGACTTTGCAAAAGTCTTAAGTTTCACCAAATCGCCTACCTCGAACTGTATTAACTTATGGTTCTTGTTATAATGAAATTCTCTACGTTCGGCCGCCCTAGCTATGTTCTGTCGCGCATGTTGTCGAATCTGATCCAACGTCTCCCCTTGCAAGTCCGACCCTGTCGCTACTTCAACGTTAAAGTCAGTTGATAACTGGGTCCGTTTCCCACATACTAACTCATTTGGTGAATATCCAGTCGTAGTATGTACTACCTGGTTGTAGCAATCTTCTATATCCACTAGCAGATCTACCCACGAACGGTGTGATTTATCGCAATACGTCCTGAATAACCTCCCTAGCTCTTTATTCACTCTTTCCGTCGAATTTGGTCGCGGATTCCTAACAGATGTATGTGTTAATTCGATACCTAGTTGACGGATACCTGACTCGAACACCTTCGAAGTAAAGTTCGCGCCTCTGTCCGAGCATAATGTTCTAATCGCGACCTGCCTATGAAACTTTTTAACACAGGTTAATGTAGCTTTCCCACTAGCCTGGCGTAGTGGGTATAACCTGATCAACTTACTATAAGCATCTTGTATGACGAATATGTATTTAAAACCAAACCTTCCCGCTGGTAAAGGTCCATAAATGTCGCAAAAGACTCGTTCTCCTATTTCCTCTGCTATTACCGATTTAATCGGCCCCGTATGAGTTTCTAAAACATGTTTCGACTTTTGGCATGCCTCGCACGACCTTACGACCCGACCTATTATACGAGACATATTCGAGAAATAGTACCGACGTTTCATCAGTGCATAGACTTTGTATCGTCCGAAATGACCTAATTCTTCATGTATGCTAACGATCAAATCTTTTTGTAAGTCCTCGGGGACATATAATCTTAACGTATCCTTTCTTATGTCTGTTTTATACAGAATCTCTCCCTTAAGCACGTAGTATTTAGATTCAGACGTGTCCGTTATTTGCATGCGTCTAATTATCTCACTAGCGATTTTATCACGTCTTTGATAACTACCTATTTCATCCCATCGCTCCCGTACTAACCGTCCTAATGATGATTTGAATAGATTCATCTCGGGCCCCGTGGCCTTGTTGGTTAATACGTCAGTGGTTCCCTTTATATGTCGAGACAACACATCTGCTACAGTGTTTAATTTACCTTTGACATGTTCAACTGTATAGTCAAACCGTCCTATATAGTGTACCCAACGTATCATCCTAGCACTCAATAGTTTGCATGTCTGCAAGAATATCAGACTCTTATGATCAGTCCTAATCACTAACCTTGACCCTCTCAAATATGTTTCAAACTTAGACAAACTAAAAATAATCGCCCACAGCTCTTGTTCGGTAACTGTCCACTTACGTTCTGTCTCTGTTAACGCTTTACTACAGAACCCTAATATTTGTTCTTCACCTACTGAATTCAGTTGGTAAACATACCCTGAAACCCCTAAGTTCCTGCTATCGGTTTGTAAATAATAAGTTCCCTTAGGATTCGGGTGTACGAGAAGTACTGTGTCTATAAATAACTTCTTAACTCTTTCAAAACAAACGTTAATCTCCTGTGTCCATGACCATCTTGTATTTTGTTTCAACAGGTCGCACAGTGGTCTAACTTCCTCGCTATATTTCGAGATAAACCTTCTGAAATAATTTATTAATCCCAAAAATCCCCGTAGTTGTTTTATAGTTCGAGGTATAGGGAAGTCTAATATGGCTTTAACTCGTTCAGGATCCATACGTACCCCATTAGTATTCACTATGTGCCCTAACAACTTCACTTCTACACATAAGAACCGACACTTCTCCAATCTTCCGGTTAAGCCTGCGGCGCCTAACCTATCTAATACTTGATCTAGATGTTCTAAGTGCAACTTTATGTCCCCTGTGGTGAAGATAACTATGTCATCCAGATAGTTCACGCAAAACTCTCGTACCTCTCCTAGAATATAATCCATCGCCCTCGAAAAACCCGCTACAGAAGTCTTTAATCCTTGAGGTAACACACGGTAAGTATATGTCTTTCCCATGAATGAGAAACCGGTGTACTTCCTAGAGTCCTTATGCAAAGGTATTTGGAAATAAGCATTATTCAAATCAATTAAACTGATGTAGTTCACTCCATGGAAGGATTGTAAGATCTCAGACGTGAGGGGTGGTGCCCCCGCGTCTCCTACCATTTTCTTATTTAACTCGCGTGCGTCCAATAACAGTCTTATTGACTCATCTCGTTTTTTCGTGAACGTGAGAGGGCTACAGTATGGTGTTGCCTCCTGTCTGATCACGCCTAGCTTTTCCAACTCATTTAATTCGTCTTTAACTTGTTCCCTATATGACAAAGGTACCGGATAGCTATGCTTCACAAAAGGTGTTTCGTCTACTAACTGAATAACATGTTCATACTTGTTAGTCAAGCCTAACCCTTTCGTAAACACTTTACGATGTTTGTTTAACACAGACAATAAGAATTTCCTATGTTCATTACTTAAGTTCGATTTTTCCAATTGGAATTCCGTAATTTCCTCACTTTCTAATTCTCTACTCGCTACACTCTGTTCCACAGTCCCGGAGTCTTGATTTAATATCAAGTTAATCGTAGCCGCATTCGTCTCTCCCCCCAACCTTTCGATTTCGCAATCGGAATTCAATCTGACACAAGATCTAACTCCCATATGTTCTATAGTCAATGTTCGCTCATCATTACAGTTCACTATCCCTTTCACCCGCTCTAGCCAGTCATATCCCAGTATCAATGACCTAGGTAAACGTCGCATAATTAGTACAGGTGCTTCAACTAAAGTGCTACCTAACTGAAACTCTATTAGTACCAACCGATTTGTACTCTCGCTCCGCGATCCGAACGCCCCCTGTATTTGGATTGCTGGAATAGCGATTTCTGGTAGTTTCCTATTTTCTCTCACAATAGAATCGTACAATTCCCTAGTTATTCCACTAATCTGGCTTCCCGTATCTATAAGAGCACTCATACTCCTTCCGTACAACCTCACACACACTTCTGGTAATTTAGGTAAAGAATAGTCAATACCTACGTCGATTTGTTCATCTAGTTCATGAAACATTGTATACACGTTCAATTGTCTTTTCGTACACGCCTCGCACGACATGCCTACCTCGCTACATTCTGCTATATTCTCAAACTGGTTTTCCAATAAGACTCCTATGCTACTAATTTCCAATTGGCAATTTTGTTCGTCATTATCGGAGCCGCCTCTCAATAAACGCTTAAGGCCTCCTTCACCTATCCCTAGACTCTGTCCCGGTTTCCATCCACTCTTAATTAAGATCTTATAGACCACACCTACTCTTTCGTGTTCTGAGGTCTCACTGGCCCCCGTTCTACACAATATTGATTGATTCGACCTATTTTGTGTGGGGTGACCTAGTTTTTTGACGGTCCCTCCCCCACTTTCTTAGACACAGCAGAGTCTTCGCCCTCTTTCACGAATGTGATAGCCGGTCTGACCTGCTTAGTTTCGGATACCGTGGGCCTGTTAAAATTTGCCCTAGAAATAAATCGACGGTAACCCCGACCCCTGGTCGAATTTCCCCTAGTCCTCCAATTGTTTGTCGACATTGTCGCTACGATAGGACGCCTCGATGGCGGTTCATTGTATCGCCTACCACCTCTATAATTACTATTCATACCACCTCTCATAACCCCCCTAGGTTTTTCAACAATATTTTGTTCTATGTCTCTGAGGAACTTTGCCCCGTTCATAATGCTAACTACTTCAGTTCTAGTAAACCATAGACGTTGTATGTCTATAGCATAATGACGCATAATGGAATTTACCAAATCGCGCTCGCTAAAAGCAATGGTTAATGATTGCATCGATTCTGCCTGCTCAGCGAAATGCTCAGACATCGTCATACCTGAATCGCTCGAGTATACTGCATTTATCAACCTATATCTAACAGATTCTTGGATTTGTTCGGTCCAATAGTTCCGCCTAAAATCGGTTTCAAAATCAGCGAATGAAGTCCACTCTTTCGAATATAGTTCCATAACCTTTCGTGCATTCCCCGAAATGCAACCTAGCGCGATATCAATCTCCCGATCTGCCCCGTTTACTGCCTTTATATATTTTTTTAATCGTTTTAAAAAGGTGATGGGATTAGTGAATGGCTTTCCGTCAAAATTTGGTTTGGTAACCGACGGTTGTACTACAAACAAGTTTCGGGTTTCAGCAAACGCTGTACTTGTGCTCGCGGTGTCTAGACTAACCCCTTGTCTATCAGATTTTCCGCTTTCACTTACTCCTATTGTCTGATGTGACGAAACACTCGCGTTTTCGTTTTGGCCTGCGTTCGAACTAAGCTGTTGTAATTTCGTTTCGAATTCGGTGATTTTTTTCAAAATCAACTCTAATGTAGTATTCCCTAAGGTCGACGTTTGCTCGCTCGATTCTACTGGGCTAGCTTCGCTCTGTCGCGTACCCGCTTGCTTTGTTCTACGTGTTTTTCTACCTGCAGGCATCTTTTTTTTTTTCAATTCGTCCCTTTTCGTTTTACCTACTCAAGTGCCAACTTAAATTATATTTGAATACTTTCGTAAGACGCGAAGCCGTATTTTTAAAATTTCTATATTATTAATACTAATTTGCAATCATATGTCTGAGATGTGTTTCTATTATATGAATTCTCTAGGTTTGAAGAAATTTTAAGCCTAAGAAATAAGCAAGGAATAATAGCTCGATTCTCTGCAGTATCTTCTGAAAACCTGTAAATTGTACATTTATAAGACATACAGCTTATTTCTGCTCCTTCTTATACCTAAAATAAATGTAAATGTACAACATATAAACATAATAACATGCACAGTGTGTCCTTCAACCTCTTTTTAGTTGTTTATAAGATTTTGCTCTCATATACCCAATCACGACTTCCTACGTTGTGTTCTATTTTTTTTTTTTTCTATAATCTAGTCATATCGTTAATTCGAATACATACATAGATCCTGGTCACGGCACCAAAATTCTGTGATGGTACGGTGATCGTCTCTGCTTCTTTCGATGATGGGCTATAATGAGGAAATTCAAAAACAAGTAAATCGGCTAAACTTTGGGACACTATTTGTATTCGGAGTCATATGTTATCTTAGGTATGGCCAAGTACATGGCAGGCACAATTCGTCGGACGGACATGTAGACCTTGCCAATCAAACTTCCAGATTTTCGCGGTTAGATGATGAATTTTATTTCAGAGATCTACTATTTTGACTCATTCAACTCTCTCGGATGAAAATCCTGAGGAGGAAAAAAAAAACAGCTAGGTTATGCGTTCTGGCTTGGATGAGGGGTCGGTTGGTACATGTATTTGCCAATAAGGCCATCGTTCTACTGACCAAAGCCTCTACTAGCACGGGGGACCCTGCGCTGGACACCAGCCTTTCAACATTGTTATGTGGGGCACAGCCGACCTCCCTGTTATTCGCTACGAAGCGTTTGGTAGCCTGTCGTGGAAGACAAGGTTCTTTTCTTGAGCTAAAAGCTCGCCCCTTACCATGGTATAATTTTGTATATATATATATATTCGTTCAGTTATGTCTAAGTTGGCCAACTTAGGTGTCGAGAGGTCGAAGCTGTAAGACATGGCGTGTTTTGGTGTGCCGAGGCTTTGCCGCCAGGACGCCGTCATATCGACCGTGTGCCTTTTTACATTAAATCCGACCTTATAGGTCAAGGATATCAAACTAATAGTTCTCACACATTAATACTTTCAGTGTCCCGCGGTTTAGGCCGGTATGTAACGCCGTCCTATAGCTCTCGGAATGCGGCGTAACGATGACACACAAAAAAAAAGGTCTGTACCTGTTCTACTGTTCACCAACGGCCCCGTTACTCGTTCATACAATCTGCTTGCGCTGTGTGCTGGTTGTAAGTCGCACTGACCCAGTTTTGACTCGCCTGCTTTCCACTCGAGGGTCGGGGATTCGAACCCGAAAGATAACCCTTTAGTAGTCGTAGTTGTGTATATTCAAATTAATTAAATATCACTTGGTTCGTCGTAGAAAGAAAGCATCGTGAGGTAAACCGCAACCTGAGAGTTCTCTATGGAGCCCGCGCTCAGTAGTGAGCCGGCGAGGGTTGCTCATGATGATGGTGATGGTATCGTGGTAGCTGATAGTTCAAAACACACCACATGATCCAAAATATTTGTGTGATTTTGCTCAACAAGTCAATGTGTATTTTTGACAAGAGGCGTTCCATCTGACTGCGTTAGTCTGCCAACTTTATTCTATTTCTTATTTATTGCTAGGTAAGAGCTATTATTGTGAATTCGGTGTACTGCTGAAAAAAAAACTAGCCTGAACTTTACTTAATAGTAAGAGTCGTGATATAGGTAATATGAGAGATTTAATATTGGAGTCCGACACATGGAACCATGTATCTACGGCATTTTTGAACACACACAGTTCGATCGTTTTACCTCTAAAATGAATTTGAGCTCCATTATTAAATGTCTATAGAAGGTATCTAGACGTGATAAATAAAAGATGATATTTATACTCAAATGCTTTTATTTCTGGTAAATAAGTTGTTTTATTTACTCTCACAGTTGAGTATTTTTAGAAAAAATAGAAACTGGTATTGTGATTTAGACGGAATTTTAAATGTGTTTGTTACATTTAAAACCCGCCAAATGTTCGCTTCCTAGGCCAATCTATTTAGAAGGGAAAAACGAACATTTAAACTTTAAAAACCCTTACGGCCGCGCAGTTTATTTCACAATCAATTACGCACATAATATGTCATAAAATTTAAGAGAGATTTCTTAAATTTTATTCCTAAAAACGAATTAGAGTTAAAGACACACTGTACACACGGTTATATACATAATCTAGCACAAGTATTTATTCTAAATACATCTGAACCTAGTTACACAACTTGTCCGGTTAAAACCACCTTCGGTATATTCTTTCTAATTTAAACCTACTCGCGAGGTTCACAATACGCCCCCACTTCTCGCGACTATGCATACACAATGCGGTGATTAGGTATAATATGAAATTTTCACACGCTAAACCCGTGATCCACTCCATCCAAGCCCAGGGTTGAGACCATTGCCTACGTCTAGCATGATATTGGTCTTCTAGATTATTTTCTAGATCTATTTCTTCTAGGTATACCGGCTAATCAATTTTATAAGCTTAAAAGTTGTGGAACTACTTTCAAAATTTACACTAAATACAATAATCTGGGTACTTCACCATTAAACCGCCGCTGGCTCGAACACACTGTCTCTATAACCTTATCTTATTTCTCAGGACAAATTTTAACAATACACTATACTATAATTTTAATCTACACTCCAATTTTGCAAAGGAAGCTCAAAATATCTCGAATGGACGAGGTCGCGAGGTTCGCGCTGGGATTTGTACTTCCGACCCGAGCCGAAATCCTGCCTTGACTGTCCTCCGTTCTTTTTCCAGTTCTCCTTAAAGGTCCCCGTGGTCGTGTTTCGTCACGCCCACAGTTCTCTGAAAACCAAAAACACACAGGGGAGTACGGTACTCTGGTTGGTCTCCTCTTGCGCACAAAATTACCCTATTGGCCGAAAACAAAATTGCGTTCCAGGCCCCACCTCCAAAAATCTGTCCACATTAGTTCGGAGATACTTGTCGCCTGTTATTTGTCCCCAGACATATGGTTGCCATTTAGTATTAGTTTTTGCCGTGTTTAGCCAGAAATTTTAAAATAACTCACGCATTTCTTGACGTCTTTATTAACAAACGCACTCTCTACTCTCGATAATTTGTTTTTGCTGTATTTAAAATTTATGGTCGCCTTTTTATTTTTCTTTCTTTGTTTTAGATTTATTGCCTTAGTTTTGAGAACGCCATAGAATCGTGTATCACACGGTAATAAATTTGGTGATTTATGAGTGACCATCTCATCATGACACAGTTTTTTTAGTCCCGTGAAAGACCTAAGTCATCTTATTTGTGACCTAATTTCTGTTTAATTTCGTTCAAAGCTTTTTGTGCCGTATAGGCAGTTTAAGAAAACATTTATTATGGCATTTAAATCTAAAATATAAGGTCTAAAACGCCAGTTTTTCTCAGTCTTTAGACAGCCAAATAACGACTGCCAAACAGAATTTTTAGCGGTGATAGGCCTAGTGGATTTAGCTTACTAATTCTCTGCGCTGGTACTGCGCTATAGTCGGTTACTTAGGTTCTTCATAGAGAAGGCCACCTGTCAGTGTCCTCATTGTTAAAATTATACCTTGGTACGTTATTTAATAAAAAACCGGCCAAGTGCGAGTCAGGCTCGCGCAATGAGGGTTCCGTACTACAGTCGTATTTTTTCGACGTTTTGCACGATGATTCAAAAACTATGATGCATAAAAATAAATAAAAAACTGTTTTAGAATGTACAAATGAAGATCTTTCATAATATGATACCCCACTTGATATAGTTATCTCAGTTCGAAAGTTGAAAATACTAATTATTAGTTCATGACCACAATTTAATTTTTTTTGTGTGATCTAACCCTAAATTCACGGTTTTCAGATTTTTCCCCAAATGTCAGCTATAAGATCTACCAACCTGCCAAATTTCATGATTCTAGGTCAACGGGAAGTACCCTGTAGGTTTCTTGACAGACAGACGGACAGACAGACAGACAGAGAGACAACAAAGTGATCCTATAAGGGTTCCGTTTTTCCTTTTGAGGTACGGAACCCTAAAAAACCGTGATAGCCTAGTGGTTAGGACTTCCGTCTCCTATTCAGATCGGGGATTCGAATCCGGGCACACACCTCTAACTCTTCGGAATTATGTGGATTTTAAGAAGTCAAATATCACCCGCTAAATAACGGTGAAGGTAAACATCATGAGTAAACCTGCATGCCTGAAAGTTCTACATAATGTTCTCAAAGGCATGTGAAGTCTGCCAATCCGCACATGGCCAGCGCGGTGGACTATGGTCAAACCTTTCCCATACTTAGAGGAGACCCTTGGTCTGTAGTGAGCCGGCGATGGGTTGATCATGACATGACGTTATTTTAAATTTTAAAATTTGTTTTGATAAGGCACCTTTACAACTATAAGTACGTGACAGGTCGAGATGCCAATCGGGGAGGGAACACCCCGCACACAACGCGCTAATCCGGTGCGAGCGAGCGCGGGTGACGTGTAGATGTGCGGGGTGTCCCCCGCCGCATACTCCAATTGCCATCTCAATTTGTCGCGTACTATAGGTGCATTACTCTTAACTCTGTAGTTGCCAGTGATGAAAACAACTGTGGGATCAATATTTACTCTTGTGTTGTAGGCGAATGGTTCTGAAATAACAAGCCGTCGCGTTGGCACACAGGCGGTCCTTGCGAGTCCGCCATGATCAATAAAGTGCTAACTTTACCGCGCAACATTGTAAATTATTACTACGGAAACATAAATCATAAGATATACCGGAACCTTTTTTGTAGATATCTACTTACCTAATAGTATAGTTAGTGCATGCTGTCCAAGCACGCAGTCCAATCTGAACACGAGGCAGATGACTGCGCATTGTACAACAAGCGTAAATATATATTTCTATATTCTTATAAATAAAGCAAATAGGGCAATTTTGAATAATGTAATCGTAGGAAGATATCGAGTTAGTTGAGCTCCAGAGATGTCCCACCTCTGATCTTATAAATAAAGCAAATAGGGCAATTTTGAATAATATATTAATTATACTAATAAATAAAATTGAAGTGTCTTATACTAATAAATAAAATTGAATTGCTGTGATCATATTATGGTTTTTTGAACTATATACCAGAAGTTAATTAAAAGTTTTTAGATTTTTTGCGTCTGTATGTTTGAACGGCCTAATCTTCGGAACGACTGAACCTATTTTGACGGGACTGACAGAGATAGGTAGAGGATTAACCAAGGAGTAACATAAGCTACTTTTAAACGAACTTTCAAAAAAGGAGGTGTTGGGGACTTCGATGGCTTCCTCGTGATTGTGTTTTAGAAAATGTAACCTTTACTTTGTGAACATGGCTTGTAATGAGTTAAATTAAAAATATACAACAGATATACAACATAATGTGACTGCTCTGAATGGCGAATTTTGACAAGCGCACGACCGGCGTGCGAGCACAAGTTTTTTCGAAAATGATCGGGGTTCGCATGGCGAGATGTCCGCACACCGCACACACACATGCACACACACACTTAGCGGCGCGAACAGGAGGAGTTGTGTTTTTCTACCTATGTACACAGAAATGTCCGAGATTTCTGAACCGATTTGCGTATTTTTTTTATCGATAGAGAAACTAGACTCTCTTCCTATACTTACATCAACTTCATAGAAACCATAAGGAAGTAATTAATGTTTAATGGTTACGTATCATCGTGTGAATAATAATTATTACAGTTGCTGTGTCTGTATCTAAATTAAAAGTACTTAAAAATATTAAAATAAAACATACAAACTTAAAATTAAACGTCGGCAAAAAGTCCGCCCCTAGTTGCTCCTGGGCCAAAGGTGCCCATTAAGCTGGCACTATTGCCACGCTGAATGGCGATGGACAACCTTTGGACCAGGTAGGCCCCAGAGCGCGGATCGCAACCTCTTTCCCTTAGACGACGGCCGAAAGTAAAGAAGAAAGAAACCATAAGTAGGTATTAGATTTCAATCAGTCCTATATAGTTACAGAATGAAGCAAAGTTTTTACGCGTAATTAAGTCCGGGGCGAACCACTAGTTACAGTTAAACAAATTGTATGAAAATATTATTTTATCTCTGTAAGAGAATCTCTGTTCAAGGCACAAGGGTAACATAAATGTCCAAATCAATTTCAGGTTTTATGATTCTATTTTATACGTGCGTCCTTAAATGTCAACCTTGCCAAATTTATTGGAGCTTTATAGCTTTTATATTGACATGGGAAACATATCTCAATCTCTGTTTTACAACGTTTAAAACACATATTTTGTGAAATCACGGTTATTGTCCGACCAGCATTTGATAGTATGGAATCCTCGTGGCTTTAGTTCAAAAAAAGTTGACGTTATTAATTACCCATAAAAAGCGGTGCACCTCTTCGGAGTTTATTTATTTAAACATCTTTAATTGCTTAATTTAATATAACAAAGAATTAAAAGTTTGTTTGTTTGTTTGTCCTTCCTGCACGCCCTAACTAAGCAACTAATCAAATTGATTTTTGGCATCGTGATAGTTGAAAGGACGGAGAGTAACATAGGCTACTTTTTATTCCAGAAAATCAAAGAGTTCCCACGGGATTTTTAAAAACCTTAATCCACGCGTATGAAGTCGTGGGCATCAGCTAGTTGTTCTATAAAGTAAATATAGGAATAATCGAATAGGAATGAAATCTAAGATCGCATTTGTTGGGTGAAAAAGAAACAGTACGCAGCAGAAAATAATGGACATCGACCTTCAGAAGGAGATAGCGGATTTGTAGAGCATTGTCTCCGTCTTTGAGACCGACAAAACGTCATATCGGCTTGAGTGATAGAGGCAACGCTCTACAAAGCCGAAATGTCATTCTAAAGGCCGATGCACATTATTTTCTGCCGCGTAATGTAGTTACTAGTGCAAGGTTTTCACAGCGCAAATGGTTCGATCTGTAAAAAGGTGATTTGATTACCCGACCCAAAGCAGGTCTAGATTCTTTGCTAGAGCATTATTCATTCAATGAAGTTGAAATAGCAGTGGGAATCAAAGCTAGTGCTGTAAAAAGGTTTTTGAGTGCTCTCTCGTGTTGATGATTTTAAATATTTTTGTAAAGTTCGTATATTTTATACATTATACCGATATACATACCATACAATTGTTTGTTCTAAACAAAGTTTTATGGTAACCGTAACTTTATTATATGAATAAATAATCTTTAATTTCAGACCATAGTGAAAGTCCTAAGTACGAAGCTAGTAAGTAACAATATTTCCATACAATTATGTTAGTACCTTTTTTTTTTTTTTTTTTTTTTTTTTTTTTTTTTTTTTTTTTTTTTTTCCGCTGGTAAAAATGCTATTAGGCATGCCGCACAAGGGCGGGTATGTGGGACTCACTCGCGGTTTGTTTAACCGCCATCAGCATACCCACTAAAAAACCCAGCGGTGCCGTCCGCGTCAAGTATAAGACGTCTCAGGATCCCGGATATCGGATGCGACTGAGACGTCCTGGCGTTGGGCCGGCACAAGTTTACTCCCAATGCCTAGGGCAGGAGAAGGTGAGCATACTGTCTCCTTCTCCTCCCCTGTCTTCTTCTGCGGAGCGGGTGGGCGTCGGCGTCCAGCTCTCGTTCCCGCTCCGCGGCCTCCTTCAGTGATATGACAGTTTCACAGAAGGAGGCCATTACGCCCCAGCTGGTCTCACTACTGATCATCTCGTCTATTGCATTTGAAAGTGAGAGGCTTCCTCTGAGGGTCGACGACAGGATGTGCCGCTGGGGTCCCCATGCCGCACACTCTACCAAAGTGTGATGTGCCGTATCTTCTGGTGCACCACACTCGTGGCAGGCCGGCGTCTCCTCCCGTCTCGCAATCTGATGCAGGTACTTACCAAAACAGCCATGCCCTGTAAGCACCTGCACCAGCCGGTACGTCAGCACTCCATGTTGCCTTTTAAGCCATCGCTCAAGGTATGGCCGAATCGCTTCAACCGACCAGGTACCGGCGGCAGGCGTCTCTAAGTCCTGCTCCCATCTATGGATCAGAGCTGCACTAGCCAGGGCTCTTATTGAGCGGTTCTCCTCCGCCTCTGGTCGCTCTCCCCGGGCCCTCGTGACCGCACGGTAGCGGTATATCTCGGTGAGCACCTCAGCCTGGAGTTCCCAGGGTGGGTCACCCGCCAGAAGAGTTGCGGCTGTCCAAGATACCGTGCGATACCCACGAATTGCTCGAACCGCGATGATTCTTTGTGGTCTCCGCAGAAGCATCTTGTTTTGTGGAGTCAGGGCATGTATCCATATTGGCGCCCCATACAGTGCCATGCTTCTCACAATTCCTGCGTATAGTCGCCTACAGGTGGACTCTGGCCCCCCAATGTTAGGCAACAGTCTTCCTAAAGCGGCGGCGGCATTAACAAGCTTAGTGCCTAAAAGCTCGAAGTGCTTTTTAAAACGCCATCGTCCGTCCAGGGTCAGACCCAGATATTTCATGTGGGCCTTTACTGGCACTATTGTGCCCTGTACTGTGATTTGTGCACCACGTGGTGGACCTCTGCGAGGACCATGGAAAAGGAGGGCCTCAGTTTTCGAGATTGAGACTCTCAAACCCAGCAGCCGAATCCTATCCACAACCAGTGACGTGCCAATCCCCGCCAATCGAGCCGCCTCTTCATATGTCCTTCCACGGGCTGTGACGAGGGTGTCGTCCGCATAGCATAAGAGCCTCATCCCTGGAAGCAGCGGGGCCCGCAAGAGCCAGTCGAAACCAATGTTCCAAAGCACAGGGCCAAGGACCGATCCCTGCGGAACTCCGCTGCAGACACGGCGCCGGAAAATTTGCCCGTTTCTTCCCTCCCACACGATTTCTCTGTCCTGCAGGTACGACTCCAGCAGTCGCCGGAGGTACAACGGTACTCTGTGGTAGCAAAGTGCCTCGAGTAAAGTCTCGAAAGGGAGACTATTGAAGGCATTTGCAACGTCAAGCGAGACTGCAAGGACCACTTCCCCTCTATCAGTTGCTTCCATGGTCATACTTTTCAAGGCATCCAGGGCATCCAGGGTCGAGCGGCCTGCTCGGAATCCATACTGCGTCTCAGATAGATTCGGGCCTACTGTCTCAAGGTGCTCCATGAGACGAGTGGCTAGAATCTTTTCTAAGAGCTTGCCAGTCTCGCTGAGCAGAACTATTGGTCTATATGCTGAAGGGGAATCCAGCGGGCGACCTTCTTTACGCAACAGGCATAACTTTCCTTCTTTCCATGATTTCGGGAACTGTCCAGTGCGTAAGCATTTATCGAACACCTCCCTGAATTCCATCCGTAGGAATTTCAGAGCAATGTATAAAACTTTGCCCGGAATACCATCGGGTCCCGGTGCTGTCTTTCTAGCCCGTAGGCGGTCGAGCGCTAAATCCAGTTCTCCCTCTGTGATAGGAGGGATGTCGTCTATATTCTGGCTCCCAAATGGGGGTGACATAGCCGGAGGGACGTGGTTCTGGGAGTCGGGAAACAGTTCTCCAACTACACGCCACAGGAGATCAGGCTGCAGGGTCTCTGTGATGGGTGCGCCTTGTGTGCTGAGTTTATTTCGCGCAACACGATAGGGGCGCCCCCAGGGGTCCCTGTTCAATGTCTCTAGCATCTCTTCACGGGCGGACTCCTTAGCTTTACTTATGGCTAGCTGCAGATCTTTCTTAGCCTGTCGATAAACGCTCCGCACTTGATCCTAGAGATCCGTGTTCTGATCGTTTCGCCTACGGTACCGAACATACGCTCTGCGGGCTCTATTACTGATTGCCCGGAGGTCTGCGATTTCAGGGGACCACCAATACACGCGGCGGCGAGGGGACCAGCGTCGGGTACGTGGCATGGATGCATCACAGATGTCCTTCAGGACGTTGCACAACTGCCCAGAAAGTTCGTCCACGCTTGTGTTGCCATTGCTGCTGGAAGAAGACCACCGCCGTACAATGGCCGCCTCTTTGGCCAGATCGCGATCTAGTAGACTCAGGCACCAGCGTGGAAACTGACTTGAGTTTCTGGGGTTGTTCCTCGGCCCCGGACTGGTAGAGATCTCAAAGCGGATGTAATTGTGATCCGAGAGAGTCTCCGCCTCTTCCTCCACTCTCCAGTTAACCACCCTGTTCGCAACTGTGGGAGTTGCAAATGAAAGATCAATCACAGACCCCCCCTGCTGCCGCACACAGGTATGTGCCGTCCCTCTATTGAGGAGGGATAGACCCGAGAGAAGAGCCCAGATCTGTACCGCCCTACCCCTTGCATTTGTGATAGGATTTCCCCAAGCCTGGGACTTAGCATTAAAGTCACCAAGAACAACGATGTACCCCCCCGACTGTCTATCGATAGCTGCCCTGACAGAGTCGAGATAGACTTCAAATTCCGCCAGGCTGCGGTTGGGCGAGAAATAAATGCCTACCACTACGTATTCCCCCCATTTTGCCACCGCATACCCGGAGCCTCTTTCTAATACCGTAAGAGGAATGTCGGTATTACTTCTGGTCAGAACCGCCACCGAGCCATCCAAGTCACCAACCCAGTGTGATTGGGGAGGAATATAATATGGTTCGCAGGCCACTGCCAGATCTATTCCCCACTCCAATATAGACTGCTGCAGGAGATCCTGAGCCCCAGCGCAGTGGTTGAGGTTCGACTGGAGAAAGTTTAAATGACCCGACTGATTCATGATGACATTTCAGCTTCCTCTTGCGCCTGATGGCAACCAGCGCTGGTGGCAGGCTGAGACATTAGGACCATCTTACTCCTTACTGGGGGAGGGTTGCAACTCCTACCCCCCATTACATGATCTGAGGGTAGACCTGCGTCTTTGCACACTAGGCAGCACATGGAGGCTGTGCATCCCAGCGATTTATGACCGCTGCCCCCACACCGGAAGCACAGGTCACCTCGGTCTGCAGCGGATGGGCAGACAGGCTTTGTGTGCCCAATGCCGAGGCACTTGAAGCAGCGCAGGGGGCGTTCCTCTAGCACCTGAACTTCAGCAGAGCTCCAGCCAACTCGCAGCCTCCCGGCATCAGAGATCACTTTAGCCACCTCAATGGGGCAGTGCAAGACAGCCATACCCACCCCTCTAGGCCCGGATAGCACATCTCCAACTTTAAGCGACTGCGTGGAGCAGTTGCTGACTCGCACGACGGCAGCGATTAACTTTTCTTTTGTGACAGAGTCGTCAAGGCCGGTCACCTTAAGGGTCACTAGTTTAGAGGGGCGAACCACGCTAGCCACGCCATCTAATACCGTGCGGAGCCTGTTCGCTAGCAATTCAGCCTGTTCCGCCGTCTGACCCTTAGGCAGCTCTAGAAGTCTTGCGCCTGTGGCCGCCCGGCGAATTTTTATTCCGTCGCCTATGCCAAATTCTTCCAGGTTGACCTGTTGCTCTGCCTGTTCCAATATCTTAGCGTAGGTTACCCCCTTCTCTATTGCTGCTGGCTGCAATGTGATTACGACCGCCGCGGTTTTGGGGGACCTAAGTTTTGCTACAGCCGACTGAGTTGGTTTGGCGGCAGTTTCATTCGACGGGGCGGCGGTGGCGGCGTTGGCAGTGGATGAAGAGGCTTTCTTGCTCTTCTTCCCTTTTTTAACGACGGTTGCCCAGTCAGTGACCTCCCTTGCCTCAGTTCGACTTGGTCCAGCAATTGTTTCGGAACTCGTGGGATTTGAGGCCGCTGTGGCACTCCGAGTCATCGGGCCCATCCGAGCACTTGGAAGAGCAGTAGCCGGCTGAGTTGCTGCCACTTCCTGACATTGTTTGTCGCCTGCTAAGGGTGGACGGTGCATCTTCTCAGGCAGAAGTCGTTCTTCGATTCCGGCGAATCGGGCATCCAGCATGACGCCTACTGAGGTGACAATGGACGCCTTTAGCTCCTCAATGAGTTTCTCACTTAAGGTGGGGACGGACGAGGTGTTCGCCGCCACCATGGACGTCTTCATTTCACTAAACTCTCTACGGTGGGCCTTTAACTCCGCTTTGAGGTTTTCCACCTCCTGGCGTAAGCGGCCATTGTCAGCTCTTAGTCGTCGGGTTTCCTCGGCTTCAGTCCTAGATGCCAGAGCATCCACCATCCCCTGGAGAGCGGCTGCTGAGTCCTTAAGGAGTCTAGCGTATGGGCCCTTGAGGTGCCCTGGTTTAGAGGCAACCTGGACTATGTTCGCTACGCTTTTTCCTGCAGCAGCTCGCAGCTCCTCGGCGCTGAGTTGGATGGGGTCCTCCTTTCGGAGCTCAAAAGAAACTTCTTCAGGGTCCAAGACAGGCTCAGACACCTTGTTGCTACACACTCGATCTCGTAGGAATTGGTTGAAAGCCTCCTCTTTGGCCTCTTCCTTCGCTTCTCTGAGACTGGCTCTAGCACGGGAGATCCCTGTGCCTCGCCCTCGGCCTTTCGATCTACCACGGCTAACGGATGAGGCCCTGGAGCTCTCAGAGTCTGGATCCGATTCCAGGCCTGATCGGAGCGGACTCCGGGTTCGAGAGTCGTCTCTTGGTACCGGCAATACTCCTTGACTTCGCAATTTGCGAGCAGCAGCTACACCCGTCTCCATACTCGTTCCGTCATTCATCTGTACCTAAAGGGGGGGGCGACCTGCTAGCTAAACCATGCAGGTCAGCAATCAAGGGAACAAATACAACCTAGCCTACAAATATAAACACCTAGCCTAGCTTAACTTAACTATCCTAGCTTAATTAACCTAGCTTTAGTCTATCTTAACCTAATTTATCACAGTCCCTAGGTCACTTAGTGTCACTAGGTCTCCAGCAGGCACAGGCAACGTAGTATACCACAACACCACGGCACAGGCACCATATTACCCCAGGCCGGGGCAAGTTGTTATCACCTCCGAGCACCGGCTTCGAGCACACGACAACTCACAATAGTCACTCAATAACAAGCGTCCGACTCGCTTAGCCTCGCGTCGCAATAGATCGATATCTACAGGCGCACGAGTGCGCCCGCGGGCCGCGCGCCTCTAGCCGACCGTTCGTTGCACCGAGAACACGAAGCAATCACAACACGTCTATCTCGCACGCGGTGCGTTGCGCGACTCCAATTATGTTAGTACCTAATGTTAGTAGGTACTAAGTAAATAAATAAAGTAGCCTACCGTGGCAACTCTAGTTGCCAAGTGTCATGGAGAACTTTCAGTCATGCTGACTTCACAATCCCACAATGTTTTCCTTCACCGTAAAAGTAAGTGATATTTAATTGTTTTTAAAAACTCACATAACTCTGAAAAGTAAGTGGTGCGTGCCCGAGATCGAACCCCCGACCTTCTGAAAAGAAGGCGGACGTCTTAACCACTAGACTATCACCCATTATACCATGATAATACAAGCAAACGAGATTTAGCTTTGAATTTATTTTTAAACTGTTTATGGAGATAGAGGAGAGGATTATGCATTTACCATTTGAATGTCCAAATTTTCGCATTTTCTTACAAACAGTTCCGCAATTTTCATTTCTTTTTTCCATGTAAATTGAGTTTGAAACTTCGTTTGGGAAAATTTCGTGGAGGTAACGTTACTCTGTTACCTCGGAATGTTATTGGTGTTTTCCTACGTAAAACATTTTTTTTATATACTTATTAGGTTACAGTAGCTTTTTTTCCTTTGTGCATAAGAAAGTTAGTAGGTAATCTTGGAACCTATCTCGAAGATATCACCAATTGATAAGGCCGCAATTACACCATAATTTGTAAATAATCTGTATATCTGTATTTTAAATGTTATAGTATATTGATATATATTTTTTTAAAATATTGTACACATTATTATAATTGAAAAATTGTAATAAAACTTAAAGCTAGCCTTATCTAATTACTATACAAATCATGCTCGCGTGGAATGGTGCCAAGAATACTGGCTGCATTTCCGCGCTAGACAGCCAGGCTGATCCGTTGCGCAGAAAATGAGCCAACCCTTCTGTCACCAGATAAAGCTACTAAGCGCTGTGTAATTTTTTTACCACTAAGACTATATTTTGTGTGTAATAGTTTTACTTAGGTTTTTCATCATCATCATTATCATGATCCCATCGCTGGCCCACTATTATAACCGTCGGTCGCCGTTTCGGTTTCCTCTCAGAAGAGAAAGATTTAGGCCTGCTGGCCATGTATGTATGTAAGTATATTATTCTTTATTGCACCACAAAACAGAAATGACAGGAATGACGGGATACAAAAAAGAAATCTTAAAAAGTAGGTACAAAAATGATGTATGGATTGACGACACTCAATCATGCAGGTTTCCTCACGATGTTTTCGTTCACCCTTAAAGCCGCTGGATCCAGGCAGTGCGAGACCATAGCATGTGGAAGTCTCTACGTCTAGCAGTCTATCGATTGACGATGATGATGATGAAAAGGAATAAAAATATTGTAAATATCCCTTATTTTCTAGTTATTCATAAAGATTGCGATATTACTGACAAACAGAGTAACCAGCGCCGATTTATTAAGTCCATCTATTGCTGCTCTAGTAATGATTACTCTATGGTGTAACGCAATAAATTAATTTCGGGTTACTAACGGGTGACGCGAAAGAGCTCACGTACAAAATGGAGTCATAAAATATTAAATTGATTTAGAGATTTATTGTTGCGACTTGCGACATACGCACGATGAAATGATAATACGGTTTTTTCAAGCAATTTCTCCAATTTGTAGGTTTAGGCACCTACAATTGGAGAAATAACTTGAAAAAAACCGGCCAAGTGCGAGCCAGGCTCGCGCAATGAGAGTTCCGTACTACAGTCGTATTTTTTCGACATTTTGCACGATAATTCAAAAACTATGATGCATAAAAATAAATAAAAATCTGTTTTAGAATGTACAGGTACAGACTTTTCATATGATACCCCACTTGATATAGTCACTCACTTGGAAAGTTGAAAATACTAATTATTAGTTCATGACCACAATTTAATTTTTTTTGTGTGATCTAACCCTAAATTTGCGGTTTTCAGATTTTTCCCCAAATGTCAGCTATAAGATCTTTTTTTTTTTTTTTTCCGCTGGTAAAAATGCTATTAGGCATGCCGCACAAGGGCGGGTATGTGGGACTCACTCGCGGTTTGTTTAACCGCCATCAGCATACCCACTAAAAAACCCAGCGGTGCCGTCCGCGTCAAGTATAAGACGTCTCAGGATCCCGGATATCGGATGCGACTGAGACGTCCTGGCGTTGGGCCGGCACAAGTTTACTCCCAATGCCTAGGGCAGGAGAAGGTGAGCATACTGTCTCCTTCTCCTCCCCTGTCTTCTTCTGCGGAGCGGGTGGGCGTCGGCGTCCAGCTCTCGTTCCCGCTCCGCGGCCTCCTTCAGTGATATGACAGTTTCACAGAAGGAGGCCATTACGCCCCAGCTGGTCTCACTACTGATCATCTCGTCTATTGCATTTGAAAGTGAGAGGCTTCCTCTGAGGGTCGACGACAGGATGTGCCGCTGGGGTCCCCATGCCGCACACTCTACCAAAGTGTGATGTGCCGTATCTTCTGGTGCACCACACTCGTGGCAGGCCGGCGTCTCCTCCCGTCTCGCAATCTGATGCAGGTACTTACCAAAACAGCCATGCCCTGTAAGCACCTGCACCAGCCGGTACGTCAGCACTCCATGTTGCCTTTTAAGCCATCGCTCAAGGTATGGCCGAATCGCTTCAACCGACCAGGTACCGGCGGCAGGCGTCTCTAAGTCCTGCTCCCATCTATGGATCAGAGCTGCACTAGCCAGGGCTCTTATTGAGCGGTTCTCCTCCGCCTCTGGTCGCTCTCCCCGGGCCCTCGTGACCGCACGGTAGCGGTATATCTCGGTGAGCACCTCAGCCTGGAGTTCCCAGGGTGGGTCACCCGCCAGAAGAGTTGCGGCTGTCCAAGATACCGTGCGATACCCACGAATTGCTCGAACCGCGATGATAGCTATAAGATCTACCTACCTGCCAAATTTCATGATTCTAGGTCAACGGGAAGTACCCTGTAGGTTTCTTGACAGACAGACGGACAGACAGACAGACAGACGACAAAGTGATCCTATAAGGGTTCCGTTTTTCCTTTTGAGGTACGGGACCCTGAAAACCGGCTAAATTCGGGTCATACTCGCACTGGTTCCATATATAAAACACCTTTTAATTGTTTGTCATATAGCCACAAATTCACGGTTTTCGGATTTATCCCTTTACTTGTGCTAAGTAGGTAGGTATAAGTCATTGTTACCTGCCAAATTTCATGATTATAGATCAACGGGAAGTACCTTCCCTATAGGTTTTCACGGGTCTTGAAAGACAAATAGACAGACTGACAACGAAGGCACTATCACTTTGGTTTTTTTCCTTTTGAGGTATGGAACCCTAAAGATGAGATTATTTTTTATAAATTACAGAGGTTATTTTATTTAAACCAGAAAATTCTTGGTATTCATTTCTTTTTCGGAAAAGAATAAAAAAGTTTTTATCCAAATACACCTTTACACAAGAATTTTTCGAGTTTAACCTTTTGAAGTCCCAACTCGATAACTAATTAAGTCATTTAGAAGAATCGAAAGAAATTTTTTGAACACGTTCTCCAGGTTGCCAGAGTTATTTCAGCAAAAGAGGATTCTTAAAAAATCATATAAATTGAAAAATAAATATCACGTAGGTATGTACTCCTAAGAACAGGTAGTAATGAAGTCTTCCATTATTATTATTCCACTACCACCACTTTTAGTTTGTAAAAATCCTGTGGGAACTCTTTGATTCTCCGGGATAAAAAGTAGCATATGTAACTCTCCAGGTCTTAAATTATACCCGTGCAAAAAATCACGTCGATCCGTTGCTCCGTTGCGACGTGATTGAAGGACAAACCAACAAACCAACAAACAAACACACTTTCGCATTTATAATAGGGGTAGTGATTACTTAATAGTTGTTTCGCATCCGATTACAGTTTCCTACTGATACGAACCTTTATGCAAATTCCCTTCACCTTAACCAATTCCAAGTAATCAAATCAAACAATATTAATATATAATATATATAATTATTATAAATGCGAAAGTGTGTTTGTTTGTTGGTTTATTGGTTTGTTGGTTTTTTGATTTGTCCTTCAATCACGTCGCAACGGTGCAACGGATTGAAGTGATTTTTTGAATGGGTATAGATAAATAGCTGGAGACGGACATAGGCTACTTTTTATGCCGAAAATCAAAGAGTTCCCACGGGATTTTAAAAACCTAATTCCACGCGGACGAAGTCGCGGGCATAAGCTAGTCAAACAATAATGAAGAAGCGAGGTTTTGATTTGTTGTGGTTTACGGACAACCCAAAAGCCTGTCGGTAAATATTTTGAGGTTTCGGTCGTGCTAAATTTAATTAACTTGGTATACACGAGTGAGTCAAGGGCCTATGCAAACAAGTCAGATTTTGACGACCCCCCTTTTGTAGGAGACTGTGCTGGATCATTTGGTGATACTATATAATATGGTGTTATAAGAAAAACACTATATTTTGTGGCACAAACACTAGTTAGGTCTTTTGCATAATTAAGTAAAAAACCGGCCAAGTGCGAGTCAGGCTCGCGCAATGAAGGTTCCGTACTACAGCCGTATTTTTCGACATTTTGCAGGATAATTCAAAAACTATGATACATAAAAATAAATGAAAATTTTTTTAGAATGCACAGGTGAAGACCTTCCATATGATACCCCACTTGATATAGTTATCTTACTTAGAAAATTGAAAATCCTAATTATTATTTCATGACCACAATTTTTTTTTTGTGTGGTGTAACCACAAATTCACAGTTTTCAGATTTTTCCCCGAATGCCAGCTGTAAGACCTACCTACCTGCCAAATTTCATGATTCTAGGTCAACGGGAAGTACCCTGTAGGTTTCTTGACAGACAGACGGGATTTTTTAAACATGTTTCCATGCGGACGAAGTCGCGGGCATCATATTATAGTAAATATATAAAAACAAATTTGCACCAACACAGTCAACCGCAAAACGTTTCAAAGGTAAAAAAAACAACAATTGATGCTTTTGCATTTTTCGGGCAGATTCTGTGTTTTATTTATGAGAGGTACTAGCTGATGCCCGCGACTTCGTACGCGTGGATTTAGGTTTTCAAAAATCCCGTGGGAACTCTTTGATTTTCCGGATAAAAAGTTGCCTATGCCACTCTCCAGGTCTTTGATTATACCCATGCAAAAAATCACGTCAATCCGTTGCTCTGTTGCGACGTGATTGAAGGACAAACCAACAAATCAATAAACCAACAAACCAACACACTTTCGCATTTATAATAAGGGTACTGATATTCTGTTTCAATTAATCAAAACTTTTGAACCCACTGTTGGAATATAATGATCCAAGTTTGACGAGTTTAGCTCACGCACTATTCCGTGCTTATCTTGAAATTACTGAAACCCTGTTTATAAGAACCTTACATGAGTAGGTAGAGCATGTAGATTGTAGAATATTGCCAGGGCATCGTTTGTTTGAGTCTTGGATTATCAAACCTTGTTATTTCTATATATACTAATAGTATAAAGAGGTAATGTTTGTAAGTTTGTTTGTAGGGGGTAATCTCTGGAAATACTGAACCGATTTTGAAAATTATTTCACCAGTATAAACCTACATTATTATTATTCTACGAAAATTGTAAAATGTGAAAAAATCGTCTCATCTGTGAGCTTCCGTGGCTGCGTAAACTATTTACACGAAAGTAGAAGTTACACGAAAACTATGTTCGGTGGAATTGTTCCTCTTAAATAGTTCTAAATAAAAGTCTGCGATAGCATATATCTACTTTTACTTACTTTTAATATTTTATTAAAAAATAGCCATTGACTGCGTGGTATCTAAGTCATGATGCAGTCTAAGGTGAAAGTGGTCTAACTTGGAAGGGGTATGACAGTATTTACAGTATATGGTATCAGTAGGCCGGTAACTACCTGTACAGGACATAGGTACAAAACTTAATTTTCTCACATTTTACAACTGCTGGAAAAAACTCTCCATGAGGTAGAGATACGTTGTTATTCTAGTATTCTAATTGAATAAATTAAATAAACAAGATGGTGAATATTCTCATGCTTATTTTATTCTCAAGAAAATACCTTTCAAATTAAATGAAACAACACTAATCTTGTGGTAATCTAAAACACTGAAATCTATATTAAGATTTAGAATTACCTACCTAAAACAATAATTATCTAATTGGTGATAAACTGGTCTATTGGGTATGATTAGGTATGCGATGTAAAATATTATGTTAGTAGGTATATTGTAATCCACACCCTATATTATGTTTTGGTTATGTTCAAATTAACCATGCTTAAATACCTTAATTATTGTAATTTATACTGTAATATTGCGTGAAGTTAGCACTTAAGAGAAGTTTTCCTAGCATGCTCCCCCGCGCTCTCCATACAAACGTAAGTACCAAGTTTGGTTTTCATTTGAATAAGTTAAACTCAATGAAATTTTTGACAGATTCTAAATTGAAATAAGATTTTGTAGATAAGTTCTGGTAACTAATACGGGTGTTTGTAGTTTAAATGAGAGTCAAACTACTGAATAATTAGTAGTAAGAAAGTATTTTAGTTAGTTATTGGTGAGATCAAGTGAGATCGCAGTCTAAAGCTAACTTATATCTGGAAAAAAGGAGTTTCTAAGAAGCGCGCTACGAATAAACTCCTGTAAACCAATTTATGTTGAACGATTGAAACAAAATGCTTTTCTGACGTACACGTCTTCTTGTACTCGTTATCGTACCATAAAAAATGAGCCAACTAATGCCTTTACGCTTCCCAGAACCACCTTATCTGGAAGCGGTTAATGATTCGGCGCGTTTATGGCAGAGGGTGGTTTTACGAGTTGAAGAAAAATGTCGCGAATAAAGCTAAGGTGCCGCAAGTGCCTTGGAATAGGGAGTGATATAAAAATGTATTCTATTTTCTAATATCCATCATCATCATCATCATGATCAACCCATCGCCAGGTCACTACAGAGCACAGGTCTCCTCTCAGAGTGAGAAGGGTTTTGGCAATAGTCTACCACGATGGCCATGTACGGATTGGTAGACTTCACACACCTTTGAGAACCTCATTATGGAGAACTCTCAGACATGCAGGTTTCCTCACGATATTTTCCTTCACCGTTAAAGAAAGTGATATTTAATTACTTCAAACGCACATAAGTTAGAAAAGTGAGATTCGATAGGAAAAAAACATTGAGTTTCCAACGACACGTTTTAGTTTGACTTGTTGGGAACCCACCCTCTGTAGTGGATGTCTGCAGGTCTGCTAGTTTTTTACGGCTCATCAGTTTGACCAATTCTGACAAATTTGGTACAGAGATAGCTTGCATCTTGGGGAAGAGCATAAGTGTGTTACTTTTTGTCCTAAAGCGTTCCCAACCGATTTTCAAAAAACCTAAATCCACGCAGACGGAGTAGCGAACATCATCTATTTGGTACAGAGATAGCTTGCATCCCGCACACGGATAAATGTTACTTTTTATTCCGGAAAATCAAAGTTCGCCACGGGATTATTATAAAACTCAATAAAAATACAAAGTCACGGGCATCATCTAATCCATATCCATTCAAACCAATATTATAAATAACGGTATTATTCATACCAATATTATATTAGGTATAGGTACGGAACCCTAACAATTATGACGATGAAATGAAAAACGTGAAGATATAACATTAAAAGATAACATTTACCTGCGTAAATATTAATCTGATCCGAAGTTATCGGAGTAAACACGAACGTAGCCGTTGGTACACAGATTTCCACATTCCGATAGTCAAATATTACATTTGATTACTGTAAATCTGTGTACCGACCACTGCTCTAAATGTGTACATTTACTTACACACGTGGTAAAACAGAATTGAAAAGTAAGCAGTGTATAGAGATGTTGTGTTTTGTGTTGTGGTTTTGAGTTTGTTGTGGGCTCTTCTCAGACCTGGCGCGTTTGGAACCCTCGTAGCTTTAGTTTTAAGTTTGCGTAATTATCACCACTATATCTTAGAAATCCAACATCTGACCATCAAAAAGCGTTATTAATTACCTATTTTGAATAAATCATTTGACTTTGACTTTGACTTTAAGATACCAGAGTACACCTGTACCTGCCAGAGTATGTACCAGAGTACCTGCGGTTGGGGCATATTAAATTAAACATTGATAATACTCTGGGTAGGTTAATTTTTGGCAAGGCTTCATCACACGATGGCTTCACAATCCTAAAACATGCTTTTATTTTAACCCGCTTATTTGCTTTTCGACGATCAAAAAATATATTAGCTCTGTATATTACCTCTTTGAGTTTGTTGTAATCTTCTTCTTAGCTAGGGCGCCTACGCAAGCCTCGTATAGTAAGCGACAAGTCGAGATGGCAATCCGGGTATGAGGCTGGGGAATTCCTCGCACATCCGCACGTCCCCCGCACTGGGTTAGTGAGTCGGCTGTGCGGGTGTGCGGGCCATACCCACCCCGATTGCCATCTCGACGTTGACGTTGATGATAGACGTTAGGGTCCCAAGGTGCTGGAATGGCGACCTCGCACGTAACACGCAGCGTTGGAAGACCTCCCACTAGGTGGACGGACGACATCAGACAGAGAGTCGCAGGGAGCTGCTAGATTCAGGTGGCGCAAGAGCGTGGCGTGTGTAAGTCCCTACAAGAGACCTATGTCCAGCACTGGACGTCTATCGGTTGATGATGATGATTATATCATTACAATTTTATTAAGCTAAAGCGTACTGATATCAATTTCACCGGGCTTATTTGTACCTTAAAAGTGGATTAGGATCAGAAAATCTGGAGTAATTATTTGAAAGCGTACAAGGGTCAGCAGATGCGTGTGGTTATACTCAAATTAATCTACATATTACCCGTAATAATGTTACGATTACCCTAAAACAATATTACGGTACAAGATGTATTGGTTACTTGTTTATATTACGAGATTGCGATTAAGATACACACCAGCTGGCAGATCTACGTCTCCAAACTCAGACCTCCATAACATTAGATGGTTATGATGATTCATCATTATCATCATCATATTTTCAACCCATTACCGCCCTACTAAGTATACAGGGTTAGGTACAGTACGCGGCAGAAAGTAATGTATCGGCCTTTAGAATGACATTTCGGCTTTATAAAGCGTTGTCTCAACGACAGAGACAATGCTCTATAAAACCGCAATCTCCTTCTAAAGGTCGATGTACATTATTGTCTGCCGCGTACTGTAAGTTCTTATGTTTAAGTCCTGAAGTAAGGAGCACAAACTGACTTTTACAACAAGTACATTTAGTTAGTCGAACCATGAGCATTCATTAAGGCAGTTTGGAATTTTATACTTCCTAAATTTCCTCTAGTCTGGTCTGCTGGGAGGATTCGGCAGTGGCTATAGTTATTACCCTACCAGCAAAGCCGTGCCTCCAAGCGATTTAGCGTTCCGATGCGATGCCGTGTCAAAACTGCCATACCTCTTCCAGGTTAGCCCGTTTCCATCATAGACTGCATCATGACTTACCACCAGGTAAGATTGCAATCGAGGGCTTACTTATAAGTAAGCCCTCGATTGCAAAAAAATGCCTTTGGATATATACAAATTAAAATAACTTTAAATATGATATTCTCCAAATTAATTTACCTTACACATACCTTACACGTACGCCTTGGTACATTTTGGCATAACTGAGTCCAATTGGACGGTGTTCTAATAAAGATATACAGAAAAAGAAATAAAATAAGAAAGAACACATTAAGTCCGGTATATTAGGTGTCAGCAAAAATGTACATTGGGCGGAAAAGGCAACCGCCACACATAGTTGTGGCATATTGGTGACTTAGAGTCGAGAGCCAGTAGAAGGAAACTTTGGAGAGGTATTTTAAAAACTACACTGGATAAAACTGTTGGTTGTATGCCATCACCTCATATGTATATCTTAGTGCTAAAAAAAATTTACGAGACATTTCACCGCGATTAATAGCCTCATCTGGTGACAGAAGGGCTGGCTCATTTTTTGCGCAACGGATCAGCCTGGCTGTCCAGCGCGGAAATGCAGCCAGTATTCTTGGCACCATTCCACGCGGTCATGATTTATATAGTAATTAGATAAGGCTAGCTTTAAGTTTTATTGTTTTATGCATGAAACTGGTAAGTAATGTGAAATTACAAATTTCATTTAGTACCTACTTATTCTGACATTTACCAAAAACAATCGTCATGCCTACCTGAAATAGCTAAATATATTCATAAACATCACAATACCCACAATGTTACAAATGCGAAAGCGTGTTTGCTTGATGGTTTATTGGTCTGTTAGAGTGACAAAGAACGAAGTTTTTATCCCGGAAAATCAAAGATTTCCCACGGGATTTTTAAAAGGCGCGGAAAAGGTGACTGACTGACTGACTGACTGACTGACTGACTGACTGACTGACTGACTGACTGATCTATCAACGCACAGCTCAAACTACTGGACGGATCGGGCTGAAATTTGGCATGCAGATAGCTATTATAACGTAGGCATCCGCCAAGAAAGGATTTTTCAAAATTCAACCCCTAAAGGGGTAAAATAGGGGTTTTAAATTTCTGTAGTCCACGCGGACGAAGTCGCGGGCATAAGCTAGTTTTCAATAAAATGATCTCCCCTATGGTCTTTCGGGCTACATAGGAAAAAGTTTCTTCAAAGTAGCTCTAAGGAAGCTGTACTGCTGAATTTTCTTTTCATAAGCGAAAGCGCATTGAAAATCGGGATTGCAGTCCGATATTCAAGCGTTCGAAAAGTCCTTACACTTCAAAACTAAAAAGAACCTTTCGAAATACGTTTGAAATACAATTCATTGAAATTTTGTGGGCGCTTGCTTTGTGTAGGTATAAGATTTTATGAGCGCTCAACTCACATACTTTAGTTTTTCGAATACAGTAAGAAGGTACGTTATTGGTATAACTCGGATATCCCAGATATCCAACCCATAGTATCTCATCAAATAATCCAATTAAGTAGCAACTTACTTTAATTATCCTTGGAATAGTCCTATCATCGTTTAGTACAACTTAATATTGATGTATTGAAGGATGAGATCCGATTGTTATATCCATTTCACAGTTTAGGTTAACTCTCCCATGAAACCTCTATAAGTATTAATGTGGCTTTGTCCCAGGACAAAACAAAATCACAAAACCTGAACAAAATGCAGTCCACAAAAGGGTAAGGGACTTCCATCTTAGCGCCCCGCCAAATTTAATAACCTCACATGCCCGCAATCATCATCATGATCAACCCATCGCCGGCTCACTACAGAACACGGGTCTCCTCTCAGAGTGAAAAGGGTTTTGGCCATAGTCTACCACGTTGGCCATGTGCACGGATTGGCAGACTTCACATACCTTTGAGAAAATTATGGCGAACTATCAGGTATGCAGGTTCCTCACGATGTTTTCCTTCACCGTTAAAGCAAGTGATATTTAATTAAAAACGCACGTTAACTCTGAAAAGTTATAGGTGCGTGCCCGGGATCGAACACCCGACCTCCGATTAGGAAGTCCTAACCACTAGGCTAGCAGCTTTTGAGGCTATTACAGCTTTTGCCCGCAGCCCCCCCCCCCCCTTCAGTTGATTAACGAGGCTCTGGCAACCCACAAATGGCGGTATAACCATTTCCAGCTAGACTTGACAGGCTGGTGTCTGGCAACATTGACACCAATGCAGTCAAATCTATGAAGCGTCTATATACGAATTTACGCAAGCTTAAGGCCGGGCG